>NW_023416313.1:217362271-217962271 GCF_014108235.1 Myotis myotis | reverse complement strand
AAATTTTCAGGAGAATAAATGTGTGACATCAATAGCTCTTGTCTAAGGTTGTTATTGTTTTTTTTAAATTAAAAAACACAGATCAAGTTTTTTCCACCCAAATTAACTCTACTCACTCTTGTTTGTAGTACCAGCACAGTAGAGTCTGAATTCAGGATATTTAAAACTACATCAAAGTAATTCATGTCAACACAAGTATATAAACACACATTAAGGAATATAATGGAATTAATTTTAGCTTCTGGGAGACAGACTGAGATTGGCTTCAAAAGACACCATAATCTATTAGAGTCAAACCTCCTAAAAATGGAACAGTCAGTCCTGTTTTTCTGTCTTTATAAAAGGGAGCCTCAAAGGCAATGCACAGCTGACCTTACAAATAGGTTAGTGTTAACTCTGGAGCTCAGTACGCAACCTCACAATGCGGGCGGACACTCCAGCAGCAGCTAAGAAGTCGGGTAGCAGAACGAGAGGCAGCAGTGTACCGGTGTACACAGACATACCGATGTTTCTCATCTTTGAGACGACCTACTGTCAGGATTTTTTAAAAATGCCAGATTATTCCTGAGTGTACATCCACAGGGTAAAGTAGGAAAAGAATGTAAGAGTATCTACAGTTTTGGGAGGAATCCGAGTTGTTGACACCCAATAGAAACCTATTGACTTAAAAGTGCATGTAATTCATTTATGTGAGCTTGTAAAGGCTCCCTAGCCCTGCATAGTTTTAGAGTGAGTGTCAGTGTTTCATAGTTTTATATATATATGTGTGTGTGTGTGTGTACGTGTGTGTGTATATATATATATATATATATATACACACACACACAGAAAAGAGACTCCCAAACACACACGCCCCCGAGGGACTGTGCAGAAACTCTCTTCTCTTCTAAGTGCTACGGCTGTGTGTATGTGACTGTAAAAATACAAAGTGAAAGCTCGAATAATGTTGAAGTGATTTAAAAACTCAAATACTAATATATTTACATTGGAGAGTAAGAAAAAGTCCTTAGTTCACACATTGCCCTTCCAAGGGAGAAGATCTTAAAGATCCCATGTGCTCAGTGGTTCAGTAAAATCCCAAACCAGCATCCCTAGTGGAGTTCAAGTAGGACATGTAGTGTTTTCACTGGAAAAAAAAAAAAAAAAAAAAAGTTTTTTCTCTTTTGGTAATGAAGCGTTATGCATTATACAATTTTTTTATAGGACACCAAAATTCAGACACACTTTAAAAACATTTAAAAGAAAACATATGCTTACAAACACCAAATGACATCGTAAGACTGAAGCCCTTGTTTTTTGTTTTCCCACAGAGAGCAAGACAACTGAAGGCAGCAAGCAGTCACTTCCCCATCAGCTGGAGAGTCGAGGACGCTGGAACCAGAAAGCCCGTGGTGCAGGCTGGAGGTTACGTCGCCATCTCCACGGCGTTAGGATTCTAAGAACTCCATCTCTTTAGAGTCTCATCTCATGACTCTAGTCCATGCTACCAGAATCTGCAGCGGCTCCGACGGCATCTGCACTGTGAACACAGCAAGAGCAGCCTGGGTACAAAAAGCTTTTCTCCTTCCTGTTCTCTAGTGAACTAGGAAACTCCAGGATCCTGACGGGACTCCCACTGAAGGAACGAAGACCAGCTCCCCAGACTTATTAAAAAAGAATGACAATAGATTTAAAGAGACTGAGCAGGAAGATTTCCGAACCAAAACAATTATTGAAAAGAGAGGAGCATTTTGATGTGCTGTTCTTTGGAATTTCTATAATTAAAAAATAAACACAGAACTATTTCATAAGAAAATACATCTTAGTGTGCAATCCAATGCACATGGAAATTGGTAGATGAATGGCAAAATGCAAAAAAGTATGAAAATACAGTCCTTTAAATGCGGCAATAAAGTTTAACATACTGATATAAAATCAATACAGATAAAATAAATGGACAAGTGCAAAAAATTCATCTGTAAAGAGAAAAAAAAGTGCCAGCTTGCTTGCTGTTAAAAATGCTTCCCCACACAATTGTTCAAACACAAAATAGACAGATGCAGCATTCAAAATAACCCTCTTAGCATGCCATGTCTAATAAACATGTATGTACAAAAACCGGAATAAAATAACTGAGTTATCAGCTGGCATCAATAAGCGGGTCTCCAAGTTGCTGGGTTACATAATAAAATGGGATGTTTCACATCTCAGGCACAGACGACATGGAGGTTGCTCTCAGAGGGCAGACTTTTTGTAAAGGAAGTCCGGTTTGCTTGGTGACCTCCTTCCTCTGCTTACTGAATCCTCCCTTTCCAAATCCATACTTCGCTGAGCTCCATGGCCCAGGGACTCGCTGTCAGCTAGTCTTCTACTGGATCTCTCTTCTGGAGCTTCAGAGCTACATGCAGGATGTGAAGGTCTGTTAGGAGTCAGCCCAAAAGTCAAGTCAGTTTCTACTGCTGTCCGCCCCCTGCCGTGCGCCGGACCGCTGCCAGCATTTTCCGGGGCGGCCAGAGGAAAGTCTGACCGCGGGGGAGGTTGCTCAATGACATCGAGGTGTATTGGCTCGTTCTTTTGTTTGTGTAGATTCCCATCAGGGGACAGCGGATAATCTCTCCTAGCTTCTTCCTGCTTTTTAGGAGAGGTCTGGCCAGGTAGGTAGGCTGACTTTAAGCCACTTGGTGATGCTTTATTGTGGCTGTACAGGTCAGGACCGAAGTATCCACCTTGCGAAGGGGAAGGGGTGCGTCTGCCAGGAGCAGGAGTAGAAGGTCTGCAAGCAGTATTTGAGAAGTCATAGAAATCCGGATATTCCTGCTGATTTTCTCGAGCATCTGTCTTTTGCTCTAGTGTGTGTTTCTTTCGAGACGTGTGTACATGCCTCTGTGGGACACACGCCAGATGCTGGGGAGGCCCTGGTCCTACTTCAGAAACTGACTGGCTTGATTCTGTGTCTACAGCAAGCTCTGGAAGCCTCCTGTCCTTGAGTGACAATGTGGACACACCCATGGCAATATCCGGCATTAGGTCATTTAGCACAGGCTGTGTACACTGTGAACAGAGACAAAGGGGGAGGATGAAAGTACAGCCCAGGACTCCTTTGTGAAAATGATGTCTACTGATTTTGTTTCCTCATTATAAAATACATGCTTGTTTTTAAGAATGATAAAAATACAGACAACGAAAGGCAAAAAATAGTAATAATAACCCTAACCTTCCCTGAGATAACCACTTAGCATTTTGAGGTATTTCACCTTTTTTCTTTGCATATATATATGTTATCACAAAATTTAGTGTATATATATAATTCTGTCACCAAATTTTCTTTGAGATTACTATTTAAATTACTGTGTAATATTCCATTGTGCTGATGACTTATCAAGTCATTCTCCCACTGTTGGGAGATTAAAGTTGTTTCCAATTTTTCATTATTACAATTAAAACTATAATGAACATACAAATAAATTACCTTTAAGGGAAGTTTTTTAAAAATTGAATTTATTAGGATGACATTGGTTAATAAAATTATGTAAGTTTCAGGTATACAATCCTACAATCCATCATCTGTGTATTGTATCATGCGTTCACCACCCTTCTATGACCATTTATCCCCCTTTACCCTCCTCTACATCCCCCTCCCCACCCCAAGGGAAATTTGGTGTATCAAACATGACCAACCTTTATTATTTCTCCTTGGGGGGAGGGTAGGGGGGGGTGTTGAGGGGCACAGCAGGGGGAGTGGGTAGAAGGGTAGAAGGTGAGGAAAGATCACAACGTGACCCAAGGTGTACACTAGTCCCTAGGTTCCAAAAAGCCCCATTTTAATGAAGACTTCCTGAACTAATACACGTGTCTTTTGTTTCTCTCTCTATTGAATGCTCGTGACAGTGTGAGACTGAGCAGGACGAGTAAAAAAGTCATTACTGGGTGTGTTTTTTTCAAATTCAACCTCTAATGCAGTGTGTAAAACTAAGCAAAGACTTCTTGCTAGATTCACCAGCTACTAATGCTGGTGACTGTGGTTCCCAAATGAGGGCTCTGACGGCAGCTTGGAAGGCAAAGGCAGGCACAGGACTGCTTTCCTTAATGGGAAATCTGCTACACTTTTCCCGATGGGATGCTCCCTGCCCCCTCAAGGCACTTGGTAGAATAGCTGATTCTACAGAATACACGTTAGGGACAGACTCTAGACATGTGCTTGAATAGAGCACTATGAAACTGGCAAAACAGCCATTTATGTTGCCCAACAACCCCACCCCTTCCCAAAGGAAAAGAAAGATAAGGCAGGCACTCAACTACACCTACCAGCCTCTCCTCTCTGTCCTTTCTCACTCCCCCACACTCTCTTTTCCATACCACTCAAGTCTATGCTTTCAGCTTGTCAGTAACACTTCTGGGCATTGTTGAATTCCAGTAGGGCTCTTAAGAGGGACTTGCTTCTAATAGTCCAGAAACTTTTATTTTTTAGGTAAGTTCCTGGGGTGTTCACTTACCACTTGTTTCTCAGATACTATTGCTGTGGAGGTGGTAGCGGCGGCGGCGGCAGCGGCGGCGGCGGCAGCAGCTACTGTCCGTCTCCCCAGTCCTGTGGTGTTGGTACAATCAGGTGCTGGGGCTTTAACACCTGGCAGATAGACTGGAGGGGGGCCGGCTTTAGGAGCCGTTCTGGAGTGAAACAGTGAATGATTACAGGGATAAGAAAATGAACGTGAAGGATGCTGACTGGGAGTTCTTTGCTTCCAGCCTGCTTTGAGTTGGTTATGGATGGGAGTAGCTGGGGGATGGTATGGAGGTGGTGGAGGGGGCAAAGGTGGATGGAAGGCCACAAAAGAGTCTAGATCTGTAAACATGGTTTCTGCAGTGGGGGTGCTGTTAACACGACATCTCCCAGACTGTCTCAGTGTCAAGAGCGGACTTTCATCCCCAAAACGTTCATCAGGAAAGAACTTGTGAGGATTCTAAGAAAGATTAAAGAGAAAAAAAGAGATTAGCAGATTTCATAGATGAACATTCACGGGCTGAGAGGCTGAAGTGAGGACCTAAGAAAATCCCATTCAGCAGAGTAAGAGGCGTATCATGTTTTTCTAGGCCACAGGCTTCCAGGAAAAAATCACCTGAGTACAAAAGGAGAGAGTGCAGCCTCTGTAGCCTAGCACGCACACAGCCATCAAAAAGAGCTGCCTCACTGATTATTCCAGTAAGCAGGCCAGTAATCTCGTGAAGGATTCTCTCTCTATATAAACAGGTAATATGCAAATTAGCCGGGCATCACAACCGGCTCAAGGAGGCTGCATCACGATCACTCAGCAGCCCAGGTCCTGGGTGCCGGAGGGAAACTGGTGCCAGCAGCCAGGGGAAGGCAGGCCTATTCTTGCACGAATCTTCGTGCATCGGGCCTCTATAATAAAAGCCTAAGCGACCGTTACAGCAGAACAACCAGAACAACCAGTCACTATGATGCGCACTGACCACCAGGGGGCAGATGCTCAACGCAGGAGCTGCCCCTTGGTGGTCAGAGCACTCCCACAGGGGGAGCACTGTGGTGAGCACAGTGGTGGTGGTGGAAGCCTCTCCTGCCTCCATGGCAGTGCTAAGGAGCAGCGAACAGCAGGTGGTAAGGAGCAAGGGTTCCCAAACTGCGAAAGGGATGTCTGACTGCCAGCTTAGGCCCACTTCCCACAGGCCGGGCTGAGGGACCTCACCCCTGCAGTGCACAAATTTCGTGCACCAGGCCTCTAGTGTGATGATAATAATAATAATAAAAAACAAGAGGAAATAAACCCTAATTCAAATATGTCTTTACTAAAAAAATAAAATGACCAAGGTGAGGATCCTGCTAGAACTTTCTGACAATGCATGTGCACTCTCAGGCTGAAATAAAAACTACAAAATACTACTCCTTATTATACAGGGATAATGTTTTGATAAACATTATACGGGAATACTTAAATTATAAAACTTTTATGCTATTTAAGATATAAAATTAAGGTATGATTTAGAACGGCAAAGGAAAGAGAAATGAATATAAATTAAGACTCTCTTTGTGGGGGATGGAAACCATAACAAATAATGAAAATCAAGAATCTAAATGGCCTGCTATCTTGCCTAAGAACACCATACCGGGTTCCCTTCTGAAGACTCAGGGTAAAGGGGTTTGGAGTCTAGGGCAAGAAAACAATTCACTTGATCAGATGAAATTAAGTCTTATTTTAAGTTCTGACT
Organism: Myotis myotis; assembly: GCF_014108235.1. NCBI lineage: Eukaryota > Metazoa > Chordata > Mammalia > Chiroptera > Vespertilionidae > Myotis > Myotis myotis. Next base: position 217,956,070 of record NW_023416313.1, on the reverse strand, counting down.
CAGTGGCCCTAAGCAGACTACAGTAGTCTCCCCTTTTCAGGTTTCACTTTCCAGTTTCAGTTATCCTTAGTAAACCAAGGTCCAAAAAGATTACAAAGAAAATTCCAGAAACAAACGACATGTAAGTTTTAAGTTGTGAGCCATCCTGAGTGGAATGATGTAATCTTGCATTATCTCTCCCCCTCCCCGGCCCTGCCTGGGATGTGAATCATCCTTTTGTCCAGCATCTCCACGCTGTACGTACAAGAAGATATTTTGAGAGAAAGCAATTCACATAACTTATATTACAGTATTGTATAATGTTATAATTGTTCTATTTTATTATTAGTTATTGTTTTAAACTCTTACTGTGCCTAACTTTATCATAGCAATGTATATGTATAGGAAAAAACATAGTATATATAGGGTTTGCTTGGTTCTATCCGCAGTTTTAGGCATCCACTAGGGGGTTTTGGAATGTATCCCCTGTGGGTAAGGATGCAGGGGGCGAGGGGAAGAGTTTTTCCTGCTAGTTAAACAACTCATTTCTTGATTCAGTGCTTATAGGTTTGAACCATCATAAAAACATTTCTTATAATAAGGGGGAGGAGAGGGAAAACTGGCATCTGAGAGAACTCTAAGTATGAGAGTGGTCAAAACCTGAGTCTAGTGACCAAACTGGGGAGGGAGAGCAGTGGAGGGCCAGAATCCGCTACTTGGTCTTTCATTTCTGTTGGACATATGCACCACAAACTTTTGGCAGTCATCATTTATATGTTTACTGCCTATGAGACAAGTTGCTTTATAATAATGCACCTCTTATCTTCACAACAATCCACATGACACACAAGGAAACGGATACTCAGAGTGGTTAAGTAACTGCTCCAATTAACTGGTAGGGAAGCGGCAGAGCCATGATATGACCCAGCTCTCACTCCAGAGCCTGAGCTCCGTGCACGCTTCCACACTGACTCTCGAGGTTAGCTAACACGCTGGAGGAAGTGAAAAGCACGGGTCAGGGAGAAGACTCGTCTGTGAGAGCGCCTGCCACGTCTGCAATGCGCCTGAAAAAGGAACGGCCCAGGCTCCTTCTATGTGAAACAGCGTGACGAGTCCCCACCTGCAAGAGCTCTGCAGCGGCATCGGCAAGACCAAACTCTCTCAGGACTCGGATCTGGATCTCATAGCTGACCGTGGCGCCTTCCCCACAGTTCAGCGCGTAGGCTCTCTGCACCTGCTCCGTGTGTCGGAGCTCCTGCAGACGTCTGACCATGTCTTTCAAAATGAGGAGACGAGGAACTGGAAGAAGAAAAACCGTTTGTAGACAAATGCCTGAGCTACACAAAAGACCACCCATTGGCACAAGAAAAAAAAAACGTGTTTTGTATCAGAATCTTCTTATACATTTTTGATATTTTAATTTTCTGGCAACTTCGTACTGTATACATTTTTAATTTTTAAAAGTTTATTTATTGATTTTAGAGAGGGAGCGGGGGAGAAAAGAGGAGAGAGAGAAACACCGATTTGTTGTTCCACTTATTTATGCATTCAGTGACTGATGCCTGTATGCGCCTTGACTGGAAAATGAACCCACAACTTTGGCGTATGGGAACAACACTCTGGCCAACTGAGTTACCCAGACAGGCCTACTTCTAATTATTTCTTATGGTTTTACAATTTCACTGTGCCCAAAAGCTCTTGATAATACCAAACAGCATCTGAGCTATATTAGTTCACAGCCTAATACAATTTTACTTGAAATTCTCTTTAAATATCAGGATATTTCCTAAGTTTTTTTTTTTTTGGTTAATCCTCACTTGAGGACCTCCCCCAACAGTTTTAGAGAATGGAAGGGACAGAGAGAGGAAAGAGAGGGAGAGGGAAAGACAAAGAGAGGGAGAGAGAGAAACATCGATGTGAGAGAGAGACATCGATTGGCTGCTTCATGCACGCATCCTGATGGGGGCTGGGGATCAAACCAGCAACCCAGGTGTATACTCTTGACCAAGAATCGAACCCAAGACCCTTGGCGGGGGGGAGGGGTGGTCAATGCTCCAACCACTGAGCAACACAGGCCAGGGCTATTTCCTGTTTTAAAAACGTATTTACTTTTATTCATATAACTCCTTTTAAAATATATATATATCTTATGGATTTTTTACAGGGAGGAAGGGAGAGGAATAGAGAGTTAGAAACATCGATGGGAGAGAAACATCGATCAGCTGCCTCCTGCACACCCCCCACTGGGGATGTGCCCGCAACCAAGGTACATGCCCTTGACCGGAATCGAACCTGGGACCTTTTAGTCCAAAGGCCGACACTCTATCCACTGAGCCAAACCAGTTAGGGCTTCATATATCTCTTGAGTTCTGACTATGCACTAGGGATTGGGCTCAAGTATTAGGGTGCACAGAACAAAGACGTATTCCCTATCCTCAAAGAACTCTGATTTTAGTGAAGTAAACCAAGTAAACCAGTAGAGTACAGGGCCACAAATGGTCATGGAGAGAACTATGCAAAGGATACTGAAGGGATTTGAAGGAAGGGACCCTCAACCTGGACTGGAGGCAGGCAGGAAAGGCTGCCTAGACAAGGTGACCCCTGAGTGTAGTCATGAAGAATGAGAGAAAACCAGGCAGGCAAAGATATGGAGTGAAGGCTTTCCGAGCAGAAGGACCAGGCATGTGTAAAACATGCAAATGAGAGACAGTGCGGCCCAAGGAGTTGGCATGGCTAGAACTCAGGATTCCAAAGTGCAGGCAAGAAGAGCATTAAGGAGGGCTAGAAAGATGGGTGGGGCAGATCATGTGACAGGATCAGATCTGTAATGAGGTAAGTGCACTCTGAGAGTAGTGTCAAGCAGGAGTTGGCAAACTAGGGCCTGTAGGCTACATCAAGCTTGTTGGCTTTTTTGTAAATGAAGTTTTACTGGCACACAGCCACACCCATCTGTTTAGGTTATTATGGCTGCTTTTGGCCTACAACAGCAGAGTTGAACAGAGTTGAGTAGCTGTGACAGAAACTGCATAACCCACAAGCCTATAATATTTACCATCTGGCATTTCAGAGAAAAACTTTGCCGAGCCCTGGTATAAAGTCCAGAAGGGGAGTGAGTGAGGTTAGAGGCAGGAACACGGGTTAGGAACATGGAATAAGATGGCAGCATAATGTCTATGGAGCCAAACTGACTATTATTTAAAGTTCCTGCTTTGTGCCAGGCAAACCCCTAAGCATATTACTCGTGGTACTTGCTTATGTGTTCACAATAATCCTAGAAGGAGATAACTCCATTTTGCAGATAAGGAAATTAATGCGTAGGGAAGCAGATAGTGTATCCAAAGTGATACAAACGAAGTGGCAGAGCCAGGATAAGAGCCAATAAGCTAGATAGCCTTTCATTAGAGCAGTGGTTCTCAACTTCCTAATGCCGCGACCCTTTAATACAGTTCCTCATGTTGTGGTGACCCCAAACCATAAAGTTATTTTCGTTGCTACTTCATAACTGTAATGTTGCTACTGTTATGAATCGTAATGTAAATATCTGATATGCAGGATGTATTTAGGCGACCCCTGTGAAATGAATGACCCTGCATGTCACAATAAGGGATTTGAATTGTATCAAATCCCTGTGAAAGGGTCATTCGAACCCCAAAGGGGTCGAGACCCACAGGTTGAGAACCATTGCATTAGAGTATGGTGAGCAAGTTAGAAACAGGATAACACCAGAATAGGGTTAAACAACAGAAAATAGTTAAACAAAAGACAAGTCTTATTTTTCTGAGCATATTTAATTGTGAATATGTTCGGGCTTTTGAGATTCAGTTCTAAGATTAAATTATGTTATGTTCATGTATTAACTCAAGTTGATAAAAGTTACAAAAGTTTCAAAATCTGCACAAATCAGCTACAGAAATATTTCTCTTCATACTGTAATCCAATGTATACTTTAAACCAGCGGTTCTCAACCTGTGGGTCGCGACCCCTTGGAGGTGGAACGACCCTTTCACAGGGGTCGCCTAAGACCATCCTGCCTATCAGATATTTACATTACGATTCCTAACAGTAGCAACATTACAGTTATGAAGTAGCAATGAAAATAATTTTATGGTTGGGTCACAACATGAGGAACTGCATTTAAAGGGCCAGAAGGTTGAGAACCACTGCTTTAAATAATCATGTAGTGGACAAAACTGAAAAGGTAACCACAGATCAGATGTGGTTCAATTACAAGTTGTCACTATGGCCCTAGCTGGTTTGGCTGAGTGGATAGAGCAGCCTGTGAACTGAAGGGGCCTGGGTTCGATTCCGGTAAAGGGATTATATTTATTATATGGTTTCCAATAGGTGGTGCAGGAGGCACCCGATCAATGATTCTCTTTCATCATTTTTTGTTCTCTCTCTCTCTCTCTCTCTCTCTCTCCCTTCCTCTCTGAAATCAATAAAACACACACACACACATATATATATATATATTTTGTTGTTGTTGTTGTTGTTGTTGTCATTATGGCCAGGCTGATGTGGCTCAGTGGTTGAGTGTCAACCCAGGAACCAAGAGGTCACAGTTCGATTCCTGGTTCCTGGTCAGGACACAAGCCCAGTTTCAGGTTTGACCCCCAGTAAGAGGTGTGCAGGAAACAGCTGATTAATGATGTCTCTATCCCTCTCACTTTCTCTAAAACAAACAAACAATCAATACAACCATTAAAAAAAAAGTTGTATTATGTCTTTTATTTATCCTTATTTGAAACTGACATTTGCAAACAGAAAACAAATGGTGCCATTTCCAATAATGCTATAGTTTGATGGTTTTTAATAAATCTTGCAATAGTAATTGGCAAGAGTTATAAATTACTTACCCCACCTGCACTGTTGATTTCCTTATATTAGAAAATGACATTAGGGCCCTTTGGTTAAAATAAACATTAACTGATGTTCAGAAGTTTTTGGACATTGACAGTTACACCTCTACCTATGGCCACTTTCCTCAGAGTTGTATGAGGTAAGCCTACACTACAATAAAATTCACAGACCAGATCTTGGGAAACTGGATCTTCAGTAAACCAATGGTGATCACATTTTTGGGAGACATAAGCAGACTCAAAGATACAAGTTTATAATGCTATCCCCAATGGGGCTTATAATGTGAGAAATACCCTATGGTGATGAACTATCTAAATTCCTGTACATCAGTGGTCTCAGGAGTAGGTGGCCTTGTCCCACAGCGTGCATTTGGCAATATCTAGAAACAGAAAAATGTTTCCTAAGGCTTACAAAGGGATGTGTGCTACTGGCATCTAGTGAGCCCAGCGTAGGGATGCTGCCGAACACCCCACAATGCACAGGACAGCCCCACAACAAAGAATTATCCAGCCCTAACTGTCAAGAGGAACAAGGTTGAGAAACCCTGGGTGAAACTGAAAACTGTATATACCTATTACTATGAAATAAAATTCAAAACAAAAAACTTAGCTTATAAGTATGTATTCTTTCTTTTTTTAAACCCTCACCCGAGGATATTTTTTCCATTGATTTTTTTAGAGACAAGGGAAGGAGGAAAAGGGGGAGGGGGAGGGAGGGAGGAAGGGAGGGAGGGAGGGAGGGACGGGGAGAGAGAGAAACACTGACATGAGAGAGACACATTGAGTGGTTGGCTGCCTCCTACAAGTGCCTGGACAGGAACTGGGGATGAACCTGCAACCAAGGTACGTGCCCTTGGCTGGAAATTGAACCTGCAACCTTTGGATCTGAGGGCTGCTACTCTAACCTCTGAGTTAAACCAGCCAGGGCAGCATTTCTACTTTGAAGAGAACAATGCATACTGGGTATTGGATCGGGAGAGAATTACCACATGTAAAAGGATTACAAAAAGATCAAATTATCCTATATAATAAAAGGATAGTATGCAAATTTTCCCCTCAACTGGGAGGTTGTCTGGGAGTTCAAACAGGGGGCGGGGCTGGCCAGGGGAAGGGAGGGAGTATCTGGCCAGCAGCCACTAGGGACCCTACCAGTGCACAAATTTTGTGCACTGGGCCTCTAGTTTAAGTATAAATGCCTAAAACACGTTACAGCCTTACCTGGAATCTCATTGGCTACCACCGAAGGAGGGCTTGATTGGTTACTGCTGATCTGCTGGTGGCTGATCATGTGACAGCACTGTGGTACGGCATTATTGACCATGTAAAGTGTGTCTGGCACATTGGACATTCTAACCATTCGTAAACGCACAAGATCTGTTTGTTCCACCATCATCTCATCTAGCACTGACTGAAAGAACAATTCAGTATTAATAGAATTAGTAAACCCTTCATCTCTGTTAAATCACATTTGGAGATATATTATTACTTTCATCATATAAAAAGGGAATTACTTCATTGCTTCCAGTGTATGAAGTTTATAATTAGTGGTGAAAGGAGAAAGTACCCCTACCTCTTTAATTTTTAAATGATCTTTTGGAGTATCTTTGGAAAAAAAAATAACCACTTCTGAAAAGTTTCCTTTCAATTGAAGTATTTAAAATTTACAGGAAGAATATAAAATTAATCAGAAGTAAATTACACATAAAGTTACTATAAAGAAAACATGTAGCCCTAACCAGTTTGGCTCAGCAGATAGAGCATCAGCCTGTGGACTCAAGGGTCCCAGGTTCGATTCCAGTCCAGGGCATGTACCTTGGTTGCGGGCACATCCCCAGTAGGGGGCGTGCAAGAGGCAGCTGATCGATGTTTCTCTCTCATCGATGTTTCTAACTCTCTATCCCTCTCCCCTTCTCTCTGTAAAAAATCAATAAAATATATTTTAAAAAAAGAAGAAAAAAAAAGAAAACATGTATACATGGGCTAAACATCAGATAAAAAAAAAAGTCCTGGCTCATTGGCTCAATTTGCTGGGCGTTGTCCCGTGCACCAAAAAGGTTGCTGATTCCTGGTCAGGGCACATGCCTGGGTTTCGGGTTTGATCCCCCATAGGGGCGTGCAGGAGGCAGCTGATCAATGTTCCGCTCTCACATCAATGTTTTTTTCTCCCTTTCCCTTCCTTTCTCTCTAAAAATCAATTTTTAAAAAGTGCTCAAAAGACAAAATATTAAGAACTGATATTAATTGAATAGGTCTAGCCCTAGCTGGTTTGGCTCTGTGGATAGAGCGTCAGCCTGCAGACTGAAGGGCCCCAGGTTCGATTATGGTCAAAGGCACATGCTGGGGTTGCGGGCTCGATTCCCAGTAGGGGGGTGTGCAGGAGGCAGCCGATCAATGATTCTCTCTCATCATTGATGTTTTTATCTCTCTCTCCCTCTTCCTTCCTCTCTGAAATCAATGAAAATATATTTAAAAAATAAATTGAATAGGTCTATAAATAAACTCAGTTGTTAAAAATCAGTTTTAGATTAATCTATTTCACTAAACCAATCAAAATGATATAAATATAAACATTTTCTACTTTTTAAAAAAAATATATTTTATTGACTTTTTACAGAGCGGAGGGGAGAGGGATAGAGAGTCAGAAACATCGATGAGAGAGAAACATCGATCAGCTGCCTCCTGCACGCCCTCTACTGGGGATGTGCCCGCAACCAAGGTACATGCCCTTGACCAGAATCGAACCTGGGACCCTTGAGTCCGCAGGCTGACGCTCTATCTGCTGAGCCAAACCGGTTAGGGCCATTTTCTACTTTTTATTGGGGCAATTATCTACTTATGTATGGGTACAGCCATCTGAGAAACGGAAGTTCCAGGAGGACTAGTGATGAGCTTACTTTTTGAGACAAAGCAGAATGGAGAGTAGGCCTAGTTTATTACAGACCATTTATTCCCAGACTCAACCTTTTGTAAAGGCCTCAGTTGCTTCAGTGAATCTGAGTACTGAATTTATTTTAAAAGGACCAGGCACAACCATTCTGCTTTTTCTCGCTGTTTTAGAATTATTTGAAATGTCAATCAGTCGATAAGAGGTAGATTATTAACCTAAGCAACAAAATAAACTCACAAATCCTTTCATGTATCTTAAACTAGGAACTCAGATAATAAAAACAAGATAAATAATTCTATATCCAAACACACACTGTTTCGCCTCTTCCTTTATTTCATAAAGCTTAATGGTGATTTCTGACTTTCAAAGACTGGCTGTTTCTCAAAAGGCCACTCCAAACTTCTTCTGGCTGAATACATCTAATAAAAATTACAGTATTTCATTTTTACATTACCATATTTTCTAGAAGAATTGTTATAATAGTCATAATGCCAACTATTTGCTGAATAGAACTGAAATTTTTTCTTAGTATGTGCTCTTATTATAAACTAAACACAAATTCCAGCAGTCAGCTGGAATGTGTTACAGAAATGTGTTACAAGAAATGATAGCAATTCTTTACTTTATGAAGGAAGACACAATGTGTGCCATCTTCTTGCAGGACATTTTCCCATGCTGAAGATCACAAAATACTGACAACCATTTCAATAAAAAAAAAACACAAAAAGAAAACCTTTCAAGTTAACATTTTACAAGAAAACTAAAATGAGAAAAATGTAAAATGCAATTTAACATGACCTAAATTATAAAAATATGCTTGATAATTAAACATTTCAGAAAAGTATTCTACTGAGCAGTCAAACTAGAATTTATGTTTACTTTCTGATTATTGGACATATAGGCCATTTCCAAATATTTAAATAATGCCACAATAAATACTTTGTGCTTACAGTTTATAATACAGTGATCTAATGTCTGAAAATCTTTTTCATTACCTTTGCTTCCTCCACATAGGGAGAGAAGAGTCGAGGACGAACATATATTCCAGCATTTTTTTGCCGTAACCAGGCATTTGACTTTCCACCTTCTGATGTAGGAAGCATATCTGATGGAGGAGTACTAATCAAGCCTCTTTTCATCTTGAAAAAAATTATTTTTTATAAAGGTATTTGTGTAGCACTACAATACTAACATAAAAATAATTATACCTACAAATCAAAATGTTCAAACTACCATTTGTATAAAAATTTAGGAATGTATGTAAAATTTAAAAATACTTCAAATGTTTAATAATATTTAAAGGACTTGGAAATAAAAGGTAGTACAATTTCCCATTTTTCCTCTAAACAGAGGAATGATGTTTTTAAAACAAGAGCTATATTAATGAAAAAATGTAACGAGTTGAACTTTCAAAATTCTTAATGAAACCAATTATTATTTTTTTCCTTGCTCATCTAGGAATTGATTCCATCCCCAACTTAGTTCCCTCCCCCCAAGACAAATCAAGAACTAGAGAGCTAGTGTCTACAGTACAAGGATAGAGGCAGTTGTACATGGTGCTTAGGGGCAGTGACTCCAGGGGAAGGCAGACTTGGCTCAAACCTTAACTCCCCATTTAACAACCTTGTGACCATGACATCTCCATTTACCTGGGCCTCACTTTAAGGGCTCCTAGATGGCCCTGGAGATGGGACACCACACAACTAACTGTGGTAGCCCTGTTGTTTCCTCATCTATGCTAGGAGAATATAAAACAAGTACCCACAGCACATAAAGTGGCTGTGAGGATAAAATGGGTTTGGTACAGTGCTTAGAACTTCCGGTTGACAGCTATTATTAGCGAACTTTTCCTGGGTGGGGACTTATGTGATAGCCATGGAATTAAGAGTATCAATATATTTTTTCTCAGTCTACTAAACCAAAGTTCTAAAATATTTTTCTAAGTTAAATTCAGGGTTCAAATCGGTTTGAGTCTCGGATTTTAAACAAAACCAAACACTGTTTCTCCAATCTTATTCTTGTTAAACATTAATAAATGTCTAATTGCTGCATTAGTTAAAATTATTTTTAACTAATAAAATTAGCAGTAGGTGGTATTTAGAGAAAAAACTCGTAACTCTAACCCAGCCGTGGGCAAACTATGGCCCGTTTGAAATGAATAAAACTAAAAAAAAACAAGACCGTACCCTTTTATGTAATGATGTTTACTTTGAATTTATATTAGTTCACACAAACACTCCATCCATGCTTTTGTTCCGGCACTCCGGTCCAGTTTAAGAACCCATTGTGGCCCTCGAGTCAAAAAGTTTGCCCACCCCTGCTCTAACCTATTACAACTATAATAATGTTGCTATATTTCCTTTTTTCAAATAAATTTTAACGTAACTGCATTCTAGAATACATAAAATACACATTTTATATCCTTCTTTCTAAAATTATATTCCATTATCAGCATTTTTCATGATGCGCTATTAGTAATTATAACCACTGTACAGGACAGCAAACTATTCTGTTGCGTAGTTGTACTATAATTTACTTATTTTCCCTGTTCTTAGATATTTAGACTAATTCCAAGTATTTAATGACAATGTTATCAATGTACCAGCTATACTTCTCCTACGGGATAGTAATATTATTTCAAAAATCACTGACCTAATAGGTGAAAAAATGGTAACTTACTGTTTTATTTTGCTTTCTTTGGGGTATGTGATTACTAATGAGACTGCACATTTTTCTAATCAGAGATTCCATAAATATTTGTTTTCTTCTAGTTTTCCATGTTTCAATTTAATATTTAATTCTTCAATCTAACAGGAATTAATTTTCTGTGCAAATGAAATGAGGGTTTAACTTTAAACAAATGTCCTCCCTTCCCCATTCATCAGTTAGTCTAGCACCACACTGACTTGTGATAGCTCATTTACTATGTTTAATTCTTTTATTAATTAGGATCTTTTTCTAGGCTATTTGTCTTGCCTGTTATGCTAGCATCAGAGATTATAATTAGACTTTTAAAATGTACTTTACATTCTGGAAGAGTTATCCATCCTTAATTATGTTCTTTTTAGGGACCTTTAAAAAAATATTGTGTTTACAGCATTACCTTAAAGTTATAAAACAATGTACGAGGAACTAATATTTGTAATATTTCTCCTCCCATCCATTAATCTGAACAATTCTATTAGTTTAAAAACTCTTTTAAAAAATAAAATTAACAAAATCAGCTCCATTAATTTTTAACTGAAATACCATTATAAGATTCATTCAGCCTTTTTACACTGAACCATTCATTCTCCTTTCCTCCTGTTTTCTGATTTATTTCTGTTCTTGAAGTCTCCCCAAAGGTAATTTCTAACCTTCCCTTTTTTAATAAGAATATACTTGATCTACACTGACAAATGCTGAATTAAACCCTAAGAAACTATCCTCTTGCAAAAGTAACGATATACACATTCAACTCTCATTCACCAAACACTTATTTGTGCTGTGTGCCAGGTATGAGGGATTGGGGGATATAATATAGTACAAAACAGACATCTGTCTCTGACTTCAATGAATTCAGTTTCACAATACTCTGTTCGTATAATTATTTACAATGATAAACAAAGATAAGCCTATACATTTTAGTGCATTTTCTTTTCATGAAAGGGATAAATGAAGACACACACTTACTGCATCACTTAGGACTTCACTGTTTATAGGTAAGATGTGTTCAACGCGAACAAAAGGTAAGAGAGAAGAAAGGATCTCTCGAAGCTCTTCAATGTCCAGGTCTCGTCTTTTCACACCTCTTTTGTTCACACTATGAGCAGTGCCACTCAGTAAGTTTGGTTCTGTGAGACAGAAAATAAAAAGTCTCCAACCAAATCCAAATTTTCAGAAGGCTTTCTTCTCTAGTATATTTTCAGTACCATTCTTTATATTTTAGTACACCTGTTTTAAAAAGGGTTATAACTTACGTTTTTTTTTAATGTTTTTATTGATTTTTAGAGAGAGAGGAAGGGAGAGGGATAGAGAGATGGAAACATTGATGATAGAGAAACATCACTGTTCTGAGAGAGGAACATCATCGATTGGCCTCCACTGGGGATTGAGCCCACTACCTGGGCATGTGCCCTGTCCAGGAATCAAACCAGTGACCTCTTGGTTCCTGGGTTGACGCTTAACTGCTGAGTCACACTGGCAAGGCAAATTATGTTTATATTTTATGAAGTTTAGTTAATAAAAATGTTCTGACAGAGAAAAAGCATGGTGTCAACAGTATAACATTCTTTTATGATTTTCCTGCACTACAAAATAGAGGATTTTTTTCTGTACACTAACTCAAAGGAAAAGATGATAATCTATTAAAATCTAGTTTGACTGAGGGCTTTTTCTTAAGCTTTCTCACTTTTGTGACCAGATTTTAGTACAATAAGGGCACTGTAGAGCAAGTACTATTTCTGGTCACTGTAGGTTAATGGTATACTCATTAGGCTACCATTTGTTTAAAAGCAACTTAACAAGATATTAATCTCCTGGCAGCAAAATAAGGTATACTCTAAAATTCTTTGCTAGTCTCTCAAATTTCCATAAAATGGGAATGTTCCTGCAGATAAGTGAACCCTTTAATCTCTAACATGTATATTTCCATTGTCCAGAGCAGAGAATAAAGGTTTTCTTTATTGGTTATTAGTAAAAGGGGAAGATTTACCATGCTTACATACATGTAAGATTTACATGCTTACAATACTGAGGTGAGAAAAATTTACATAAATGTTGGGAATCTTTAATCATGTCTTTAATCTAGGGGGTGTATTTTTTTTCAAAAGGAGATCTTTAGCCCTGGCTGGTTTGGCTCAGTGGATAGAGCGTTGGCCTGTGGACTCAAGGGTCGCAGGTTCGATTCCGGTCAAGGGCGTGTACCTTGGTTGTGGGCACATCCCCAGTGGGGGGTGTGCAGGAGGCAGCTGATCGATGTTTCTCATCGATGTTTCTGACTCACTATCCCTCTCCCTTCCTCTCTGTAAGAAATCAATAAAATGTATTTTTTAAAAAAAGGAGATCTTTATTATTCACGAATATAAATGGCAGGTATTTTGCAACGTCTGTAGGCTAACTGGTATTTCCTTTAAATCATGTGATAGGTAGGTAAGGAGATTGTTTTTGAGAAGTTAAGCTTTTACTGCAGTTGTGTGAAATAAAATTGCCGCAAGTGTGTGAAAAAGGTTTTTGTCCTTGCCTTGCTATGATCTGCCTTCATACTTACACAAGACATTGCTTTTTTTAAAAAAAAAAAACTTTTTTCTTTAGTAGTGTTTTCAAATGGAATCTTACTTTAAACTCCCAAATATGTAACAGGTAAGGTCAAAACCCTAATCTATGAGGGTGACTAAAAAAAGTGTAACCCGGTTTGCTTAGCTTCCTTCTCATTCCTGTAAAAGAGCCTGACATTCTAACCCAGCCGTGGGCAAACTACGGCCCGCCCTTTTATGTAATGATGTTTACTTTGAATTTATATTAGTTCACACAAACACTCCATCCATGCTTCTGTTCCGGCCCTCCGGTCCAGTTTAAGAACCCATTGTGGCCCTCGAGTCAAAAAGTTTGCCCACCCCTGGGCTAGATGCTCAATGCAGGAGCCCGGCTCATGGCTGGAGAGCGTAGCAGCAGTGGTGGGGGCAGTAAGGAACAAGGGGTCCCAGACTACAAGAGCGGTCGGGCCTAAGCCAGCAGGCGGACATACCCCAAGAGGTCCTAGACTGGGAGATGGCATAGGCCGGGCTGAGGGACCTCCCCTCCGAGTGCACAAATTTCATCTATTGGGCCGAGAGAGAGAGAGAGAGAGAGAGAGAGAGAGAGAGAGAGAGAGAGAGAGAGAATGCCTAAGCGACCAGAATGACCAGTCCGTATAACGCGCACTGACCACCAGGGGCAGACACTCAATGCAGGAACTGCCCCCTGGTGGTCACTGTGCTCCCACAGCCAACCTCCCCCAGTCCCTTCCCCCCGGCTGCCAGGCCCCAATTGCCCGATCAGAGCCAGGCCCTAGATTGGGATGGGAGTGGGTGGTGGTGGGTGCAGCCCCTTTCCAAGGGGGGGCCAAGGACCGGCTTCCTCCTCAGGGCTGGCGGCCAAACACCTGCACCCTGTCCTCCCCCCAACCGGCAAGTCCTGATCTGCCCACCGCCCACCTGCCGTGGTGGCAGCACGGTGACAGCACGGCAGTGAGGGAAGGTGGGTGCGGGGAGGGGGAGGAGGAAGCGGGGAACCATGCAGTGATGGCATTGGCATTAGGCGTCCGTTCCTTCAGCCTCCAGCCCAGCGACTGTCACCTCCTCTCCTGACCCCGCCGGGGCCTTTGGGCCCTGGGCTGGGGCAGGAAACTGGGGTGGGTGGCAGCGGACACAGCCCCTTTCCCAGGGGGGCTGAGGGCTGGCTCCCTCCTTGGGGCCTGTGGTCAATCTCCCATGTCCTGTCCCTCCCCGCAGCCAGCAGACCCCAAACGGCCCGCTGCAGGAAGGAAGAGGGTGGGAGGCAGGGAACTGTGCGGTGGTGGCGTTGGCATCCGTTCCTCCCGCACCCGGCCTGGAGACAGTTGCCTCCTCTCCCAATCCTGCAGGTGCCTTCGGCCCCAAATGGCCCGGCCCTGATGGCCAGCCAGGCCTAGGGACCCCACCCGTGCACGAATTTCATGCAACGTGCCTCTAGTGTTCTATAAAGCCGCTGTGAACACTGAATCACTGCTCCTAAGGGAAACACAGGGATAGGTTCCAGGGAGCCTCTGGTTACATTTTTGCCAATTGATCAAGATATAACTTTGTCTTGTGTGTGTTTCTGTTTAAAGAAACCTTAGTAACATATATGTTGATTCATTAACACTGAACTCATGGCCAATAGATAACTCATACCTGAACAAAGCTTATCTAACACACATTATCTCTGTGAGGCACATCACAGCCTTCGTATGCTTAGGAACATCAGACAGCACTAAGCATTACACTTGGAGGCCATTTTAAACAGTGAGATTATCCCCAAACCTCGTTAAGAATGCAAAAAACATGGCACTAAATACACTGTGAAAGGACATGTTTACAATATGAGAGCAGAAACAAGAAGGCAAAGCATCATCTCGTTTCAAATTAAGGTGAGAACATATGCATCAGGAGACTCAAATTTTTTGTCACTCCGCACATGTCTGCAAATGCCCATGAAAGTGTTAAGAGTACTGATTTGGGGAATGCAAATACATTTTAGCAAGTAGGTGAATTTGCAAATACATAATCTGCAGGCAAGGGGGATAGACTGTATACTGGCATTACAAAAATGTCCCAAACTAATAGTAATGGTTATTTTTTTAAAAATATATTTTATTGACTTTTTACAGAGAGGAAGGGAGAGAGATAGAGAGTCAGAAACATCGATGAGAGAGAAACATCGATCAGCCGCCTCCTGCACGTCTCCCACTGGGGATGTGCCCGCAACCAAGGTACATGCCCTTGACTGGAATCGAACCCGGGACCTTTCAGTCCGCAGGCCGATGCTCCATCCACTGAGCCAAACCGGTTTTGGCAGTAATGGTTATTTTATTAAAAATTTCAAATCTTAGAATTGGTAAAGGCTTTTGCAGGCCACAGAGAAATAAATGAAATCAAATGGGAAGACTGCTTTTGTTCCCTAGTACTTGAATAGTAGTGTATTAAAGAGATATATAAGAAGGTTTGAAGACAGGCTAGCTTGATATTTTTATATATTTAAAAATGTGGCAAAACAACTCTATAAACTTATTACTAAAAAACACCGACCATGAACACTTTAAAGAGTTGAACTTTGTGGTATGTAAGTTATTCTATATAAAAAAAGCCTAATATGCTAAGTGTCAGTCGTCCAGTTGGCCATTCAACCAATCAAAGAGTAATATGCTAATGATATAAGGCTGCTCAACCTCTCACTATGACGTGCACTGACCACCAGGGGGCAGATGCTCTGACTGGTAGGTTAGCTTCCTGCTGGGGTCTGGCCAATTGGGACTGAGCATGACGGGTTAGACATGCCCTGGAGCCCTCCAGCAGTCCCTCCTTGGCTGGCCAACCTCCTGCATCCCTCCCCGGCCCCAATTATGCATCAGTGGGGTCCCTCGGCCTGGCCTGCTCCCTCTTGCAATCCAGGATGTTGAAGAGCTGTTTTCGGCCTGATGGTGGAACAACCCGTCGCTATGATGCGCACTGACCACCAGGGGCAGATGCTCAATGCAGGAGCTGCCCCCTGGTGGTCAGTGTGCTACCACATTGGAAGTGCCACTCAGCCGAGAAGCTGGGCTCATGGCTGGCGAGCTCAGTGGCGGTGGTGGGAGCCTTTCCCACCTCTGCGTCCCCTGAGGGCTCCCAGACTGAGGTAAGGCGCAGGCCGAGTTGAGGAACCCCCCCCAAAGTGCATGAATTTTGTGCACTGGGCCTCTAGTATCTAAATAAAGCTGTTGAAAAATGACAGGGAAGGAAAGTTTGTATTTAATTTTTCTAATTAAAGTTTTTTGTTTTGGGTTCATTACATAGAAATACAATATTCTATGAAGAAAGGAGTACAGGGAGGTAGACTAATCCTGGATATAAATAAAAGAATCAGCTTCCAAAGTTGAAAGCTCACCTCCTATTACGATGTTTCCATCTTTTCTAAAG
Source organism: Myotis myotis (assembly GCF_014108235.1). Classification (NCBI taxonomy): domain Eukaryota; kingdom Metazoa; phylum Chordata; class Mammalia; order Chiroptera; family Vespertilionidae; genus Myotis; species Myotis myotis. The sequence goes on along the minus strand of NW_023416313.1, from coordinate 217,939,691 downwards.
TATCCCCAATTGAAGGCCACTCAAAATTATGCTTTCTCCCTTACCTTCCACAAATTTAAAAATAAACAGCAAATATGCTTTTTTTGGGTAGTCATATATATTTTTTTATTGAGGTAAAATTCACATAACATAAAAACCTCACCATTCTAGAAGAATACTGGTTTTTTAATAAATTTACTTTGTGCACTCATCTCCACTCTCTAATTACAGAACATTTTCACCAACAAGAATACTTTAATTATTTCACTTCTACTTCTACTGTAAATCAGTCAACATTTAATATTAAGAACATAGAAAGATAACATTAAAAGTATTCTGCCCTGGCCAGGTAGCCCAGTTGGTTAGAGCAGGGGTCCTCAAACTACGGCCCGCAGGCCACATGCAAATACAAATATTGTATTTGTTCCCGTTTTGGTTTTTTACTTCAAAATAAGATATGTGCAGTGTGCAATTTGTTCATAGTTTTTTTTAAAACTATAGTCTGGCCCTCCAATGGTCTGAGGGACAGTGAACTGGCCCCCTGTTTAAAAAGTTTGAGGACCCCTGGGTTAGAGCATCGTTCAGATATGCTAAGGTTGTGGGTTCAATCCCCAGTCAAGGCACATACAAGAATCAATCAATGAATGCATGGATGAGTAGAACAACAAACCATTGTTTCTCTCTTTCTTCCTCTAAAAATCAATTTTAAAAAAAGTATCCTTTTAAAGCCGCAAAATATAAGTTTGTGGTATATTTATCTCTAACAAAGTATACCCTCCTCTCCACTAAAGGGTTTTGCCAATTGTAAAAATTTTTATTTTCACCAGGCAACGTTGATTATTGTCAAGACTGACATGTAGCATCATGTCAGTAAGCTTTTGGGGAAAACAGTGCAAGCTAATTTTCTGAGCTTACCTCTGTCTGCTATTCTTTTCATCAGCTGGTGCTCACCCCATTTAATCAGATATTTAAGGATATCTTGTTCACTTGCCTATAATAAAAAAATGGTTTATTCTTATTTTGGTGAAATTAGGTAAATGGTTGTTAATTTCATTAATGATTTCTCCTAGGACCTAGGTCATAAAGTAAAGACAACATGCAACTTGCCTACCACATTTCACCCTTTACACTGGCTGTCTGAAATGTTCCAGTTAAATTTTCTGTCCATCAATAGCAAAGACAAAGACTGTGTTACATGGGTTTTGCCCAGTAATCTCACTCTTTGCTCCAACTAAATTTTTTATTCTTATTTCCATCTTTATTTTTTTCTTTATCGTTTTCTTCACCTATTATACATTTATTTTATCTTACTATATGGTCTTTATACAGTTGCCTTAAATTCTTTTTGGAACAAGTTGGAGATAAATAAGTAAAAATTAAAGATTAAGGATACAGAGTGGCTACTACCTCCTGCAGGAACAATCCCCAAAAGATAGTCTACTGATTTTAAGACCCTTTAAGCACAATTTGTGAAATGCCAAGGTACCCCTCATTTCTTCATATTCTATCTTAAATCTTAAAGCAAACCTAGGCTGCTCTCCAAGGTTTTTCTAAGAAGAAACACAAAGCTTCTGAAGACAATAACCTGAGAACTGACAAATCCTAACTTCCATGATGCATGCAGTCTGGACAAGACAGTAAAACAAGGTTAATAAACACAAATCTTAGTAAATGAAATCCAACATGACAACATTTGTGCTGCAATCAAAGCACAGATACTAAATGAATTATTTAACTTTTCGCTGCACTTCTGACTGAGATGAAAGCATTTTATAATTTCTTTAGTAAAACTATAAAAATTAAATGGCTTAATGGGTTTTTGCCTTCATAACATTTAAAACTGTTGTACAATTTTCTGCATAATATTCATACAACTGATGCAAAAGAAAATTAAGCTTGAACATACCTAAAAATATTTTTCCAATATTTTAAATCTACTGTTAGTTTTAACTACAAAATTATAGATAGATATATAAGTCAAGAACACAGAATTTGCTAAAAATTGTTTTGGATTAAAAATAAGTAGTTGAAAACATTATTATACTTTGGTAGTACACATATACAGAGTTTTTATGAGTATTTGAGTAGATCAAAAATTATTACTACTACTTTATGCTGCTTAAACTACTGTCTACAGTCTAAGTATCTCACACTCCACCAAAAATAAGAAACTGTATGTGTATAGTGAATTCACTACTCATGGAAGCGAAGAAAATCACTGTTGGGATGTGCTTCTGACCCTGCCTATTGCCTCAAACCCTTTGGTGTGGTTAGTCAGGACCCAGGAGGGCTCACAGTGTTGTTAGAGTGCACGAAGGGCCAGAGAGCCACAAGGCTTTGTTGCACACATGTGAAGAGGGCATTCCTAGGTAGGTTGATCTCCCTAGATGGGAGAATAACAGAGTACAGACGGGTTTCTTGGTGCACATATGAATGACCATGAATCTGAGAGGTGTATAAATGGTTACCTGTAGGTAGTCAGACTGGATAGCAGTAAGTAGATGGTCTTTGCTGAGCTCATAAAAAACATCCGAAGTCATGACCTGGGAAAATTCCTCACAGAGGAAATGTAAAGCTTGTCGGTGCACCCATTTGGAGCCATATGGATGAGAGCTCCACTTGAGGATGGCAATTAAGGTATCTAATGAGATGCTCTCAGCAATGATATCCTCACAGCCTAAAAAAGAAGGCAAATACTTCTTGAGATTAATCATAAATATTACTCAATGAACATTAGTGTGTTTGACACTATACCTAAAAGTAGCCATAGTAAAAAAGAACAAGGAGATAAATAAAATCTCATGGAAATCACCAAGACTTGGTGGGATGGGGTAATAATAAGTAACAATAGACTATGACTTCTATAGGAAATCTGCTGTTAAAGAGTCAGATCCATAGAAAAAGGCAGGGAATCCTCACAATTGTTTAAGAAAATAAACATCTATGTGAAAATCACCAGGATACTGAACCAAAGGGGAAAGAAAATTAGGTAGAAATGATAGAGCTGTAGGAATTTGCCAGAGGAAGGATATGGATGACAACTGACTGACCGCAAGAGTCTGCACTTGCAAAGAAGGTGGGCTATCTTCTTTGAACTATGAGGACATCTGCTCTTGGTATTACCCTAATAAATAAAACTTGCACTTTGAAGCTTAATCCCTCAGAATACAAATAAAATTTTGCAGTTTGATGCTCACCTGGGATTAATTCTGGTGAATTATAAAGGAATAAGTAGTTTAAGTGAAAAGGAGAAAAGGATCAGGATCCTGGAGAGAGTGACTTAAGAGCAAGAAACAAAGACAGAAAGAAAGACAGGAAGAAAGGAAAAAAGGAAGAAAGAAAGAAAGAGAAAATCCGAGGCTAGTCAGTTATTTTCCTTAGGAAAGATCATTCCAAAATATAAAGATAAAATATAAATAAAACCTGAGCGACAAAGATTGTAGAACAGAAAATGGCTAAAGTTGGTCAGAAATTCTTCATAACTAAGTTTACTAAAAAATAAAAAAGGACCCTGATAACATGGGGGGTAGGGGAGTGTGAGGGCTGTAAAAGATATAGCCAAAAGAAAGTATATCAGTGAACTCCAAATCCTTCCAAAGCTCAGAATTACTGTGGGACCATGAAAGGTGAACAGAAAGGTAATGAATCCCATTTTCAGGAGACATATCATAAGTAGCTAATATAAACTCTGCAAAAAGTAATGCTTCATTATTCCCTTTTCTGATATGGTACCAGATAAGGAGAATATCATAGAGAATTGTGTAATCCATCTTCTGCAAAACATTTAACAAAATACTTCCTGCTATTTCTAGATTGTTAGCTCCACAAAACAGGGACTGCTGTCTTCACTCTATCTCTAGCACCTTCTTGCACACGGTACATGCTAAATAAAAATCTGTTGAGTGTACAAATGACATCTTTGCTGATATAATGAAGAGATGTAGATGGATGACAGAACAATGGTTAACAAAACCATTTGTCAGTAGCACTGATTAACTTGGGGGATGCACTGGCAAGTCTCTGTTTCTGTGATGTTTATCAAGAACTTGAACAAAAGACATGGAAAGTATGCTTCAAAATCTCCAGATGCCCTAAAACTGGGAAACACAGTTAACAACCCACTGGATAACATGACTATAATTGGATAAAATGATGGGTCAAAATGAATATGAAATATAACTAGGAAAAATAGTAAGTTCTATAATTAGATCAAAGAAAATCAACTGCACAGATGACAAGGGAGAGTTAGCTTAACTACCACCTATGTAAAAATAATATCTGGGTATTTTAAGTGAATGAATGTAAAATGTAACATGGTTGCTATAAAGCTGAAGCAATATCAGACTGTTAAGATATGAACATAGATAGCCCAGGCTGCTGTGGTTCAGTTGGTTGGGCATCATCCCGTGCACCAGGAGGTTGCGGGTTTGATTCCTGGTCAAGAGCACATGTCCTGGTTGCGGACTTGATCCCCTGCGTGCAGGAGATAGCCAACCGATGCTCTGCTCTCACACTGATGTTTTTCTCTCTTTCTCCCTCTTCCTTCCTCTCTAAAAATCAATAAACTATTGTTTAAAAAGAAAACATGCATAAAGTCCTAATCAAAGGAATAACATCGCACTGCTCCCCTGCGAGGTGCTATGTTCTGCTCTGGGCCCTGTGTTTTAAGATGGAGCACTAACAAAACTCCAGAATCCTCAGAGGAGAAAGTTTAAGACTTGTCATAGGAGAAAAGGCCCAAGCAAACAATATTATTTCACTTATGTCTCTAAAGAGAGACTAAGCTACCTTTAACCCTTTGTATGCCATAAACGTCTATAGACGCAAATACAAAATATCGTGGCATGTGGGGATGGTTTCTGTTTTGGACGCGTTGGCAGTTAAGTGGATGGATCTTCGTGAGGCAAAGGAGAAAGGACTGACTTCTCTGTTGTTCCTATGGCAGGTCCTGGGAATCAAATAGATGTTAAAAGAAGGATTTTGACTCAAAATATTAAGAAATATTTCTAATTTCAAGTTTCTAACAATTAGAATTGTTCTCTCCTCCCCTCATAAAAAGGATCCTTCTTGAAAAATGTAGGAGCAAAAGCTAACTCATCATATTAGAAATAGAAGACAAAAAACCCCTATACAAGATATAGAACTAAGGTCAGATGACATTTAGGCTGCTTTTGCCACAACGATAAAGTCATTTTTAGAAAAATGTAACAGTAAACATAAGAGTAATTAAATCTAAAGATTAAAATTTAATTTAAACATTAAAATGAAATCCTTATAAAGAACATTGAGACCACCACAATAAAATCTGCATGTAAACACCACCCAAAGACATGAATATGTGCTGATGAGAACTGGAAAATACCGGAAAGTTCTGAATCGTTCTTGTGGTTTTATGGTGAGCCTGAATACCACGCTGAGGAGGACAGGCCTCTCCCAGTAGCCAGTGGAGGACTTCTGTCAAGTCTGTTGTTTTAAGGTAGGCATTGGACTAAAACTGAGTATGATAAGTCAATCTGATAAATGTGTTCGGGAATGAAGCACAGGAAATTAGAAACACTCACACACACACACACACACACACACACACACACACACACCAGTTATTTAAAAGGATGTATCACAATCCTACTTAGCCAGGATATTGGCAGAGGTAAATAAAGAAAACTAATGATAACATATTATTTAAACTGGAGGTTGACAAAGAAGACACAGTAAAAAAAAAGGGGGGAGGGGGAGGGGTTTTGAAACCATACAGATTGGACTAGAAATCCCACTTTGACCACTTAGAACCAAAGTCACTTAAACCTCTCTGAGCCTGAAATGTTCTCATTTGTATTAAACTCCTAACTTTGGGTTGTTATGAGGTTGAAATGAGACTGTACCCTTGACACCCTTCATTTGTTCCAACATTCTAGAGTACCTACTGCCAAGTGCTGTGAATGCACAGCTCCTTTAACTGCACACTTTCCTGGGTGATGTTATCTGCCTCCGTGCTCTTAACTCTCACTAAATCCTTATGACTTTCAAGTCTACAGTTCCAGCCCAGAGCTCTCTCCTAATTCCCAGACTCACTCCTTCTACTTCCTACTGAAGAGTTCCATATGGAAATTCTGTACACATCTCAAATTCAAAAATCATTCATTTTATCTGAGAAATCTAGTACCCCGTTTTTAATCCCTAGTTTGAAAAAAAGGATATCTAGCTCTGGCTGGGTACTCCATTGGTTAGAGCATCGTCCGGGTATGCCAAGATTACAGATTTGATCCCTGGTCAGGGCACATACAAGCAGCAACCAATAAAAGCATAAATAAGTGGAACAACATATGGGTATTTTTCTCAAATCAATAAAATCAATCAATATAAAGAAGGATACCTCATCTCCCCAGTCACCAAGGCCAGAAACCTGAGTACTATTATTATTGAGTCCTTCTCCTGAAGCCCATGTGCAAGCGACCATCAATTACTGACCACCCTATTCTTATTTTAAATCCACCCCCTCCAATGAAACTGAATCACTATATCACTAATAAAAATTAATTCAAAATGGATTAAGAACTTAAATGCAAGATCTGAAACTATAAAATTCTTAGAAGAAAACTTCAGAAAAAGGCTTCTTGATGTTAGTTTTGGCAATGACTTTTTGGATGTGGCACTAAAAGCAAAAAATTAACCAGTGGGATATCAAACTAAAAATGCCTCTGTACAGAAAAAGAACAATCAGCAAAATGAAAGGCAACTTACAGAATGGGAGAAATATTTGTATACCATTATCTAATAAGGGGTTAATATCCAAAATATATAAGAAATTGATACATCTCAATAGCAAACAATCTGATTAAAACATGGTCAGGGGATTTGAACAGACATTTTTCTAAAGACATAAAAATGGCCAACTAGTACATAAAAAGGTGCTCATATTACTAATTATCAGGTAAATATAAATCAAAACTACAGTGAGATATAATCTCACCTGTTAGGCTATTATCAAAGAGTCAAGAGATAGTACTGGCGAGGATATGGAGAAAAGGGAACCCTAGTGCACTGTTAGTGGAAATGTAAATTGATACAGTCACTACAAAAAAACAGTATGGAGGCTATTCAGATTATAAATAGAACCACCATATGATCTAGCAATCCCTCTTCCAGGTACATATACCCAAAGATGATGAAATCACGATCTCAAACAGATACCTGTGTTCCCATTTTCATCGCAGCATTAATCACAGAAGCCAAAACATGGAAACAACTCAAAGTGTCCATCAACAGATGCATGGATAAAGAAAATGTGTTACACGGGGTGAGGCAACAGAAGATTTACAGTTGTGAGTATGCAAAACAAAGAGTTTATTTTTATTATTTATTAATTATTGTATTACTAGAGGCCCAGTGCACAAAAATTTGTGCACTCGAGGGGGAAGGGGGGGTCCCTCAGCCTGGCCTGTGCCCTCTCCCAGTCTGGGATCCCTCGAGAGATAACACCCTGCTGGCTTAGGCCTGCTCCCGCGTGGCAGAGGGCAGGCCCAATCCCTAGGTGCAGCCCCTGGTCGGGCTCAGAGCAGGGCCGATTGGGGAGTTGGGGCGCCGCCCCCTGTCATGCACAGAGCAGGGCGGATCAGGAGGTTGGGACGCCGCCACTGTCACACTCAGGGCAGGGCCGATGGGGAGGTTATGGCTCTATCCCGTCACACACAGAGCAGGACCCGTGGGGCGGGGGGGGGGGGGGGGGGGTTGTGGCGCCGCCCTCTATCACCCACAGAGCAGGGCTGATCAGGGGGTTGGGGTGCCGCCACTCTCACACTCAGGGCAGGGCCGATGGGGAGGTTATGGCTCTGCCCTGTCACACACAGAGCAGGGCCCGTGGGGGGTGGAGGGGGTGGGTTGGGGCGCTGCACCCTGTCACACACAGAGGCGCAGGGCGATCAGAGGTTGGGGAGCTCCCCCGTATCAGGCACAGAGCAGGGCTGATCAGGAGGATGGGGCACCTTCCCCTGTCACAAACAGAGCAGGGCGGATAGGGAGGTTGTGGCCCCGCCCCCTGTCACGCTGATCCCGGTGCCGGGAGGCCTCTCGGCTCCGCTGATCCCGGTGCTGGGAGGCATATTACCCTTTTACTATATAGGGTAGAGGCCTGGTGCATGGGTGGGGCTGGCTGGTTTGCCCTGAAGGGTGTCCTGGATCAGGGTGGGGGTCCCCACTGGGGTGCCTGGCCAGTCTGGGTGAGGGGCTGAGGGCTGTTTTCAGGCTGGCAGGTGACGGAAGCTCCCAACCGCTCCATTTTTTCTTTTTTCTTTTTTTTTAATTCTGGGCCAGCTTTAGCTCTGAGGCTCCAGCTCTTAGACCTCCGCTGCTGAAAGTAGGTATCTGGTTTGTTTCGGTTCAAAACAATGTATAACTCCAGCTCTGACTCCAGCTCTGAGATCCCAGCTTGCTGAAAGCTGGTTTCTGGGTTTTTTTTTAGCTTCTATATTTGTTAAAATGTTTCAAACTGCAGGCTCAGAGGCCTGCAAGGCAGGCAGGGAACGTTGGTTTACTCCGTCACTGAAGCAAGCAAGCCTCATGTTAGTTTCAAGACGCCTGGCTGCCAGCCGCCATCTTGGCTGACAGTTAATTTGCATATCGCCCTGATTAGCCAATGGGAAGGGTAGCGGTCGTACGCCAATTACCATGTTTCTCTTTTATTAGATAGGATTTTTCATGTGAATAACCACAGACCTACTTTTGTCCCACCATGTATATATAAAATGGAGTATTATTCAGCCATAAAAAAGAAAACTCCGCCATTTGTGACATGGATAGACCCTAAGTGCATTATTTTAAGTGAAATAAGTCAGATAGAGAAAGACAAATACTGCATGATCTCATTTATATGTGGTATCTAAAAACATCAAACTCATAAAACAGAGAAGAATGATGAGTCACTGGAGCTGAGGAGCAAGGGAAATGGCAAACATTGTTCAAAGAGTACAAACATTCAGTTACAAGTTGAATAAAGTTCAGGGATCTAATGTATAGCATGGTGACTACAGTTAACAATACTGAATTGTATATTTGAGATTCAGCTTTAATGTTCTCACCATAACAACCAAATGTTAATTATGTGAGTTAAAGGATGTGTTAACTAACGCTATTATGGTAAACATTTTACAATCCATACATGTATCAAATCATTACACTGTACACTGTAAACTTATATATTATTATATTAATTATATCTCAATAAAGCTGGAAAAAAATTTCTATTAAATCTATTCTCATTACAAAAAAAAAGCAGGCTTAGTTTTCCTGGGTTTTATTTCTCATACCCTTTTGGCAAAGGTTCACAATCTGGTTAAGTCTGTTGGGTAGAGAGGTATAATATAGAGGTAGAATCAAAGTGTAACATAGTTATGTACATGGAAGCGTATATTTTAAGTTTCTTCCCCTTTTAATAGTCTTAAAAGATTTCCTTGCAATAGCTAAATGCCAGAAGGCACTACTAATATTACAGACCTATTCCAAATATCTTTCAATATATTTTAAAAGTTATGATCTGACACATTCTCCCAATGGATGAATATAAAAGAAACTGATAACACTGGTTACTTCTGTGAAGAGAATCTGAGTGGCTGGGGGACAAAAAGTTGGGAGGACAGGAGACTCTTCGCTGAATACTTTTTTGTACCTTTTTACTACCTGTTCAGAAAGTCAAATAATTAAAAAAAAACAAAAACAAAAAAAATCAGACTATGGAAGTTGCTGTGTTTCTTCTCTCAGGGCTCAATATAAAATCAATCACTGACCACAAAATCCAGCAAATATTGGAAAGAAAATGAGAAGCTTCTCTACTTTGAGAACATTATTCCCTTCTGATGAGAAAGTGGCGATCAGCAAGATTCATGCTGCTTGTGTGTGAAAATGTACACTGATTGCTTGTACTCTTTATTCTTACAGCTCTTGCCAAAATGTGGGAAAGGGAAAAGCAGACAAACATGGGAAAGAAGCTGGAAATTCCTAGGGAATAACTTTTAGTAAATAAAGGCCAACGTACACAGACAACCAATGATGAAGACTGAAGTTTTCTCTTAAGCCATGAAAGGAAACAAACAAACAAAAAGACTAAGTTTAAGAACCCTTATGATTCTTAACTGAATACAGATTCATATTTCTTTAATGTTTACTTTATAAATTAATGTTCCCTAACACAGCATTTTATTTTTTTAATATATTTTTATTGTTTTTATTGATTTTTACAGAGAGGAAAAGAGAGTAATAGAGAGTTAGAAACATTGATGAGAGAGAAACATTGATCAGCTGCCTCCTGCACATCCCCTACTGGGGATGTGCCTGCAACCAAGGTACATACCCTTGACTGGAATCGAACCTGGGACCCTTCAGTCCGCAGGCCAATGCTCTATCCACTGAGCCAAACCAGTCAGGGCCTAACACAGCATTTTAAATATTTATGCTTACGTGTTCTGGTAGGTAAGTGAGAGTAGCATAATGAAAAGGAAAAGCATTCATGGGGATGTCAGTTCTCTGACACAGGCAATGTAAATAAGCATTCACTATAGTATAACTCCTACTATAGTAATACTCAGGGATCTAACTGTGATCTACAGGATGCCTAAACTCCCTGAAAGTGAACACAAGTTCTTATGTGCTGACACCTCGCTGGAAGACAGATGCAAAATACATCTCTAGAGTCAGACTGACCAGAGGCCCAATCCCAATTCCCTTTAGCTGTATTATGTGTAAAACTCTTGCCTGTTTCCTCATCTGAAAAGTGTTTTCTAATCCTCAAAAGGTACTTCATCAGATTATTTTGGGAGTTAAAAATATATATACACATAACATTAGTACACTGTTTTAATTTATGGTAAATAGTAAATAAACAGCGGCTAATTCTAGAATTGTTTCCTTAATGAGCTACCCATTGTACTGGTGTATTCCAACTCAAAAGTAAGCACTGGGATTTGCAAGGGATGGAAGATAGTAGGAAGGAGCAGGCTCAAGATAGCAGAGCAAGTCAAAGTTCATAAAGGAAAGAGTCAGTGATAACCTAAATGTATTGTGCACTTTCCTCTCACAGATCATTTGTTTAAAATAAAAACAATCCTAGTACTCAGCATGTGAAAAACTCAGAGGTTCACAGTTCTTTATCTAAAAACAAAAAATACCCACTTACACCTCTGCCTGTCTACTACCCTTACACCATTTTCCCACTAGTGAAAAAACAGTAAGTTAGTATCTTTAATTCTACTGTAATAAAAGAAAAATGCAAAGCTTTTGTGGGTAGACATATTACGGTTTCAGAAAACTTTTTAATATCTACTGGTTATCTCTTAAATATGATCATGTGCTCCCTTCAAAACAATGCATCTCATAGATGATTTATTCTCAGAAATCATATTCTCCCTCCTGCCAAATGAGGGGGAGTCAGAAAACAGATTCAAATCTTGGCCCTAACACTTTCTGGATGTAATCCCAGGTGACACTATTTTCAAGCTTCATTAATCGGTAAAATAGAGATAACACTACCACTGTGAATAATGTGAGTGAAGTGCTTAACCTAGCGCCTGGCAAAACACAGGTGCTCAAAAAACTCTACTGAACAATATAGTAAGAAAAATTTTAAAAGAATTAGTAATTTTAGATATGTAATTTATAGATTTTATCTGGTTAAAAGAGTTATGCATTTAAAAAACTCCACTAGGTCCTGGCAAGGTAGCTCAGTTGACTAGAGCATCTCCATATGCCAAGGTTGTGGTTTGGACCCAGTCAGGTCACATACAAGAAACCACCAATGAATGTATAAATAAGTGGAAATGTACACTTAAAACCAATCCACTTTGAAATGGTCATAACTCTATTTACAGTTGAAGAAGAATATGGTTAGAAATAGACATTTCAGTGTACAAATTACATTTTTCATTTTTTGGCACTATTTTCAGATGCGTGGATATTTCACCTTCAACTTATATGTAAAGCATTTATATGAAGTTTTATAGACATGTCAATGCTAATATGAAGTATATAAAAATGTTTTAGTGGAAAGCACCAAAACAGAGCTCAAAATCTTTTGTATATCAAAGTCATCCACTTCGTGGAGATATAGTTAGCAAGATTAGTCCATGTTAATTTATAATAGAAACTGATTCCTTTTCACCAAAATGTATGAAAAAAATAGTTGGAGTCAAGGAATTTTCTGAACAGCTTATATTCACTGTTTTAGCGGTTCTAGAAATACACTCCAAACTGAAGATTTATTCTTTTGGAAATATTTATAAAAAGACTAGAGGCCCGGTGAAGCCCGGTACATGACACTCGTGCACTGGAGTGGGGGGAGGGGTGGTTCCCTCAACCCAGCCTGCACCCACTCGCAGTCTGAGTTCCCCTGGAGGATGTCCGCTCGAGGGGTCCTTAGCGCTGCCGCGGAGGTGGGAGAACTCCCACCACTGCCATTTTACCCAAAGCAATATACAGATTTAATGCAATCCCAATGTTATTTTTTAAAGAAATAGAACGAGAAATCATCAGATTTGTATGGAACCACAAAAGACCCAGAATAGCCAACACAATCCTGTAAAAAAAGAACAAGGCTGGAGGTATCACGCTACCTGACTTCAAAATATACTACAGAGTTACGATATTCAAAACAGCATGGTATTGGCAGAGACACAGACTCACAGATCAATGGAACAAAATAGAGCCCAGATATAAAACCACACACATATGGACAGATAATTTTCGACAAGGAGCCAGAAATGCACATTGGAGTAAAGATAGTCTCTTCAATAAATGGAGCTGGGAAAACTGGAAAGCCACATGCAAACGAATGAAACTGGACTGCAGTTTGTCCCCATGTACAAAAATTAATTCAAAATGGACCAAAGACTTAGACATAAGACCCAAAACTGTAAGTCACATAGAAAAAAATGCCGAGACCGGTTTGGCTCAGTGGATAGAGCATCGGCTTGCGGACTGAAAGGTCCCAGGTTCGATTCCGGTCAAGGGCATGTACCTGGGTTGCGGGCACCTCCCCAGTGGGAGATGTGCAGGAGGCAGCTGATCGATGTTTCTCTCTCATCGATGTTTCTAACTCTCTATCTCTCTCCCTTCCTCTCTGTAAAAAATCAATAAAATATATTTAAAAAAAAAAAAAAAGAAAAGAAAAAAATATTGGTACCAAACTTAGGACCTGGGCAATAGAGAACATTTTATGGACTTGACCCCAAAGGCAAGGGAGGTAAAGGCAAAAATAAATGAATGGGATTATATCAAACTGAAGAGCTTCTGCACAGCAAAAGAAACGGACAACAAAACAAACAGGCAGCCAACCAGATGGGAGATGATATTTGCAAACAGTAGCTTCAACAAAGGTTTAATTTCCAAAATATATAAAGAGCTCATAAAACTCAACACCAAACAAATAATCTAATCAAAAAGTAGGCAGAGGACCTGAAAATACACCTCTCCCAAGAAGACATACAACAGCCAATAGATATATGAAAAGATGTTCAACCTCACTGGCAATCAGGGAAATGCAAATTAAAACTACGAGATACCACCGTACACCAGTTAGAGTGGCCACTATCAACAAGACAAGCAACAGCAAGTGTTAGAGAGGTTGTGGAAAAAAGGGAACCCTCATTCACTGCCAATGGGAATGTAGACTGGTACAACTCTATTTACAGTTGAAGAAGAATATGGAGTACTACACGGCCATAAGAAACAATGAAATAGCATTATTTACAACAACATGGATGGACATTGAGAACAGTATGCAAAGTGAAATAAGTCAAACAGAGAAAGCTAAGAACTATATGATTTAACTCATATGTGAACTATAAAACTGAAACTTATGTACACAAACAGTAGTGTGGTAATTACCAGAGGGAGGGGGTCGGAGGAGAAAGGCTTCCTAATATGAGGTGACATGAGAAGATCTGATTATGGGTGGTGGGCACATGGTCCTATATACAGATTTTGTAAATTAGTAATTCATACATGTAACCTATATGTTCATATAGACTAATGTCACCCCAATAAATTTTAAAATGAAAAAAAAACAAATGAACAAAACTAGAAATCGGAAAATAAAAAAGCTGATATAACAAAAATAAGTAATTAAATAAATAGTTTTTAAGATCTTAAAAGAACTGTGTGTCTTATTTTAGGCCTACTGACATCAACAGTTTTGATCAATCCATACAACTAACTATTCGGTTTTATTGTGAAAATCATATACTTGTATAAACGGTGGTGCATGTAAAGTGTAGCAAAAGACAGACACCTCAATAATTCAAGATGAAGTGTGATACCATCCTATCTAATAAAAGAGAAACATGGTAATTAGCCGTACGTCCGCTACACTTCCCATTGGCTAATCAGGGCAATATGCAAATTAACTGCCAGCCAAGATGGTGGCCGGCAGCCAGGCAGCTTGAAGCTAACATGACGCTTGCTTGCTTCAGTGACGGAGGACTCCAACGTTCCCCACCTGCCTTGCCGGCCTCTGAGCTTGCAGTTTGAAACATTATTACAAATATAGAAGCTAAACAAAACCCCAGAAACCTGCATTCAGCTGGCACGGGATCTCAGAGCTGGAGTTGATACAATGTTTCGATTATAGAACCCAAACAAACCAGATACCTGCTTTCAGCAGCAGAGGCCTCAGAGCTGGAGCCAGAGCTAAAGCTGGTCCAGAATAAAAAAGAAAAAGAAAAAAAGGAGCAGTTGGGAGCTTCAGTCACCCGCCAGCCTGAAAACAGCCCTCAGGCCCTCACCCAGACTGGCCAGGCACCCCAGTGGGGACTCCCACCCTGATCCAGGACACCCTTCAGGACAGACCAGCCGGCCCCCACCCGTGCACCAGGCCTCTATCCTATATAGTAAAAGGGTAATATGCCTCCCAGCACCGGGATCAGCGGAGCCAAGAGGCCTCCCGGCACCGGGATCAGCATGACAGGGGGCAGCGCCCAAACCCCCTGATCAGCCCTGCTCTGTGCCCGATAGGGGGGAGCTCCCCAACTCCCTGATCACCCTGCGTCTCTGTGTGTGACAGGGTGCAGCGCCCCAACCCCCTGATCAGCCCTGCTCTGTGTGTGACAGGGTGTGGCGCCCCAACCCTCTCCCCCCCATGGGCCCTGCTCTGTGTGTGACGGGGTAGAGCCATAACCTCCCCATCGGCCCTGCCCTGAGTGTGAGAGTGGCGGCTCCCCAACACACCCCACGGGCCCTGTTCTGTGTGTGACGGGGTAGAGCCATAACCTCCCCATTGGCCCTGCCCTGTGTGTGACAGTGGTGGCGCCCCAACCCCCTGATCGGCCCTGCTCTGTGTGTGACAGGGGGCGGTGCCCCAACTCCCCTATCGACCCTACTCTGTGAGTGACAGGGGGGAGCTCCTCAACCCCCTGATCGGCCCTGCTCTGTGCGTGACAGGGGGGAGCTCCCCAACCCCCTGATGGGCCCTGCTCTGTGCATGACAGGGGGGAGCTCCCCAACCCACTGATGGGCCCTGCTCTGTGTGTGACAGGGGGGAGCTCCCCAACCCCCTGATCAACCCTGCTCTGTGTGTGACAGGGTACGGAGTCCCAACCCCCTGATGGGCCCTGCTCTGTGTGTGACAGGGGGCAGCACCCCAACCCCGATTGGCCCTGCTCTGTGCGTGACAGGGGGTGGCGCCGCAACCTGCCCATCAACCCTGCCTTGAGTGTGACAGGGGGCGGTGCCCCAACCCCCCAATAGGCCCTACCCTGAGCGTGACTGAGGGTGGCATCGCAACCTCCCGATCCGCCCTGCTCTGTGCATGAGAGGGGGCGGCGCCCCAACTCCCCAATCGGCCCTGCTCTGAGCCCGACCAGGGGCTGCACCTAGGGATTGTGCCTGCCCTCTGCCACCCGGGAGTAGGCCTAAGCCAGCAGGTCCTTATCTCCCGAGGGGTCCCAGACTGCGAGAGGGCACAGACCGGGCTGAGGGACCCCCTTCCCCCCCCAAGTGCACAAATTTTTGTGCACCGGGCCTCTAGTCTATACTAATAAAAGCCTAGGTGGCCCTCATGCACGACGTCGTTACAAGAGGGCTGTCACAAGATGGCCACACGCACAGTGGAAGCGGAGCCTGGCGGCTACTCCACATGGTGAGGCCTTGCAGTGCAGAGGAGACCGGTCACGGCATCTCCGCCACCTCACGTGGAAGACATAGGTCGCGGCAGGGGAGGGCAGTTGTGGGTGACCGGACTGGCAAGGGAGGGCAGTTGGAGGTGATTGGGCCGGCAGGGGAGCAGTTAGGTGTCAATCAGGCCTGTAGGGGAGCGGTTAGGGGCAATCAGGCAGGCAGGCGATCAGTTAGGAGCCAGTGGTCCCGGACTGTGAGAGGGATGTCCAATTGCCGGCCATCCCCCAAGGGGTCCCAGATTGGAGAGGGTGCAGGCCAAACTTAGGGACACCCCCTCCCATGCATGAATTTCGTGCACCTGGCCACTAGTGAGTTTATAAGCCTTTCTCTATTTCAGAATATGTTGCACTGGACAGCACCACTGGAGATGTTATATGCTATCTTCATGGAGACAAGACTTCAATATTCTCTCTCTCTCTCTCTCTCTCTCTCTCTCTCTCTCTCCTCTTTCTGTCTCTCTCTCTCTTTCTTTCTGTCTCTCTCTCTCTAAATCCTCACATCAGGAAATGTTTTTACTAATTTTAGACAAGGGGAAGGATAGAGAGGGAAAGAAAGATAGGAGGCAGGAGGGAGGGAGAGAAACATCGATGTATGAGATAAACATGGGATGACGCTCTAACCAACTGAGCAACACTGGCCAGGGCTCAATGTATTCTTTAAATAAATAGTACTGCCCTAGCTGGTTTGGCTCAGTGGATAGAGCATCGGCCTGAGGACTGAAGGGGCCTGGGTTCGATTCAGGTCAGGGGCACATACTCAGGTTGTGGGCTCGATCCTCAGTGGGGGGAGGGGTTGTGCAGGAGGCAGCCAAACAATGATTCTCTCTTATCATTGATGTTTCTATCTCTCCCTCCCTCTCCATTCCTCTCTGAAATAAATAAAAATAGCTATATATATAAAAAGCTAATATGCTAAGTGTCTGACAATCTGACCAATTGCTATCACATGCACTGACCACCGGGGGGCAGACACTCAATGCAGGAGCTGCCGTAATATACACTGGCCATTTACAGAGAAACAGCACTGCGGACCTGGAGCCCATAAAGCAAAGCCTGGCTTCCCCCAAGTGGGACACACGCACCACCACCAAATCGCAGCTGATGCTGCTGAGACGTCATGGCGCAAAATGCAGCCCACAGTCCAGCCAGCCCAGCCAGGAAACAGTCACTGTGGGCGCCGGATAATGATATCACGTAGCAATGCCCAGCTTCCTCTCCCTACCAATGACTAGCCTCCTTGCAGTTTCTTCAGCCCAGGAACATGACTTGCTTGATAGCCAGGTGCAAACATTTCACACTTTAACCAAATGTCTGTGAAGCGTTTTCCCATGCCTTATCTCATTTGATCCTCACAGAAGTCCTGAAGTAGGTAGATAGGAGACTCGGTGGAATCCTATTTTCTTTTCATTAACTAGAAAACGGAGATTTAGAAAGCTTAGAAACTTCACCTGACTAAAGAGAGAAAGAAATGGTGGACCTTGAAAATGACTTCAGGTTTTCTCAGTGCGCAGAATATAGTCAAACACTGCTGCAGTTAAATATTTTACCCTTTGTTCTCCCGGCATGATCTACAATAATAATCTGCTTTGTGTTGATATTTACTGTGTTGCTGACAATTACCTGAAAGAGAAGTTGGGGTGCTTCACTGAGTTGGAGAAAGTTTAGCTAAATCAGAAAGCAGGTCTAATTAAACACTTTATCTTCTACTAGAGGCCTGATGCACAAAATTCATGCAAGAGTAGGCCTTCCTTCCCCCAGCTGCTGGTACCTGCTTCCCTCTGGTACTCAGGACCCAGGTTTTCCTCCGGCTGTCGGCAGGCAACCGGGACCTGGGCTTCCCTCACAGCCCTGGCTTCATCCAGGTCATCCGGAAGGACATCCAGTCTAATTAGAATATTACGCTTTTATTATTATAGATTATTATAGATATATTAAAGGAGGGGGGTGTCCCTCAGCCCGGTCTGTGCCCTCTCGCATCCCCTCAGGGGATGTCCATGGGCCTAAGCCGACAGTTTCCATCTGTCACTGTCAATCGTGAATTTGGTTGATATTTCTATTATAGAGAAAGGGCAAATAGCGATATTAAAATATTTCTTCTGACGCTCTCTGCTCCTCCTGTCCGTCAGAGAGCCTCTCCTCCTGCGCATTGCCAGCAGCCACAACCCTGAGACACAATGGTGAAGGTTGAAGTGAACGGATTTGGCCGCATTGGGCACCTGATCACCAGGGCTGCTTTTAACTCTGGCAAAGTGGATATTGTCGCCATCAATGACCCCTTCATTGACCTCAATTACATTGGTCTACAGGTTCCAGTATGATTCTACTCATGGCAAGTTCAAAGGCACAGTCAAGGTTGAGAACCGGAAGTTTGTCATCAATGGAAAGTCCATCTCCATCTTCCAGAAGCAAGATCCTGACAACATCAAATGGGGTGATGCTGGTGCTGAGTATGTTGTGGAGTCCATCGTATCTTCACTACCATGGAGAAGGCTGGGGCTCACTTGAAGGGTGGAGTTAAGAGGGTCATCATCTCTGCCCCTTCTGCGGATGCCCCCATGTTTGCGATGGGTGTGAACCATGACAAGTATGACAACTCCCTCAAGGTTGTCAGCAATGCCTCCTGCACCAACTGCTTGGCCCCCCTGGCCAAGGTCATCCATGACAACTTTGGTATCGTGGAGGGACTCATGACCACAGTCCATGCCATCACCACCACCCAAAAGATTGTGGATGGCCCCTCTGGGAAGCTTTGGCATGAGGGCCGAGGGGCTGCCCAGGACATCATCCCTGCTTCTACTGGTGTTACTAACGACATATCATCCCTGAGCTGAATAGGAAGCTCACTGGCATGGCCTTCTGTGTATCAGTTGTGGATCTGACCTGCCGCCTGGAGAAAGCTGCCATATACAATGATATCAAGAAGGTATTGCCCTAGCTGGTTTGGCTCAGTGGATAGAGCACTGGACTGTGGACTGAAAGGTCCCAGGTTTGATTCCGGGCAAGGGCATATGCCTGGCTTGTGGGCTCGACCCCCAGTAGGGGGTGTGCAGGAGGCAGCCGATCAATGGTTCTTTCTCATCATTGATGTTCTCTCTTTCCCTCTCCCTTCCTCTCTGAAATCAATATATTTTTTTTAAAAAAAAGAAGGTATTGAAGCAGGCATCAGAGGGCCTCCTTAAGGGCATCCTGGGCTGAGGACCAGGTTGTCTCCTGTGACTTTAACAGTGACACCCACTCCTCCACCTTTGATGCTGGAGCTGGCACTGCCCTCAATGACCACTCTGTCAAGCTCGTTTCCTGGTATGAAAATGAATATGGCTAGAGCAAAAGGGTGGTGGACCTTATGGTCCACATGGCCTCAAGAAGTAAGAATCCCCTGGACCACCAGCCCCAGCAAGAGGAAGAGAGGACCTCAGCTGCTAGGGAGTCCTTGCCCCAGATCAATCCCCTGACACACTGAGAATCTCCTGACCACCATTTCCATCCCAGACCCCCTGAAGAAGGGAAGGGGCATAGGGAGCCCTACTTTGTTGTGCACCATCAATAAAGTTCAGTGTACCCAGCCAAAAAAAAAATTTTTTTTTCTAATTAATTTCCTTTCAATGTGCACGAATTCATGCACCGGGTCTCTAGTATTAAAATAAATTTATGGGAGAAACTAAGATGGCGGCATAGATAAACACCGGGAAATTTCTGCTTCCCACAACAATCGATAAATGCATCAGAAACACAAGGTGGACATCATCCAGAGCTACAGGAGGGCTGGCTGAGTGTAAATTCTACAACTAGAAGGAGAGAAAAGCACACTGCGAGCGGGAGGAGCTGCGGAGGTGGTGTGCAGAGGTACGGGGGCTCGCGCGCGCGCGGAAAGGGTCTGGCACCTGAGGACGCGGCTGTCTTTTTGAATCCGGAGGGAGACACAAGCTCCCGACGGCTCTGAAATCCGGTTCCGGGAAGTCTCTGGGGACCCAGGGCTCATACAGGGAGATACTGGACTGTCTGGCAGCGGGCGAGCTTGAGAGCGGCTTTCCCTCAGAGGTGCTTGCAGCCATTGCTGGGACACTGAGACTCGCGACTCCTTAGGGCAGGGCTGAGGCTCCGCCATAGCTGCTTTCTCAGCCCTTTGATTCCTTGAGACCCCGCCCCACCCAGGCTGCAGCAGAGGCTTTTGCATATGAATGCCCCGGCCATTTGCAACCTGTAATTACCTAACCGCAGCCGGGCCAGATAGACTCAGAGCTTCCAAGAGAAGGCCCAGGCCCCACAGCGGCTTGCATTGCTACACAGCTGAGCATCATCAGGGCAGCTGATTCTCGCTGCCAATTGCCCTGGAGGTCAATTCCTCCCAGTGATCCTACAACAACCAAGGCATAGCTACAACAAGACTGTGCACAAAGCCCACGAGGGGGTGCACCAAGAGTGTCCACCTCAGGTAACTGGGGAGGCTGAGCTACTGGGCCCTACAGGACACCTAGCACACAAAGCCACTCTATCAACACAGGGAAGCAACCAAAATGCGGAGACAAAGAAACAGGTCACAAATGGCAGAAATGGAGGAAAGCAAACGATTGGATATAGAGTTTAAGGCCACGGTTATAAGGTTTTTCAAGAATTTTATGGAAACCGCCGATAAATTTAATGAATCCCTCAATAAGTATAGGGAGACCATGGAGGACATGAAAAAGGACCAACTAGAAATTAAGCATACACTGACTGAAATAAAGAATAATTTACAGAGATCCAGCAGCAGAAAAGAGGATCCCAAGAATCAAGTCAAAGATTTGAAATACAAAGAAACAAAAAATACCCAACCGAAAAAGAAAAAAGAAAAGAGATTCCAAAAATATGAAGATAGTGTAAGGAACCTCTGGGACAACTTCAAGCGTACCAACATCAGAATTATAGGGGTACCAGAAGGAGAGAGAGGGCAAGATATTGAAAACCTTTTTGAAGAAATAATGACAGAAAACTTCCCCTACCTGGTGAAAGAAATGGACTTACAAGTCCAGGAAGCGCAGAGAACCCCAAACAAAAGGAATCCAAGGAGGACCACACCAAGACACATCATAATTAAAATGCCAAGAGCAAAAGATAAAGAGAGAATCTTAAAAGCAGCAAGAGAAAGACAGTCAGTTACCTACAAGGGAGTACCCATACGACTGTCAGCTGATTTCTCAACAGAAACCATGCAGGCCAGAAGAGAGTGGCAAGAAATATTCAAAGTGATGAATAGCAAGAACCTGCAACCAAGATTACTTTATCCAGCAAAGCTATCATTCAGAATAGAAGGTCAGATAAAGAGCTTCACGGATAAGAAAAAGCTAAAGGAGTTCATCACCACCAAACCAGCATTATATGAAATGCTGAAAGGTATTCTTTAAGAAGAGGAAGAAGAAAAAGGAACTCTTACCATTTGCCACAGCATGGATGGAACTTGAGAGCGGATAAATACCACAGGATCTCACTCATTTGTGGAATATAATGAACAACATAAGCTGATGAACAAGGACTGATCCAGAGACGGAGAGGCACTGATTGGACTGTCGGGACTTGGAGGGAAGGTAGGGGAGGGTGGGGGTAAGGGGGAAAGATCAACCAAAGGACTTATATGCAAGCATATAGGCCTAACCAATGGACATGGACAACGGGGGGGTGAGGGCATGAGCGGGGGTGGGGGGCGTGGGGGGTAGAGGGTAACGTGGGGACAAGGACACATATGTAATATCTTAATCAATAAAAATATATTAAAAAAAATAAAATAAAATAAATTTATGGAGGGGAGGGGAGGGGAGGGGAGGGGAGGAAGGAAGAAATAAGTAGTACTATGTTGTTTAGTTTTGTATTCATATCCATACTGACCTGAGTACTACACAGTATTTCATCTTTTATCTGATTATATTACTGTCTGTCATGTTCAAATTAAATCCAATGTCTCAGACCTTGACTATAATAAACACACAATTTAGGCTAGGGAAAAAACAAAGCAAAAGAGAACAGAACAATTCTTCCTCTATTTCATCATTTCCCTATACTATGTCATCCTTAGAATTTCTGTATCACAGAGAAAAGGTTTTGCTTATTGCTGAGAAAGGTTTCTAATTAAATAATCGATTTAATATCAATGGCCCATTAAAGAGTTGATGAGATGATTTTTTTTTAAATTTGATTTAAAATCGAGTTTAATGGTAGAATTATACACCATTTAGGCCACATCTAAACTTACTTTTATAAATAATACTTCATATTTATCTCTTAGATTTAGATTCAGTGTTTTCATTTTATTGCAACTTCTAGGATTAAATATGATTACATTCCCCCTTTTTTTTTTAAAAAAAAAAGGAAAAATTACTTGGTTTTCAAAGGTATTAAAGAGCAAAGCATCTATTAGGTGCTTAGGGTGATTTGACCACAACCAAAATTTTGATCTGGTCTTTAGGAAGTATATAATACATTAGTTGGGAGGAAATGAGACAGATATATAGGTAATTCCAAAACAAGAGGTAAAAACCTAAAATAAAGTGTTTCAAAAGTTTGCAGAAGTAGATAATACTTTAATTTGGAATGCCTAAGACAACACCAGGGAAGTTGTGAGTTTGGTTTTAAAGGTTAGGGTAGAATTTGGGCATTTGGTGACCAAAGATAAAGATACTCCAACACAAAAGAAAAGTGTGAGCAGAGGGTCAGAGGTAGAGTGTTTGTAGTCTATCTATATCTATATAAATAAAAAGAAGTGATATGCAAATTAGGTTGGGACACCGTAATGGTCAGGACCAGCTCAGGAAGAGGGGCCAGGTGCAGGCCTGGAGCCTGAGAGAACAGACAGGGCGGTTCGCACCCGGCCCCAGGCCCGGAGAGAACAACACGCAGGGGGGCCAGAGACACAAACCCACAAGGGGTCCTGGCCCTCAGCAGCCCCGTAGCTATGGCGCTGGGCTGCTGGGGGGCCAAAGGAGAGACACAAACCCACAGGGGGGGCGCGTGCACCAGCAGTCCTGCCTCTGTTTGGGAGCTGCAGAGGAAACACCTTTTCTGACCGCTCATTTGCTAAGCTTGTAATATGCCACTTGCTTGGGTAATAAGAATCCAAGAAGGTGATCTAGGGTTTTCCACCTCACTCCTAGAGGGAAAAACAAAGGTCCACTGCTAGAGGGGCTAAGGAATGTCATATCCTGCCCCAGCCGGTTTGGCTCAGTGGATAGAGCCTCGGCCTACAGACCACAGGGTCCAGGTTCAATTCTGATCAAGGGCATGTACCTAGGTTGCAGGCTCCTCCCTGGGCGGGGACCAGGTCAGGGCTCATGCAGGAGGCAACCAATCGAAGTGTGCCTCTCACATTGATGTTTCTCTCTGTCTTTCCCTCTCTTTTTCACGCTCTCTAAAAATCAATGGAAAAATATCCTCAGGTGAGGATAAAAAAAAAGAAAAAAAGAAATGCCATATCCTATGAAAGAGACATCTTGAAAATGCCTAAAGAAAGTTGTCATTTTTTCGTGAAGGGACTGGAGTCCGTGTTGATGAAAACACCTTGGCAGCTACGGAGGCCAGCAGTGGCAGCAGCAGTGGAGTGATGCGGGTGGCACCTTCCCCTGATCAGCCCGGTCGCCTCCCTGAGTGTTCCCAGACTGTGAGAGGGGGCAGGCTGGGCTAAGGGACGCCCCTCCCCACCCAGTGCATGAATTTCATGCACCGGGCCTCTAGTATGAAAAATAATTTCAGTTCTAAAATAAAACATGCAATTATATATTATACTTTACAACTCTAGTCATAATTTTAAGTAAAAAAAATTAAGTGCTAAATTTCATTATTCAAGATGTATAACTTGAAAGTCATTTGAAATACCATTCCTGAACCTCAGATTAATTCTTCACCTATGTTCCATGTTTAACTAACTGAAACTTACATATATTACTCTGATCTGTTGCTCATCGTCTCTAACTTAGCTCCATTATTCTCTAAGGAGTATATATAAAGTCAGAATAATTTGCTAAAGAGGAAACAATTACAGACAGAAGTAAAATGAACTGCCAGCTCAACAAACTGAGACAGAAGGAAGTGTGTCAACATGGGGACAATGGAGAGGATGGGAAGATGGAATGGATTAGTGAGTGAGGACAGTTAGTCTTTGCTATTTGTTTCAAGGCACACACTTGGAATCTGACCAAGTTGTTAGGGAAAAAATTAGGTCATTACTTTGTTGTTTCTCTGTTAGATTTTTAATTCAATAGAATGTAATCACATGCATTGTGACTAAAAATATGGGAAAGGCATTAGAGCCCATTTTGGAATTAAAGTTATAAAATTCTTAAAGATTGAAAAATACTTTCGATTAAGATGAAAAAATAAAATCTGCAGTTGAAAGTGCACTACTCTACTATAAAATGCCCTGCACTGGAACATAGTAGTGCTAATTCTGGGATACTTTATTTTGAGGTCAACAGTATGTATGACAAGAAAACAATTTCTTTTTATATTTTATTGATGTTTTACAGAGAGGAAGGGAGAGGTATAGAGAGTTAGAAACATCGATGCAAGAGAAACATCGATCTGCTGGCTCCTACACACTCCCTATTGGGGATGTGCCCGCAACCAAGGTGCATGCCCTTGACCAGAATCGAACCTGGGACCCTTGAGTCTGCAGGCCAATGCTCTATCCACTGAGCCAAACCGATTAGGGCAAGAAAACAAATTCTTATAGCAGGCTCATGGGTTGTTAAAGTTTATGAGAAAACCTATAATTCTTCAAAAGAATTTTTACTTAAGAAATTATAAATCCATAGTATAGTCTCACATTTTCAGAGCTATTTACTCAATGTATGCTAAGGTCGTTGTGAAAAGTCAGTGATCAAACACATGATCCTTCATTTGAGGCTCTTCCAATCTAGTCATCTATTTTGGGATTTTATACATTAGTCCTTCTAATATAGGTACTGTTGTCAACCAGGCTTCTAAGTTGCAACCACAGAAAACAACTCTAGTTGGCTTAAACAGAAAACGAATTTATTTGAAAGGATATTGTTAGCCCAGAGTTGCTAGGAAAGCTGGAGACCAGGCTCAGAAGACAAAAGAGAGCAAAGGAAGGCTGAAGAGTAAGGATTACATCCACAGAAACAGCCCAGCAAGTATCTGTGCTGCCCTGGCCCTACTGTGCTTGGACAGTGAATGCCATCACTGGTGCCACTGACTTCTCTTTTTCTGCTAGAAGCATCTGCCTGACCACTTCAAGAAAAAATTATCTATAGTCCTTACTTTCAGCTCCAGATTCAAGAAGTCTAGGTCATGTACTTAATCCAGAGAAGGCTGAGAAAGCAGGTATGTGACCTTTTAGATTTTTATATTGGGAGTTGAGCTCTGCCTTCTATCAAGACCTACATACAGTGAGAAATTAAAACTAGGAAGAAGGTCCTTAGGCTGGGCGGCCAAAAAGGTCATATAACCAATTCAGGAACACTGGCCTATTTAGGAAAGAATGGCCTACTCAGTAAACAGCCCTCTGTTTTCCGGCTAAGTGCTCTGAAGCAAAGTCTGGTGACCTACTCAGGCTGCTGCCCTGTTTTTAAACCTCCTAGCTGGACTAGCATTTCCTTTCTGGAAGTGCTTAGCCCCACCCCAAGTGGTTCAGCACCAGTCAGTCTTCTGGATGAGATTCCTGAGTTGATGCTTCAATCACTAGCCTGCTGTTTTGTTCCTACAACTAGGCCACAGTGGCCTCCCACCCTCATCCCTGGAAACTGGTTCTCATACTGTTCCCCTCTCTCCCTTTGCCTCAATTCCTGGGCTCAGGATCACAAGAGCTGGTATGAGTCACAACTTCATTACTTACAAACTAGGAAAAAGGCTAGTTATTAATCTCTGAGCTCTACCATACTCACAGGTTGTCAGGATGACCAAATGAGAGAAAGTAAAAGCCCTTTGTAAACGAAAATTATAAGCATGATCTCATAAGTTAACATTCCTGATAGATATATGATAAATTCCCTAGTTCTTTAGGACTCTGGCCTATGTAGGTCTCTCTGGTTCTTCTGAGCCCCAATTCCTGTGTTTATTATAAAAATTAATTTGTCGCCCTACCGGTTTGGCTCAGTGGATACAGCGTTGGTCTGCGGACTGATGGGTCCCAGGTTCGATTCCAGTCAAGGGCATGTACCTTGGTTGCGGACACATCCCCAGTTGGGGGTGTGCAGGAGGCAGCTGATAGATGCTTCTCTCTCATCGATGTTTCTAACTATCCCTCTCCCTTCCTCTCTGTAAAAAATAAATAAAATATATTTAAAAAAATTAATTTGTCATCAAAGCGGTATGATTCATAATTTTGTAAGTCCTGTACCTTAGTAGTAATAAAAAGCTTATCCTGAAAACAAAACCCTCTGCCCTATCTCTTTTACACTCCCAGTCCTGCTCCCTAGAGGCAACTGCTCAATTTTTTATCTTTCTTTTGGTATTTATCTCTCTGAATTGCAATTTTTGTTAAATCAATATTCAGTATTAACATTATGATGACTATTTAAATACTGCTTACAGCTGAGCCAAGCAGTTTACTAGAATTATATTGTCTTTCATAAGTAATTTAATTTTTTTCTTGGAGCTATTAATTTCCTCTTTTCCCACTTTGCTTTCTATACATCTATTGCTAATTCTCCATAAAGTCACCAAAAATGCATACAATCTTTCAATGTCTCTTGTCACTTAGTGTTCAAACAACATTCAGGTAATTGATTTCTCCCAGAGGAAGCCTTTCAAGCGCCTCCCCCTGACCCCTCCCCAGACAAGTCTAGACTGGATACCCACTAGACCAGTGGTTCCCAACATGGGGCACATGCCCCATAGGGGGGCAATTTGATTTTTAAGGGGACAATTCGGGAATGAGTTATTAATAGTGAGTTTTTTTGCATTTCTTATGGTTCTAGGAGCCTCATATACAGTATATAAATATATATTGTGACGTATTTATGCATTACAGTTCTGTTACATATTTTGAAACTTTATTTGCTATTTTTTTCATATCACTTCACATTATTTTTTAAACAATTTCTTAGTGATTTCTTCTTCACTACTTCAACTGTGCTTTTATTCTTTTACTAGGGACCCAGTGCATAAAGATCCGTGCACTGGGGGGCGGGGGTGGGGGGGGTGTTGTTCCTCAGCCCAACCTGCACCCTCTGGGAGCCCTCAGGGGAGCCCTCTCCAATCTGGGAGTTTCTGTCTGTCTGCAATCATATGAGTGAATTGTCTGAGACCCCCAACCCAGTTTGGTTTGTTGCTCACAGAATAATAGAGGCATTATTTTTTTCTTTGCTCCATTGGTGGAGATTTCCTGGAAGTTTTAGGATAGCTTCCCTTTAATTTTTCCTAGACACTCTGATTTTACTTATGTCTCTCACCTTTGCTTTCCTTCCATCCCCCACCGCAACAGTAACTTGCTCCAGGCTCACTTTGCTTTACTATCTAGGAGAGCCGTCAGCCACCAAAACTACGATTCCCAGCATTCCTGGTACTCCCCGTACTCTGGGCTTCCGCTTCCAGTCCTGGGGCTGCCACTAAAACTACTATTCCCAGAATTCCTGGTGCTCCCCAAACTCTGGGGAGCCACGTCCCCCTAAGCCTCCAGCTCTCCTACTCTGCTCTCCATCCAGTGACTGAGGGAGCCATGTCACCCCAAGGGAGCGACCGAGGGAGCTATGTCCCCGGCAAGCTGCCGGCTCTCACACTCTGCTCTGTGTATGCAAATGAGTGCCATCTTTGTTGGGTTAATTTGCATACTCACTCCGCATTGGCTGGTGGACGTGGCTTATGCGTAGCAGAGGGACGGCTAATTTGCATGTTTCTCTTTTATTATATAGGATTTTTCTCTTTCATGAATGCCATGTTTTTGGAAGCTTGTTTAGAACAAGTTAATGGCCTTTTAGGCTTCCTCCACGTGAATAGTTCACTTTTTGAATAATAAAAATTATATGACACTAGGGCGCACCAGGATTTTAGAGATGCTTAGGTGGGGCATTGCCAAAAAAAAGGTTGGGAACCACTGCACTAGACCTACTGCACAGCATAGCTAGTAACTAAGATTTCCCTTTCTTTTTTCCTGTGTTGGACCCATTTTTTGGATCCATACCTCCTTTTTCTTGGTTTATTTCATCACTAGTGGAACATATCCTTATTTCCAAGAGCACCTGTTTTTACCTTTATAGCATTCTATTTATGTCTCACGTCAATAAAATATTCTTTTATATAAAGGTATTTTTATTCTGTTAAAGATTTTTCCTGCTTCTTTCACTACTGTTTCTTAGTTCTAGTACTTTGTTCTTTTTGTTCTAATCTGTCTCAATTGGGAAGTTTTTCTCAAATGTCCAGTGAGCCTTAGATGGGTTTTCGTATTTAAGAACGAGGCAGTAAACAATTGTTTGGAAGCTCTGTTGCACAAACAGGCTTGCTGACTACAGTAGTCCCCCCTTATCCACCAGGTTTTCCTCCAATAGATGTCTGAAACCACGGACAGTACCAAACACTATGTATACTATGTTTTTTCTGCACATACATCCCTGTGATAAAATTTAATTTATAAATTGGGCATAGCAAGAGATTAACAACAATAACATAATACTATAGAACAATTATAACAATATACTGTAATAAAAGTTATGTGAACATGGTCTCTCTCAAAATAGTTGTTATACTATATTCACCTTTTTTGTGATGTGAAATGATATACAATGCCTATGTGATGAGATGAAGTGAGGTGAGTAACATAGGCATTGTGAAGTAGCACATGACTCCTATAAGGGTTACTTGAATATAAGCACTGTGTACAGAGACAGTCAATTTGATAACCCAGGTGGCTACTAACGGATGAATAGCATTTACAGTGTGGAGATACTGGAAAAAGGAATGACTCGTGTCCTGGAAAGGATTCAGAGCAGGATGGCACAAGACTTCATCATACTACTCAGAATGGCACCAAAAATGGCAAATAAGGGAGGATTACTGTACTCGCCTTTGTTAAACAATAGGAGGCTAACTGGCATTTCACTGTACAATTCCTGAACATAACTATAGTGGAGCTCCAAAACACCACTACATGCTGGCTATTACATTTCTAGAGCTCTAATTTATTGTCTTACTAGAGGCCTGTTGCACTTAGAGATTCGTGCAACAGGCCTCCCTTCCCCTGGCTGTCGGCACCCGGGACCCAGGCCTTCGCTGCTCCAGCCAGAGCCTTCAGTCCTCGCTCCGCGCCTGCGTATGCAAATTAACTGCCATCTTTGTTGAGCTAATTTGCACACTCTCCTGACTGGCTGGTGAGCGTAGTGGAGGGATGATCAATTTACATGTTTGTCTATTGTTAGGTAAAAAAAATCCACTTGGCTTGAACTCTGCAGGGGAAGGCAAGGGGGTGATTTCACCATTTAGTTTGTAGGTGTTCACATAATTCCAGATTTCAACCTGTACCTTACCACCCCACCCCACCCCTTTGTAGCTATTTCCAGATTTGGAATCTTTCTACTTCGAATTCTTTAGAAAACAAATGTCATGTCTCTTATGTCTAGATGGGGATTTGGAGGTGGAGAATTGAAGGGGCAGGTCAGGATTTGCCCACTTGGGCAAGTGATATTGGTTAAGAACAAAGAAATTAACCACTAAAACAAAATGAAAGTACTGATATCTCTATATATAAAAGCATAAGCGACCATTCAGCTGTTCGCTGACATGCAATGACCACCAGAGGGCAGACGCTCACTGCACAGGCATGGAAACATGGACAGACGGATGAATCTCAGAGGGAAGGGGGGACAGGAGAGGAGGGGAAAAGATTAGTCAAATATCTTATATGCATATTAGAGGCCCAGTGCATGGATTTGTGCACCAGTTGGGTCCCTCAGCCTGGCCTTCGGGGATCAGGCAGAAACTAGCAGTCCAATATCCCCCGAGGGGTCCCAGATTGTGAGAGGGTGCAGGCCAGGTCGAGGGACCCCACCAGAGCAGAAATCCGTGCACCAGGCCTCTAGCATAAACATATATATACATAAATATGAACTTAATAAAAGGTGGTACAAACTAGAGAGGGGAAATGGATTGTTTAATAGAGGGGTGCTCAGAAACCACATCATTATATGGAGTAAAACAAAACCCCATCCCTTTCTAACACCATATATAAAGGTGACTTAAGACTATAGAGCAGTGGTTCTCAACCTGTGGGTCGCTACCCCTTTGGGGATTGAACGACCCTTTCACAGGGGTCGCTTAAGACCATCGGAAAACACATAATTACATATTGTTTTTGTGATTAATCACTATGCTTTCATTATGTTCAATTTGTAACAATGAAAATACATCCTGCATATCAGATATTTACGATTCCTAACAGTAGCAACATTACAGTTATGAAGTAGCAACGAAAATAATTTTATGGTTGGGGGTCAGCAAACATGAGGAACTGTATTAAAGGGTTGCGGCATTAGGAAGGTTGAGAATCACTGCTATAGAGCTATAGACCTCTCTTCTTTGTTAAGCCAGTAATTAGTTCTTTATCTGCTTTCCAGCTTCCCAAAATTTCAATACCCCTTTTTCCACTATTGTTTTCTTCTCAGGTATCTTTGTCCTTAAGGGTTTATACTTCTTTTATTCATGTACTATAATATTAGGGCTTTGGAAAAAAAAGAAATGTATATACCATCTGTTATGTAAGAAATCAAATGAAGTTAAACCTAGTCTGAAAATGCCAGCCTCATTATCTGTTTAATTACCTCCCTAATAGTGACTGTCTACTTGTCTGAATAAAATGCATTCTTGGTGTAGGCCAGATTCTCCTTTTTATCCACTTGCCAAACCACTCTGCTGTCTGCCTATAAATGCCTCTTTTTATGATGCTCTTGAAACTATTAAATCACCTCTCTACCTTGAAGGGCATATCTAGTTTTAAGGTCCCAGCTTCCCTTAATAAAATTTGTCTTCTTTTTAAAACCGGGCTTTAACTTTCATTAACTTATTCGAACCACTTACTGAGTACCTACTATGTGCCAAGTATTGGGAATGCAAAGATGAGGATATGGTCATACCCTCAAGTTGCCCAACAGGCTAGTCTTACAGCCTTTCTTAACTGGGAGACTGTCTGAATCACAGAAAATGATTTTGGTGACTATTTTCTTAATTCTCACCAAAAGGCTACATAAGTAGAATCATGTTGGATGCATGGGAGAGAAGCTAATTAATTACACACAATAGATGCCTCAGAGCATTATACAAGTTAAAACATGGTACTGAACTATTGAAATCCAGTTTGTCTAGTTCAAGCACCTGAGCTTTTAAGTTTTATGGTATAAAATCCCTTTTCAAGTGACCAAATATTCTCCTTCCCATGGGAATGAGGTAAAAATTATGCTGCAAGTATGGTCTATTATAAACCTTAACATGAATAGTACCATGGGTATGGAGAATAGATAAGGACTACATTGAGTGCAAAAGACAAAAGGCTAAGTAACCAAAACTCTGTATTTTGAAAAATGAAAGGAAACAGGGAGCCATATACAGCCAAATTTAAGGGATTTTAAGTAACCAAGATTAAGGAAATAAAAGGAATGTTTTATATCATAAATATACCAAAAAAAGTTTCTAGCTAAATGATTAAGAAATTATCTCATGCCCTGGCTGGTATGGCCAAATGGTTGGAGTGTCATCTCTTGGACCAAAGGGTCTCTGGTTTGATCCCCAGTCAAGGGCACATACCTGTGTTGCAGGTTCGATCCCTGGCCCTGGTAGGGATACGCGCAGGAGGCAACCAATTGGTATGTCTCTCTCACATCGATGTCTTTCTCTCTCTCATCCCCCCCTTCCACTCTCTCTAAAAAATATCCTTAGGTGAGGATTAACAACAAAAATTATCCTAATATATATAAAGAGCTAGGTGCCGTCAAGAACAAACAGGCAACCGGTCACCATGAAGTGCATGGAGCACCTTTTGGTCCCATTCCCCACCCCCTACCCCCAGCCCCTGAGCTGCTCACCATGAGGAGGGGCTGGTGTCGGGGTGGGACTGGGGACTGTTGAGCGGCAGCAGTGGGCTGCTTCGTGGGATGGCCATGAGCTTAGCAGAGCAATCACCCGGGCAGCAGAGAGTTTCACAAAGCAGTCGCAGGGCGGGGGAGTTTCGCGTAGCATTCTCGGAGCAGTCATGGAGGGGGGGGCAGCCTTACGGAGCAGTGGTGGGATGGGGGAGTTTCGCTGACCATGTAGTGGCGAGCTTTGCAGAGCAGTGAGGGGCCCCGAGCATCGTGGAGTGTCCCAGGTCGGGGAGTTTCATGTAGCGTCACAGGGCGGCAGAGGCCATGCAACGGAAGCCAGGCTAGGCCTAGGGACCCTAACTGCACATGATTTCATGCGCGCTGGGCCTCTAGTTTCAATATAAAAGAACTCTAGATCAAGTATTACCCAAGATGTAAGAGTTGGCTCATTAATTTTACCTTTCATTGAAAAATTAAAATAACAAATATCTATATTAAGGAATGCCTTCCCATTTTTTAAAACAGTAAAGTATATACAATAAGTTCTTATATTTTAAACATGTCAAATATAAAACCAATTCGAGAAGAGAGAGGTTATTATACCTTTTTGGTAATGTCGCAACCTTCAAAATTTTCTGATAAATTTGTTTTTATAGAATAAAAGGTCAAGCTGCTAGGTTATTTATTTACTAAAGGCCTGGTACATGAATTCATGCACAGGTGGGGTTCCTCTGCCTGTCCGTCAATCAGGACCCATCGAGGCCGATCAGAGGGAGGAACCATGGGAAGTTGGCTGGCAGTGGGAGGTTGGCTGTAGGAGCGCACTGACCACCAGGGGGCAGCTCCTGCGTTAAGCGTCTGCCCCCTGTGGTCAGCGCCCATCATAGCGGCTGGTCGACAGGTCATAACGGTCACTTAGGCTTTTATATATATAAATTTATTTTAATCCTCGCCCAAGGAGTGAAGATATTTTTCCACTGATTTTTAGAAAGAGTGCAAAGGAGCGAAGAAGGGAAGGAGAGGGAGCGAGGAGGGGGGAAGGAGGGAGAGAGAGAGAAAGGAGAGAAATTTTGATATGAGACATTGATTGGTGGCCTCCCATACTCAACCCCCGACTGGCGGCGGCGATCAAACCTGCAACCCAGGAACATGCCCTTGACTGGAAATCGAACCTGTGACCCTCTGGTGTGCAGGCTGACACTCTAACCACTGAGTCATGCTGGCCAGGCCTAGGTTATTTTTGATAATGTATTTTTCTATCTTCTGACATCTGAACAGTCTACTAATATTAGTATAATAATTAATAGAAAAATATTTTAATGACACTTTGTGTAAACAAAATTAGTACTAGTACTAAAAAGATAATGGTAAAATCAAAATACAAGAAATTTTTTATGTAACAGAAATCTCAACTTTTTCACTCTTATTTATCAATGTTTCCTTCTATATAATTCCTCTCATTTTATTCCTGACATTATTATCCTTTTTTTTCCTCCTGACATTGTTATTTAACAGGGGCTTTCATTTTTTTTTTTTCCCCCAAGTCTTATTAATTTGTTGATTTAGCCATACAATACACATTATTTTCAAGTTAGGAAAATGTGCTTAGCTTTCTTTTCTAAATTTGTCTTTTATTCAAACCGTTAACATTCCCTTCTAATTGGCAACTTCTAATGCTCTTTTAGCAAATACTCATTAGTTAAACTTCTCAAGTAATTTCATGTCTTGTAACTTTTCTTTTAATATATGGCCATAGAAAACTAAGAATGCACTCTGTTAGGACAATAATTACCCTTTGCTCTACTGTGGAGGGTCCCTTTTCAGCTTTGAAATGTTAAGATTCTAATATAACTTCCAGGTTAATTTGGCTATAACAATAACAACAACAAAAAGTGCTGCCCTAAGTTAAAAATTTTAGTTTGAATTAAATTAAGAAGGTATATGAGCCGAAGCCGTTTTGGCTCAGTGGATGGAGCGTCGGCCTGCGGACTGGAAGGTCCCAGGTTCGATTCCGGTCAAGGGCATGTGCCTGGGTTGCGGGCACATCCCCAGTAGGAGATGTGCAGGAGGCAGCTGATCGATGTTTCTCTCTCATCGATATTTCTAACTCTGTCTCTCTCTCCCTTCCTCTCTGTAAAAAAATCAATAAAAATATATTTTTTAAAAAAAGAAGGTATATGAGCCTAACATTAACCGTGCCTGACACCCCTTACATGCCGCAGGTTATTACTTGATGTGCAAATTGAGCTTGAAAAAATACAGAATATCTTAAAATTTAAATCAGATTCAAATAAATTTGTTTCCAAATGTGACTATCTTCATTGTTACTATGAAGTTTCATTCTTATACTAAACACATCAGCATGAATAAAGCACTGAGTGTAAATAAGAGAATCTAAGTTATCCAAAAAGTCCAAGATCAAGTATAACCTTGAAATCTGGGAAACAGGGCTAGTTCAAAGCTTGAGTGCAGACAGGGTGTAGGTGGGTGGTAACTGGGTAATTACATATTCCCTTACCTATAGTCTAACATTAGGAAAGGAAGAGCCTTCAGTCTCATCTACTGCTTTTAGTCACTAGTTTTTAATGCTTGGCTTTAATGCTAAATGAAGTTCCACATTAATACTAGCCATAAATTCTGTCTCAGATGTCATAAGTACACATTCATAATAAACTGACCCTTTCACATCCCAAACACTGAAACCATGGAATGTACGGTTTGTGTTTTCATGGAGTGTACTGGTTGTGTTTTCAAATCTGGAAGACAAATGTGTAATTTTAAAAAGAAAAATTGAAAATTAGAATTTCATA
The DNA here is from genome assembly GCF_014108235.1 of Myotis myotis. Classification (NCBI taxonomy): domain Eukaryota; kingdom Metazoa; phylum Chordata; class Mammalia; order Chiroptera; family Vespertilionidae; genus Myotis; species Myotis myotis. The sequence goes on along the minus strand of NW_023416313.1, from coordinate 217,904,759 downwards.
CCTTGTGCAAGCATGTTAAATTCCAAGAACAGTGCTATGTGGTAAAGTTCCATGGCTTCTTCTGCCCTGGTCATGTTTGGTTTCCCTGCGACGAGAGCCTGAACTTCACTGAGACTCCCCACCGAGGGGCTACAGTGCAAAACGGAGAGGTCCACTATATCGGTATACATACAGTGTAATATAACTTTTGCATATTTTTTTGGTATAATGGACTCATCTAATATAATTCTTGTGGGAGTCCTCAAAGTTCGGTCTGTGATTTCTTCACCAGTCCGTATCCTCCTTTGTAATAAATTTCGAAAAAATGGGGACCGTGCCGAAATAACAGCTTTGTGAGCTTTGTGCTCCTCATCTAAACAGTTCTGATTTCCACCAAAAGCTTCAACCAGTTCAGAGTCTGAAGAAAAACTAAGGACGACATCGTAATAGCACATGTAATCAAAAAGTCCACGCATATCTACATCAAGGGAATTTGGTGTTCCAAATTCTTCACTAAGCTGAACGAGGATATCGACATTTTGAAACCTTGAGTCCTCCATTCCAAACTCTCCAGTATAAAGGTAGTGTAACAAAGCAGAAAACATAGGCATATCTATACCAGCTGTATTGATGTCCATTATGATCTCTGCCCCATACTCAGGTGAGGAAGAAAGCAGTGTTTTAAAAAATGGACACCTTGCCGCCAAAATGGCACGATGAACAGGAAAACAAGTTTCTTGAAATATTAAGTCTACATCAGTACAATACTTATACTCATAAAGATCGGCCATATCCTTCTGCAATGTCCGGGCTTCTGGTCTAGCCAAACTGGCTTGTAGAGAAAGTTCCTTTAAGGCTGAAGTTCCCTCGTATTCCTCCACTAATGCATTGACATCTCTAACATCCCAACCAGAGAGGAGTTCTCGCATCTGCTTGGCGTGATCAGCAGACCTATTCGATTTTCGACGCTTAATAAACTTCTTTTTGAGGGTGGCAAGGCCAGAGGTTCTCTTTTTTTTGTCTTGTGGTTTCTCATGGCCATGGTCAAGGCTATATAATTTTGATTCACAGCCATAGCCTTGCTGAGAATAGGATGATGTCCCTAAGAAGGAAATTAAACAAATGAAAATGTGTTTCTTTTTTCTTAAACATTCATTTTCAACATTCACTGTAACACATATTTCATGCTAAAAATTTTTAGACATTCTTAAACCATAAAAAAACACCCTGATTTTGTTTTTATAAAGATAAAAAGTTCAAATAACTTTTTTTCATATTAAATAAGGACAAAAGAGCAGATTTACATTTGTTGAGGAAAAATCCTGGATGCTCATTTATGTTTTCATCCGAAAAGACCACCAAAAAACATGATTCTATTTATATTCACAGAATAAAATGAATTAGAAAAATGAAAACAGTTACCTATAAAAGTCTGTTGGGCTTGAGAATTTCCCCCTACCCTCGGGGAACATGAATGAGGATAGTTAGATGCATTAGCACCCATTTTCTTCAGTCACTCAGGCATTCCATCTGCTGGCTCTTCAGAGTATAATCCCAGAGGCCTTTATGAACTTTCAACCCTGGATCCAGCAGCCTCTTTTCATCCATTTCTTGATATGAAACAAAAATAATTTTATTCATATTTTCAAATGTATCTCAAATTGAATAGTAAAAAAAAAGGAAGCAATTGAAAACTGCTTTTATTTACAAATAATGACATGCTGTCAACTTCACGAATAAAAATTTCAGAAGATGTAAATAGTTAACCTTGAATTATGAATCAGTGTTAGCTGCAATTTTGAGCCATAAAATCTACCAATTATGTACTTTCTATGATAGTAAAAAGCAACAATCAGACTAATGTAAATATATAGTTATAGAAAGAGCAATTCAAATCACAGGGGGAAAAGACACAGGTAAAAAGTATTCAGACTAGAAAAAGTTTTTTTAATTTTTTTATCTTTAGAAACAGTCACCAGTTATTATAATCTAACACCTAAACAATTTACAAATACTTAGAAGGTTGATACCAGTTCTCACCCACCTTATCACATACACACACACACACACACACACACACACACACACACGAGCTAGAGAATTAGTTTTATCTGAGAATTTTGTAATATTTGTAGCAACACAAAACACTTTTACATTGGTCCACTTGAGAGTCTCATCACAAATGCCTTCAAAAAAGCACTCAATTTTATGATGAATACACTTAGAGAATATAAGGCAACCATATAAAGGTTATAAGACATCGTAAGTCCCACTGGAGATACAGAGCAGCCAGAAAGCATTAGGAAGTCACAGGCTGAGACATTTGCCACCATATTGAGCACCACAGGGACAGCTGGGGTCTCATCATGGAGGGGTGGCTTGAAATAAAAGTATCTCTGGGACTCAGGGACAGAATCTCTTCCGGGTAGCTCCCAGTCAATGGGAATCCCCTTCGGATGAACTGATCTGGGTGACATTCACATCTCCTACTGGAGCTCTAATATCAAAATAAACAAAAGCCTTGCCCTAGCCGATTTGGCTCAGTGGATAGAGTGTCAGCCTGCGGACTGAAAGGTCCTGGGTTTGATTCCGATCAATGGCACAAACCCTGGGTTGCGGGCTCGATCCCCAGTAGGGGGTGTGCAAGAGGCAGCCGATCAATGATTCTCTCTCATTGTTGATATTTCTATCTTTCTATCCTTTCCTCTCTGAAATCAATAAAAATATAAAAAACAAACAAACAAAAACCTCACAAAGGCCTTGGAAAAACTGGTGAGAGCGATTTTTCTGGATCAGATGTAACCACTAAGATACCCTCTGTCCCTAGTTCCAAATCCTGGTAACATTGTGCAGTTCTAGTACTAAAGCCATATTTCTCAAAATTCTCAGGAACCAATTCATTTATTTCTTAGGCAACCAAAACCCTATGCCAAATGGAGCACAGTATTATGTTGCTTATTTCTTAATCTAATCTGCTGCCTTTACATGTTGGAAATGAGAGTTAGTCACAGTCTAATCTCTCCAAGGATGTTTTCATTCCAGGCAAGCTTTGTCTGTCTTCTATATGAAGCAGTATAAGAAATCCAATATTTGGATGATATGATAAAAAAGGAAAGGGGAAAAGGGCCTATGGGACTAGGAAAGGCCCACAGGATGCAATGGCCCTAGAAAGCTGGTAATTCCTTTTTTTAGATTCACCATTCTAGGAGCACTTCCTCTGTTAATAGCTGACATGATCAACCTCAATCAGGATGATATAACTCAGTGGTCGCCAATCAGTGGTCCTCGAGGTCCAAAAGGTCGGGGACCACTGATATAACTGGCTTCAAATAAGTGATTGTAGCTGACCTAACTGAAGGTGGGTGGGGAGGTATCATGAATGCAACAGAGAGAATTAACAATCCTATGAGAATTTTCTAAAAAGCAAAAAGCAACCTCTCCCCTCAAAAAGAAACCCTAGATCAGCATTTCCAAAGAGTCTCTCCACTTCAGGACAGTTTAGCATAATCTTTCAAGTGCTAAGGTCATTAAAAATCTCCAAGTATTCAGCATCATTGCCCCAAATTTCTGATTTTAAATTGTATCATGAGCCTAGCCAATGTTGCTCAGTGGTTGAGCATCAACCCATGAGCCAAGAGGTCCCCAATTTGGTTGTGATCAGGGCACATGCCCGGATTGTGGGCGCAATCTCCAGTAGGGGGCATGCGGGAGGCAGCCGATCGATGTCTCTCATAGATGTTTTTTGTTTTTTTTAAAATATATTTTATTGATTTTTTACAGAGAGGAAGGGAGAGAGATAGAGAGCTAGAAACATCGATGAGAGAGAAACATCAATCAGCTGCCTCCTGCACACTCCCCACTGGAGATGTGCCCGCAACCAAGGTACATGCCCTTGACCGGAATCGAACCTGGGACCCTTCAGTCCGCAGGTCGACACTCCATCCACTGAGCCAAACCGGTTATGGCTCTCATAGATGTTTTTATCTCTCTACCCTTCTCCCTTCTCTCTCTAAAATCCAATATAAACATAAATAAATTGTATCATGAAAAATTTCAAAAATACACAAAAGAGAATAGTATACTGAAGCCCTCAAACCTCCAGATTCCAAAACTATCAAAATTGTTTTAGCTTATATATAAATGCTTAAATTTGATATGGAAAGCTTATAGATAGCACTTAAATGTCTGTTATCAGCTTCTCATAGAAATAAAAATCTAGATACATGTATACTGTGATCACAATCATTATTATAACACTCATCAGTTATTGAGTACTCTGAGCCAGCCATTCTTAAGCAATTTATTTACATGAAGTAACTCCTTTAATTTTCTCAATAATGTGAGGTATAGCTCTATTATTATCATCCCCACTTTACTTTTTTGAAGAAAGTCTTTTTTTTTTAATTTATTGATTATAGAGAGACAGAGACAAACATTAATTTATTGTTCCACTTACTTATGCATTCATTGGTCGATTCTTGTATGTGCTCTGACCAGGGATCAAATCCACAACTTTGGCTTATTGGAACAATGCTCTAAGCTACCTAATTAGCGCTTATCCCCACTTTACACAAGGAGAGACTAGGAAGTTAGGAAAATGAGGCATGAAAGGCTTAGTTACTTAACCAAGGTCACAGAGCTGGTAAATTGCAAAACCAGGCTTGGCATTCAGGCTCTGATGAACAATATTATCTTTGCCATTTTTTCCTCCTAAATGTTTGAAGAAAAAATTTCCAAAGCAGACAAACATAGTTCCATTCCAAAAATGAGAAATGAGTACACACCTGACAGTGTGACTTCTGTTACTTAAAAGGATCTTTCATGGTAAGCAAAAATGACTTAACTGAAAGGATAGCTCATGAAATCAAAGCAACAGTGCCTTTCTGAATACTTACAGCTAGACTACATGTTCCTTTATGGCAGGATGACACTTTTTAATACTTGATAGTCCACCTCTCCACCCACTCAATCATTCATCCAATTCTGAGCATTTACCATCTGTTAGACACTTACACAGGCCCTGGGATACAGCAGTGATTGCATCCTGAATAGGATCTCTTATGAAATTAAGAAAAAAACTACTGTTCTGGCTTCCTAGTTTAGAGCCAGACCTTAAAGAATAGGAGTGCATTAAGTAAAAAAGGAAAGGTCATTTAAGGCATTAGAAACAGGATGAATAGGAATAACTCCTGTCCTAGTCAGCACCCCACTCCCAGTTCTCATAACCCTATACCTTTATTATCTACTAATATTGCAGTATCATTACTTACGTTTCCACCAAACTGTTAAGTTTCCCGAGGGTAGGTACTCAGCCTATTTACCTTAGAATTCTCACCATCACCAGGGAACACAAAGTAGACACACAATTATTTGAGTAAATAAATGCTAGCTATTATCATGAATGTTGATAATGTGTCCAAGGCCTGAAGAGTTTTTATGTTTGAATGCATGGGTAGGAGTTGGATCAAAAAGCCTCAAATCTCATACTAAGGTGTTGGGCCTTTATTCAGAACACAATGGAGTGAACACAAAATACAATACATAGATGATGTATTACAGAATTGTACACTTGAAACCTATGTAATTTTATTAATGTCACCACAATAAATTCAATAAAAAAAGAACACATGGAGGAACTACTAGAGCAAAGCTTAGAACAGGAGAGAAACATCATTATATTTATGTTTTAGAAAGATTACTAAATGTCCTCAAGGCAGAAGATATTTGATGCAAGACCTTTCGAAGATTCTTACTATGGTCCAGAAAAGTATTAATAAGCATCTGGCTTTTCCTTATCTTTAAAATGAGGATAATATCACCAACTTTGCAAGGCTGTTTTAAGAGTTAAATCCTATCCTATACAATAAAGAGCTAATATGCTAATTAGACCAAACAGCAGAACGACCGGCCGGAGGGACCCAGGGATGCGAGAGCCGGTCCGGGCTGCGAGGGCCTGCCAAGGATGAGAGGGCTGAGCCCCTTGCACAACTTCCGTGCACTGGGCCTCTAGTCAGATAATAAATATGAACTGACACTGGAAAGCAGAAGTAGCTCATCACAAGAAGAGGGTTTTCATGAGGGACCTGGTATTGTGCCAGGTCTTACCTGGCCTGGATGAAATACGTATTAGAGATGTTCAGGTATTCTGAAAAACTCAGTTTCTAGACACTTAAAGCTGAGGACCAATTACTGGAAAGTGATAGGTGAAAGAACCTATGCAGTTACACTAGAAAGACATGAATGGACCTTTTACTCTGCCACTTTTACCTAGAGCTCATACTCAAAATGCGTCCAGACTTAAAACCTCAGAATAAGATCCTCCTGAAGTAACAGGTGGAAAAATGGAAACAGAGGGCTGAAAAGGTCCTGAAAGCCTGACTCTCAGCCCCAGGCCTTGCTTATCCCCCCTGCCTGAGCCTTTGGCAATGCTAACTAAAACCTGATGAGGAAGGAAGCCTGGGCCAGAGAATTGACAAACACAGCAGCCAGAATAGGAGCTGCTTGGCCCTACCATACCTAACACCAAAATGTTTGTTGTTTCTCCTAGTATCTAGATTTCCGCCGCCCCTCCGCCCCCAACTGAGGCAGCTTTAAAAGGGCCATTTTTTAATTTTTTTTTTCTCCAACAGCTAGGGAAAAGGGCCTACAAGCAGAAGGTAGAAATAACTATGTGGCTCTCCAAGAGAGACTGTAGAATCTGCCTAATCGGCAATCTTAAAGGCAATGGTGCCACTTGACTACCTTTAAGCCAGGCACACAATAGTTGAATGAATAAATGAAATCATTGTTCTAATTGGGACAACTGTTTCTACTGTTGGCTTAGTGGTGTATAGAAAAGCAACTCTGGGTGTTTTAGAGAAGGCAATCAGAAACCTGAGTCTAGGTTTGCATTTACAGAGGATTTGCAGAGACAAACAGAGCTGAAAGGATTCAAAGAAACTGTATTTAAAAGAAAAAACATGAAATTTCTCATAAACTTCATTCAAAACTAAAAAAATTACATTTTATAACACAAACCTGTTTAGCAACTGTTAAAAATATATATAAGGGCATATTTCTTGTTGAATTTTTTTTTAAATATATATATATATTTTTTACAGAGAGGAAGGAAAAGGGATAGAGAGTTAGAAACATCAATGAGAGAGAAACATCGATCAGCTGCCTCCTGCACACTCCCCACTGGGGATGTGCCTGCAACCAAGGTACATGCCCTTGACTGGAATCCAACCTGGGACCCTTCAGTCTGCAGGCCGACGCTCTATCCACTAAGCCAAACCAGTTAGGGCTCTTGTTGAATTGAGGGTTCTACAGGCAGAGTTGGAGAGATAAGAAAAGATGGTGAGTGAACCTGATAGTAAGGCTGAGACTATGGCTGCACTTGGAGAAGAGAAAAATAAAAGAACAAAACAGAACCATGAATACAAACAGTCAATGGTATCCTTATCTAAGGCAGTCTTCATAAAGACATCCACTTATTTATGCAATGTAAGTCTGCATCTCTTAAATCACCATTTTGCATGTGTTGAGGACATCTATACTAAAAATTAGGATAATCCATATGAAGTCCTTATAGAATACCCAGTAAATGTTCAACAAATTAGTGAGGGGATGATGGAGAGGGAGAAGGGTATGATGATGAGATGTCTACCTTGCATGACTGGGATGTAATCTGTGGGTAAACTGGGAATAATAAAGATAATGGGTTTGAGGTCTCAGAAAGACATACCAAGGAAGAAATAATGCAAACACAGCATGCATAAAGGATGAAGTATAAAAACAAGTTTCCTAATACTAATATTTTCATTTCTAGAGAGTTATGTATTACAACACAGCATTTTCTCAATGTAATTCATCTACTTCTGATTGAGGATTTTATTTACAAACTAGTGTCCCAGCGCACGGATTCGTGCACATTGAAAGGAAATTAAGTATAAAAAATATTTTAATATCACTATTCGCCCTTTCTCTGTAATAGAAGTGTCAACCAAATTCACAATCGACAATGACAGATGGAAACACACACGTGCGATTGGTACCAGCAAGACCTTTATATGTATCGTGCATGTGTAAGTCAACTTAGCCTTTCATATATATAGAATAAACTTGCTTAATTAGACCTTTCTGATTTAGCTAAACTTGTCTTATATCTATCTTCTCTGAACAGAAAATAAATATCCTTTGGGTTCACTGTGGCAAGAAAACTAACATCTCAGAGGAAGAGGATATGTTCGATGTGGTAATCATTATTGGAATATCGTCTTGTCAGTAGTAATAACTTGCCAGCATCTCCCACCCCACAAATAAATAGATGTATAATATTCTCTAAAATCATTAACAGAATACACAAATACAATTCCCTAACTTTTTTCCATCCTTAGTTTTTCTCTTACCTTTCTTTTTAATGAAGTAAACATCCTTATATGGGTATTGGGTGCTAGCTGAGATAGATAAATCTTCATTTCACTCTCTTTAAAAAAAATATATATTTTATTGATTTTTTACAGAGAGGAAGGGAGAGGGAGAGAGATACAGAGTTAGAAACATCGATGAGAGAGAAACATCAATTCAGCTGCCTCTTGCACGCCCCCTACTGGGAATGTGCCCACAACCCAGGTACATGCCCTTGACCGGAATCGAACCTGGGACCCTTCAGTCTGCAGGCCAACGCTCTATCCGCTGAGCAAAACCGGTTAGGGCTTCATTTCACTGTTGCGTTGTCGCCTTAAAAAGCATTTCCGGCTCCTACTTTGGGGCTTGCTATTCCTACTTTTCACAAAGTCTTCACATGGTTCACTCTCTCATTTTATTCACGTATTTCTTTGCTCAAATGCCATACCCTCAGAGAGGCTTTTCCTAATCATCCTTTATTTTAAAAAACACCATCTTATCCTATTCCATCCCATTCACAATCCTCTATTCCCTTTCTTCAGCTAATTTTTATTTACAGCACTTTCAGCACTTAAAATTATATTCCTGTTTACTTGCTAATTGTCTCACACTACAATGTAAGCGCTATGGGAGCCAGAATTTCATTTATCCAACAACTAAATCCTCAGAACATAGAACAGTGCCTGGCATACAGGAAGCATTGAATTGAAAACTGCTGAATGAAATTAGTTTTTAAAAACCAAGACGGCGGCATAGGTAAACACCAGAGATTGCTGCTTAGCACAACCACTTCAAGAATACAACTAAAAGACGAAACAGACATCATCCAGAACCACAGGAAGGCTGGCTGAGTGGAAATTCTACAACTAGAAGGAAAGAGAAAAGCATACCAAGACTCAGAGGAGCTGCAGTGCGGAAGTAAAGTACAAAGGTACGGAGGTGCACGTGAAGAGGGCTGGCAGCTGAGGACATGGTTGTCTTTTTCAATTGGTAGGGAGTCTCAAGCTCTGAGCTCCAGTTCTGGGCGAGTCTCTGGGGACCCAGACTCACATGGGAGAAACTGGACTGTCTGGCATCAGTCGGAACTCAAGGGCAGCTTTCTCTCGGAGGTGCTTGCAGCGATTGCCGGGACACTGAGAAGTGGGGCCTCTGAGGGCAGCCCTAGCTGCTTGCTCCACCCTGTTGATCCCCTGGGACCCCCGCCACGCCCAAGCTGTGCGTTGGCTTTTGCATATGAAAGGCCTGGCCCTTTGCAATCTGAAAATTACCTAACAAACTTGCAGCTGGCCCAAGGCCCCACGGCAACTTGCACTGCTTCACAGCTGAGCTCCTGCTGGGTAGCCTCAGGCAGAGGCTAGATTAGCACCACCTTAGAGATCCAGGAGCCAGTGTGCCCGGTGGTCAGAGTGGGACCATCCAGATTGCAGCTCCTCGAATCCATAAAGGACACACTCAGGGGGAGACTCGGTGAACACCAAAGCCCCATTGAAGCAAGTCTTGCCCCAGATGGGTGTCTCCAGCACAGAAGTTCTCCCACTGCAGACACAGCTGATTCTCACAGCCAATTGGCCTGGAGGTCAATTCCTCCCAGTGATACCTACAACAATCAAGGCTTAACTACAACAAGACTGTGCACAAAGACCACAAGGGGTGCACCAAGAGTGTCCACCTCAGGTAATTGGGGAGGCTGAGCCACTGGGCCCTATAGGACACCTAGCATAGAAAGCCACTCTATCAACACAGGGAAGCACAAAAAATGCGGAGACAAAGAAACAGGTCACAAATGACAGAAATGGAGGAAAGCAAACTACTGGATATAGAGTTCAAAACCACACTTTTAAGCTTTTTCAACAACTTTCTAGAAACCGCCGATAAATTTAGTAAGACCCTCAAAAAGTCTGGTGAGACCGCCGATAAATGTAGTGAGACCCTCAAGAAATCTAGTGAGACCCTCAAGATTATGAAAAAGGACCAACTAGAAATTAAGCATACACTGACTGAAATAAAGAATATTATGCAGAGTTCCAACAGACTAGAGGATCGCAAGAATCAAGTCAAAGATTTGAAATACGAAGAAGCAAAAAACACCCAACCGGAAAAGCAAAATGAAAAAAGAATCCAAAAATACGAAGATAGTGTAAGGAGCCTCTGGGACAGCTTCAAGGGCACCAACATCCGAATTATAGGGGTGCTAGAAGAAGAGAGAAAGCAAGATATTAAAAACCTATTTGAAGAAATAATGACAGAAAACTTCCCCTACCTGGTCAAAGAAATAGACTTACAAGTCCAGGAAGCGCAGAGAACCCCAAACAAAAGGAATCCAAAGAGGACCACACCAACACACATCATAATTAAAATGCCAAGAGTAAAAGACAAAGAGAGTATCCTAAAAGCAGCAAGAGAAAGACAGTCAGTTACCTACAAGGGAATACCCATACGACTGTCAGCTGATTTCTCAACAGAAACTTTGCAGGCCAGAAGGGAGTGGCAAGAAATATTCAAAGTGATGAATGCCAAGAACCTACAACCAAGATTACTTTATCCAGCAAAGCTATCATTCAGAAGTGAAGGTCAGATAAAGAGCTTCACAGATAAGGAAAAGCTAAAGGAGTTCATCACCACCAAACTAGTGTTATATGAAATGCTGAAAGGTATCCTTTAAGAAGAGGAAGAAGAAAAAAAAGGTAAAGATACAAATTATGAACAACAAATACACATCTATCAACAAGTGAATCTAAAAACCAAGTGAATAAATAATCTGATGAACAGAATAAACTAGTAATTATAATAGAATCAGGGGCATAGAAAGGGAGTGGACTGACTATTCTTGGGGGGGAAAGGGGTGTGGGGGATGCGGGAAGAGACTGGACAAAAATTGTGCACCTATGGATGAGGACAGTGGTGGGGGGGTGAGGGCATAAGGTGGGGTGGGAACCAGGTGGAGGGGATCTATGGGGGGGGAAAAAGAGGAACAACTGTAATAATCTGAACAATAAAGATTTAATTAAAAAATAAAAATAAAAAAATAAACATTTTAAGACATGTTTGTAATCATTCTTTAAACTTTTCAGTCTAAAAACGGTTTCCCAGGATCGGTATTCCTTGTATATACCCTACACCTCTTAGAAGAATGCGATTTAAAAATTGCACTTAATACTTGGGGTGGGGGCAACATTTACTAAGGAGTAAAAAGAAGAAAAAAAAAGAAAGATTCATGGATCACAGCCTCAAACATGATTCTGTTGAGATATTTTAAAATACATAAGCAATAGCCCTGGCCGGTGTTGCTCAGTTGGTTGGAGCACTGTCCCATAAACCGAAAGGTTGTGGATTCGATTCCTGATTAGGACACATAGTCAGGTGTAGTTTCGATCTCCAATCAGGTGAGTACAGAAAGAAGCTGATCTATGTTTCTCTTTCACAATGATGTTTCACTCTCCTCTCCTTCCCCTCTCTCTAAAATCAACAATAGAAATGCCCAGCTGGTGTAGCTCAGTGGTTGAGCATTGACCTATGAACCAGGAGGTCACAGTTCAATTCCCAGTCAGGGCACATGCCTGGGTTGCAGGCTCGATCTCAATGTGGGGCATGCAGGCGGCGGCCAATCAATTATTCTCTCTCATCCTTGATGTTTCTATCTCTCTCTCCCTTTCTCTCTGAAATCAATAAAAATATATTTAAAAAATAATAGAAATAAAAATACATAAACAATGAAGTAATTATTTTAAAAATGCACACTAATTCCTCAAAATATTAAACACAGGATTATCACACAATCCAGCAATTCCACTTCTGGCTATATATCCCCCCAAAATAAAAACAAGGACTTGAACAGATATTTCTACACACATTTTTATAGCAGCATTATTCACAATAGCCAAAAAGTGGAAACAAACTAAGTGTCCATCAACAGATAAATGGATGAACAAAATGTTTACTAAGTGGAGTATTTTTAGGCCTTTAAAAGGAAGGAAATTCTGACACATGCACAACATGGATAAGTCTTGAGGGCATTATGTTAAGTGAAAAAAGCAAGTCACAGAAAGACAAATATATGATTTTATGTATGTGAGGTACCTATAGTAGTCGGAATCAGAGAAAGAAAGTAAAATGACAGTTGCTGGGGGCTGGGGAGTTTAGTATGTAATGGGCACAGAGCTTCAGTTTGGGAAAATAAAAAAGTTTTAGGGATAGATGGTTGTCATGATTGCACAATATGGACGTACGGAAAGCCTTAGAACTATATGCTTAAAACTGGTTAAAGTGGTAAATTTTATGTTGTATATTTTAAACCATAATTTAAAAATCCGACTAATATAGGTTTAAAAACAATGACATTTTCCCTTTTTTACATTCTTTTTAATGATTATAGGGCAAGTATCTTATAACAGGGATATATAGTTTACAAGTGCTTTTTCACACATTAAGTAAGTCATTTTATTCTCACATTAAGTCTTCAATGTAGACAGGACAGGCTTCATTTTCTTATTTCTGAATGAGGTAGTAAAGGTAGAATGTGAAGTGACTTATCCAAAGTAAAATATGTATGGTAAAATGGCAAAACTAAATCCCAGGCATTTTGATCCCTAATTTAGTGTTTTCTTCCCTAAACAAGAAAGCATCTCAAAAGTATCCAGTCCTATACCAACCTTTCTGAAGAGAACAGCCATGCCTTCCTTCCGCTACTCTATGCCTCCCGCACTGCTGCTTTTGTTACTGGTCTTAAACTGCTAATGTTTCCACTCTATCACCCCCATCTAAAGTAAAGAAACATCTTAAATTAATCTCCAATGCTCTGCATTATTGGTGAACAATAAAAAGTTTCTGGATTGTGGATTATATTCAACTTCCTAGCATTCAAGCAGCAAAAACAATTATGACTATGCTTCTCTATTTTCACTCCTTCCTATTACTTGTGTTTTCCTCTTCTACAGGAGAAACTTTTGTAATTTCTGTAATAAAGAAAAAACATATACAAAAGTAGAGAGAACAGTAAAACAAACCTCCACCCATCACCAAATTTCAACAATTACCAATTTTTGGTAGTATTTTAACCCTATATCCCAACCCACTCTCTACCAATCCCTGTGGATTATTTTGAAGCCAAGTCCCAGATATATTTCCTTATTCGTCTCTAAAAGAAAAGATGTAAAAGAACAACTACAATACCAGTATCACATCTAAAATAATGAAGGATAATATCTTATTAAGAGCTTTCCAGGCAGTGTTTCTTTTTTTTTTTTTTTCTTTCTTAGTTTTTTTGAATCAGAACCCAAATAGGGTTCATACATTGTGAATGGATGAATTAATTTTCCTTTATTTACCAATTTTTAAAACAATTAACTCTCCATCATCCTCTAAATAAAATCAGCAAGCTTTTTAAAAATATATTTTTTTATTCATTTCAGAGAGGAAGGGAAAGAGAGAGAGAGACAAAGCATCAATGATGAGAGAGAATCACTGATCAGCTGCCTCCTGCAGAAACCTGGAGGTCAACCATCTGTTTCATAGGTCAATGCTCAACCACTGAGCCACACTGGCCAGGCAATTAGTGAACTTTTTAAAAACAATTATATGGATTTAACCATATTTGATGGGTTTCAATTCTTTGACCCGGGAATTTTAACTCTTCTTTATCGTTGAAGGATGTGCCAGAACTCTGACTTAGTAATTAAGGTTTAAATGAGATTTCTCTATCATAAGCTATTACTAACATTTGCTACAAACTCATCTTGTTCTGCTACAAAGCTTTTTTGCTTACCAGAAAATTCTCATGTCTAGTCTCAAGCAAGCAAAAAGTATTTTGGGAAAGTCTGAAGACAAGAATAACTAGGTCTTATGAAGCAAATTATGGAATTTTTCTCTAAAAAACAATTCACAAGTAAATCCCAGGTAAAACAGGCTTAATATAATTTCAAAATATAGAGGGAAAAGACATATATTGTACTTGAAGTTACTACTGGCATTCAAGTCTCCTTCTAAAGAAAGAAAGAAGGGACCTAGCCGGTTTGGCTCAGTGGATAGCGTGTTGGTCAAGGGCACATGCCTGGGTTGTGGGCTCGATCCCCAGTAGGGGGCATGCAGGAGGCAGCCAGTCAATGATTCTCTCTAATCATTGATGTTTCCATCTCTCTCTCCCTCTCCCTTCCTCTCTGAAATCAGTAAAAATATACTGAAAGGAAGGAAGGAAGGGAGGAAGGGAGGAAGGGAAGGAGGAAGAGGGAATTTCAGTTACAATATATTTCATGTATTGCTCCTTCCAGGATTTCTCTTTAGTAGGTAAGGTTTTTTTTTTATAACATTTAAGGGACTATCAAACTTTTATCTAAGTGAACACTTTCAGAAAATAATTAAGGGCAAGCTAAAACCATTTTGCATGTCTGGTCTAATTGCTTTTTCCATTTCATTTTAGTTTAAAGATAATACCATAGCTTATGTTTATTTTAAAAATTATTTACAAAGCACTTTTTAATGTTATTATTTCTTTTTAATGTTATTATTTCATCCTAACAACTCACTTACTGAATATCTATAATGTACCAGACATTGTGCTACATACTGTAGGCTTTGGCTCAAAATACACAGACTGTGTGTGTGTATGTGTGTGTGTGTGTACATAAACATATATATGTATACACACACTAGAGGCCCAGTGCAGTGCACTGGTAAGAGTCCCTAGTGGCTGCCGGCTGCATACTCCCTCCCTTCCCCTGGCCACCTGCCACCGCTGGGGCTTCCCTCCCTTTCCCTGGTTGCCTGCCACCGCTGCCGCCAGCCAGGGCCTCCCTCCCTTCCCCCGGCCAGCCACGCCCCCCTGGTCGAACTCCCAGACAAACTCCTAGTTGAGGGACAATTTGCATACTACGCTTTTATTATATAGGATATGTGTACACACACACACACACACACACACACACACACGCACACATTATTGATTTCAGAAAGGAAGGGGGAGGGAGAGATAGAAACATCAATGATGAGAGAGAATCATTGATCAGCTGCCTCCCACACGCTCCACACTGGGGATCGAGCCCGCAACCCAGGAATGTGCCCTGATCAGGAATCGAACCAGGACTTCTTGGTTCATAGGTTGACACTCAACCACTGAGCCACGCTGGCCAGCAAAGTATACAGAGTTTTGTGGAGAAGTCAGACATACAAGCAAGTGATTACAGTACAGTGCAGTAAGGGCTGGAAGAGAGGTCCAAAGTACTAAGAGAGTGAGAGTATAACTACTGGTAAAGGTAATGTTTGAATTGGGTCTAGAAGAATAGCGAGGATTGTATCAATCAGGTTTTTTTTTATGGCAAATAACTCCAAAGAATTGGCTTAAACAATAAAAAATTTATCTGTCCTGAGAAGAAATTCTGGGGTAGGGAACACCCCAGGCCCAATATAATATATGTCTAAAATAATGTTATCTAGACCCAAGTACATGCTACCTCACTGCTCTGACATCCTCAGGGCATGCTTCACCAGTGGCAATTTGGGTCACATGTTCTCTTGTTCATATACAAAAAGGGAAAAATCCTCTCCCCCAGAAATAGAATGTCTCTTTCCCTTCAATCTGACTGGTACAAATAACAGTTTATAGGGAAATGCCTTGAGTTGACTGGCTTGGAGTAATCAAAATCTAGCCCTGGAGTGGGTGATGAATCATCATCTCAATCTCCTGGATGACAAAGAACTCGAAGCATTGGGATAAACGTGAAAAACAGAAAATAAGCAGCAGCTTGGTATGGATGGAGTGATGGGAAATCTAAGGTTGAAAAGAGTCTCAAACTCTTGTGAATCTGGTCTGTATTCCATACCACTGGTTCTCAACCTTCTGGCCCTTTAAATACAGTTCCTCATGTTGTGACACAACCATAAAATTATTTTCGTTGCTACTTCATAACCGTAATGTTGCTACTGTTATGAATCGTAATGTAAATATCTGATATGCAGGATGGTCTTAGGCGACCCCTGTGAAAGGGTCATTCGACCGCCAAAGGGGTCGCGACCCACAGGTTGAGAACCGCTGCCATAGACAATAGAAAGTTAACACAGGTTTAGGTAGGGAAGTAACATGCTCCAATAGGATTTTTTAGAAACATAAGATTGGTAGCATATAGAGAATAGCCAGAGAAAAAGAGGGAGAATAGGAGAATAACTGGCAGAGACTTGGTTGGTAGGCTATTCAATAAATAGTCCAGACCAGTAAGAATTGGTAACAGGGAGGTAAAGGATTGAATAAATACTTACAAGGTGGCAAAGCAGCTATGTAAGATACTGCGTATACATAACATATATACATATATAAACATACATATATATATTTTTGTTTTACAGATGAGGAAAATTAAACCTCAGGCAGGTTAAGGGGCTTGCTTAAAATCACATAAACAATAGTCAGAATCTGAATGGGGGTTTGAATTCCAGTCCAGTGTTCTATCACAACTATATCTAAACACTCCAACAACGCTCAAAAAAGGGGACTTTTAAATATTTGTTAGAGAGAGAGGGTGGGAGAGAGAAACATCAATCGGCCAGCTCTGGCCAGGAATTGAACAGGCTACCTTTCAGTGCAGGGACGCCACTAAACCGAGTGAGCCACATTGGCCAAGGCCTGAATTCTATGACTTAAAGCAGGGGTCCTCAAACTACGGCCCGCGGGCCACATGCAAATACAAATATTGTATTAGTTCCCGTTTTGTTTTTTTACTTCAAAATAAGACATGTGCAGTGTGCATAGGAATTTGTTCAAAGTTTTTTTTTTTAACTATAGTCCGGCCCTCTAACGGTCTGAGGGACAGTGAACTGGTCCCCTGTTTAAAAAGTTTGAGGACCCCTGACTTAAAGGTTATGGTGTGTATTAGATTGTTATGATTCCTGTTTATTCCAACCTTAACATAATATTCCCTACATAGGTTTAATGTCCATTATAAAACTTGGTACATTATATGTTTTTAAAATATATATATTTTTATTGATTTCAGCTACGAAGGGAGAGAGAGAGAGAGAGAGAACAATAATGATGAGAGAGAATCACTGATTGGCTGCCTCCTGCACGCCTCCTACTGGGGATTGAGCCCACAACCCGAGCATATGCCCTTGACTGGAATCAAACCTGGGACTCCTCAGTCCTCAGGCTGACGCTCTATCCACTGAGCCAAACCAGCTAGGACCATTATATGTTTTTGAAATCTCTGTATTATTTTTTTTTCTTTTTTTTTATATTTTACTGATTTTTTACAGAGAGGAAGGGAGAGAGACAGAGAGCCAGAAACATCGATGAGAGAGAAACACCGATCAGCTGCCTCCTGCACATCTCCACTTGGCCACTGTGGCTCAATTGGTTGAAGAGTCTTCCCATACATTGGAAGGTTGCTGGTTTGATTTCCAGTCAGGTCACCTGTTTGGATTTCAGGTTGCATTCCTGGTTGGGGCACATGTGAGAAGCAGCCAATCAATGATTCTCTGTCATCATTGATGCTTCTATCTCTCTCCCACCCTCCCTTCCAACTCTGAAATCAATAAAAACATATATATTTTTTATATGGGCAAATAATTTAAATTGGTATCTCTTCAAAGAAGATATGCAAATCAAAATCACAATGAGATGTCATTCACACCCATTAGTATGACTATCAAAATAAAAAAGCAAGTTGTTGAGGATGTGGAGAAATTGGAACGCTTATACCAGGGGTGGGCAAACTTTTTGACTCGAGGGCCACAACGGGTTCTTAAACTGGACCGGAGGGCCGGAACAAAAGCATGGATGGAGTGTTTGTGTGAACTAATATAAATTCAAAGTAAACATCATTACATAAAAGGGTACGGTCTTTTTTTTTTTTCAGTTTTATTCATTTCAAATGGGCCGGATCCGGCCCGCGGGCCGTAGTTTGCCCATGGCTGGCTTATACAGTGATAGTGGGAAGGTAAAATGTTCTGGGTATACATCCAAAAGAAATGAAAGTACACACTCAGATATTTATACACCCATGCTCATAGCAACATTATTCACAACAGCCAAAAAATGGGAGCAAACCAACTATCCATTGACAGATAAATGCATGAATAAAATATAGTATACTATATACATACAATGGAATATTATTCAGCCTTAACGATTTGTACGCCATAAGCATCTATAGACGATGCAGCAGAGTTTTTTTTAATTAAATTCAAAATTGTGGCAGTTAACTGGTTAAAAATGAAGGAAATTCTGACAAAAGCTATAAGATAGATGAACTTTGAAGATATTATGCTAAGTGAAATAAGCCAGTCACATAAGGATAAATATTGTAAGATTCCACTTATATGAGTTTCCAGAGTAGTGAAATTCAAAGACAGAAGTAGAATGGTCATTGCCAGAGGCTGCAGATAAAGGGAAATGGAGAGTTAGTGTTTCATAGGCAGAAAATTTCACTTGGGGAAGATGAAGAGAGTTTTGGAGATGGATAGTGGTGATGGTTGCACAATCTTTTTTAAAAAAAGAATAGTTTATTGATTTCTTAAAAATATATTTTTTTATTGACTTCAGAGTGGAAGGGAGAGGGGGAGAGAAAGAAATATCAACGATGAAAGAGAATCATTGATCCGCTGCCTCCTGCACACCCCGCTAGGGATTGAGCCACAACCCAGACATGTGCCCTGAAGAGGAATTGAGCCGTGACCTCCTGGTTCATAGGTCAACACTCAACCACTGAGCCACACTGGCAACGCAAGAATAATTTATTGACTTTTAGAGAGAGAGGAAGGGATAGGGAGAGAAAGAGAGAAACATCAATGATGTGAGAGAATCATTGATCGGCTGCCTTCTGCACACCCCTTACAAGGATTGAACCTGCAACCTGGGCATGTGGCCTTGACTGGAAATGGAACCGGCAACCTCCTGGTTGATGGGATGACACCCAAACAACTGAGCCACACTGGCCAGGGCAGTTGCACAACAACCTTAATGCCATAGAACTAGAGACTTTAAAGAAGTTAAAATGGAATTTCATGTTATATATTTTCACCACAATAAAAACAAAAACAACACCAGCTATGTATCCTTCCTATTGACTATCCTAGTCTAAGATCTTATCTCTTCATATGCAGGTAAATGCAATAGCGACTGCTGTCCCTGGTTCAGTCCAGTCGCTTCTCATCCTAGCTCAATCTGTAGATAACTGATAGGTCCAGCTTACTGGTGTAACATTAATGTCTGGCCTCCAAACTTTCAAAAGCTTCCCATATCTTGCAAAAGAGGATAAAAATCTAAATCTCTTCAATCCAATACTCAAACTCTTCCAAAATCTTCCAACTATCTCATGTTTTCCTTTTAGTCCCTCAAAGAAATTTAGTCAGCTCAGCCTAGCTTCCCTCCATTCTCCTCCCCCAGAGCTAATCTCCACATTATACTCTTGCTTTTATCTCAAGAAGTAACTGCTCCAATCTCTCTGTAAATCTAAACCCTCATAAGCTAGTTCAAGTACCAAGTGTTCCAGGAAGTTCTTTAGACTCCTGACACCTCATCATCTCCCCGTGACCTGAACACCTACAGCATTCTTTGTACTGGTAGAACTTACTAGATTGTCTTCTAGACTCACAGAGGTACATCTTATCTTTCCTGAAGGTAAAGTCTATATATTACACTTTTTTCTTTCTTCCTGTAGTATATAACACAAAGCACAAAGTAGATAACAGGTTTAATTGAACACAAGTATAATTTTGGATGTGTGCATTTCGTTAACTAGGCTATGAAATCAGAATCATTAGACATTACTTTATTTCTGAAGGTTAACCTCTGGCACAACAAAGAAATTTCTGTGACTTAACAAGACACATGGAAACTGGGTGATATAGATGGGGTCAATGGGGTAAAAAGGGGACATATGTAATGCTTTCAACAATAAAGGTCTTTTTAAAGATTTTAAAAAAGAAACTACTAGGTGGTATAACGCAGCAAACATAAAACAGGTGTTTTAAACCCTAAAATTAGAGTCTGATACAGAAAACCTGTTTAAATGCTGATGTTGGGGCCCAGAACAATACAGTAGTTAGGTTGTGGGACAGAATATTCACCTTTGGGCTTTACTGAATGCATGCAAGAATGAGCCATGAATGCTGTAAGTGGGCACAATGCAGCCACAGGCTATGAAAACTCTAAGTGAAATGTCAGTCCATTTCTATTAAATTCAGGTTAGAAAAAAAAATCATCAGTTACTTATGGTAACGGATAGTAGCTGTCAGAATCACAGCAAAGTTCTTTGTTTCTGTTTTCAACTTTACTGCACGAAGACCTAGGGATGGGTACCGGTGGCGACAGATGCAAATCAACGAACAAGAAGCTCAGGAGTGTAGTGAAAAGAGTTGTCTAAAGGGAGCCTAGAGCCTAGTTTAGGTCCAACCCTGAGCAGCTGCAGCGCCCACACTAAGCCACTCACTCACTCACCTCCCTGGGCCTGCCCCTAGTGTCCCGGCTCCAAAACAAGTCCCACCAGATCTCTCAAGGTTTTTCTGACTCCGAAATCCCACGACAAGTTTAACCACAGCTGCCAGCAAAGGTGTGATTCTTACAATTTCAAGTCTTTCTTCCACATCTCCGGAAGAAAGGAAATTATTTCAGCAACCTAAAAGAAATAGATACTACTCAAAGACCAACAACAAAAAAAATCTGTTAGTTGAAAAAACTAATTGTGGGGGGGGTCGGGGGGGGTGGGGGGAGCCTATGTCCTCATTACAGCAAGATGTTTTAGCAGAGGGAACAGTGCTCCGGTAAAGATAAGCAAGACGCTTCTGTAAACTGGGCCTAAAGCAGAGGACTTGTTATCTGTGCTGGTATGTGAAGACCTGCTATTGTAGTTCAGAGCAGAAACAACACTCAAAGCTTCTAAAAAAATTTTAAAAAAGGAAAACAAAAAAGAAAAGCTTCTCAAAAAAAGAAAACAAAGACAAATAAAACAACGGCGACAAAGTTCTCACCCTCGGTGTAAGGACAATAAGCCGCCGTGCGAAGGAGAACCCACGGGAAAGGCTCGCTTTCGGGTCCTCCGGGCGCAGACGCCCCGATCAACAATGTCTCCCTTCCAACCTGTCAAAGCGCAGTTCCGGCTGCAGCCCCACAACACAAACTTACCGCACAGCCTAACTTCTCCCCCCGGGAGCGGCCTGCGCCCTCTCCGCTGCCGGCCGGCCGCTCTCCCGTCCACCCGGGGCGGCCGCAGCCCCGCAAACACGCGCCCGAGGCTGGGGAGCGGTTTCCCGGAGTCCTGGGAGCGGCGGGTCCCGCCCCTCCGCGCCCCGAGCCCGGAGCCCGACGGGCCGCCGCGGCCCCCGAGTGCCGCGCTCCCCGCTCCGAGCGCCACACCTCGCGCCTCTGCCCCCGGGACGGCGGCGCCCGGCCGAGCCCGCCCCTCAGGGTGCACCGGGACCGGCCAGTCCGCCGCCGCCGCCTCACCCCCGGACGGACGACTGCCCCTACCCCGGCGGCAGTCCAGCGCCTCCTGCGGTGGCCCGGCCCCAAGCACGGCCCCCTCACCTCCAGGCTCAGCCCCTTCCTCGCCGGGACGCCTAGCGCCGCGCAGGACAGCCTCGGCTCCCAGCCTCAGAGACACCGAGGGACACTCACCCTGGAGGCTCCTCCCGCCGCTGCTGTGGCTGCCGCCGCTGGGACCGCGGCCGTCACCCCCGCCGCCGCCGCCACCAGCACCGCCGTCCGCACCGGTGCCAGCACCCCCTGCCATCCTCCTCCTCCTCCTGCCGCCGCCGCCGCCGCTGCCGCCTCTCCGCTCCTGTCAGGGGCTCAGGCTCCGGGACTGCTCCAGGGTTCCCTCGCCGCCATTTTGACTCCTAGAGAGAGCAGGAGGGGCTCGGCCCGGCGCGGCCCTGGGGCGCCTGCGCGGCGCTGCGGAGCCGGCCCGCGCCCCCGCCGTCGACGCGCCTGGGGTCACGTGGGCCGGCGGCGGCGCGCGCACGGGGCGGGGCGGGGCAGGCGCGATCGCGGAGCCTGGCCGCCGGGGAGCCGCATGCGTGCGCATTATCCCCGCTCCACGCCGGGGGTTGGACACTGGGCCCTCTGACTTTGAAGTTGGTTGTCGTGTCCTGCTTCTTCCTGGGAATGGTGACACCTCACTACAGGCCCCAGAATGGAATTCCCGTAACTACGGTGTTGGACCTCCAGGTCTGCCCATTCACGCTTCCGTTCTGCGGACCACGTCCTGATGGACCGCACACAATGCACCAGCCTCCAAGAGGGCATTCTTGGCGTCTGGCAGTTTATCTTCAGCCCTGTCTGCGCGGTGCTTTTACAGGCACCACCTTGCTAGTTGTGTAGCAGGTTAAAAAAAAAAATCCGTTAAAGACGCTGAAAAGTTGTTCTCAACAAGACACGCTCATAAACGAGGGACAAGAATTGATGAAAGCGGTGCCACGGTTGCCACGCGGAGGCGTCAAATTGCTCTAACATGTCCCTTGTTTGAAAGTTTGCAAAAATGTCAGTGATGCAACAGCAAAAAAAAACCAAAAACACCCACCGTATTTATGGAGCACCAGGCAGTTCTCAAAACACCGTGAAATACAAGACTTCGTTTAAACACCAAAACTATCCTTTGAGGTAGCCGGGACAGGTATTATTATCGTCTTTTACAGCTGAGGGGACTTTGAAATACCAAGTCCTTTGCCCAGGGGCACACATGTAGCATTAGCAAGTAGGCAAGCCAAGACTAGAACCCAGACATTTCTGACCCTAGTCATGAGGTCGTAAGGATAGGCCTTAGGAAAACAAGATGTATTTGTTCTCTGGAATTAACCTAAAACCCTTTTTAAAGTGTTTGCATTTTCACCCTTTGAGAAACAAGATTTTTAAGTTATACCGAGTATTTGTGTTGTTCTCAGATCACCTCTACACTTCAGAAGATAAGAGCAATTTCAAGTTTTGTGATGTGTTTTTAACCATCTCTGATATATTTAAATATGCTTCATATCCATTTGGAGGGTTTAAGTTTTTGACATCCTTCAATGGAACTACTTTATCTCTTTGAATAGGATCATTGCTTTTGTCTGTACTTTTTTCAAATGTGTTCTGTCTTTCTTTTGCTCATTCTTCACCTTTTACTTTCTAGGGATACCTCTTCCCAATTTGTATTCATTTTTTCCCCCCTTCACCCCATGCATTTTCCCCTACACTAATCCTTGAAAGTTTGGAGATTGTTTAAACAGAGACTGTAGAATTTCCTTGTCTGAAAAAGAATCCCCTCTGGCTGTGTACTCTTCAACTGAGTACGGAGGTGTGGACCGTAGACAGGACGCGCATAAAGTGAGAAAATACAAGGGAAATTGGCCCATCTACTTGGAGCAAAGAATTGGCTCTCGATGCCCACCTCCTATTGCCCTGTATTGTTTTACTTCCCCTTAATATATAATTAAATATTATGTCAATTACAGCCGCCTACTGTTATTTTCCATTATTTTGCCTTTGTCTTCAGCTAAATATTGCATTAATTGTAAGAGCTATTATTTGAAAACTAAAAAGTCCATTGGCCATACCACCTCTTTACAACTTACTAAAAGTTAAATAAGATCAGTCTCCACTAGTTACACTTTCTCATTTATTTCTAACATTCATTGCTTGACTTTGGTTCTCCTTCCTAGAAACAACTTTAAAAACAAAATTAAAACAATACTGACAATGATAGCATTCTAAATAAGTCCAGGATTATACCATTTTTCTAAAAGCCTTTGATGCAGAAATCTACCAGAGGCTTTTTGAAAAACTGAATAAGATCTCTTGGTTCACCCTGGCTGGTTTGGCTCAGTGGATAGAGCATTGGCCTGGGAACTGAAGAGTCCGGGTTTGAGTCTGATCAGGGGCACATGCCCAGGTTGTGGGCTCCATCCCTGGTAGGGGGCATGCAGGAGGCAGCCAATCAGTGATTCTCTGTCATTGATGTTTCTATCTCTCCCTTCCTCTCTGAAATCAATAAAAAATATATTTAAAAAAAAGATCTCTTGGTTCCACAATGTCTTTTTGTCTACTTTATGGATCTGATTTGCCTTCGCAGAAACCATGCATAAGTTTTCTGTGACTTTTTCCACGAGTTACTTCATCTACCCTGTTTTCAGTGCACCTTTGAGATACTGAATTAACTCAGTTTACAAGTCCATCAGAATTTAGATTTGTCAGTTTACTTCAGTCCAATACACATTTTTTTTTTAAATCTTCATTCAAGGATATTTTTTCATTGATTTTCAGAGAGAGGGAAAGACAAGGAGAATATCAATGGGAGGGAAACACATCAATTGGTTGCCTCCTGCACATGCCCTGACTAGGGCCCGGGGCCAGGGAGGAACCTGCAACTGAAGTAGTGCCCTTGTCCGGAATCGAACCTGGAACCCTTTGGTCCACTGGCCAATGTTCTATTCACTGAGCCAAACCCGCTAGGGCCCACACACATTTTTTTAAGCATCCAATACAATGTATGTAACACAGTGCTAGATGCTCTGGGTAAAAAATAAATGATTCTTTGCCATTGAGAAGCTTAGAAACTAAATATGTAGACTGGAAATAATTTTACATAGTAATACTTTTAAAAGGCTAGTGCACAGATAGTACAGTTGACCCTTGAACAACGCAGGGGTTAGAGGCACTGACTGCTCACACAGCCTGAAATTCCATGTATAACTTTTCACTCTCCCAAAACTTAACTACCCTTGGTATCTAACTATGGATACCATGGGGGCTTTAGGTCCTCAGCAGATACCCAAATCTGAGGATGCTCAAGTCCCATATATAAAATGGCATATCTGTGGACTTCCAACTATGGATCGAAAACAGTGAAGGCATTTATTGAAAAAAAACCTGCCTATAATTGGACCCTTGCAGTTCAAACCTGTATTATTCAAGGGTCAACTATATCCAGTAAGGGTGAAGAGTATGGGTTCATAAGAATCTTTTCTAGAAATTT
The DNA here is from genome assembly GCF_014108235.1 of Myotis myotis. Classification (NCBI taxonomy): domain Eukaryota; kingdom Metazoa; phylum Chordata; class Mammalia; order Chiroptera; family Vespertilionidae; genus Myotis; species Myotis myotis. The sequence continues at coordinate 217,879,461 of NW_023416313.1, read as the reverse complement.
CAGAAAAGAACAATCCATACCGGGTTTTTCAGTTGTTATGACCCATTATAACTCACCCCACTTTTTTAAAAAAAATCTTAAGCTAATTAGAAGTGAGCAAAAACAGTTGCTGTCACTTGTGATCAAGAGTCCTGAATTGTGTTGTGTTCTTCTCCCTGCTCCCTCCATCAGTGAATGGCACCCCATCCACCTGGTCACTTAAGCTGAAAACCTGAGTTATTTTCTAACCCCTGCGTTGTTCAAGGGTCAACTGTACTATCTGTGCACTAGCCTTTTAAAAGTATTACTATGTAAAATTATTTCCAGTCTACATATTTAGTTTCTAAGTTAAAATAACTGTGTATTCCATTTTCTGTTACTCCAATCTGTCCTTCCCTTTTTTTTTTAAACTATACATAACTATCCACCAAAGCCCTTCCCTAGGCTTACCTTTACGGAAATACAATATGGAAGCTGGGTTTTTTAAATCATGGAAAAAGGGAAAATTTAATTTCATCGTGTGCTTTGCATATAATGATACTGTTTCCAAGCATTTTGGGAGAAAAAGGTCCCATCTCTGTCTGTCCCACCGTGGAGCAAGTTCAATCTTGTCTCAGCAGGGCCAGAATTAAGGCCACTGCCCATAGTTTTGCTCCATATTAAAGTCCAATCCAGTCCAGCACCTGCTAGCTTAACTTGTGTTCCCAGCTATAGTCCATTTCGTATGGAGTCCGCATGGGCATGGACCGTGTGGCTGCTTAGGGCGACATCGCTCTGGAGAGCGAACAGATGAGTGCAAAGCAAGCATGGGTGACAGAGCAAGAGAGAGCAAGAGGACCATGGTGAATAAGAGAGAGGGCAATCTTTGGAGATTTTAACCAGGAACTTTCCAAGATTTTGCGTGCTTCTGATGGGGCCCACCCCCTACCAGGGGTCAGCAAATTGCGGCTCGTCAAACCACGGCTCTCGAGCTACATGCAGCTCTTTGGCCCCTTGAGTGTGGCTCTTCCACAAAATACCGACTTCTGCGCATGGGCCACGAAGTTTCAGTCGCACTGTATGTGTGCGCCCACATGTGGTATTTTGTGGAAGAGCCACACTCAAGGGACCAAAGAGCCGCCTGTGGCTCGCGAGCCACGGTTTGCCGACCACGGGCCTAGGCAATATCCATTGTTTGCCAGGCTAGACTGACAAGCAAGTGCCTCCCCTGTGCCACCCAGGTTTCTGCTGCACATGTGCCTATCTCCCCGTTTGTTTGATTTCTTCCCCCAGTGATCTGCTGGGAATGGACCTATGGTCTCCTGGGGCGCGCGAAGCTATAGCTTACAATGTCTACCTTCCCTTTGCTTTCTTTCTTTATATTAATAACTAGCTACTAATTACAATGATAACATTTCCACTTTCCTTCTTCCTCATAACCCCTCACTTTTCCCAATTAAGTAGTCTGAGTGGGATTGATCCTATATTTTATACCTGGTTTCCCGATTTAAGATTTTCAGCAAATGCTACTTCCCTGGCTTTAAAGATAGGTTCAGGGGAGGAAATGTAACCCCATCAAGAGCCTGGATGTGGTGAAATGTTTGCTAGGACTTCTGGAAAAGAACATCTGTCCTTGGACAGAATTTGCTGGACTACCCTCCTTTTCTGTTGAACATGGCTGAAAGGGATGTAGCCCCGGGAGCTCTTGGCAACCATCTTTCTACCTGAGGGGAGCCTACTTCAGGATACAGCTAACTTGTACCCTAAAAAAAACGGTGTCCCTGGTGACATGATTAGAGATGTTACAGCAGAGCAAGGAGGATGGGCCAAGTACAGAAACTCACCAGGGCAGAAAGCCCAGGATGCCTAGCAAGGGGCAAAACTGGGAAAACAAGAACCTTGCCCCCAGGGTAACCTATCCCCCCCTAGCTGCTAGCATATCACTGGTCATGAGGTTTAAACACCCTGACCTTTTCTCCCTAAAAATAACATCTGGGCCTCCTTTGTATTTTAGCTCCAGGCCCAGAAAAGCAGCAAAACCAGACAAGTGACTCTGTGGCTGCCTCAAGACCAGCTGTATTGACTAATGAGCCCCTCCCTGGCACCAACCAATCAGTGGAGACCAGGATCCTGGAAAGCTGATGAATATCCTATTGAGACCCTCCCCTAAGATTTCCACCCATAAAAGAGAGATTAATACTCTCAACACAATGGACCCTCTCCCCCAATGGAGCTCACCCAAGCCATTCCCTTCCCTCCTTTCCTCTAAGCCTTAGAGTCTAAGGGACCCCATGAGACTTGCAACCAGGGGAGCATTGAGCAGTGGCAGCTCATCCTGGGTTTACACCCTGGACCTGTCTCCAAAGCCCCCTTTATTCTGACTTCTCAATGAGCCAAAACAGCCTAGCCTGGGCTCTGCTGTTGCTTCTTCTATGTCAGTGATGGCGAACCTATGACACGCGTGTCAGAGATGACACGCGAACTCATTTTTTTGGTTGATTTTTCTTCGTTAAATGCCATTTAAATATATAAAATAAATATCAAAAATATAAGTCTTTGTTTTACTATGGTTGCAAATATAAAAATATTTCTATATGTGACACAGCACCAGAGTTAAGTTAGGGTTTTTCAAAATGCTGACACGCCGAGCTCAAAAGGTTCGCCATCACTGCTCTATGTTCTTCTTTGTTTCACTATCCTAAGTGTGTTTTTGCTGTGGTCAATAAATTCTTTCTTGCTTTACTAAGGTTTGTCTCTTGATTGGAATCTTTCCTTTAAAGAAGACAAGAACTGAGGTCTCGTCATCTTGCCAGTAGCAGAGATGCTGTTATGCACAAAAACTTTAACTTCCACAGATGAAAGTCTTTTTATAAGCAAGATTTTATTGAACCAAAAATGCTAGCCAAAAAGACTGGTGTTGGGGCATGGAGTTAAACCACCAGCAATATGGCTAGATAGAAAAGTCAGCATATCTGTCATCCAGGAGTTTTGCAAGCATTTTTATACATCAAATAGGGGAGATGGGGAAGGAAAGAGGTAGTCTTGAAAGAATTTACATGAGCTATAGGCAAAGGGTAGGGGAAGGTGAAGCAGGGCCAGTTCTGGGATAGCAGTCTGCCTCAAGAAAAGTCCACTCTTATGGACTGGATGGGGCAGCAGTGTGGAAACCCCACAGGTAAATAAGTGGAAGTTGCTGGATGCTGCTGGTGCCTGGCTAAAATAATCCGTGGGCCCTGGCCAGTATTGTTCAGTGGTTAAAGCCTAAGCCTGCACACTGAAAGGCTGTGGGTTTGATTCCCAGTCAAGACCATGTACCTGGGTTTCAGGTTCGCTCCCCACCCCTGGTTGGGGAGCATACAGGATGCAACCAGTTGCTGTATCTCTCTCACATTGATGTTTCTCTTTCTCTCTCTCTCTTCCCTCCCTCCCTTCTACTCTTTCTGAAAAGCAATGGAAAAAATACCCTCAGGTGAGGCTTAACCAACCATCATCATCATCATCATCATCATCATCATCATCTGCATAAATAGCCACCTATAAATTAATCCAAAATGCCAGCAGGCAAAACAGGAAGATGAGAAGTCCTTTGTTAGTTGGTCAGCATCTATGAACAGACTAACAGATCTCTTTCTTTCACTCTCTGGCCACTGTAATTTAATGCAGAACAGTTTAGAGTTTTTAAAAAGTCAATGCTTAATTAAGCTGCCCTGAAATTAGTCCTACCTTTGGCCTTTCCAATTATGTGAGCCAATCAATTTCATTTATCTCTATGTTTTCCTTAAACATTTATCCAAGTAATTTTAACTGGTACATATACTATCTCATTTCCATATTACCAGTCAAAGAACGAAAGGTTAACATCAGTGGTGCCTGGGCAAGCTAAATAGCCATCTAGGAGGGTGAATAATGAAAAATTGAATTTAAGGAATCGGGCAGTGGTTCTCAACCTTGGCTGCACATTACAATCATCTGGGAATCTTTTTTTTAATATATTTTATTGATTTTTTTACAGAGAGAAAGGGAGAGAGATAGAGAGTTAGAAACATCGATGAGAGAGAAACATCGATCAGCTGCCTCCTGCACACCTCCCACTGGGGATGTGCCCGCAACCAAGGTACATGCCCTTGACCGGAATTGAACCTGGGACCTTTCAGTCCGCAGGCCGACGCTCTATCCACTGAGCCAAACCGGTTTCAGCGGGAATCTTTTTAAAATCCTGATTTCTGAGCCTCACCCTCCGGAAATTCTGTTTCTTTGTTATGGGGTGGGGCCACAACATTAGTAACAAAGAAGCAGAATTTCTGGAGGATGAGGCCCAGAAATCAGGATTTAAAAAAGAGTCCCAGGTGTTTCTAATGTGCAGCCAAGGTTGAGAACCACTGGAATAGGGGATGGGAGATAGCTATCCAAAGGGAAGGGCTACACCAAGCATATCAAACTCACAACCCACAGACCATATGTGGCCCACAACGAATATTTTTGCAGCCCAGCCAATATAACAGTATGTAAGAAACATCTTAATAAAAATTTCATAACTTAATTTTTACAATATCCTGTTATACATAACTGGAGGCCCAGTGCACAAATTCGTGCACCAGTGGGGTCCCTCCACCTGGCCTGTGGGATTGGGTTGAAACCGGCTCTCCAACAATCCACAGGGAGTCCCAGATTTCAAGAGGGTGCAAGCCAGCCTGAGGGACCCCACTGGTGCACGCTTGAGGCCAGGGAGGGACATGGGAGGTTGGCCAGCCAGGAGGGACTGCGGGAGGGCTCCAGGGCACATCTGGCCTGTCTCCCTCAATCCCAATTTGCTGGACCCCAGCAGCAAGCTAACCTACCAGTCTGAGCGTCTGCCCCCTGGTGGTCAGTGCACATCATAGTGAGCGGTTGAGCAGCCTTAGCATGTCATTAGCATATTACACTTTGTTTGGTTGAAAGGCCGACCAGTTGATCAGACACTTAGCATATTAGGCTTTTATTATATAGGATTATTAATAACAAACTACAACGTTCGCTAATGACTGATAACTATAATCGTGTTGCACAGGCGCACCATTTCTCTCCACTAATACTAGCAGCAAATATTTTAGCAGCCAATTGCCACGTCATTAGTCTTGTACTGATTTGTTTGGTGTGCGCAACAGGAAATATTTCGCTTTCGGAGAACAAGAAAAATAGGTTTATTTGCATTACACTTATTAATTTGTGCAGTTATTCAGTGTCTGGTAAGTTAATGTTCAAGAAAAAATATTTTTTAATATATTTTATTGATTTTTTACAGAGAGGAAGGGAGAGGGATAGAGAGTTAGAAACATTGATGAGAGAGAAACATCGATCAGTTGCCTCCTGCACACTCCCTACTGGGGATGTGCCCGCAACCAAGGTACATACCCTTGACTGGAATCGAACCTGGACCCTTGAATCTGCCGGCCAACACTCTATCCACTGAGCCAAACCAGTTAGGGCTCAGGAAAAAATATTAATTTTTATTGAAATGTTTCATTATTTTATGTTAATGATTACTCATTTATTTCAACCCTTTGTATTCAGCATGTCTCTATAGAAATACACCTATGTTTCTATTAAAATTGAAGCTTTTGGTTTTTTGCCAACCACATAAACTTGTTTATTTGGCCCGTGTTAGCCTTTGAGTTTGACATGCTTGGGCTACACAGCACTGAGCCAAAGGGCATTGGGTCCATGATGGCAGCAAAAATATACTTAGGACAACGAAAGGGCATAGAAGAAGCAGCAGGAAAGCCTAGGCTGGGATGCTTTGGCTCACTGAGAAGTCAGAGAAAAGGGGGCCTTGGAGACAGGTTCAGGGGGTTTGCCCAGGATGAGCTGCCGCTACCCATTGCTCTCCTGGTTGCAAGTCTCATGGGGTCTCTTAGAGGTGGGGGGATACATGCCTGTGGGGGAATGGCACAGACATGCTCCTTGAAGTGAGAGGCGAACTGGGTCCTTTGTCCTGAGTGTGTTTATTGCTTTCTTACAGGTGGAAATCTTAGGGGAGGTTTCAGGGGAGGTTCTTAATAGAATATTTGTAACTGGATAATCAAGGGGTCCAGGCTGCCTGTCGCTACTTGAGTCAATTAAGGAGAAAGAGAGGATTGAATCATATATGAGCGTCTATTCCAATAATGCTAGCAGTATGGGAGAGCAGCAGGTCACCCACAAAAATCTGCTCTGCATCCCACCATGTAAGCCAGCTGCTTGTATTGGGTAGAAGGACAAAGATTATGTGGGAAAGTAGGAATTACAGGCATGGGGAAGCAGGCACAGGATACTTATCACAGGTTGCATCTCAGAAGTCATGCGGGGTGAGGGTGGGGGGAGGGCGTGTTGCAGAGGGTGGTCTCCAGGACGATTACAGGCAATAGGGGCCTGTAAAGAGTGGGTGCCTCCGGGACTAGATTGTTTCAGCCACGTTGTCGTAAATCTTCCCATCATGATAGGCAGTTCTCAGGAAAGGAGGATGGACTGCATTCCGATGTTAGCTCCCATGTCCCAGGTGTACAAACTTCCAGCCAGGTTAGAATGTGCTTTCTTTCATCAGAACAAAACCATCATGGTTAACACGGCATGATTAATATTCCTTATAATTGTACTAGTAGCTGGTCCCCGATATTCTATTTCTGCCACTAGCGTGTTCATCAGTTTTCCAGGTGTATTCTTCAAGGGCTGTGGTCTCTACTGATGGGTCGGTGTCAGGGCAGGGGGTCATTAGTCCATGTAGCTGGTCCTGAGGCAGCCAAGGTGCCACTTGTCTGGCTTTGCTGCTGTTCTGGGCCTGGAGCTGAAATACAACTGAGGCCTAGATGTTATCTTCAGGGAGGAAAAGGTCTGGGGGTCTAAACCACCTGACCAGCGATATGAAAGATCTGGGGTCCAAACCACATGACCAGTGATATGCTAGGGGAGGACAGGTTACCCTGTGGGCAAGGTTCTTGTTTTCCCAGTTTTGCCCCTTGCAGAGCTTTTAGCCCTGGTGAGTTTCTGTACCTGGTCCATCATCCTGCTCTGGGGGGTGGGGGTCTGACAAAGAGAAATATTATTATACTTACTTTGTTAGTCTGAGTCTTTGTAGCTAGTAAATAATAATGCTGAGGCCTGAACTTTGACCTTTTCGCTCCAACTGTCCATCTCTTTTTTACTCCAGCATAACAGAAATACATCAAAGAATTTCTGGGTGTCGTTCAGGAGAGGAAGAGGAATGTCCAATCTCATAACAAAAAATCATGTAAGAAAACTAAAACTGCCCTGACCGGTTTGGCTCAGTGGATAGAGCATCAGCCTGCGGACTAAAAGGTCCCAGGTTCGATTCCAGTCAAGGGCATGTACCTTGGTTTCGGGCACATCCCCAGTAAGGGGTGTGCAGGAGGCAGCTGATCAATGTTTCTCTCCCATCGATGTTTCTAACTCTCTATCCCTCTCCCTGCCTCTCTGTAAAAAAAAAAATCAAGAAAAATACATTAAAAACTAAAACTGTTCTCAGTTTTAATAGTGAAGAGACTAAAATTCTGCCACCTGGAAACTGCTTTCGGGGATACTGATTTAAAGCTGTTTATTAAGAAACAAGAGCCTCAGAAAGAACCTTTGACCCTCCCCGCCTTTTCTACCCAAGAGATTCAGACAGAGAAACCTGCTTCAGGAAGAAGATCTTAGGATGCTGCCTTAGCCTAATTTGAATTAAGTATGGTAAACAGGAGGGTTTTAGGCAGGTGTATGTTAGCTACATAACCCCTGTTGTCACGTTGTTTCTGAGTCACCTAGCAAGAATTTTCCTGCCATGTGTGTTTCCTTCTTCCTCAACTGCTGGTAAATTGCCCATTCTCACTTCTTGAAATCTAATACCCCTTTTATCCACCTTCCTCCTTTGTCCAAACTCTCTCATATACCCAGTGTTACCTCACTGTCTTGAGAATTTTCATGGGCTTACCATGTCTTTGTGAATTCCCCATGCGCATTGATTTTCTCCTGTTAATCTGTTCCCATTAGTTTGGTTATTGGCCTGGCCAGAAAAACGTAGGAAGTGGGAGGAAAAGTATTAATATATTATTTTCGCTCCCACAATAGTATTTCTGTTTCAAGTGATGTCATTTTTGATTAAAGAATCAACTTAAAGAAAATTTTGCACTATAATGAACCTGGAACACCAAGATTATGTTATGAACTGCCTGAAGACAGTTCTTTCTCAGGATTCTTTGTAATCATGGACAGCAGCTTTTGCTGGGTCTTATATTACCATTGTGCTTTCAATTCAAAAGTGTTACTGATGTTACCAGTTGCATAACTCGGGATGTTTTTCCCACCTTGGCAGCCCTTCTGCTCTTGCTGCTTGCTTCTCTGAGTTTCTATCTCAGAGGTCCTGCAATTGTAAAGGCAGCCACAAATAGACCCAGAGAGAGGCACTGCTTTCCTCAAAGACCTTTGGCCCTTGAATAGCAATTAGATGTGTGTTTCTAGAGAGGAGAAAATTCAGGATGTTTGAGCCTGGGGGAGTGCAGTTAATACATTATGTAATCGCCGAGAACTCTAACGCCAGTTTATTTAGAACATGAGCATTTATAAAAACCACGGGAAGAAAACGAAGTAGGCGAGTGTGCCTTTCATTTTCATTGTACACACAGAGCTCAAAAACCCCAAACTTGATCTCTAGGCTGTCGCTCTAATTATGTTCTTTTACATAACTTGGCAGGAAGGGCTGGCATTGTAGGTCACGGAGAACATATTGAATGCAGGGCACACTAGGCCCTTTATTGAAGATTGCAGAGGTTTGAGTTAATAGTGCTAGTCTTTTGTGACTTGAAGAAGGTTGGATTGTAATTTGAGAAGCTAAAAGTGCTACCTCTTGGGATAGGAGTGGGTGGCTAGGAGTTTGTGTTGTGTGGCTGAATTTGGGGTTAATTTTACTGGCACTGTCAAAAATAGCTTAAGGGTTTTGTCCCGGAGAAATACCTAAAGTGCTCAATTCTCACATCAGCTGCGCTCCAGTCAAAACTTTTTTGAATTATGATTAGTCTAGTCGGCATGTCTCTTACTGAGCTCTTTCTTAGCTTACTTTAGCATTTCTTGCTAACTTTTTTTTTTTTTTTTTTAAGTTTAAAAAGCAAGGGAGGGCCCTGGCCAGTTTAGCTCAGTTGGTTGAGCATCCTCTCCTGCACTGAGAGGTCACCTGTTCGATTTCAGGTCAGGGCACATGCCAGGTTGCAGCTGGATTCTCAGTAGAGGGCATGTAGGAGGCAATCTATGTTTCTCTCTCATTTTAAAAAAATATATATATTTTAATTGATTTCAGAGAGGAAGGGAGGAGAGAGAAATAGAAACATCGATGATGAGAATCACAGGTCAGTTGCCTCGAGTCCACAACCCAGGCATGTGCCCTTGACCAGAATCAAACTCCGGATCCTTCAGTCCGTAGGCCAACGTTCTATCCACTGAGCCAAACCGGCTAGGGCATTTGTTTCTCTCTCAACAGTGTTTCTCTCTCATCCCCCTGCTCTTCTCTCTCCAAAATATCAATAAAAACCATTAAAAAAATGTTGGGGAGGTCCTGGCCAGGTATCTAGTTGGTTAGAGTGTTGTCTGATATGCCAAGGTTTTGGGTTGAGATCTCCCTTCAGGGCACATACAAGATACACCTCTCTTTCTCTCTCCCTCTCTCTCTCTCTCTCAAAAACAGAAACAAATCTTTAAAAATAAGAAGTTCAAAGTAATATTTTTGGAGAAATTTGAGGTGACAATGCATCTATAAAATATGAATAGGTGACTCTTTAAAAAAAACACCCAAATTATTAATAAGTTTTAGAAATAGAATTCTAAATGAAGAACTCAACAGAAGGGCTAGAGAAAAAAGCCAAGGGAATCTTCCAGAATGTAGACAAAAGGGACAAAAAGAGAAAATTGAAACACATAGATGACCCACCAAGAAGGGCCAATATCCATCTAATAGTAGTTACTTTTAAAAAAAATCCTCACCTGAGGGTATTTTTTCCATTGCTTTTTAGAGAGAGTGGAAGGAAGAGAGACAGGGGGTGGGGTGTGGGGTGAGGGTGGAGGGGGAGAGAGAGAGAAACATCCAAGTGAAATGGATTGGTTGCCTCCTGCTCAAGCCCTGACTGGGGCAGGTATTGAACCTGCTAGAGCCAACTCTCTAATCACTGAGCCAAAATTGCCAGGGCAGGTTGATTCTTTTCTGTGCCCTGACTGGGGATGGAACTCACAATCTTGGTGTATCAGGATGTTGGTCTAACCAATTCAGCTACCTGGCCAGGGCTAGCAGTAGTTTCAGATTGGGAATAGAGAAACTAGAGAGAAGGAAATAAATACCAGAATCTCCCAGCGCTAAAGAAACATCCCAGTCTAAAGAAACATCCCGTTTAAGTTGAGAGGTCTCTCCCTCTGCGAATTCATATGAATGAAGACAGACACATATCTAGCCATATCTTGAAGAAACATCACAAGTCCAAAGACAAACAGAAATTCCTAAAAGATTCCATAAAGAAAAAAAGAAGCTACATCAAAAGTTGAGAATTATATTGGCATCACACTTATCAGTTACACTAGATATTAGAATACAAGGAAATACTATTTGTCAAATTACTGAGGGACAATGATTATAAGCCTAGAGCTCTAGAGCAGCGGTTCTCAACCTGTGGGTCGCAACCCCTTTGGCGGTCGAACGACCCTTTCACAGGGGTCACCTAAGACCATCCTGCATACCAGATATTTACATTACGATTCATAACAGTAGGAACATTATAGTTATGAAGTAGTAACGAAAATAATTTTATGGTTGGGTCACAACATGAGGAACTGTATTTAAAGGGCCAGAAGGTTGAGAACCACTGCTCTAGAGTCAGCAAAATTAGCATTTAAGTGGGGAGCAAAAGAAAGATTGTTCTGACTTGCAAGGGCTGGGGATATTTATCAGCTACAGACCATTCCTGAAAGAGTGGCTTAGGGACGTTTCTACATCAAAATGAAATAGGAACCTAAGAAAGAGGAAGATACCGGGTTGCAGAAACAGGGCAACCAAAGGAAATTCTAGAATGCTAGTTGTACAATAGGCCTAACAAGGAAATAGTGTGAACAAATTGGTTCGTCTTAAAGAATAGATAAAGGTTTATTATAGTACTAGAGCCTGATGCACAAAATTTGTGCAAGAGTAGGGGCCTTCTTTTCCCTGGGGGCCAGCACCAGCTTTCCTCTGGCACCCAGGACCCGGGCTTCCCTCACAGACCTGGCTTCATCCGGAAGGTTGTCTGTTCTAATTAGCATATTATCCTTTTATTATTATAGATTACAAGGAAAAATCACAATATATCCCATTTTTCTCTCCAAGTGCTACGCGTTTGTGATATCACCTTCTCTACTGGGCCCAAACACTGTATTTGATCCTCCCATGGATATTTTTTATATCATTAACAGATAGTCAGTCATTCTTGGTTTTCTTTTTGCAAAACAATTTTTTTTTTCGAATTAAAGAGTCACATTTATTGCAATCTGGGACTATGAGGGGGCATCTTGCTCTCCCAAATCTCATAGTCCAATTTTTTAAATTTGTTGATTTTTAGAGAGAGAAAGAGGAAAGAACAGAAAGGGGATAGGGAGAGAGAGAAAGAGAGTTGTCCCACTTATCTAAGCATTCAGTGGTTTTTCCTTGTATGTGCCCTGGCGGGGGAGCCCAACCGCAACCTGGGTGTATCCCCACAACACTCTAATCAACTGAGCTACCTGGCCAGGCCTGTTTTTGGTTTTCAATGTTGGGAATTAATTTATAGTCAATGTACGGAGGATTTCATTAACATTAGAGAACAGAGTATAAATGTAATAAACTCGGCCAATGAGAAGGAATGGCACGTTGAGAAGTATAGGTGCAGAGGAAAGATGAAGTGAAGCATAGAGGTGCTGAGTCCTTCGCCTCTCCAAGCAGAAATCAAGAGATGATCTGTGTGGGGGTGGGGGTCTGGGCAGTTTGGGAGGAGTAGGAAGCCTACCCGAGGGGCACGGGTTTGAGGGATATGGGAATGAGACGAGAAGGGAGGTGCTTGAGGGCCGGGGGAAATGTGGACGAGTACTGTGCTGAGCTGGGAGGGGATTAGCAAGGCAGAGCGGAAGAGGGGAAGAGGCGGGGCACAGCAAGGCAGAGCGGAAGGGGTGGGGCATAGCAAGGCAGAGCGGAAGGGGCGGGGCCTGTGGCCAGAGGCGCATGCGCAAACCCGATTCCCGCCCAGCTCTGGAGCTCACGCGGTCCAGCCTTCACTCGCCTCCTCGCCTCCCGCGTGCCATCCAGTCGATCTTGCTTCGCTTCGCCTGGCTTCGCCTCACCTGACGCGCCATGCCTCGCCTGATTATTCTCTGCCTGCATCGCCGCAGCCGCCTGACCCCGCCTGGACCTGGTCTCCGGCTGGTCCACTTGGGGCCTGGTCGCAGCCAGCAGCCGTTGTCCGAATTGGTGAGTTGGCGCCCAGCCCCCAGGGCCGCGCCGACTGGACATAGCGGGCGAGGGCACGTGGCCTCGACGGGTGGAGGGGACCTGGGCCACGGCTCCTGTGGGCGGCTCCCAGGCTTCCACGGCTGGGCCTCTGTTGGAGGGTGCTGCGGATGGGGCAGGGCCACGGTGAGCACCCCTTCGTTGGACCTGAGGGGAACCCCACGAGGACCCAGGGAGCGAGCGCGGCCTGGGAGAGGTTTGGGCCTCGACCTCGTGGGTCCCCTTCATGGGCGCCAAGATGGAGGGCAGCGCCTTTGTTGCTCTGCGGAACGTCCGCCACCTTCGCACACCCTCTGCATTGCCCAGACCTATCCTTCCCCTCCGGGTGAAAAATCCTGCTCGGCATCTAGGCCCCTGAGTTCAAAGGTTGGAAGTGAGAAACCGTTGCAGTGGTTCTCAGCCTTCTGGCCCTTTAAATACAGTTCCTCATGTGTGACCCAACCATAAAATTATTTTCGTTGCTACTTCATAACTGTAATGTTGCTGCTGTTATGAAGCGTCATGTAAACATCTGATAGGCAGGATGGTCTTAGGCGACCCCTGTGAAAGGGTCGTTGGACCGCCAAAGGGGTCGCGACCCACAGGTTGAGAACCGCTGAAGGAAAAGTGGATACTTTTCAAAAATTTAAGTTTTAGGTCATTAAGGAATGGAAATCCTGCTTTTTAGTTTTCCGCAGGCCGGGGTTCCTAGGGCAACGGCCAGATCCCGCAAAACGAAAGCGGTTTTTTGTGAGGCAGCGAGCGGTGGTGGAGGGAGCCATACCCACTCGGCGCTTTTCGTTTTCCCTTCCAGGATGTGGCTGTTGGACTCGTGGTGATTTTCATGGCTTTCTTAACGCCGTGTGGGTATGTGCTGAGCAACCTGAACCAGTTCAGAAGACAGTAGGTGGAGGAAGATGAAGAGCAGCTGTTACCGTCCAGCAAGATTTCAGAAAAGCTGCTTCTTTAAATGAGTAAAAGTGCCAAGTTGGGTTGATGGGTATTGTGGGTATTCAGTTTCGTGACCATATGTTTACGGTAAACATGTTGCACTGTTGTAGTACTGTGCAGTATATAAAGTTGAGCTGTTTAGTCATTTAAAAATGTTAAATAAAATTGAAGCACTTATTCATGCGTGGCATTACGTGATCACAGATAATTTTCTACACATCGTGAAAGCTGATGACAGTTGACTGATGAAAAATACAGTAGTGAGAAATTCAGACTTATTGAACAGAGTGCCATTGAAAGTTATATTACAGGAGTGAATACATATATTTGGTGACATCAGCATTAAAAAGATTAGATATGTAGTTGTATGGTCATATGAGTTTAGCTAAACGATTCTTCCTACTATTTGTGCATTCCATTGTTATTGCCCCTTAGAGGAATGATATCCAGACTTCCGGATACCCCGTGAGAAATATAACTTAAATTTGCCTCTTTAGATTCCTACATTTCAGAATTTAGTAAGTACCTGCATATTTTATTGTACCTCTCCTAAATTATTATTATTCTAAGTCGTGAAGAATCATTCATCTTTGTTTGAATTTTACTCACTATCCCAATTATGGTGTGACTGTGGCCAGCATAGTTCAACTCTGAACTCTGGTTTCCTTCTCTCTGTAATGGGAACTTAAAATTGCCATCTTGAAGGGATGTTCTGGGGGAGTAAAACATTGAACAAAGGTAAAACACCTCGCAGCTTAGGGCTTGAAACAGACTCATCAATACATGTATATATGCTTTCTGGTATTCATTCAACAGGTAGTACATTTCCTGTGATGGGCCAGATATTGTGGAGATCAGTAAACCAAAAGTAGATCCCTGCTTCTGTAGGGCTTGGTGGACTTGCATTCTAATTGCTTTAATATTCTTAAATTTCCATTACAAAATTTCTATTGGTGTATTAGAGTTCTCCAGAGAAACTGAACCAATATGGTTCACTTTGTGTGTGTGTGTGTGTGTGTGTGTGTGCGCACGCACGCGCGCATGCACACATTATGTATATAGCGAGAGGGAGAGGGGGACTAATTGATTTTAAGGAATTGGCTCATAATTGTGGATGCTGGCAAGTCCAAACTCTGCAGGGTAGGCCAACAGGCTGGAGACTTAGGAAAAAATTGCACTTTGAGTCAGATATCAGTCTGTTGGCAGAATTTAATTCTTTCAGGGGAAGTCATTATTTTTCTAAGACCTTCAACTGATTGATTGTGGCACACCTGAATTACAGAGGATAATCTTCAGCACTCAAAGCTGATTGATTTAAATGTTAATCCTATCCAAAATATACCTTCACAGAAACATGTAGAATAGCATTTGGCCAAATGTCTGACTACTATCACAATTGGGTAAAATAATTTTTCAGAAGGAAACAATGAAAAGGGCCTGTGATACTCCTAAAATTTAAAATTATGAGTATAGTGGCTAATTTAAATCTTACTAGTTTGTCAAGATCTACCTTCTCTGTTCACTGGGGGCAAACCCACTCTTATGCCCTTTAAAGAATTCTGGCCGATCAAGACACAGACTTTTCAACACTGTGTTCCTGTTGTTGATTTTGAACTTTTTTCTTCTCTGATTTTAATGACTTTGTGTTTAACCTTCTGATGCTTGCCTTTATGCTCCAACTAATGACAAATACTGGTCTACCTTTGTCCTGGCTGGGCAAGAGTATTGAACTGTAGAAGTCTGTTCCTTAGAACTTTATTTTTTTTAAAGGAAGTAACATTTTAAAATATGTTTTTACTGACTTTTAGAGGAAGGGAGAGGGAGAGAGAGAGAAACATCAATGAGAGAGAAACATAATTGGCTGCCTCCTGCACGCCCCCCACCAGGGATTCAGCCAACAACCTGTGCCCTGACTGGGAATCGAACCGGTGACCTTTTGTTTCCCGGGTTGACTCTCAACTGCCCGAGCCACACCAGCTGGGCTATTCCTTAGGACTTTAGCACTAAATTTTTGGAATAATTTATTTGGTACTCTTATTTATTGAATACTGCTGTGTGTGCGGAAATGGTAGCTCATTTTGGTGAATTAGCTCTGTTGCCCTGTCTTACTTAATTTTACACTGCATAAAGGTGTCATTCAAAGTATAGTTGATTCTTGTTACTTGGGGTAGTTATGTTCTTTAAAGTCACTGTGAACACTGAGTTAGTGAATTCTGAACCATTGTTCCTAGGGGAAATACAAGGTTAGGTTCCTCTGAGCCCTTTGTCACAACATTTTTGTCAAGTTAGCAATACATATAATCTTGTTTTATGTGTGTTTTTGTTTAAAGATACCTTATTTAATATATATTATTGATTCATGATTTATAAACATTGTACTCATGGCCAACAGCACTGTAAATTGTGCCTGAACAAAGTTTATCTAATATTTCATATTTTCCATATAAGGCATATCATAGTCTTGTGCTTCAGGAACTCTAGACAGCACTTCGGCACTATGCAACAAAAAGTACAAAAACATGTGTGACACTAAATAGACCATGGAAAAGGCACATATTTACTAGTACAATATGATGTTTGAAACAAGAAGGCAGGTCATCACCTTTGGGTGATTCAAATTTTACCCCACTCTATGCATGTCTTTGAATGATTTGAAAACATTGTATTGATTTTGGAATTGCAAATCAATTTTAGTGAGTAGGAGATTTTTCAAATATGGGATCTACAAATAATGAGGATCAAGTGTTATTCTTGGAGAAGGTCTTGCTCCCATTTGTGAAAAATTTTGGGAATTCTTAGTGTGAAATTTTAAGAATTTGCAGGATATTGGGAATAATTAAATGGAGAAACCTTTATCCCTTGAGGTTGAATTTTTGTGGAATAGTTTTAAAAAGTGAATTTTACCTTGGGGAATAAATGAAGTAGTGCACCTCTTGGTACTGGCTAATTCAGTTCTCTGGTGAGGACTTTCTTCATGGACTGAAGGTGGCCACCTTCTCACCCTGTCCTCACATGGGAGGTGGGCAGGAAGGCTCAAAAGAGAGCTCTGTTCTCTCTTCCTGTTCATATAAGAACACTACTCATGAGAGCCCACCCTCATCTAATCATAATTACCACCCTAAGGCCCCATCTTCCAATACCATCACATTGGAGTTAGGGCTTTGACATAGGACTTTTGAGGGATACGAGTCGGTCCATAGCAAAGCCAGATTAGGTTATGTGGAGGAGGCATAGTGGAGAAAAAGAACATTGAGATTTCTGGTCAACAGTGAGAATAATGGCTTCCTTATGAGAAAAAGAAATCAGGAAGAGGGTGTTGGTAGGGGTAGGAAAATAATGCATGGTTTCTGAAAATTGAGTTTGAGGTATTAATGAAACATTCAGATATAAACATCTATCAAACAGTTAAAACTATGAATTGAATCTTTTAAAAAAAATTTAAATTCTTTATTGTTGAAAGTATTATATATGTCCTCTTTTCCCCCCATTGTCCTCTCCCTGGCTGCTCCCACCTTCCAGCACATGCCCTCACCCCCTACTATCTGTGTCCATTGGTTATGCTTATATGCATGCATACACGTCCTTTGGTTGATCTCTTACCACCCCTCCCCTCCTTCCCTCTGAGGTTTGATGGTCTGTTCGATGTTTCTATGTCTCTGGATCTATTTTTGTTCATCAGTTTTCGTTGTTCATTATAATCCACAAATGAGTGAGATCATATGATACTTATCCTTCTCAGACTGGCTTATTTTGCTTAGCATAATGCTTTCCAGGTCATCCATGCTGTTGCAAATGGTAAGAGTTCTTTCTTTTTTACAGCTGTGTAGTATTCCATTAAACACCTATTTCACTCATCTGCTGATAGGCACTTAGGCTGTTTCCAAATTTTAGCTATTGTAAATTGTGCTGCTATGAACATAAGGGTGCATAGAGCCTTTCTGGTTGGTGTTTCTGAGTTCTTGGAATATATGCCTAGAAGTGGGATCACTGGGCCAAATGGGAGTTCCATTTTTAATTTTTTGAGGGATGTCCATACTGTTTTCCACGGTGGCTGCACCAGTCTGCATTCCCACCAGCAGTGCAAGAGGGTTCCTTTTTCTCCACATCCTCGCCAGCACTTGTCGTTTGTTGATTTGTTGATGATAGCCGTTCTATGAGTTGAATCTTGGTAGACTGGCTGGGACAAAAAATGAACATAAAGGAGTTGAGAATCTTTAACATGTAACTTGTATTTGAAGTATGGGGATATATATTATTTCTGAAATAGAGAAATATGGGAAATTAGGGAAAATATTTCCAATGCTGAATCTTTGAGAAACAACTAACATTTGGGGGAGTAGGATGCAGAAGATGAAGGAGGGGTCAATGGAGAGGTAGTTCGATACTACTTATTCAAGATAGTAGTGTGTTTATACATTGGGCCTAAACTCATATAATGACACTAGAGGCCCAGCGCACACGGAATTGTGTGCAGTTAAGGTCCCTAGGCCTAGCTTGGCCTCCATCACATGGCCTCTGCCGCCCTGCCATGCTACCTGAAGCTCCCTGCCCCAGGACGCTCTGCGATGCTCGCGTGGCCCCTTGACTGTTCCACAAGGCTCCCCGACCCGCCACTTCTCCGTGAGGCTCCCCCCACCCTGCGACTGCTCTGCGAAACTCCCCCGCCCCTCGACTGCTTCGCAATACTCGCTGCCACCCGGGTGACTGCTCCGCTAAGCTCATGGCCATCCCACCAAGCAGTCTACCACTGCGGCTCAACAATCCCCAGTCCCGCCCCACCGCCAGTCCCCACTCATGGTGAGCTGCTGGAGGGGGCGGGGGGGGGGGGGCGGCGGGCTGAGGGGTGCTCCATGCACTTCATGGTGATTGTTCGGTTCTGACGGCACCTAGCTCTTTATATATATTGGGATGGCTGAGTTCAAACCAAGATAAATATAAATTTGCACCAGGAACTGAACATAAATGCAAATGTATGAGTAGGGTTGATGTCATCCTGCTAGGCTCCAGGCTAAAAGCAGGCAATGGTATTTTGGATTTATAGATCTTGCAGGATAATGGGAGTTAAAGTGTTCTGTATAATACAGGAACTAAAACCACACCATAGTAGTCTGCTTTCCCCAATCTCACTCCGCCTCAAGAAAAGAGTCTGAAGAAAATTATTGGCTGCTGCTTGGGATACATACAGCTCAGAGCACACTAAGTCTGGAGTTTAAGGAAGATATCCATATAGTCTTGAGACTTGAAGTGAATCAAACTGTCCCGTGACTTGTGACTGGATTTAACCTCTATTTAACAGTCTTATCTGCTAGTATACCTACTAGTACATGATCTAGTTCAGGATTGGCTGTTCAGGGAGTTAGGTAGAAATACACCAATAAACCACAAATTGTTAGCTAGGGAGGGTTGAACACAGAGGAAAATAAGAAAAATAAGAATAACAGTCTCTTATACAAGATACATCCAAAGATTATACAAATAAACCTAATGGCAAGAAACATGACCAAGAAAAAAGTTATGAATATGTGAATTCAATTTAAATAAAATTATTTTTCATGGAACAAGTTGCCAAAGATCTTAAAACAAGTATGTTTATGATTGAAGGAATAAAACTCATAAGGAAAAAGTTGTCAATTAAAAAATAAAACGTATGAAATGAGAACAGGTGAGTATGAATAATGTAATTTAGCTATATGAAAATGAGATATTTACATCATTGAAATAAAAAATGCAAGAGTTGGACATACACCCGATTGGACACACAGAGAATTAGTGAATTAAAAAATAATCCTGAGGAAATTCACTCAGAATGCTCTCTGAAAGGTAAAAAGATAAGGACTATGAACAAGCAGTTAAGAGATATGGATAGAATGAAAGCTTATGAAACATCAAATATAAGTTCCAGAACAAGAAAAAGGAAAAGATAGAAGTGAAGAAATATTTAAGAGAAAATGGAAGATAATTTTCCAGAATTAAAGTGTTATGTCTTCCCAATAACAAGCAGGATAAATAAATCTACTTGTAGACACATCATAGTGGATCTGCAGAACATATGATTAAAATATTGTCTTCAGCCTGGCTGGGTGGCTCAGCGGTTGAGCATTGATCTAGGAACCAAGAGGTTGCTGGTTCCATTTCTGGTCTGGGCACATATCTGGGTTGCTGGCTGGATCTCCAGTATGGGGCGTGCAGGAGGCAGTCAGTCAATGATTCTCTCTCATTGATGTTTCTCTCTCTCTCTCCCTCTCCCTTCCTCTCTGAAACAATAAAAATTTATTAAAAAAATATTGTCTTCAGTGCTAGCAGATAGGGAAACAGGTTATTTAATAAAAGACAATTAGAGCCCTAGCTGGTTTGGCTCAGTGGATAGAGCATAGGCCTGTGGACTGAAGGGTCCTGGGTTTGATTTCGGTCAAGGGCACATGCCTGGGTTGTGGGCATGATATCCCCAGTGTGGGGTGTGCAGGAGGCAGCCAATCAATAGTTCTCATTATTGATGTTTTTATCTCTCTCTCCCTCTCCCTCTCTGAAATCAATAAAAATATATTTAAAAAAAACATTTTTTTTTTTTTTTAAAAAGACAATTAGAGTAAGAGCAAACTTCTCTTCATCAATCAAGGATTCCAGGAAACAATGATATAATATCTTCAAATGTTGAAGGGAAGATGATTTTGAACTAGAATCTTCTGTTGAGCTAAATAGTACCTGAGAGTGTGGGGCAAAGAAACACTTCAGCATATGAGAGTAAAAGAAATAATAAAGGACTTACTTCAGTAAGAAAGGAAAGTGAAACCAGAGGGAAAATGTGGTATACAAGAAATAATTATGAGCACAGAAATGGCCAAAATATGTTGGTAAATTTACTTAACTATTGATCAAATAAGTAAACTTTATTTTTAAAAGGTGAACTGAAACTCAAGACAACAGTAACAAAATAGGGAATCATGTTCAATTATAAGGAGCAAAGATACTGAATAGTTTGAGATGATTAGAAAAATTTATAGTTAAGAAATTTATTTTAAAATCTATAAAAGTAATCAATAAAAGACTAGAAACAATGCATTGCTTTCAAATTAGCAGAGGGAAAAATGGTTACAGAAATTTTACTAAAGTAAAATGGGAGACAAGGAGAAAACTTGGCAAATAGCCTCATGAGTATATAAAAAGATTTATGACAAAGTTGCTATGGGATTAAAAATTGTTGGGGAAGAATTTAATTAATGTCTTAGTATGATCTGTGTCCATATAGGAAAAAGTAGACCCTACCTCATGCTATACACAAAAATAAATTTAATTTGTAATAAAACTTAAAAGTGAAACAAACTTTTAGAATGAAATATGAGATAATCTTTACAACCTTGGGAATAGAAAAGAATTTCTTGAAGTATAAAAAGCATGAATTATAAAGAAAAACATTGAAAAAGTTGGCTACATTTACATTCTAAAACTTCTGTTTAATAAAGACTCTGTAAACAAAGAGGAAAAACACACAAGATAGCCTGGGAGAAGATACCAGTTTTTATTGGTATCATTTGCCTTCAGCCTGAAGAATTTCATTTAGCATTTCTTATAGTGCAAATCTGTTGGTGACAAATTCTCTTAATTTTCTTCTATCTGAAATGTTTTTGTCTTTGTTCTGAAGGACAGTTTTGCTGGATATAGATAGTGTGCTGACAGCTTTCTTTTTCCTTTCAGCACTTTAAAGATGTTTACTTTGTTACTGGGTTATCTAAGACAATACTTTTGAAAAAAAATTTAAGTTATTGTCTGCTTTATCAAAGCCTCAAGCCTCCCAGAAATTTCTGCTTAAATCAAATTTTCTTTTAATCACAAAAACATTTGTCATCTCAGAAATTTATATTATATTCATATTTTCTTTCATGATTCCTACTTATTTTACCCAAAATTAACTCTTCAGCATTGTTTTCTTTAATTTGTTAAAAGGATGTATTTTAAATTGATTTTTTAGAGAAAGACGAAGGGAGAGAGAGACATTATCAGTTGGCTAACTCCTGCATGCACCACAACCTGGGATCTAGCCCGAAACCTGGGCATGTGCCCTGACCAGGAATTGAACTGGTAATCTGTCAGTGCACAGGATGACAATCACTGAGCCACCCGGCCAGGGCTTCAGCATCATTTTTTAAAAATATATATTTTTATTGATTTCAGAGAGGAAGGGAGAGGGAGAGAGATATAGAAACACCAGTAATGAGAGAATCATTGATCAGCTGCCTCCTGCATGCCTCCCACTGGGGATGAAGTCTGCAACCTGGGCATGTGCTCTGACTGGGAATTAAACTGTGACCTATTGGTTCCTAGGTGGACACTCAACCACTGAACCACGCCGCTGGGTTTCAGCATCATTTTTTACATCACCATTTATCTTGGAAGGATGAAGCTTCTGTGTGGGCTGTGTTTTTGGAAACGAGTAATGGGATTAGCCAGATCAATTTGTCTAGCAGCGAGGTAACAATGTCCAGTCCTGAATACATTTTTGAGTCAAATTACATTTTGTGAACATTTTGCCAATACCAGGAAGCTTAGCCACTGTGTATACTGTAGTGGGCAAAGTTGCCCATACACTTTTTTTGTGCTATGCAGAAACATTTTTTTTTGATGTTCACATATTTTTAAATTGGCAAAGATTTATTTTCAATATTTTGTACGTATTATATACAATTTAACATTATTTCCCTTAAAATAAGAATTATGCTTTTTTGTTGAGTTGAAAAAACATTGATTTAGTCAACAGTTGTCAGCATTAAAATAATTGATTAACTATTACAATTCTGACCCTATGGCTTTTGCTAAATCTACTTGCTTTGATCATTGTTCCTCAACTTTCACAAACAATTTAAATTATTTGAATGAGAATGGTTGGCAGTTGTACAGTATTTTAATTTTAAAAAGACTTCCACATCCATTATGCCATTTGATCTGCCCAATAACTATAGGTAACAGTGCAGGTTTTATTCCCATTTTACAGATGAAGAACCCGAGGCTTTAGGGAGATTGAAAGATTGGTCCTGGAATGAATATGTGGTAGAACTGAGTCTTTTATCTAGTTTTAACTCCAAGTCCAGGCTCAGATTGTATGCCCCCTCTAGATGATTCTTTAAGTATATTATTAATATGCAAGATGCCCTTTTCCATCCTCTTCTTTTTCTATTGGCTTTGGTTTCCCAACAAAGGGGCTTCCTAACGAGTATTTCTCCATTCTGGGAGCACATGTGGGCTCCTCCAGTCTCCAATCTTGTATTTTCCTTTTCTGTGGCCCTTCCAGCTTCGCCATCCATGGAAATCTTTCTTAGCCCCAACTTCTGAAATCTTCCCACAGCCCCCTGGCAGTGGGACCTCCCATCCTAATCATCAGCAGGAGAGCCCATCAGAGAGGGGTGCAGAGGGCACGAGCATAGCACGCCGGGAAGCCATGCTGAGGGTTACTTCTGCATTTCCTTCCTTGCGGTCCTCAGGAGCATCCTCGTCGCCCTCCGGCCCGGTTCTCTCCAGCCCGCCCCGGATCCGGCTCCCCCTTCTTCCTCCCGGAGGTTGAGACGAAGCGTGGGACGCACCTGTGTCTCTCTCAGGTCACCCCGTTGAGGCCCGGGGGCTGCTCCCGGAGCAGGATTTACAGGCCCGGAGAACGCCAATGGGAGATCCAAATGGTCGGGGACTCCGGCACTTTAAGAGGCTTTTCTCTGGGAAACACCCGTCCCCTCCGTGCGCCTTATGAATGGAAATACTCCTCCCCCGGTCGAGCCCATTTTCCCATTTCACCAGGAGCCGCAGCTGGCACTCTTCTTTCGGTCTCCCCGCCCACAACAACGCGGGCAGCTCCAGGAGGGGACGGACAGGAAGCCTTTGGCCGCCTATTAAATCCCACCCATTTCTCCGGGGGCGATTTCCTAACCTTCCGGGACCGAATTCTGCAATTTGATGTGCGTTTTGTCCGAATGGTAGCGACACGGGCCTAAGGGAGGGGGAAAGCGAGGGGGTGGGGGGTGGGGGGTATGCGTTCTTTTCCTCGCAACATCGCTGGCGGAGCGAGGGAGCTCACACGACACAGATTTTTGGGCAAAGCCTTTCCATCTGGACAGCACCATGTCCACCAAAGCGGAGCAGTGTAAGTAGCAGCCGGCCTGGCGTTCTGGCCCGGCCTCCAGCTGGGAACTATTGCAGTTGCGGCGTTTGCGGCTGCCGGGAGACCTTGGCATCGTGCTGGTGCGGGGGTGGGGGCTGAGGTTGGGGCGGGTGCGGGGTGGGGGCTGGAAGAGATTGTGGGGGAGGGTGGACGTTAATGGCAACGCGGCGCTGTCCCCGGTGCTGAAACATAATGCAGCCTTCGCCGGGCTTGTGGAGGGGTTTCGCAAGACTGAAAGACCCTGCGAAATGAAATGAAAATGGGGTCATTCACGGAAAAAAAAGGAGGTCTCGCATCTTTCAGATAAACATTTCGGTGTCTCTTGTTGGAGTGGGGGAAGGGGGGCAGCGGCAAATCAGGGGCGGGGAAGTGTCAGTGCAACCAAAGCCGGCCTGGCCTTCTGAGCATGCCCAGTTCTCCGTGCTGGAGCCAAAGGGGAGTTTGTCTGCAGTTTCCACTTCGGGTTGGAGAGGCAAGAAGGGACGAAAAAGGGGAGCGGGGCGGGGGGGGGGGGGGGGGGGGGGGGGGGGAGCCAGGAGCCTGGCAGAATTCAGGATCCAGTGTGAGGATAATCAGCTCAGGAAAACCAACATATGTTAAAACTAAGCACAATTATAGGTTAAAGCCGGAGTAGGTGCTTGCAACAAAGTGAAAGGGTCTCTGGGGAAATGATCTAACCCTTTTTGTAGGGCAGCTCACACAAACTCTAACAAATAACAGGAGGACTTTAGTTGTTCCAGTAATGACTGACTGTGTGTTTGGTTGGAAACAACCTGCTAACTCCTTGTGGACAGAGGAAGTTTCTGATATGCTCCCTATAGTCTTTCATTGCAGTGTGCATTAGTAGGCCTTCAGTATGCACTTGGTAGGTTGATTAATGTGAAACCTTTTCCTGAGTGCACTTGAGGAATTCAGGAACTTAAACTTCTGATTTTTTTTATTTTATTAAGCAATGCGTTTGAATAAAAAAAATATACCTAACCATATTCATCTAATTGATTCTTGTTTCTTTCAAAGTAGTACACAGTTATGTTGATAATATTGTCACTACTTTAAAGTCTTTGTAATTCTTCTTTGGAATGCTATTAAAGCCATTCTGGGAGAATTTGTATTTACCCAAAGCAGCAGTCTCATTATTTGGGGGCAGTAGCATGTATACGATAAAATGCAATCTGTCACTTATTTACCAGCTAGGTTAAGTGAACTGAAAACCATGGAATTCCAAGATTGATGGTTCAGTAGAGATTGACAATATACCCTTACCATTTAGTATTTATACCTCTTTGCAATGTTTTATTTCCTTATCTGTGAACCTGGGGTAACAATGCTGATGGGGTTTTTGTGATTATAAATTAGAGAATACACATACATGAAAGGTTGAGTAGTGAGCCTAGCACATAGCAAGTACTCAATAAATGATGGTTATAATACTGGTAGTTATTTCCCACTTAATAGTCCATCTCTTCTAAATAGGAAGTTCTTTTGTGATTTTTTTTTTCCTGTTTCCAGAAGTTAAATCTAAACCTCAAAGATCAAATTTGCTTCTATGGAGGCTTTCAAAAAAATTGGATGCATTATGTTTTGAGTAATGACAACATACTTGGAATCAATGTGGATCTTCCCACTTGAGGATATCACACTCTTGAAGGTTATATTATAGTTCAGTTGTTAAAAAGAAACCCACCACCTGTCATTTGATTTTATAGTTACATATTACATAAGTAATTTCAGGTCAAAGCCAGTGAGTGTTACTTTCCTCTTCCTGTGTTTTCTTTTCCTTGTTATATTTTGAGATGCACTGGATGCTTTTTCTTGTCTTCTTCCTGGGCAGTTAATGCCAAGGTAAATAAAATCTACATGTGGACCCAGTTATGTAGCACCAGTAGTGTGTAGTTAAGTAGCTATTTTAGCATTGTTTGTAAAACAGGTTTTTTTCATCTGTAGATGATGGAAAGGACACCATGTGGGTTTGAGTGTTGCATGCCCTTTTGATGAACTGTGAGACACTGGACAATTAATTTAATAGTTTTGTGCCTCTTTAAGAGTTTTCATCTATGACGTGAGAAATAGTAGCAGCAGCTGCTTTTGTTTAATCCTAAGGGTTTGGAGGGCAAATGAGGTAAATGAGAGTAGGCTGTAAAAAGGATAAGGATGCTTTGGGTGTTTTTAAGAATCTTTATTTAGAGTGGGGTAAGGTAATAATTTCTTTTTCTCTTACATGCATGAACATGAATGGGTTGACACTCTAGTGCACATTATAAACTTGAAAATAGAGCAAACACATAAAAGGCTGCATAGTTGATGTTCATGAAGGGCGGACACTTTTTAATAAAGAAAAGTTGCAGGTCTGTGGTATTTTAGCCTTGGACTCAGTAGGAGTATGGCTAAGGGGAAAGAGAAAGAGAAGGACATGCCAGAAGACTTTTCTTTTCTACTGGATGTGAAGACCACTATTGGATTTTTCTCTTCTACTAGATGGGAGAGAATGAGAGAATTCGTTTCTCCTCTGCATTCAGGAGTGTGCACAGTGCCACTTGCCTAAGGACCAGAAGGGGAGAATTAGATTTAATATAATGTTAAAATATTATTTCTGTTACTCTTCTTCCTGAGGCCTCTTGATATAGGTAAAGGTTTCACTGGTACAGGAAGTAGACATAGTTTGGTTGAACCAGCAAAGAGGAAGTAATTGCATTTCAACCCAAATTACGTGATTTACCTTTGAAATGTAATGTACCATGGATATGTGAAAAAGATTTTGTTTTTATGTAGCTGTATTTCCTTTTATGAATAAGTGAAGAAGTAATAATGATGAAAGAGAGGCTAATTTTAACGAATGTATAGTTTGGAGCCTGTTTTTATACATACGATTTGTTTGTTTCCTATGCTGTATGTAGAACTACCATAAGAGAAGGTGAAAGCTTTCTAGCAATTTCTCAGGCAATAGCACAAGAGTTAAATTTTTTTCCTCCAGGTGCTTCTTTTTCTAACAAAATTCGCTGTAGTGAAAATGTTTGTGTAGCTGATATAGAATCTGGAATGATAAAAATAAGAATTTATAGTTCTTTTATTTGGAATTCTAAAGAGGAGCCCAATTCTCCTGCACCTCCAGCCTTTTCCATCTTCTAAGAATTAAAATTGACCAATCTGGAGTACTTTGGATGTATGCTTCCAAAAGCAGCTTGCTTTTGATAGCAGCAGAATTAAGAGTTGGGTTCCAGAATCAGTCTGCTGCCTGGGTATGAATCCTGGCTCTGCTTCTTACTATTGGTGTGACCTTGAACAAGTTAAGTCAACCTCTCTAAGCCTCGAATGCATATATATATATAAAACGGGGATAGTCATCATTGTTGTGAAGTTTAAATGAGATGAACTAAGAAAAATGCTTAGCACAGAATCCTGGCACATAATGTTAGCTATTATCATTATCATTATCATCATCATTAAGTATCAAATCTTGTGCTTGCTGCTATATTATAAATTTGGAGTTAGCGCCCCAGAACAATATTATTTAAATGGGACATAGACTATTGGACTTTTTTTTTCTTTTTCTCTTTTCCTTGTCTCCAGGTCTCCCCTACAGCAATCAGCCTAACCCATTTTTGGTGTGAGAGGATCTCTGCATGGCTTGACTTGATTTATTTTATTTTTTTTTTATTATTATTTTTTAAAATATATTTTATTGATTTTTTTACAGAGAGGGAGGGAGAGGGATAGAGAGTTAGAAACATCGATCAGCTGCCTCCTGCACACCCCCTTCTGGGGATGTGCCCGCAACCAAGGTACATGCCCTTGA
Organism: Myotis myotis; assembly: GCF_014108235.1. Lineage (NCBI taxonomy): Eukaryota > Metazoa > Chordata > Mammalia > Chiroptera > Vespertilionidae > Myotis > Myotis myotis. Next base: position 217,852,140 of record NW_023416313.1, on the reverse strand, counting down.
CCGGAATTGAACCTGGGACCCTTGAGTCCGCAGGCTGACGCTCTATCCACTGAGCCAAACCGGTTAGGGCTGACTTGATTTATTTTAAACAAAAACATTTCTAAGGCATGAACTGCCTATCCATCACCTTTTGCATTATGATAACAGTGTAGCAGCTGGTAAACATAAATCAGTTATATAAATATCCATCAAAATGTTTGTCAAACTTGGATATTAAACTGCTGATAATTTGAGCATAAACTCAGAATAGCTAATGATAGAAATGTGAATGTATGCTATTTTTAATGTATTTATCCTACTCAACATCCTTCTCTCAGTAACTAAAAGTCTTTTTAATTACATCAAAACCAAGCATTTTAAAGAGTACAGCTAGTTAGCAGTATGATTTGAAGTTGAACTTGGCCCTCTCCTATCATGTTTAAGGGCCATGCTTGGAGAAATCAATAGAATGTTTAAAATTTTTACGTACATCTATGGTAGTATTAGTAAAATAGAAAAGTACTTCTCCTTTGAATAGCACTGCAACCTGTATTTGTTCAGAAATCTTTGCACAACGTTGCTAACTTCTTATAGATGAAACTCTGGTTTTATTAATATTTTATTAAAAAATTAGAGTATGGGTTATTAACCATATTTGTGCTAGCAAAAAAAGTACATGAGTTTTACTCTTGTCTTACATGATTTCTCTGCATCATTTGACACTGCTTGCTGTCTTCCTTATTTAAACTCTCTTTTCTTCCTCTTTTGACTGTTCCTATTCAGATTTTTTTAGGGCTACTTTCTTCTTGTGCTTTATAAACAGGATCCTGTCATTAACCCTTTCTCTCTTTTTAAAATCCCACAGACATTTGCTCTTGTTCACTCTCATATCAGTTATCAACTCTTTGTGGATGACATCCAAATACAATTTTCTAGTCTAAACATGCCTCTTGAACTATAAGCCTCTATCTCTATTGAGGCATCCTATAGACATCTCAAACCCAAACTCATTGTCTTCTGTTCCAAATTTATATTTCTTTTTATATATTACTCACTTCAATGAATGGCACCACTACCGACCAATTAATCCTAGTCAATTTGGGCATCTTCTTAAACTTCTACTCTCCGTTATTAGTATCCAACAAATCACCAAACCTTGCTGATTCTAGCACATCCAGCCAAATCGCTGCCTTAACTTCTTGAGTTACATTGGACCCTGTTTTTTTTGTGTGTGTGTATGTGTGTTTTAAAGTTCCTCCAATGTATCATGTTCTTTTTGCCTGAATTGGCTTTCTTTCCCTCGATGGCCCTCTTCTTTGCCTTTTTATTGTTCAATCTTTAGCTTGGAAGCTTTACTTGATTGCGTCTTACCCAGTATGCCCCACTCGTGTGCTCACACTGTATTGCATAATTAGCTCTCTTGTTAGGTGCCCACATTTACTTTGTGTGTAGACTGTATTATGTTCACCTCTGTGCCTCTTGTGTGCAAACACCATTGTCTAGTGAACAGTGTTTACACAAAAACTATTTCTTGAATAAGTAAAAATGATCGAGAGTGACTTACAAGTCTTTTACTAGTACAAAGAAGGATTGCAGCCCTGGCTGGAGTGGTTCAGTGGATAGAGTGTCAGCCTGAGCACTGAAAGGTCTCTGGTTCAATTCCTGGTCAAGAAGATGTACCTGGATTGCAATTCATCCCCAGCCCAAGTGGGAGGCAACCAATCGATGTGTCTCTCTCACATCAGTGTTTCTCTCTCTCTCTCTCTCTCTCTCCCCCCTCACTCTCTCTAAAAATCAATGGAGAAAAAATATCCTTTGGTGAGGATTAACAACAACAAAAAAGGATTGCATAATCAAGTTTCAGATATCATTAATTTGAAAATTACACATTGTCATCAATGTGAAGTTCTGCTTTTCAAATAGATTTATAGTTAAATAAAAATACACTTGTCAAAAGTACTTAAACATATTTGCTGAATTAAATTTTATAGTATTTATATAACAAATTATACCTTTCCTGAACATTCATTGTGTTTTTGGTTCTTTCTCATCAGTTAAAGTTTTCTATTATTATATTCAACATAATAATTATGATTCCTAATTAGTAGACAATCTTAGTACACAGTCAACTGTTTTTCTTAAGATAAAATGATAATATATCTGAAGTCTGTAACTCTTCATTCTGTAGTTTGATTTGGATCCTTTTTTAATACACTAGAGGTCTGATGCACGAAATTCATGCAAGAGTAGGCCTTCCTTCCCCCGGCTGCTGGCACCGGCTTCCCTCTGGCCCAGCTTGGTCTGGAAGGACGTCCAGAATGATGTCTGGTCTAATTAGCATATTACCCTTTTATTATTATAGATACTAGAGGCCTGATGCATGCAATTTATGCAAGGGGGCTCAGCACTCGCAGCCCCAGCTTCGTCCGGAAGGTTGTCCGGAAGGACATTTGGCTGTCTGGTCTAATTAGCATATTACGCTTTTATTATTATTGATGTTCAAGTTTTATATATTGGTTACTCAACCAATAAATGGGATTTAAGTTGGGATTTTCATTTTGCAGTGTTGTTATATTGGAAATTCACATGCATTTATTTCTTACATTCTGCAAAAATATGGGTAGCTCTGTATAATGGGTGTATCTTTTCTTTCATTTTTATTTTTATACATGACGGCTATTGATTTTTTGTGCTAATTTTATAACTTTACTAAATTATTTTCTTTTTGTAGTTGTTTTTCCATTTATCCTTTGGGTTTTCAAGATGTATAATTATATCATTTGAATATAGAAAATAGTTTTATCCTTTCTTTTCTGTCCAGTTCTTATATCTCTAATTGCTTTATTTCTAATTGGATTGTCAAGTATCTCCAACACAATATTAAATATAACATAGAGAGTGAGTATTCTTGTTTTAAATTTTAGTTGGAAAGTTTCTACTATTTCACTATTAAGTAAGATATTCTTTTGGGCTGAGATAATGTACTTAGGAAGTAACCATCAATTCCTATATTATTGACTTAAAGAAAAACCTGAATGGTGTTGAACTTTGTCAAGTTCATATCCTGTATCCATGGAGACCATGTAATTCTCTTAACTTTATTAATATGCTGGATTTAATTTTATCGTATCTTATTTAATAATTTTTTGCATTGATATTCACACATTAGATGTGTCCATAGGTGTTTTTTCTTTTTTATAGGGGTGATATGGGAAGTAATTCTAGTCAGGAACTATGAACAACCCTATATTTATTACATAAGATGAGTCTGTAAGTTCTATTTTTTCTATGCTCTGGAATGATTTTTGTTGTTAATCCTCACCAGAGGATATTTTTTCCAATGATTTTTAGAGAGAGTGGAAAGGATGGGGGGAAGAGGGTACGGAGAGAGAGAGAGCGTGAGAAACACTGATGTGAGGGAGACATCCACTGGTTGCCTCCTTCATGCACCCTGACAGGGCTGGAATCCAACTTGCAACCCAAGTACGTGCCCTTGACCGGGAATTTAACTTGTGACCCTTCCATGTGCAGGCCAATGCTCCAACGGCCTGGGCTATACTCTGGAATGATTAAAGTAATATTGAGGTTATCTGATCTTTAAAAGTTCGTTACAGTCCCCCTGTAAAACCCTCTAGCCTGGTGCTTTTTAGTAGTGGAACTCTAACTTCTTTCTCTATTTCCTCTATGACCCTTGTTCTATTTGGACTTTGTGTTTCTACTGGGGTCAATTTTGGTAAGTTTTATTTCTCTAAAAATGTATTCAGTTCATTTAAGTTTTCAAATTTGTTTGCATAGAATTATGCAAAAGTGTCTTTTAGAAATTTAACAATTTCTATTATGTTGATGTAACTCCTTGTCATATCTAATGTGGTGTATTTAGTGTAATTTGTGTCTTCACCCTTCCTTTAAAAATTTATTTATTGAGAGAGAAAGAGAGAAAAACATTGATTTGGTGTTCCACTTATTTATGCATTTTTGTATGTGCCCTGACTGGGGATCAAACCTACAACCTTGGGGTTTCAGGATGATGCTCTAACCAACAGAGCTACCCAGCCAGGACACCTCCTTTATTCTTGATTGAGTTAGTTAGCGGTTTGTATGTTGTTGATTTCTTTTGTAAGGAAATAGTTTTTGGATTTATGTATTAATTCTATTGTTGTTTTTTCTAAATTAATTTATGTTTACATTATTCTCCTTTTTCTTGGTGTCTGTTTTATTTTGGAGGTTATTTTTTAGCTTTTTGAGTTGGGTATCAGTTTATTTATTTTAATATTTTGATATAGGCATTTAATGCAATATATTTTCCTTTGATACTTCTTTTCTATGCAACCTATGGACTCCTTGTAATGTCAGGCTTTTATTATTATTTTCAAGAGATTCTGCAATTTAATTTAGTATTTGCCTTGGACCCAAGAGTTATTTAAAAGTGTGCTAATAAAATCCATGTGGAAAGAAGTTTTGTTCTTTTTAAATTTTGTTATTGATTTCTATTTTTATTGCATTATAGGCTAAGAATGATATTTGCATTATTTCTGTTCTTTGGAACTTAATGAATTTGTGTGTGTGTGTGTGGCCTAACATTTGGACATTTTTTGTGAATGTTCCAAGTGCACTTGAAAATAAGTTTAATCTGCGTTTTTGGAATCCAGAGCTTGATATAATCTATAAGATCTACCATTATGTTGCCTAGGTCTTCTATACTTGATTAATTTTTAGTTGGCTTGGTTTTGGATTGTGAGGTATGTTAAAGTTTTCCTATTAGTGTTTCTGTCTATTTCTCCTTGCATTTTCTGTAGGTTGCTGCTTAATGAAAATTATTATTATTGGGTTCATAAATATAGTAACTGAAATATCTTCATTGTGAATTGTAGCTTTAAGAATTATAAAGTGTTCTTCTTTATATATTTTAATGCTTTTTGCTTTCAATTCCACCTTGTCAGATATCAAGATTATGACCCCGTTTTCTTTTTGTGTTTGCCTGATGTATCTTTCTCCATCCTTTTATTTTTAACTCTTTTGAATCTCTTTGTTTTAGGTGTGTCTTGTATTCTGCATAGTGTTGGATTTTGCTTTATTAGCCAATCTGAAAATCCTTTTCTTTCAATAGGTGAGTTAAGCCCATTTACATCTATTGATATGATTAAAATGTTTGGCCTCAGTTCTATCGTATTGTTTTATTTTTAAGTCTTTTGTAGCTACACTTTTTTCATTATGCAGTGGGTTTTATCTTCTTGTTTGTTCCATTGTTTAACTTTATACTAATATTTTTATGCCATTAGTCCATTTTTTTGGACTTAAATTGGTTTCTTACATTGAACAATATTGAAATTAGCTTATAACTTTCCCCTTGCTCCTTCTATCTCAGTATCTGATTTAAAATAATATCTTTTTATTTCCAATTAATATTAATTAGGTAACCATATCATATGCACTTCTTATTTCCCCATCCCAATTTTTGATTATTATACTATGCGTTATTCTCTCCTTTATAACTGTGGTTTAGCTTTGTTCTACAGGGATATTTATATTTAATGCTCACAACTAATTCTTATATTATTGTCTCTTGGTTTCTTTGGTTGTCTGAATGTTCTTTCCTAATAGGAAGGACACAAAACTCACTGTATCCTGAGTTTTGGGAAGTTTATAATAGTTTACAGCTTTGTACTTGGAGGTCAGTTGGAGTAGATGTAAATTGCTTAACTCATATTTTCCTTCCTTGAATGTCTTAAATTTGTTACATCGTTTTTCTAGGGGGAATTAAGAATTGTTGAAAAGTCTGGCGAAGGTCTTGTTTTCTTTTCCTTATTTTGCCTGGATGCCTAAATGATTTTTTATAAAAGTAGCTTTAACTGTAATATGACTCACTGTTGGCCATGTTAAAATGATTGTGGTTTATCCTTTCAAAATATGTAATTTTGAGATTTTTTTAAATTTTAGAAGTGTTCTGGAATTATAATTTTAATATTTATTTTTTCTATTGTTTGACATTCTTTGCAATCCCTATCATATGTATGATGGGTTTTTTTTTCTGTTTTTGATAATCTTCTATATGGATCAGTTTTTATTGACTATTTTTAAAATCCTTTCATTTCTTTTCCAGTTTTTTAGAGTCCACTGTACAATATACTTTTATTAGTCTTATATGTGAGCTAGCTTATTCATGGTGATTTTGCATGTTAAGTAGAGATATAATTATTTAGCCCTTAATTTGAAATGTTGAATATAAATTAAAAATTGAAACTTTTCAGTTGAATATTTTTTTATTTCTCATAAATCCAAAGTTTTTATTATGTGTAAGTACAGACATCTGACTGTGCCATTATGTCTTCTAGTGTAGACATGCCCAAGCACTTATGTATTGGAATACCTGTTATTTTGTTCTCTTTTTGTTTATTATGGAAATGATTATACATAATAATATTCACTCATTTTGAAAGCATAGTTGAATGAATTTTGCTAAGTATATACAGGGGTAGGCAAAAGTAGGTCTACAGTTATACTACAAATAAATAAACAATAATAAATAAATACAAGAATGAACTGTTTCGTGTATTTACAATTGTAAACCTACTTGTCAGTTGTGTAATCACCATCCTCATCAGTATAAAGAACAGTCCCTTAACCCTAAAAAGATTCCTGTGTCCCTTTGCTCATGACCCTCTTTTTACACCCAGTTCTGGAATTTCATATAAATGGAATCATTCAGTGCATAGTCATTTCAGTGTGATTTATTTTATTTTATTTTATTTTATTTTATTTTATTTTATTTTATTTTATTTAATATATGTTTTATTGATTTTTTACAGAGAGGAAGGGAGAGGGATAGAGAGTTAGAAACATCGATGAAAGAGAACCATCGATCAGCTGCCTCCTGCACACTCCCTAATGGGTATGTGCTCGCAACCAAGGTACATGCCCTTGACTGGAATCGAACCTGGGACCCTTGAGTCCGCAGGCCGACGCTCTATCCGCTGAGCCAAACTGATTAGGGCAGTGTGATTTATTTTATTTAGCATAAAGTTTTTGAGATTCACTTACATTGTTGAGTGTATTAATATTTTGTTTCTTCTTAGTGCTCTTTAATATTTCATGGCATGTATATATTATTTGGATTGTTTCCTGTTTTGGGCCATATGAATAATGCTGCTTAAAGTATTTGCATACATGTTTTTATTCCTGTAGGGTGAATACCTAGAATTGCTTGACAATATGGTAAATTAATATTTAATGTTATGAGATATTGCCATATTGTTTTTCAAAGTGGCTGTAACATTTTTTATTCTCATCAATAATGTAGGAGAGAGTTCCAGTTGCCCAAAATCCTCATCACACTTGGTATTTTTTTTTTTTTAATATATTTTATTGATTTTTTACAGAGAGGAAGGGAGAGAGAGATAGAGAGTTAGAAACATCGATCAGCTGCCTCCTGCACATCTCCCACTGGGGATGTGCCCGCAACCCAGGCACATGCCCTTGACCGGAATCGAACCCGGGACCTTCCAGTCCCCAGGCCGACGCTCCATCCACTGAGCCAAACCGGCTTCGGCCACACTTGGTATTGACAGACTTTTTAACTTTAGTCATTCTCGTGGGTGTATAATGGTATTTCATTGTGGTTTTAATTAGCATTTCTCTGAGGACTAGTGATGTTGAGTACCATTTCATGTGCTTATTGGCCATTTGTATAGCTTCTTTTGGGAAATATCTATTGCAATCTTTTGTTCATTTAAATTAGATTTTTGGTTTTCTTTTTATTGAGTTGTAAGATTACTTTATATATTCTGAATAAAAGCTCTGTGTTTTGAAAAATTTTGTTTCCATTCTGTGGCTTACCTTTGTGTTTTCTTAGCTATGACTTTTGAGAAGTGGCACTTTTAAGTCATGAAGTCCATTTAAAAAGTTTCTTATTTAAAAAAATATTTTTTTATTGATTTTAGAGAGAGGAAGGGAGAGGGAGAGATAGAAACATCAATGAGAGGGAAATACCAATCAGCTGCCTCCTGCACGCCCCCTACTGTGGATCAAACCCATAACCCAGGCATATGCTCCCGGTGGGAAATTAAACCAGCGACCTCTTGGTACCTGGGATCACGCTCAATTCACTGAGCCACACCAGCCAGGCTATGAAGTCCATTTTATCAATTTTTTTATTTTTTATTTTATCATTTGTGCTTTTGGTGTTTTGTTTGAGAAATCTTTGGCTTACTTAATAATATGAAGATTTTCTCCAGTGTTTTCTTCTGGAAATATAATACTTCAATCTTTAACATTTGGGTCTTTGAACATCTTTGAGTCAATCTTTATGTATGGTATGAGTTAAGTTTTGAGGTTCATTATTTCCATATGCAATATCCAGTTGTTCCAACATCGTTTGTTGTAAAATCTATCTTATCTCCATTAAATTATCTTGGTTACTTTGTTAAAAATCAACCAACCATTTATGTTTGAGTCTATTTCTAGACTCTATTATGTTTATTAATTTCTATGTCTATCCAATGCCAGTGACATACTACTGTCTCTACTACTTTAAGTTTATAGTAAGCCTTGAAATCAGGTAGTGATTCCAACTTTTTCAAAATTGTTTTTTAGCTGCTGTTTTAAGTCCTTTGCTTTCTATATAAACTTAAAAATCAATGTCTCTTTCTTTCATTCTTTTTTTTTTAAAGACATTAATTTGGGTTTTGGCCTATAGGTCAATTAAAAAGGATTATTATTTTAACAACATTGAGTTTTCCAACCCTTGGAATGATATATATATGTATATGTGTATATAGATATAGAACTACATCTATATCTATATCTATATCTATATCTATATCTATATCTATATCTATATCTATATCTATATCTATATCTATATCTATATCTATATCTATCTCTACATCTATACACTCACACATTTAGGTCTTGTTTAACTCCCATTATAAATCTTGTCACATTGTTCATTAAATTTATTCCTAAGTATTTTTATGAATGGAGCTGTTTCCTAAATTTCATTTTCTAATTATATGGTGTTAATATAGAGAAATATAATTAATTTTTGGGTGTTGATCTAATATTCTGCACCCCTGCAATGTTCACTTATTTAGTTTAGTAGTTTTTTGGGGGGATTACTTATGGTTTCAATACACACAATCATATCATCTATACTAATAAAAGGGTAATATGCTAATTAGACCAGATAGACCGGATGTCTTCTGGACGTCATTCCGAACAAAGCCGCAGTGGCTGCGAGGGCCGAGGAGGGCTGGCAGCTGCAGCAGCTGGCAGTGGCACAGCAGCAGGGTGATGGGGGCGGCACCTTTCCCTGATCAGCCTGGTCTCCTCCTTCAGAGGGAGGCCAGAGGCAGCAGCAGAGGCAGGATGATGGGGGCTTTCCCCTGATTGGCCTGGCTGCCTCCCACAGAGGGAGGCCAGACTGCAGTTTCAGTCCACTCCCTGTGGGGAGTGGGCCTAAGCCGTCAGTAGGACATCCCCTGAGGGTTCCTGGACTGTGAGAGGAGGCAGGCCGGGCTGAGGGACACCCCCCCTCAGTGCACGAATTTTCATGCACCAGGCCTCTAGTCTGTGAATAAAGTTTTATATCTACCTGTCCAGTCTTTTTATTTCTATTTATTGCCTGCTGTACTGGCTAGGAACTACAGAACAATGTAAATGAAAGTAGTGAAGTGCACATCCTTGGCTTGTGTAGAAAGCTTTGAGCCTTTCACAATATTAAATCAACCTTGCATTCCTGAAATAAACCACTTTTGGTTATAATATATATTCTTTTAAAATATTGTTGTACTCCATTTTTGCTTATGTTTTGTTAAGGATTTTTGTATCTATGTTCATGATCAATATAGGTCTATAGTTTTCTTGTGATATCTTTGGTTTTGGAATTGGAGTAAAATTGGTCTCATAAAATGAGTTTGGAAGTGTTCCTCTTTTTATATTTTCTGGAAGAGTTTGTATAGAATGGATATTCAATTTTCCTTAAATTTTTGATAAAATTTATATTACTGAAGCCATTGGGATCTGAAGGTTATTGTTGTTGTTTTTGTTGTTGTTGTTGTTGTTGTGTGTGTGTGTGTGTGTGTGTGTCTGCAGGGCAGGGGAAGGTTTTAAATTTTAAATTCAATTTAGTTGATACAGAGCTGTTCAAGTTGTTTTTGTTGTTGTTTTAATTTCTTCTTTGTCAACTTTGTTATCTGTGTCTTTCCAGGAATTTGCTCATTTTGTACATTTGACAAATTTGTCTAGTTATCCATTTATTGATATAAAGTTGTTTGTAATAATCCCCTATTATTCTTTCTGCATATGTAGAAACTGTTGCTATGTGTTTTAATTTCTGATATGGGCAATTTATGTTTCTCTTTTTTCTTGACCTGTTTAGAGATTTATCAATTTTTTTTATCTTCTCAAATGTTCAGCATTTGGTTTTGATTATTTTTTAAAATTATTTTTCTGTTTTCTATTTTATTGATTTCTGCACTTATCTGTACTATTTCCTTCTTACAGTTTGGTTTGTATTTAATTACAGTTTCTTAGAGTGAAAGCTTATTTTATTGTAGGTACTTAATATAGGTACTTAAAGCCATAAATATCCTTGTAAGCCCTACTTTAGCTGCATTCCACAAATTTGGATAGGTTGTATTTTCATTATTGCTTAGCTCACAATTTTTTGTAATTTATTCTGTATTTTTTTCTTTGACCCAAAGTCTCTTTAGAAATGTGTATTTTAATTTCCAAATATTTGGGATTTTCATCATTCTTATGTATTGTTTTTGATTTCTAAAAATTCAATTTTTGTCAGAAAACAAAAGATTTCAATTTTTTTTGCATGAATTGAAACTTGTTTTATGGCCCAAAACATGGTTTGTACTGGTAAACATCCATGTGCACTTGAAAAAGAATATATACTCTGCATTGTTTGGGTGATGTGTTCAAATCTTTTACATCCTTGCTGGTGTCTAGTTTTCCTATCGATTGTTGATCAAAGCATATTGCAGTCTTTAGCTATGATTACAAAATTGTCTGTTTTTTGCCTTTAAATCTGTCAATTTTTGCTTCATGTGTTTTGAAGCTCCATTATTGGGTTCATACTCATTATGATTGTTATGTTTTCTAGTTGCAGCATCTATCTTTTCATTATGGGGTATCTTCTTTATCCTTGTTAATATGTATTGTTTTGAAATCTACTTATCTGATATTAATAATACTACTTCAGCTTACTGTTTGAGTGGCATATATAGGGTAGTACAAAAGTAAGTTTATAGTTGTGAGTACACAAAACACAGAATTTATTCTTTTATTATTATTTATTACTAGAGGCCCAGTGCATGAATTCGTGCACAGGTGGGGTCCAGCCGGCTAGGGGAGGGACCGCTGGCGGTTGGCAGGCTGGCCCCGCCCCCAATTGGGGTTGGGGGGGCCAATTGGAGGTGGGACAGTTGGGGGCAGGGGCTGCGGGCAGTTGGCCAGCCGGCCCCAACCCAGTTGAACTCCGGGTCGAACTCCCAATCAAACTCCTGGTCGAGGGGACAATTTGCTTATTAGCCTTTTATTATATAGGATTTTCCATATGAACCTACTTTTGCCCCAACCTGTATTTTGCATTTATTTCCTTTAAACCTTTAAAAATTTCTTTTTGGCTTCTTAGGCATTATCTTTTACATTTTTAAGTAAAGGTTGTCCTAGCAATTATAATGTACATTCTTAATTTTTCATAGTTAACATATAATTAATTATGTACTACTCTTATTTACAATATAGAAATCTTGCAGTCTTATAGGCCTGTATCCCTCTTCCTTTTGTAGTTGTTATATGTAATACATGTTATATAACCCACTAGACTAGACTATGCTATGATTTTAATTTTAAAGTTATATGGTTAATAAAGAAATTAAGAGGAAAAACAAAATACATTATTGTCTTAGCCAGTTTGGCTCAGTGGATAGAGTGTCAGCCTGTGGACTGAAGGGTCCTGGGTTGGGTTTGATTCCTGTCAAGGGCACCTACCTTGGTTACAGGCTCAGGAAGCAACCAATTGTTGTTTCTCCCCCTCCCTTCCACTCTCTCTAAAAATCAATGGAAAAATATCCTCAGGTGAGGATTAACAAAAACACAAAAACAAAACAACAAACAAAATGAACAAACAAACAAAATATATGTAGTCTTTTGTATTTACAAGGAGAACTGTCATTTCTGCTTCTCTTCATTCTTTTCTGAGGAGCTATGTTTCCATCTGGTAACATTTTTCTTCAGCCCCCAAACTTTTTAAAATCTTTTTTTACAGTGCAGCTCTGCTTATAACCAAATTTCTTCATCTGAAAATGCCTTTATTTTGCTTTTATTCTTTTTTTTTTTTAATATATTTTATTGATTTTTTTACAGAGAGGAAGGGAGAGGGATAGAGAGCTAGAAACATCGATGAGAGAGAAACATCGATCAGCTGCCTCCTGCACACCCCCTACTGGGGATGTGCTCGCAACCCAGGTACATGCCCTTGACCGGAATTGAACCCGGGACCTTTCAGTCCGCAAGCCGACGCTCTATCCACTGAGCCAAACCGGTTTCGGCGCTTTTATTCTTTTTTAAAATATATATTTTATTGATTTTTTACAGAGAGGAAAGGTGAGGGATAGAGAGTTAGAAACATCGATGAGAGAGAAACATCGATCAGCTGCCTCCTGCACACCCCCTACTAGGGATGTGCCTGCAACCAGGGTACATGCCCTTGACCGGAATTGAACCTGGGACCCTTAAGTCCACAGGCTGATGCTCTATCCACTGAGCCAAACCGGTTAGGGCTTGCTTTTATTCTTGAAGGATATTTTTTCTAAATGTATAATTCTGCTTTGACAGCTTTTTTCTCTTTTCAGTACTTTCTATCTGGCCTTAATGGTTTCAGAGGGGAATTCAGCCATCAATTGTACTACGTCCATAATATGTATGTAATATACAGACAGTCCTTGGGTTACGTGGGACTCGACGTACATGGTTTCGTGGTTATGTCTCCATCTCCCATCTATATATATAAAAGCCTAAGTGACTGTCCAACTGGCCAACTGGTAGCTATGATGTTCACTGACCACCAGGGGGCAGACGCTCAACACAGGAGCTGCTGAGCTACTGTGACTTAGCAGCTGCGGTTCTTGGGTGATGAGTCCTATTCCGGGGTGTGTCACCCAAGAGCCGCCCTCTCACAATCCGAGACCCCTCGAGGGATGTCGGAGAGCTTGTTTCAGCCTGATCCCTGCAGGCCAGGCTGAGGGACCCCACCGGTGCACAAATCTGTGCACTGGGCCTCTAGTTTATTTATTAAAAAAAAAAGTTCTGGCATTTCGACGTATGTACATATATGTGCTTTATGTTTTTTTATTATTTATTTGCCACAAGTAAAGGTCAGGAATTGTTATCTTTCTTTTAAATTTTTTTTTACTGTTTCACTTCATTACTGCTGTGTATGTGCTCCATGTGAGTGACGTAGGTGCTTATGTAGGTGGGTTCCGACTTACGGCGAAAATTGCGTTAAGTCATGTCGTAGGAACGGATCTCCCATGTAACCTGAGGACCTACTGTATATATTTTTCTTTTGATGCTTTCAAGATATACTGTTTAACTCTGGCTTCTTTCGGCATAGGTTGCTAGATGTTTATTCTGTCGTGTTTGCTTTGCTTATTTTGTGTGTGAAAATTTCTGTTTTAAAAAAGTCAAATTTGGGATATTATTGGCTATTATTTCTTCAAATATTTTTTTCTGCTCCATTTCTTTTTGTCCTCTCCTTTCGGTATTCTATTTACACATCCTTAATTTTACTGTTCGATGTTATGTAACAGGTCTCTGAGGCTCTGTTCATTTTCTTCCCCAATCTTTTTTGTGTGTGTGTTCTTCAACCTTGAATACCTCTATTGATCTATTTTCAAGTTCATGTAATCTTTCCTCTGTCATGTCCATTTGACTAAGTCCATCCAGTGAATTTTTTTAATTCAGAAATTTATATTTTTTTAGTTCTAGAATTTTCATCCTGTTCTTTTATAAAAATCATTTTTATTTTTCTGTTGGGACTTCTTATTTCTCTTATGAGTCTCATGCATTGAAAGCATATTTTGTTTTACTTCACTGAGGATAGGTATACTAGTTGTATATACCTTTCTGTTAGTTCTAACATCTGTTTTACTTCACGATGGAACTAGACTGATTTTCTTTTCTTCTGAGAATGTGTTTCATTTTCTTGGTTCTTTGTATCTTGGATAATTTTGGATTGTATCCTGGACATTATGAAGGTTAAGTTGTAGAGATTTTGGATTCTATTATTTCCCACTGATGAATAGTGTTTCCTTTATTTTACTAGGTCATTTTCTTGTCTGGGCTTGTACTGTAAACTCTTGCTTATGCAGCAACTTCTTACTCAGTTCAGATCTTTTGCCTTTAGCTGGGTTCCTTGGAGTCTGTTTTGTATCTGTGTGGTTCTAGGGATCCGTCAGGGAGGTGGGTACTCAGAGTCCGCAGGTCCCCTTTCCCGTGTGGGATTCCCCTACTTGCTTTAACATTCATGTTTGCCAGCTTTCCTTTCCTGGTTTCCCAGGTCAGAAAGGTGTGGCTCTTTCTGTTTGTCCTCACCTCTGTGCATGCTGCTGGGACTGCACTTAGCCCCAGGCTAAGTGCCATGAGCCTGCTCCCCTCCTCGGCAGCTGGAACCCTGTCTGCTTCTGTCCATTCCCCTGTGCTCTCAGGCTGCTGCTTTTCCATCGTGTCCAAGCTTTGTAGTTATTTTCCGTGACAGGAGGAGGGGTTGTTGACAGAGATTTAATTTATCATAACCAGAAGCCTCTTTATTTCTTTTTAATTTTTAAGAATTCCTCCTTTCCATGTTTTATTTTACTTAAGCATTATCCATGTTTCTATTTATTCCTGTTTCTACTGGTTGTCTTCATTTTTAAAATATTTTTTAAAATATTTAAAAATATTTTATTTCTAATTATCTCCAGAGTTCTTTCACTTTCCTTTTCAGATTCTCTCTTCTCTAGTCACCTAATTCAGTGTGCTTAATAACAGTTTCAATCATTTTCTTAATTTCTTTTAGCTTTTTTTTGAAATCTGAGGTTACAGTTTTTGTCCGTTTCGTGCACATGTTTCTGCTTCTTATTTTCTTTCTCTTAAGATAAATCCGTATGGGATTTTCTGTTGCTCATTTTTTAAAGCAAAATAAGTTCTCTGTAATTGTAGGAGGGAGTGTTAGGTCAGGATAACTTTAGGGCTCCTCTTCTATTTTCTGTTTTACAAAGTGATAAAAATATGCTCTTGCTCTTTCTGAGACCTGTTTGCTTTGGTTGTCTTTTATCTGGACTTTCTCCTCTGCATCTAATATCCTTACACCGTTCAGTGGGGATTCTACTCACAGCAGTTACTTCTGAGCATGGGGCTTTATCCTGGTTTGTTAGAGTTTAGAGTTGAGCCCCTGCTCCCTCATTAGAGATCTTAGCACCTGAAGAAGCCCCTCCCTGCTTTGGCTTCTGTTTCAGGTTGGGTCACCAACGTTCCCTGTGAGTACCTGTGGATGGATTGAGAATTCTCCTGTCCAGAGGACCATCAGGCCCAAAGGCCTTCCTTTTGTGTCTTCCTGCATGGATGCTGATAGCACGTGGATGTGTAGCTGTCAGAAGTTTGTCCCATCCCCTGATAATTGGTGCACAGTGCTACTATGTCACCTAATTTTGTTGTAGAGATTTTCTTTGGGTTGCCATCCTCATTGTTCTGTCTGTTTTTAGTCGAGGGGCTTGGGTTGATTTAAAAACTATGCTGCTGCCTGGCTGGTGTGGCTCAGTGGTTGAGTGTCAACCTGTGAACCAGGAGGTCATGACTCAGTTCCCATTCAGGGTGCGTGCCCGGGTTGCAGGCTCGATCCCCAGTATGGGGCCTGCAGGAGGCAGCCAAACAATGATTCTCTCTCATCATTGATGTTTCTATCTTTTCCTCCTTCTCCTTTCCTCTCTGGAATCAATAAAAATATATTAAAAAAAACACACTTTGCTGCTGCCATTGCCCTCTTCCCAGATCCCTCTTGTTTTTGCATATTTAACTAGACTCTTTAAAAAACCCTGTCTCTGGTAGTTAAGATTAATTTATTGAACAAATGGTTGCAGCCTTTAGAACCAGGCTTGCGACTGTTCACCCACTCTTTGTGTCTGTATTAAGATGAAGTCATGACAGCCCTTTTAGTCCTTTCCTTTTTTCTGTTGCCACTAAGAGGAGATGACCAAAATTTGTAAATAAGGGAACCTTGAAATCAATGGCAATATTGTGTTTTCCTTACACCACTGAGTTTGGGCTTGCTCTTCAGTTCTTTTTTAAATTTATTGACTTCAGAGAGAGGAAGGGAGAGGGAAAGAGAGATAAAAACATTAATAATGAGAGAGAATCATTGATCCGCTGTCTTCTGCATGCCCCCTACTGGGGACCAAGCCCGCAACTTGGGTATGTGCCCTGACCAGAATCGAACTGTGACCTACTGGGTTATAGGTTGATGCTTAACCACTGAGAAACACTGGCTGGGTGCTCTTCAGTTTTTTGAAATGAAATACTACATTGTTTATTTTCACTACTGGTTTATATAAATGCTGAGGGGATAAAACTCTAAAGAAAAGCAAAAGAATGCTTAAACAGAAAGAATATTTACCTTTATGATGAGTGAAGGGGATGAAAGCAGAGCTAGATACAGATAAGATACAGTAAATATCTTTTTATCTGGTGGGGGGTACCTGCGTGTGCATTTAGGATTATTTTTGAAACTGTATACGTAATTTATTCTCTCTTCATATCATGAAGATGAGCTAAATAGAGTCTCTGAGACACAGTTTGAATTCAGTATCCTTGAGAGCCCCTTCTGGGGTTGTCATTGATCAAGGCCAGGAGTGAGTCCAAGAAAAGCAAGGTTCACCGTAGTTGGGGCTTTTGGTGGATGTGGAAGTGTGAACCAAGTACTGTACCTCTGGCAAAATATGGTTGAGGATGGGTTACCCTGTATTTTCTGCTTAAGCTTAACATGATCTACCCCTAGGTCTTAGAAGTAGGTCAAAGAAGAGTTCTTTTGGGGGTAAAATGAGCATTCTTAGGTGTTGGGGGAGACTCTGAAGGAGAGTAGGAACTTCTTTGGCTTACGGACAAGTAAAGATGGGGGCACACTCACCCAGGCATTCTGTGTCGGGTTAAAAACCCAGCATATTGGATGTGGGGCCCTTGGTGACGACAGCTTTCAACAGTCTCTCTTAGACCATGGCGCTGTGATCTTGACTGATTGCCTCCTATGCCTGATGCACAGCTGGGTCTTTCCTAGGAGAAAGGGTGCATGGGAAATAAAGTTTTTGAAACCATGGAAGTCTAAGCATGTCTTTAATTTTTATATACAGCTCGCCTAATAAGGATTTCTACTTTGAGAGTAATTTTTCCCCTGGTTTTTAAGGCGTTGCTTCATTGCTCTCTTGCTCCAGGGTTGCTTTGGGAAGCCCAAAGTCATGAGTTTCTGACATTTTACAATGATGTGCCTTGTTATGTGTCAACTTTTATTCCTTATGGTAGACTTTTTAAATCTACTTGTATTCTAAAATTTTCTTAACAGTTTTGTTAATGATTTTAGCTCTTTTGGGTCCTCTATTGCCTTTTTCTGGAACTCCTTTTATTCTGATATTGGACCTCCTGGATTGATCATTTCTCTCTTATTTTGTCTTTTGTTTGTTTTTGCTATACTTTGGGGGGGGGGATTTTCTTAATTGTATCTTCTAACCCTTCTATTGATTATTTATTTCTAGGATCATGTATTTATATATTAAAAATATATTTCTATTGATTTCAGAGAGGAAGGGAGCAGGAGAAAGAGATAGAAACATCAATGATGAGAGAGAATCATAGATTGGGTGTCTCTTGCATGCCCCCCACTGGAGATCTAGCCCACAACCCAGGCATGTGCCCTGACTGGGAATCGAACCATGACCTCCTGGTTCATTGATTGATGCTCCACTGCTGAGCCACATTGTTCAGGATCTAGGATCATATTTTTAATTTTTAAGGATTCCTTTATTTGTTTGTTTTCTGCATTTTTTTACACTATTGAATTTAATAGAAAATATTATATTTTAAACAAGCCCATTGATCTATTAGCTTAAAACAGAATAGCAGCACAATCATGTATAAAAGCTAAAGACAAAATGCTGGTACCAAACACAGCACTTTAGAGGCAGAGCTGGGCTCTGAAAGATCTTCCCCAGAAACAGAGGCAGCAGTAGCTTGAAACAGGCACAAAGACAGGGTGGGGTAGGCTTAGAAGAGTACAAGGAAGGTAGAGAATAGACTCACCTTGTGAAGAATAAAGGGACAAAAGAGTTCTATTTCCTGATGTTCTGGAAACATCAGAGCACGCCACATAAACCTGAGAGGGATAGAAGGGCAGGGTATTTTAGGTGGGGAAAGGCAACTTTAGAAGCATTTGTATGTTGTCTTAGCACTCCACTTATGCATTGTGACAACTCATAATTGAGCTGCTTGCCTCAGCCCCCATCACCTTGGCTGAACACCACATTGAAATTATGCCGTGTCTGTTGGCCCAGTGGGCCTTCTACTTGTTAACGAGTATGTAAAAAGAGGGAGTTCCAGTGAGGCCTTGGAACAAAAGCACAGGACTCTGGTGGAAAGAGGGCTTCTGCCTTCCTCCCAGTGCTGGAGGGTCCCTGCGAGAGAGGAGTTTCATGTTGCTGGGCCCCTTGAGGTTCTGAGTTTATCAGCAAAGTCTTCTCTTTAAGCCTATGCTCCCAAGCCCTCCCCCTGGGAGTCCTCAGAGTTTATGGAAAGGTCAACTGGGAGAGGGAGAGGGAGAGGGAGAGGGAGAGGAAGATGGGGGAGGGAAGGAGGGAGAGAGAGAGAGAAGAGAAAAGGCAGTTTTCTTTCCATGGCACTTGTTATTGACCAGAGACGCTGCCTCGTTTTGCTGGTTTTAGACATTGAGAGTTTGTTCCTTAGTCTGGAACAGTGATTCTCAAATAAGGGGCAGGTTTGCTCAGGGGGTCTCAAGCCCCTCTAAAGAGGTTTTGTCCGGTACAGCAAACACCTATTCCCCCCAACTGAGAATCCGCACATAAGGATAGAAATTCCTGACAGGACTGTGTTGGCACATGTGAACATTGTCACAGGCAGAACAGAAATCTAAAAACCCTTAATCTGTGTGGAGCAGACACCAAATTTATGGAGTGATTTTTTTTTTCTTCCTGGTTAAGAGTAAGTTACAAAGAAGTCATTTCTCCTGTAGCTAAACTCCACGACTAGGCTCCACGCTCCACAGCTGAGAACAGTAAGTTCACCTATTTATCTGGGGTAATCATACAGGATTAAAGAAATAGAATTCCCCCCTCCCTTTTTTTTTTTTTTTTTTTAAAATAACTACAATTCTATCCTTCTAAAAAGACAATTTCCAGAAAGACCTGCCTGTCCCAATGAGGTACTTGACACTAGGAGTAGCACAGGCTAGTCACAGTGTGGTTTCTTAGAAGACTGCCGTTTCTGGTTTTTTTTTCCCGTTGATACTGTACAAGGAGTCCATCAACTTGTTATGAACAAGAATTAAACCTTTGAAATACTTGACCTGTCTTCCCTTTAAGCTCCAGGGTGGCATCCTCATCATACACAAACACGGTGCGGAGATGCTGTGGGAAGGCAGACATGGTGCACCTATGGTTCACTCCCTCCTCTATGGCTTTGTACAGAGCAAATGCCCTGTGAGCACCTGTGATGAGGATCGTCACCTCTGTAGCATCCATGTGAGTGCCCATGCCCTCCATCAGAGTTATGGTGGGCACCTTGGTGAGATCTCCATAGAAGAATCTAGCTTTGTCCAGGGTGATGTCCATGGCTAGGGTCTTCACACAGGCCCTGGACACCAGCCTGGAACCCGGCTCATTGAAAACAGTGTATCTTTAAGGCCCATGCCTCCAACAAACAGCTCAGTCCCTCCTGCAGCCTTGATCTTTTCTTCAAAGGCGTCCCTCTGAGCCTGCAGGTCAGCTGCATTCCCATCCAGCGTGTGGGTGTTTTCTGGGTAGATGTCAGTGTGCTTGAAGAAGTTGTCCCACATCAAGGAGTGGCAACTCTCTGGGTGGTCTTGAGGAAGACCCACATCCTCATCCATGTTGAAGGTCTTCGCTTATTTGAAGGATAGCTCTCCATTCTTGTAATAGTCAGTTAGCTTCTTATAGTGGCCAAGTGGGGTGCTCCCAGTGGGGAGCTCCAGGGTGCGGTACTTGTCTGGTCCTGGATTGAACTAGATGATGACATTCCTTGATGTATGTGGGGCCCAGTCACTGGCTGAGAATAATGGTCCAGGATGGTGAGCTCCATCTTGTCACAGATGCCTCCCGTGGTGGCTGCAGCAGCTGCACTTTCCTTCTTCTCTTTTTCTAATGACAACTTTAATGTGAACATGTGTTTGACTCTCAAGAAACTGTCATAATTTAAAGGGAAGAGGAAGTTGCCATTGAAAGGAGTACATGATGCTGAGGGTTGGATGACATGCAGTTTCTGGATCCAGCTGATACTCAAATATATCAAAGCAATTCATAACATCAGTCACTTGAGCAATTGGAACGTCTTCAAGTACGGATGCACTTCTCCCTTGGGGTAGGGACGGAGTGCAATGCAAGTGGTGACATTCTCTGGCTGCTCCTTTTGCAGTGTCTCAGCCAGCTCCTTTGCGGGGGCGTGGGAGGGGCGTGGGGGGTATCTCATCTGAGGCCTCAAGGACCACCTTGCTCATGCGCCCCTGCTCCCGGAGCTAAGCAACAGTGTGTGGGTGGTCGAGGTGAATGTGCAAGGTCGCAGTGGTTTTGTGCAAGCCTGCGCCACCGGTGCGCCCACTAGCCAGGAGAACGGTGGTTGCCCTGATCCTTTCGGGACACCAAGTATTGTACCAAGATCTGTGGCTCCACACCAGGTGCCACTATCTTCCTGCCCAGCAGTAAGGCCTGGCCTAGTCTGCAGAGCACGCCGGGATCAGGGAGCTTTTTTTTTTTTTTTTTTAAATAGGACTTCAACATTCATTCTTGGGTAGAGTATCTCATCTTTCTGATATTAATAACAGGTTTTGTAAAGTATTTTTCCTTCTACATAGATTTCTTTTCTCCAAGCTGATTTTCTGTTCCTTCTGGTCTGTCTTCTATGTTAGAGGCTTTCTTTATGGTTCTTTGCTATCTTTATGGTTAAGGGTTGGGACTAAGGAGCTGACCTGAGCACATCGCTGGGGGCATTTATTGGGACACCCCTGATGTCACTGTCTTCAGGTCTTTCGTCTTTGACTGGTTAGGTTCACAGAAGGAAGGAGAGAAAAAGAGGATTCCAATCTCCAGCCTGAGGGGAAAGGGTCTGTCTGCTAGGGGTAGGGTGGGGTGGGCAGAGGTTGGCTCAGCTCTGTGTTCAGTATCCAAACTCCACATGCCCACTACATCCCATTGGCTTAGGTAGGTTCACTGGTCTTCACCTGTTTTTGATTTCTTTCATTCCAGAGACTCTCTGGTGTCTATTCTCTTTAGACTTCAGATCTGCTGAGTTGGGAGAGGAGCTCTTTCAGGGATGTGAAGTAGTGGAGATCATTTAGGGATCATTTTGCTTCTTAAACAGCTTTTGGCCAATCCCTCCTTCTATTTTTATTATTATTTTTTAAAAAAATATTTTTACTGATTTCAGAGAAGAAGGGAGAGGGAGAGAGAGATAGGAACATCAATGATGAGAGAGAGAATCAATGATCGGCTGCTTCCTGCACGCCCCACCCCCCGCCACTGGGGATGGAGCCTGCAACCCAGGCACGAGCCCTAAACCAGAATAGAAGCCGGGACCCTCCAGTCCACAGGCTGATGCTCTATTCACTGAGCCAAACCAGTTTGGGGCCCTCCTTCTATTTTAAAACTCCCATTCCTGCTCCACACCTTTAATTCAGAGCTATCTGGTGCTGCCGATTAATTCAATGCTTTTTGAGAATTCTGAGATGCACATTGTTTGTTCTCAGCTTTCCTTGCTGTTGGCCTGGGATTCAACTCTCTCTGATCTACCAAGTCAATTGCTACTTGTCTATTGGCTTTTCGGCTTCAAAATTATGTTGCCGTGTGTCTTCTTGCCTATTGTTTCTTTCTTCTTCTCTTTAAACAATCCTTTCACTGTAGTTTGGTGGTGTATGATTTAAGTGACTTTTTAAAAATATATATTTTTATTGATTTCAGAGAGGGAGGGAGAATGAGAGTGAGATAGAAACATCAATGAAGAGAGAGAGACATTGATCAGCTGCCTCCTGCATGCCCCCCACTGGAGATCAAACCCACAACCCCGGCATGTGTCCTGACTGGGAATTAAACCGTGACCTCCTGGTTCACAGGTCGACGCTCAACCACTGTGCCACACCGGCTGGGCTCGGGTGTGTATGATTTAGATGACTGTGCTCACTTTGTGGTCTTAACCCAGGAACTTTCTCCCATTTTTTCATGTCTAGCATCTTCTCATTATGTCTTAACTTAAATATTATATTTTCTGAGAGACCTTCTCAAACCACCATATGTAAAGAAGAGATTCCCTAGATCCTTTATTCTCTATTTCAGCTCCATGCATGGCTCTTTATAGACCTTTAAAACATTTTTTTGGTCTATTTTGTTCATCTTTGGCACTTTATCATAAACATCATGAGATCAGGGGCTTTAGCTGTCTCATGCACTGTTATACCCCAGTACTGGGCACATAGTTGACCCTCAATAAATATTTGCTGAATGAGTAAAAGAACAATTTATATGTATTCTGCATGAATTTTTGAAATTGTTAACAGTTTCCTCAGTTTTTTCATTTATGGGAAAAGAAGGGCAGGGGAATAAAACGGCACCTACCGTATAGGATTGTTGTGAGTCTTACAAGGGTTACTAGGGTAAAGTGTTTAGAATAGTTCCTGGTACATAGTCAATACTAAAGAATGTTATAGTTTTAGGAGTTTTAAAGAGTGTCTCTAAAGAGTTATAATTTTATATTTAATTGTTGTTTAGTTTGATCAAGTTAGAGAAATGTATGATGGATTAAATTATTCTTGGGAATTGTGCAGTATGTTCTGAGTCACAGCACGTCTAAAATTTAACTCCAGGTTGATCATGAATCTCAACTTGGACTTTAGCACTATCATGGAAGACAATGTACTTCAGCAGGGAAGTAAGGTTCCAAATATTTCCCAGAGTTTGTCCACATAGCCAGACATTTAAATTCCAGGACAGTGCTGTTTCTAATTTATCTTCTTATTTAGGAATATTTGCATCTTCTTAGGGAGTATAATTTATTTTCGGTGCAATCATTTTCTTTTGAAATGGAGCCACATTTGTTGGACAGATGGTTGATAATTCAAATATGTCTTGTGTATTGCATTTCGGTATGGAAACTTAAAGAATGATTCAGAGTCTTCAGCTTCTGTATATCTTTAAAATTATTTAATTTCCATCAAATAGCTCCTTACGTCCTCAAAAATCTATGATTATAGAGAGCTCAGTACAGTTTAGCAATGAGAGATGAAAAAATTCCCCCCCCCCCCCACCCGCCTGTCCTTGCCATTTCAAATACTTTCTTCTTGTCACATCGGGAAGAAAGTACAAACTTGTGAGTCACTCAATGGATGGGATGGTAGGTACAAGGAATTTGGCCTCTTTGACTCTTCAATTTCAGAAGATTGATCTGAGAAAGCTTCCCAGTATACTTTAAAAACGAGCTTATATAACCTAACCTGATTGCCTCAAAATAAAATAGAGCTCCCTAGTCCACTTCAAATTATTACTAATATCCAACAAACTCGACTTGGAGAAAATTCACCACTTTATCATTTTCTCCATCCTGCCATGAAATGGATCTGACTTTTCAGTGTCCAGCACAAGCTCGCTGACCAATAATGCAACAGAGATCAAAACAGCAGTCTTCTCTTCTGGCAGAGAAATTGTTTCCCCCTTTTCTTTATTGTAAGTGCTTCATGTCTGGCAAAAGAAATGTTTCCACGTTAAGACTTTCCAGTTGGCAAGTAGTTAGGTATCACTAATTCATGCGTGAAAGCATTGGATGATACTAGGTAACTATGTGTGTTTTTTTGTTTTTATTTAATTTTATTTGTATTGATTTTTAGAGAGAGGAAGGGAGGGAGGGAGGGAGAGAGAAAGAGAGAGAGAGAGAGAAAGAGAGAGAGAGAAACATTGATGTGAGAGAGAGCCATTGATCAATTGCCTCCTGCACATAGGGATCGAACCTGAAAACTGGGTATGTGCCCTGATTGGGAATCAAACACACCACCTTTTGGTGCACGGGGCGACATTCCAACCAACTGAGCCATACTGGCCAGGGCTCTGTGTGTTTTTTAATGTGCTAAAAAATGTATGGTGGGTTACAGCTAGTTTAATTGTTTTTCTTTATAGGCGGCATGTCAGAAAATGGCTCTATTACTTCCTTCCTATGTGACTGGGCAAGTTACTTTACCTCTCTAAGCCTTGGTTTTATCATTGATAATATGGGATTAATAACAAAAATACAATTATTGTTTTTATGTTTATTGGCACAACATAAATATTCAGAATTGTGAATTATTACTATTATTTTGGCCCAGAGGATGAGGGTTATGTATTTTTATTGTTGACTTATTCATATCTCAAAGTGTCTAGACCATTTAGTGAGGATTCAATCAATATCTGGTAAATGAATAAGATCACTGTTATCTTTCCCTTCACCTCTGTTACTTAACTTTTGCTTAATGTGTAACATTTCATAAACTCCTGACATAATATTTTTTGCAAGTTAACTGCTCAAAAATGTAATTGAATAATGTATGTGGAAGTGCTTTCAAAAATGTAAAGGCTATCCAAATGTAATTGATGATGATGATGATGATGATGATGATGATGATGAGGATGAGGATGATGATGATGGAGTCACTTGCCAAAGAACGGGAATGTTCTTTGCTGACCTCTCCTGTCTGTTGAAAGTGACAGGTAAAGTTTGCCACTTGGAACTAAAACCTTCTAAAATATATAATATAAATGTAAGTATTGAGTAATTGAAAGGGTTAGCAATGAAATTTATGATATCTGACATTTCTTTGCATTTGAGGGGAGGTTTGTCTGTTTTGGCTCTTTAAATATGTGTATCCTTTTCCATCACCCTTCATTTGTATCTTTTATGTGGTTTTGCTTTTCGTTAAAGAGGATGACTATCCTCAAAGGAGGAGGATTAGTCTTTGATTAAGGATTTGCAAAGAACTCTGGTTCCTCACTAGAACTCCCAAATAATGTGTTGTGGCATTGTTCTCCCTTCATCTTCATTTCTGAATATCTTTATTATTAGCTATGTTTACTTTTTTATTCTTCAAAAAAGATAACTCTCTGAATCTAGAACTGGATTTCAGTACCAAATGCACTAGTAGATTTGTGTGTGTGTGTGTGTGTGTGTGTGTGTGTGTGTGTAAGAGTTATGCTTGATTTTGTTGATAAAAGGTCTTCGTTGTGTTTTTTTTACACAGGTTATTCTATTTTAAGGGACAGACATTGGACTGGAAAAGGGGAAAGAGAAGGATCTGACATGTAATGCTAATTATTGTAGCAATTTATTATATACTATGTGCCAGTCATTGTGCTAAGTAGTTTATACATGTAATATTTTAAAATCCCCATTTTATAGGTTAGGAAATTGAGGCTCAGAGAATTTCATTACCCGAGTTCTCATAGTTAGTAAGTAGAAGAGCTTGAATTCAAATGACACCTGGCTCATTTGCTATATACTTTGAACTCTTGGTTCCTCCATTTTTCCATCTGTAAAATGGAATATTTCTTTTTGTGTGTTAAAAGCTCCAGTTTTGGGGGCTGAGGTGAGGAGGAGGATTGAGGAGACTCTTGTAGTGACAGCAGAAAATTACAGATGTATAATGAAATGAATGAATGAATGGTGTAAGGTTTGGAGAAGCTGGAACATGGGGGCAGAAATGAAAATAAAGACACTACATGCCCATATTGTCTATGTTCTTGTGGGAGTGCAAGTTTTAGTTGTGATACCAAAAGGGAATGATTTTAGAGATGATTTCTAGATAGAACCAATTGGACCAAGAAATAGAATCTACTGGGCATAAGAAACACTTTGATAGACATAATATAGTGAATTAAGACAGATATGCAGGGCGATTAAGAAGGATGTCTAATTCTGTATTGATACTCTAATCAAGAGAATAAATGAAAAAGGTGCCATGCATAATTTTTACTTTGACCATTGTGATGAATATTTATAGCAATCCAAATTTATAAATCACTCTTTATTTATGGCTATCATTTCTCAGTGAAAGGTTAGACTGAAGAGAAGATGAATAGTTTAAAGAGGGGCAATGACAGCAAATCCATAAGCCATGAGCTTTATGTAGTGAAAGAAGGTGCCAATAAAAAATAAGGTGGAATTAGGATATATGCTTCAAATCTATATTAGTAACCAATGTTTGCAAACAAGGTGGGGGAAGTATTATTTTAATTTCTCATTTGTCAAAAATGAGAACAAAACAAACAAACAAACAAACAAGAACCCCTGAAGCTCAGAGATATTAAATGATTCGCTTGAGGTCACACATGGCTATAGGTGGGAACTCACACTGCATCCCAGAGTTCTCTGCAGGACATTGTGATAATTCCAGGACATTTACCCAGCATGTTTAGGTCCCAAGTTGTGAAAAGTAAAGTGAGTGGCCTATTTGAAGAAAAGAAAATGAGTAAATACTGAAAATGATAATGAAGAAACTGTAGTTCTATTGAAATGAGAGATGAGAGGAAAATAAGTCATGAAAAATAGTTCTGCATTATTTTTATTTCAAACAAATTTTATCCTGATATTTGTATAAATAATATTAGAATTTTAAAGAATTTATTTTGAGAACATTGGTAGGTTATAGGATAGCTGACATTTAAATTTTCAATTCATTTCAACCATTGTGTGAAGGTTGACCATCTGTTATGTACCTAGCACTGTGACATGTTCTAAGGGAGTTACAAATATTATGTAAGACAGTTCTGTCCTCAAAGATGTTAAAGTGTTGTTAGGGATACTAGATTTGCAAACATGAAACTAATTTAGAACCATAACTAACAGAACAGTGATACATTTATGTAATGCAGTGACAAAGTTTTGAGGCAGATAATGAGTAGTCAGAAAGCTAGTGATGATGTCTGGAGTCAATAGAAGGCCTCATGAATGGTGTGATTCTTAAGATGGGCTTTAAAGGATTAAATGAAATTGATTTTTCAAAGAAAAAAGTATGATGGGACTAGTGAGGTAAACAAGTTTCATTTTGTGTTTTCTAAAGAAATAAATAGTCCAGCCGGCGTGGATCAGTGGTTGAGTGTCAACCTATGAACCAGGAGGTCACAGTTCAATTCCCAGTCAGAGCATATGCCCGGGTTGTGGGCTCGATCCCCAGTGTGGGGTGTGCAGGAGGAAGCTGACCAATGATTCTCTCTCATCATTGATGTTTCTATCTCTCCCTCCCTCTCCCTTTCTCTCTAAATTCAATAAAAATATATTTAAATAAACCAGATTTAGTGTAATTGTACATCTGTTCACTACAGTGTTACTTAATGAAATATTGAAAACGTCTAAATGTCAAATAATAGAATAAGGGAAGTGTTAATATTTCATGCTGTATCATACAATTAAATGTTATTAAGCTAATAAAAATGATGAAAGGACAGTATAGCTTGGTGGAAAAGCCTGTCCTATAGCCAGACTATAAGTTCTGCCACTTACTAGCTTTGTGTCTGTGGGCAAGTCACTTACTCTTTTTGAGTTTTGGTTTACTTAACTTCAAATGGAAATGACAATAAATACTTTGAAAAATTATTACGAAGATTAAAAGTAATGTATACTGAGAACCTGATAAATAGTGGGCATTCAATAAACATTATTATTCATATGTATTATTAGTATGTAAAGAGGTACTGTCTTTCTGAAGGTAAATGTCTCAATTCTTATCAAAAGCTTTAAGATGTATATTTCCTGTTTGACTTGGCAATTCCACAATAAGAAGCTTATTCTAAGGAGATAACTAAAGATGTGTGTATTATTTAAAAGGATCTTTGCAACATTGAATAGAATAATGAAAAATAACCCCAAATTTCATAAGTAGGTGATTGCTGAAATAAATTATGATTTCACTTACATAAAGGAAATTATAAAACCATTATAATGAGGATGTAAAAATGTATTTCTGATGTAGAAAGTGAGAAAAGCATATTCTAAAACTATACACAGTAAAATCCCATTTTGTAAATGTTTATATATATATATATATATATATATATATATATAGAGAGAGAGAGAGAGAGAGAGAGAGAGAGACAATTTCTAGAAGGATAATACACCAAAATGTTAACTGTGGTTGTCTCTGAAGAGTGGGCCTTTCTGTGATTTAATTTTCTTCATTGTGCTTACCTGAATTTTTTACTTTTATGTTAATAAGCATGAATAATTAAATATTAAAAATTAGGAGTGTGTTGCTATTACAATATTTAGTGACATAGGGAAATGCTTAAGATTGAAAGAAATATTTAAAACTTATGAATTATATGATACTAATTTTGTTAAAGTATTTTTATATATGTCTAAATTGAATAACTGAATTTTGCTTTTGTGCCTTTTTTTCTCAACATGTAGCTGTGCTTTGGTGACATAGGGGAGACAGGCTCAGTAGTGAAGCAGCAGCGTGTTAGATTCGTGTACACCTGGATACAAATCATCCCTTTCTCAGATTCCCCCCTTGTGTGTTTTCATTTTATTTATTTATTTATTTATTTATTTATTTATTTATTTATTTATTTATTTATAAAATATATTTTTATTGATTTCAGAGAGGAAGGGAGAGGGATAGAAAGATAGAAACATCAATGATGAGAGAGAATCATTGATCGGCTGCCTCCTGCACGCCCCCTACTGGGGATCGAGCCCACAACCCAGGCATGTGCCCTTGACTGGAATCGAACCTGGGACCCTTCAGTCCACAGGCTGACGCTCTATCCACTGAGCCAAACCAGCTAGGCCTGTTTTCTTCATTTTTATCACAGCTTTAACAGTTGGCTTTCTTGGCTATTTTCATGAAGAAACAAAGTTTAACCGCTGCCAAAATCACTCTCCTCCTCCCTCCTTTTCTTTCATCCTTACTAGGACCCAGCATAGTCAGCACCCACTAGTCACTGAGCAGATGTAATGGTGAATAAGAGGCATAGTTCTTGGAGCCTAGTGTCCATTTGGGAGAGATAGTCAGCAATCACCCAAAGAAGTATATAATTAAAAATTATGCTAACCACTGTGAAAAACATTAGAATAGGATATTATAATACAGAAACATCTGGATGGAGGTTAGGGAATCAATTTAGGCAGGGAAGTCAGCAAAGACCTCTGTGGGGAAGTGACAGTTTAAGTCAGCCTTGAAGTATGAGTAGGAGTTAACCAGACAAATGTGAAGGGAAAAGCATTGTATGAAGAAGGATAACCATGTCAAAAGGTTTTCAGATAGAAAACAGTTTTGTGTGTTCAGAACTGGGGCAAGAGCCAGCGTTTCTGACTCTTGTGTTATGACATGAGCTTGGAAGGTAGGCAGGAACCTGATATAATATGTTAAGTATTTTGGATTTTGTTGAGGGCAATGGGCAGCCACTGAAGGATTTGCATGAAACTGTATTTCAAAAAGATTTGTTTGGCCTGACTGGCGTTGCTAGTGGTTGAGCATTCATCTTATGAACCAGGAGGTCCCAGGTTCCATCCCTGGTCAGGGTACATGCCCGGGTTGCGGGCTCTATCACCAGTGGGGGACATGTAGGAGGCAGCTGATCAATGATTCTCTCTCATCATTGATGTTTCTATCTCCCTCTCCCTCTCCCTTCCTCTCTGAAATTAATTAAAAAAAAAAAAAGATCTGTTTGGCTGCTCTGAGAAGCAAGAACTGGAGAGAGGCAAGAGAGAACCAAGAAGATTTGGAGCTTTTTAGAATCTACCAGGAGATGATGGTACCCAGCAATGTTGGTGAGGATAATGAATAGAAGACAATTTGTAGGTATCTTTTATTGGTAGTATTGACCGGACTTAGTGACAGGTTGGATTAAGGGAGTGAGGGAGAAGGAACAGGTGTGCCAAGGATGTTTTTCAGAATACTTTGTCGAAGTGATTTGCTGGATTATATAGATGGTGGAGTATGTTCTTTTTGGGGGGGGTGGGGGGGAGTGAGGGAAGAGATAAAAGTTCAGTGTAGGACACGTTTATTTTATGATATCTACAAGATTTCCAGTGGATAAACTGAATAGATGAGGTCTGTTACTCAGAAGAGCTACACATCTGGGATGGAAATACACATTTAAGAGTATTTGGCACACATAGCGTGAAAGCCTTGTGGACGGAGGGGATTGACTGGAGACAAATGCAGTCTAGGGCTGAACCATGAGGAATTCCAATGTTTAAACATCAAGTAATGGGGGAGATGGCAGAGCACATTGGGAGGGATACACAAGGGAGGTGGGAGGAAGATGAGGAGAATGTGGTGTCAGGGTTGCCGACGGGAGAAAGTTTCAAAGAGGGAGGGATGGACTGTATGGAATGGGTCGAAGGTCTAGTAAAATGATGACTGGAAAGTGCCGATTGGATTTGGCAACATGGCAGCTCTAGAGGATGGTGGAAGAAGCAGATTCAGTGCAGTGGTGGTGGTGGAAGCCAGGCTGACGTGAATGGATGAAAGAACTGGAAGTGATGGAGAGATGAGAGAGTATATGTAATGCTTATAATCTTGGCTCTGAATGGAGAGACCAATAGCTAGAGGGAAACGTCAAGTTAAACGAGAGGCTTTTTGTTTCGCTTTCACAAACATTATTTGAATGCTTATGTAAATGTCTAGGAGAGACACCTGTCGGATGGAGATTACTGGCGTGGGATGGGTGTTTGATAGGGAAAGGAAAGAAGGCAATGCAGGTAGGCTTTTGATATCGTAGGTACTATGCTAGGTGATTGGCCCAGTAAGTGATTTATTATTCACAACAGCCCCGTGATGTTGGTATGATTATCCTCGGATACAGATGAGGAAACTGGGGTTAAGTGGAGACAGAGCCAAAGTCTTAATTCAGAACTATTTCATTTCAGAGTTCTCACTTAGAGTCTCTTAGATTTCTTTTCTGATGGGGTATTAGTCAGTTTGCTAGAGCTGTCATAACAAGGTACCATGGACCTGGTGACATAAATAACAGGAATTAATTTTCTCACTGTCCTGGAGGCCAGAAGTCCAAGATCAAGGTGTTGGCAGGTTTGGCTTCTCCTGAGGCCTGTCTCCTTGGCTTGCAGATGGCCAAGACGTCTTCTCTCTGTGTCCTCACATGGCCTTTCCTCTGTTCCCACGCATCCCTGACATCTCTCCTGTGTCCAAATCTCCTCTTCTTACAAGGATACTGGTCAGACAAGATTAGAGTCTGCTCTAAGGGCCTCATTTTAACTTAATCACCTCTTCAAAGGCCTTACTTATCTCCAGTACAGCCATGTTTTGAGATTAGGACTTCAATATATAAATTTTGGGGTGGGGTGGCATTCAGTCGTAACAGGTGCCGTCTGTTTTCTTAAAGCATAAGGAAAAGAGTGGTTGTGGGAGAAGTTTTGAAGAGCGTGGAGAGGGATGAAACAGTGATTGCCTAAAGGTCAGTTGAGGCCGGAGATAATTTGTGTATATCCATCCAACCCGATCATCTGGTTTTCTGCAGGAATATTCAGGTATAAGGTTAGAGTAAAAATAAGAACTGAGTGCTGTGATGAGGCTGCTGGGTGCTCACATGGGCTTGGTGGCCAGCCAAGTGACCCTCTCTTCTGTGCAAAGCTGAAATGTAATTGAGTTTTAGGCACATCCTCATCACAATTACAGATTACTATATGTCAGGGACCTTGCTGGGTGCCCTCAAACAGTTGCAAACATGAAAGTTAAATAAATCTATGAATTTGTTGCATTCACCAGTGCAAAAATTAGCTCGAACATTTTCCCAACTGGTTCTATATATTGTCTTTCATGATTACTCACCAGTATCTTTGTTCTTCTTTCTCTTCCCCCTTTCTATCTTCACTCATCAATTATTTATTGAGCACGTACTAGATGTCTGGCACTAGGAAGAAAAAGAGTCAACAATCAGTGTGGGAAACAGATACGTGTATGTGCAAAAAAGCCCCCCGGGGATAAGTGTTATCATTAAAGTAATAATTTATTTGTTCATTTATCCCACAAATACATCCAGTGCCTACTCAGTGCCAGGCAGTGTGTTAGGCGTGGGATAAGATATGGATAAGATATAGTTTCTGCCTTCAAGAAATTTACAACCTGGTATGGAAAAATAAGCAGGTAAGTAAACAAAAACAATACAATGTGCTGTTTGTAAAATATTAAAAGATCTCAAAGAAGGGAGTGACTTGTTTCTGCTTTCCCTTGCATGTTTGGGCATCCACTGAAAGGAGACATTGCTGAATTCTGACAAAAAATAACTATAAAAATGAACATTCATTTTTTAAAAGACATCTCCGAATGCTTGCTATTGTTGTATATGGACAGATTTGTAGCTCTTGAATTATGAGCAAGCATTGAGTGGGGGATCTTTGGCTTTCCTCCTCATTTGAGCTTATTGTCCACAACTTGCACTATCAGGTGGTGGAATGATTAACCTTTTTCTGAAATACTCAACAGAAACCTGCTAAATACTAAAGGTTGAGAAAAGTCACAGTAACAGGAAGTTACTGTGATGTTGGGTGAGCAGAAAACATATGTTGGCCTGGTACATATCTCAAATATTTGGGGCTTGAAACTATGTATTAACATGGGGGCTCCCTTTAATGTGATTTTATAAAAGATGATGAACAGCAGATCAAAAATGCTGAGAAGAAAATGGATTTTTGTAGATTATGTAATTGAAACATTTTATTTTTTAAAAAAATATTTTTTTATTGATTTCAGATAGGAAAGGGAGCGAGAGATAGAAATATCAATGATGAGAGAGAATCATTGATTGGCTGCCTCCTGCACGCTCCCTACTGGGGGAACGAGCCTGCAACCCAGGCATATGCCCTAATAGGGAATCCAGCCATGACCTGGTTCATAGGTTGACGCTCAACCACTGAGCTACTCCAGCCAGGCTGTAATTGAAACATTTTTAAAGTGTCACTTATTTTTCCCTTATCTCAGGAAAAAAGTTATTTTTACAACCAGATACTTACTGGATTAATTACAATGGATATAATCTTGTTGCTTTCTTCAGAGGTGATGTGCTATATACACACTCAAGGTCTTATCCGCAATCGAGGCTTATTTATGTTGGAAAATACTAACCAAATTGTGGAAATGTGTAGGTAGTTGGAGAGAGAAAAGAGAAATTTGATAAGTGGTATCTGTGAGATTTAGAATCAGGGAACAATAAGAGCTGAACATTGCTTTGATGTCATGCAGTGAATACCCACTCCCTGCCTTTTGACTTCATTTCACAATGGTATTCTAGAGTATGCCATAGTGGAAAGGGCACCAGGGTTTATAAGTTCTAGCCTAGCTCTGCAGTTGACGACCTCATGTGCCTCATTTCCCATCTTTCAAATGAAATGGTTTTGGAAAAGGTCTTTAAGGCCCTTCTAGTTCTGATATTTCATCATCCTGGGATTCTATGTCCCATGCCTATCAAAAGCATTTTGACGTTCTTTGAAGAAGTTACTTAAGCCAGAATTTCAGTTAGAACACATCCAGGAGCCTATTTCCATGGGCTGTTGGGACCAGCATGGCCTTGCTTCTCCGGGACTTGATTTGTCTTCTGTTAACTGCTGACAGTGAGCCGTTCCACCTAAAAGGCTCCCTGGGTAGCCTTAAAGATTGAAAGGACAAATGGACAGTGTTGAGAGCTCTGTGGAGGAGGCGACCTGAGAGACGTTGACCATCATGACCCCTTGGGATTTGCAAAGAGGAATGACTAAAACTGGGCCATGCACTGCAGCCAGGTCAAAGGTCAGGTCAGGAATGTGGACAATGTTGGTGACTCCAGGTAGGTCTAGGAGGGTCAATGAGCCTCTTGAGTCCCTCCTGAATGTCGAGGAGATCTGGGAGGCCAAGTTCAGAAAGCTTAGGAAGCCTCCTCATTTCTGAAATGTCTTGGAAGAAAAATGTGACATTCATTTTTTTATTACCACCCAAGCATTGTATTCTTATTTAATACTAAGTTAATCTATTCTAAATATTGTTGCAGTTAAACATTTGCTAAGCACGCTTTTATGAACACTTCCCGAGTTAAAGGTCTGGTTTCAACTGATGCCATTGTGCAATGGACGCCCTCTATTTTAGGATTTGTACAGTATTGCCGAAAGGCCTTTGAGCTTTCTCCTTTAGTTTCAGTTAGGTAATATTAAAATAATTCTCTGGTGGCAGAGATATATGTCTATTATTATTTTGCTAAAAGTAAGCTAACTTGGGAGTGATTATAAAATAATTTGGAGTACTGTCTTTCTTAGTGATAAAAAAAGGTAATGGCTAATTTGTGAAAAAGTTATTAAACCAGATAACTAAAAATAATTTTGTGTTCTGATAACAATTTTAAGAAATTAAAGGTCTTTTTGTAATTGTTTCGGCCATGGAATTCCAGCAAAAATTTACATATTTTTTAAAAATACTAATTAAATTCCTGTATCTGATTATTAAAACTAATAACTGTATAGCTAATACACAGTACAAGATGATTCCTCTTCTTTTTCTTTTTTTGTTTTTTTGTTTTTGTTTTGTTTTGTTTCTATCTAGTTGCTTCCAAGATCCGGTACTTACAGGAATATCATAACCGGGTTCTCCACAACATTTACCCTGTACCTTCAGGAACAGATATTGCAAACACCCTGAAATACTTTTCTCAGACCTTGTTAAGGTAAGCTTTAAAATATCCTCTACTTTGAAAGAATTTCTAGGTAGGACTGCTGAACTGATTGGGATTTAAATTTTGATGGAACTGAATGTTTCGAAGGACCTTGCGTTTTCTAGTGCTCTGCCAGAAGAGTCTGGGCTTAGGTCCCTGGGTGTCTATAGCAGATCCGATCACAGGCCTGAGTGAAAGAAAATCAGGGTTGCATGGCTTCTGCCTGCGTCCCTCTGTAGAACGTCTTATCAAGAGGTTTCTATGGTGATAAAAGTTATGTGTCTGGCAGTAAATAGAGAGTAGGCTTAAAAGAAGAAACTGTAGTGCCAACCTTAAGAACAGGAAGCACTTACAGTCTTAAAGAAAATCAGAATTATGTAGCATTTTAGGTTCATCAGTAGTATTTCGTACTGATGTATAATATCTAGTATTAACATATATTATGTGGTACAATATATGGTAATAACAGTTATTTTTAATTTGTGTGACACTTCAAGTGTTCTCCATACTTTACCATTGACATGGAAATTCTCTGGAGGCCCAGGAAACAACAAATCCTGTCTGCTTTTACCGTAACGTAGTGACAGGAGGGACCTATCTGCTTCTCAGTTCTCATCAGGAAAAACAAGCCTTTCAAGAAAAGACTCAATCATTTGGGAAATAACATCCAGGAAGTGAGGGGAACACTTTATTTTCCATTAAACTCTAAGGCTAAGTCTCTTCCTAACTTACCATGGTCTTCTCACTCCAAATCTGGTTTTGGAAACACATAGCTTTGACTTGCTACTGTTTCTTTAGCTATATAACAGCAAGTTTGGTAAGACAGGTACTAGGTAGGGAAAGAACACCAATTTGGAATGACTGCAGTGGCACTGGAGTTCACTGTGGTTGGAGGCTTTGCATGGGCAGACTGAACGCTTTGTAGAAAGAAGCTTCATGTGGTTAAGTCAGTACTAGCCTTCTGCAGTCCTGCTATCACTTTGTTCTTATCTTTGGAGTATCTTTTCTTCTTTAAAACCTTTAGTGTCCCTGTTCTGTCTTAAAGGGATTCTGTTGATCAGATTCATAGATTTCATACTTGCATAGTCAGTTTAGGGCCTTGTTATAGGATATTTCCCTTATTTTCAAATTGCAGTGGAATGATTAGCTGTTTTCATAGTAATAATCAGATAAATTTATGCACAAAGGCATCTGATTCTGTTCTCTTGAATTCTCCTTTTGTCTTTGAGGTCAGTGTCCTCAGTGGGAAACACTTTCCTTTATCACAAATTTTGAAAGTTCTCGCATGGAGAGGTACTTCTCAGTAAGAAGCAAATTCTGAATTCCATTTGCAAAGAAACTGTGACATCCTAGTTGGCACTTGGAGCTTACTGCATAGGTCTTAGTCATTGTGCCAAAAAGTTAAGAAATTTAGGATACTGAAGTAATGTTTGCAAGACAGGAAGGTTCCATTTTCTTGGGCAATAGAATATGGTCATGGGTCATAGCATTTTTTTTTTTAAAGGTCATAGCATTTTAATGATCAAACTGATATTAAGGTATTTTGTTCAAGCGGCTGTTGGAGAAGATTCTATGCAATTGAGCCAAGTCCATTTTCAAAGGGAGACATCAACAGCTACCACTAGTAATAATACTAACGATAGCTATCATAATCATAGTAACATTGTATAATAATAATAGTAATTATATGTGTCAAGCACTGTTCTAAGCACTTTTCATGTATCATCTCATTTAATTAATCCCTTATAATAATTCTATGCAATAGTGTATTATTAAAAATTTTTTAGTTACAGTTTACACTCAATATTATTTTGTATTGGTTTCAGGTGTATGGCATGATGGTTAGGCAATCATAGCCTTTTATATAATTTTTACATTCAGAAGCACTTCTTGCTTTTAGAATTCAGATACTTGGAAGGAAATAAGAAGAAAGAATTAGAGGTGACTTTTCATAGAGTAACCCCCTGTCTTTCTATTTGGATATTGTCAAGGATGCTAAAATTATTATTATTATTATGATTAAAATATGCAACTTGAAGTTTCAGTAGTTTCATTTGAGTCAGAATTGCATTTTTAGAGTAATAGTCCTCTGGTATTCTTGCATGCATATAACTCTCATTGATTTCAGTAGACTTTTGTACATATTTCCAAAGGCAGTAATTATCCTCGCTGTTTAACTTCAATTAATTTAATCCACAGGAGAGGAGAGATTATGTTTAGCATAACTGACTAGATCAGCAGTTGAATAGTCCACATATGTCCATTTAGCTGATAATTAGACTCAGGATAGAGTTCATGGAGGTTCCCTAAACTCTAGGTTAGTGGAAGGCGAGTCCTGTGTGTTATTCAGCTTGCTAGCCCTCGAGCCTAGTGCAGTGTTTGGTCCTTAGAAGAAGATCAGTATATGTTTGTTGATTTGAATTGACTTTGGTTCATATTTCACCTATTGTAGGAACCCTTCTAGTGCATTGACTTCATCTAACCTGGGATCTTGGGTAAAATTTCATCTGAATTCTGATTTGTACTCATTTTAATTTAGTAGGAACCTAAGTGTAAGAATGGACACACAGTTTGCACACAATTTAAGGGTTTTGTTTTTTTGTTTGCTTTTAGTATTAGAAGCAACTATGAAGATCATCTAACTTAATCCCCCCTCACTGCTACCAGAGGTGTCTGTCCGTAATTAGAAGCATTCAGGGCCATGTTTTAAACATCTAAGGTCTTTGAGGTTCTTGCCTTTTACCCGGCAGAATATTTAAAGGTTTCCAGTCTTCTCATGTTAAACATTCTCTCTCTTCTGGTGCCATTCAAGCTGGTAGTACAGAACATCTTTTTAAAAATCATTAAGTTTGAGGAAAGTAACTTGCTGCTAACTCTTTAGAAAAAGTTTAATATGTTTTTAAAAGGGATTCTAGCCTCAGTTTGATATCGTAATTGAATTATAATGTCTGATCACTTAGGAGGAGTATATAACTCTTCAAATTACTGATTTGAAGTCTACAGAGAAGCTTTAGAGCATAGCATGATCAAAGAAATTTTGTTTGGTGCATAAAGTCAACTCAAGTCAACATTTATAATCTTAGAGAAAGTTTATTTGATGTATTAATTTTCTGTGCTATAAATACCTTGGGGCAACTTCTCATCTTTACCAGCACCCACAGAGATCTTTTCTTGATTTCTCTTGATGTTGGAAGTAAATGCTTGATAAAGAGGATCTCAGGAGGGAGAAGGAAAGGTGAAAAGTTGGATGCTGAGTCAAACTCTTCTGAGCAGGACATTCTTAATATTCTTTTTGGTTGGATGTACAGACCTCGGGGAAAGAATTTCAAACGGGGAAGTTGTTTTTATGATTCCCAAGTTAGACAGTTTGGTTGGGGAAATAGGTGTGTGTGTGTTTTTCTGAACAAAACTCACAAAACATCATAAAATCACAACACATTGTACATTTATTCATGAGCCCTTCTTAAGTTTTTCCACAAGTGAAAACATTTCCTTACATTGAAACATGAATGGTAATTTAAAGCTGGTTTCATGGATAACTCATCCTCAGCCATTTTTTTCCCCCTCAATTTCACCTACTTATTAAATCTGAAGGCAGTGAGAGAGAAGTTTTATTGTTTAGTGCCGACATTCTTCCCTCCCTGCATGTCTGAAGTTGTTGCTGCTATCATTTGGGAATGCCGCATATACAGGAAGGGAAAAATATCAAAATAGAGTCTCCAAAGTTGACTTACTAGTATTTGTCAAATTATATCAAACTTTGGAAAAATAGCAACGTATATTTGAAAATATAATGTGCTGTATTTTCCCTACGAAGGAAAAGTTTGATGAGAGCACTGTACTTGATTGAAAGGATAGTATTAATATATGATAAAGAGAACATTTTATTCTCAATGGCAAAGTGTTGTTGTTTTTTTTATACCACTGCTGTAAGATCCACATCTTATAAATTTGGAAAGATGATGGTAGTCGGCTAATGTAGGGCTGAAGTTTGGGAAACAATATTTCTGACATATCCATTGTGATTCTAAAGGTATTTTCAGCTGGATAGAATCCTATAGTATTAAAATAGTTTTTTGTGGTGACTGGGCTTATAATCAAGAATATAACATTTAAAGGTATTTTTAGGAGTAATTGAATTATGTGAGGAAAGTATAAAGCCTGATGGAAAATGATGATATTTATATTAGATGTAGACAGGCAGGGGTAACTGGAATGTTGATATTATCCCATTGTAAAGTAGAAGCTTACAAAGTTAAATACATCACACACAAAAAAGGTAAATTAAATCCCTTTAAAAGTTAAAAAAAAACCTTACACTAAATTTTAAGTTATTTATTGCTAAGAAGTGTTACATAACTATTCTGAAATTATTTTTATTATTATTGATTGTTTTTCCCTCGACATTGGGGAACAGAAGACAAAGGAAATCGAGGTAAATTAGGCACATGGAAAACAAAAAGCATGTAGTTATTTTTCTGACATTGTAACATATTTTGCACTAAGAGTAAATAAAAATAAATGTAAATTTGGAATAGCAAGCATGCTTGACACTAACCAATTCTTCACCCCACTGTAAAATTTATAAATGTAATATCATTAACTAAGAACTTAGTAATATTTTATTCACATAGAATAAGTGTAAAACAAGGTTATTTTTATGTAATGAAGCGTTTATAAATTGTTATGTTTTGATTAACATATAAAAGCACGTAAGTGCAGCAGATATTATCATTATAATGTATAGCTATTGTCTTTAATGATAAATAGTATAACCTCATTTTAAAAAATCTAAACATTTGGCTATGTAGTTATTTTTTCTATTTTTAAATTAACAACTTTTCTGCTTTATCGCTTTTACTAAAAGGTTTTTATTTAAAAATGAAGGCTAAAAGAAAGCCAATATATTTTTTATAATTTATTTTTATTCCCCTTAAACTTTTTGTTAACTTTCTAAATTATCTTTCCTCTAGTTTTTAGTGAGTTTTGTTGAATAATAACGTAAGTAGCAGCAGTAATATATGAGATCTTATTGTATGATATGCAGCTACCTGGCAGATACTGCTTGCTTAGTCTTTAGAATTTTGAAGGTAACTATTTAATAAACCATTATTTGTATTCATAGAATAAAATGTTTCCTCCCCAACATGCAAAATTAAAAACACACACATAAATAACCATTATCATTAGTTCACAAACATATGCTACGGACCATTTAATATATATTATTTTACAGCTTTTCCAATGTAGTTTAGCTAACATTTTAGAAATATGTATTATTTCTAAATTCATATGCCTGTTTAAACTTCATTATCTCAAATGATACTGACAGAATGTCATGAAACAGTATCATAATATACATATAGACATTATTTTGATGCAATAAACATGTGATTTTTAAGACTTTCTTAATAAACACACATGTTTATTCTTTGCTAAAACATGTTTCTGCAAGTGCCATACCTATATTTTGCAAGTTTTATTTACCTGATTAAGAAAGTCTTGCTAAAAACTTCCTTTGTTTTGAAAGCTTTTTAAAATTAAGAATAAAATCCCTATCTTGGTAGACAAAGCCGCTACTTTTCCTTCCAGGAAACTTCTTCACCAGATCGATAAACTGTAA
This sequence comes from Myotis myotis, assembly GCF_014108235.1. Taxonomy (NCBI): domain Eukaryota; kingdom Metazoa; phylum Chordata; class Mammalia; order Chiroptera; family Vespertilionidae; genus Myotis; species Myotis myotis. Next base: position 217,811,607 of record NW_023416313.1, on the reverse strand, counting down.
AACATGGGTTTGGCACTGAAACATGCATTTTTATATTTTTGCTCCTTACTAACCAGATAACACATGAGATGCAATGCAACTTCCGCAAAGTAAACCTTGCCTTATTGGTATCTGAGCACGAAGCTGTGTGACCTAGATTTGCAGATGCTCCTGGTGTGGCAATTGCATCTTATGTGGGATATATCTGGTGTTTTATTATTTGTTTTAGAGTGTCATTTCAATGTAATGTGCTGTTCTTTGTGTCTTTGTTGTCTCTTTTTTTTCTTTGTCCCCCCAACAGCATTTTGTCCCGCACAGGGAAGAAGGAAAGTCAAGATGCCTCCAATTTGACAGTGCCCATGACCATGTGTCTTTTTCCTGTGCCATTCCCACTCACCCCATCTCTAAGACCGCAGGTCAGTTCCATCAACCCTACTGTTACTCGCTCCCTCCTTTACAGCGTCCTGCGAGATGCTCCCTCTGAACGCAGCCTGCAAAGTCGTGATGCTCACTTGTCAGACTACCCTTCTTTGGACTATCAAGGCCTCTACGTGACTTTGGTGACTCTCCTGGATCTAGTTCCTTTACTACAGCATGGCCAACACGGTGAGCACTTACTCGAAAACTCTGAGACTGTACGTGTATATTTATGGAAGCTGGAGAATGTTGTTATTGGAATAAATTGCTTGAAAGGTCTCTGTGTGGCTAACGCCTTTCATACACTGAAACTTAATTATGATGTTTTCCATCCTAACATCTCGCTGTTCTATGGCCAGAGGGATGCTATCCAAGTGGGTCTGAATTGGGGGCGATAGGGCCGGGGAGAAGAGAAAGACTATAACAGGAATGTATCTCTTCTTCCCTGATCTGCTTATCATGGAAACTCTTGTTGAAATGATTTGGGAGCTAAGACTTAAAAAGTTGCCCCCTTGAAAATGTAAGAGGTGGAGCTTGAAGAGCAGGTCAAATGCGCTGACTGAATTCTGTGATTTTTTGGGGGGCCACATCACAGAATCTCTCTGGGACTCATTTTTCCTGTCTTTAAACCCAGGAAATTAGATAAGAAGAAATCTCTAAAGAAAAAGAAATCTCTAAGAAGTGTTGCAAATGTAGCTAACAACCAGTAGTTAATTACAAAATGTTGGCTATGTGGTAGAATGCTGTATATGGTGTACAGTGAACAGTATCAGTGTTGCCTTACGACAGAAGCCCGAGAACATACTTCTTAATTCTTCCCTTTCTTCTGGGTATCTTTATTCAATTTCATTATCTTGTTGCTTACCAAATTCTTCTAACCCATAAAAACTAGTCCAATAATATCTACTGCTCAACCATTCAGTGTTATAGTTGGGTGAATCAAATGCGAAACCATACAGTAAGAAAAGGGATTTTTGCAGAAAATGAACTTTTAAAATGCCAGTTTTCTTAACTTGAAAGCACTGAGAATTTGGTTTCTGGAAGGATGATACCAAAGTTTCACTGTACAGAAATATTGGAATTTGGGAAATGGGTGGGTGATGAGGGGTTATTTTGCTTTTTAGTTATGACTAACTCTCCTGTGAAAATGCTTCATGGTTTATTTAGTAAGATGTGTTCCTAATTTAAAAACAAATCTACTTTCATAAAAATGATGAAATGATCATTATTGAATTTGTTTTTGCTTGTATTTACAATTCTGTATGATAGTGAATATAAAAACTTAGAAATTTGTAAGCTTGCTTATCATATAATTTTATAGCTGTTTTAAGCCAAGTCACTTTTTTTGTGATCCTATCCCGGCTCAGAACTTAAAGGAGATGACCCTTTGAACAGAAGGCTGGCAGAGTTGATTGTGTGGTGAGCTTGTCAGTGCTTGTCCTTTGTGACTCCAGCCCTGAGGTCATCCTGGACCTGTCTGGTCCTGGGCTGGGCCACTGTGTTAGGCAGCTGATCTTTAACTTCAGAGGCCCTTGATTAAGATAGAAGCATTCACTTTGGTGACTCACAACTCATGTAATTGCAATTAATGTGTAAATTATGACAATTTCAGGGGGGATGATTTGTATTTTTGCTTTTATACCCACAGCTATTTTGTGACTTTTCACTGGTATGTATATCCCGAGCTCTTGTTCTGCATAACAAAGCTTGAAAGATAGGGGGAACCTCACTAGACCATCCCTTAGGGGTTATAAACAGTACAGCATTGTTTCTCTGAGCGTGGTCTGAACAACATCAGAATCGCTGAGGAATCTTGAAACATGGAATTCTGGGTCCCAAGCCAGCATTTCTGAATAAGAATCACTGAGTTTTTAACTAGCTCTCTGGATGATTCTCTTGTACACCAAGTTTGAGAACAAACCGCGGCTAGGGCTAGAGGCTGTGTCTGCGCCGGGGGCAGGGCAGTGTCCCGGAAGAGTCCCATTTTGTCTCAGTTCAGCCTAGGACATCTTGGACAGTCACTCCCCTCTTCCAGGCCTCAGTTTCCTCATATGAAGAATATTCCAGGTGGGCTCTCGGGCCCCTTTCTGTGCGAATGTTCTGGAAGTAGGCTGAAGCGCAGCTGAGGTGTCTTTTTATGCACAGCCTCAGTTAACTACTAGTGACCCACCTGTGGATTTTCTGTGTCTTCACTGGGAACCCAAGGTTGACTGACCTTGCTCCCAGTGTATAGTGTGGCCACATCTTCTCTGCTGACAGTTGATTGCTGGCTGAGATGGCACCTTAATTTTAATGAAAATCGGAAATGACATTAGGCATCAAAATAGCACTAAGAAGGTAAATCTGCAAAACAAGTCTAATAGTTTTCTTTTATAATGAATATGGAAACCATCAAAATCTTCACTGTCAAGTCAGTGGCCGATGACCTATATTTTGGGAGGTCTAGAATTCAAAATACACATTCAGTGCAATGGGATTTGGTCTACATGCATTCTAAAGCTAAATAGTTATGTTTTTTCAAATTTCCTCTATTTTTACTCCTTGTGCAGGTAATAATAATCGTAATAATACACACATTAATAAAATGGCTAATATATGCAGAACGCACATTATGTATTTTGTTAAGCACTTTACATTTATCTCACTTAAAGCTCCTAACAATCTTTTTAATGAAGTGAGGTAGGTACTGTTCCTATCCCCATTTAAAAATGTTGATAGATTATTATTAGGTGGCACGTTCATCTGTGATAATCGATAACTAAATACTCAGGGACATGCAGCAGTAGTTTACGGCTTCCTTTCTTTGGTGCATCTGAAATCTACCCTGGTGCTGCGAGATGCAAATTACCTTATTGCCCAAGACTCCAGATGTAGGAAGATTGTAGTTTGGTTATGGGTTAGAAATAGCCTGTTTTTGATTTTATTTTTGTTAATCCTCACCTGAGGATATTTTTCCATTGATTTTTTAGAGAGAGTGGAAGGGAGTGGGAGAGACACACAGAGAGAAACATCAATGTGAGAGAGACACATTGATTGGTTGCCTCCTGTGCACACCCCAAAATACGTGCCCTTGACCAGGAATTGATCCCAGGACCCTTGAGTCCGCAGGTCAATACTCTATCCACTGAGCAAAACTGGCTAGGGCTAGCCTGGGTTTATTTCCAGTCCTGCCCTTTACTTTTCTAAAACTTCCAGTGAGAAAATAGTTTAACATCCTGTGCCACAGTCATCTTGTGTAAAAAAAATGGAGGTAAGAATGCTGGAAGGATTTCGGGATTCATTAGCCCATGGACAGTGTTTCTAATTTATAAAATTGAGGAGTAATGTGAATAACAAGTATTATTAAAGCTTGGTAAAGTATTGAGGAAAAACTCATGTATTAGATATTTATTTGTCTTAGTGCAGTCATTTATTGAGCAAATGCTGTATACTTACTATACTGAGTAGTATGTTTTAGAACTTTTAATAGGAAGGGAACAATAGTTGCTTATAATTTAAATCAGTTCATAAAAACTTAGAATGTATAATTAGCATATTTTGTTAAATGGCAAAATATTCAGCGACTGATTACTTAATTTTCTTTTGTAGATCTTGGACAGTCAATATTTTATACAACCACGTGTTTGCTGCCCTTTCTCAATGATGATATTCTGAGTACTTTGCCCTACACGATGATATCAACATTAGCTACCTTCCCTCCATTTCTGCACAAGGATATTATTGAATATCTTAGCACATCTTTCCTACCAATGGCTATATGTAAGTTCAATCTTACCTAATACCAGATTATTTTTACATATTGTACAAATGGAAATTGCTTTTGCTGTTTGAGGTTATAAATTTTCAAGATTATAATGAAATCACTCGCTATGGACATGTGCCATGATTTAAATTCAGTCACTTCAGCATGAATATTATGATGAAAACCAAAGATGTGGAAGACGATTATACCTTAGAATTGTTTTATTCACATAGTTTGATCTTATGCAATAGGAAGAGAGAACATGACAAGGCACAGTTTATGTTTCCTAAATATAAATTATGGTATTTTTTTGCCACTTGAGAAAAAAAGGTGGAGAGAATATTGCCTCAGTTGTAGAAATTGTTATCTTTTGCATTTGAAGGCTGTAAGGTCTGATGGGAAGAGCAATAGATAAAGTCAGGATATGTAGATTCTATCTAGGCGCAGTTCTATCCATAATCTGCTGTGTGATGTTTGGCAACTCACATAGTTGAAACAACATCTCCAGAATGATGATAGCATCAGCTTTCTCTCACAGGGGTGTTGTGGTGATAAAGTGAATCAAAATATATGAAAACACCTTGAAAACAGTTAAGGCTTGAGACTCATGTGCAAGTATTGTCAGAAACATGGAACTGATTTGAATTCTATTTTGCTTTTGTAGACTTAGTTCTTCAGGCTTTCCAGACATGAGAGCAAAGAGAAAAAAAGTTGTGTTGTAGCTTTTATGATAAAAATCCTCCTAAAATAGTTTTTGTAGAAATGGATTATGAATTATCTATGTTTCAGTGAATAGTCTGAAATTATTATGTTATAGCTTGAGGGCTTAAATAGATCTCAATTCAAATCATGGCTCTACTACCAACTAGCTGTGTGACTTTAGGCAAGTTAACCAACCTTTCTGTTTCTTACCTGTAAAATGAAAATAATAATAATGGCTGCTTCATGGGGTTGTTGTGATAATTGAGCTGTTGATTATGCTAACAGATTGATAAGATGCTAGCACAATGCCTGGTGTTCAATAAGTGTTGGTTTACTTCTCTCCTTCTCTCAACTTTTGTTCTATAAAAATACCTTTATTGGTCACATTCAATTCCTACTGATCATTTTTCACCATTTTAATGTTATGTACTTATGATCTCATTAAAGTTGCTGCTCTGTAAATATATGTACCTTTGAACCACATTTATGTATTTTATAATCAAGTTTAATTTTAGCTATGGAATTATAATTTCATGTCTTTTAAGCAAAGAGTTTGATTTCTGACTAAATTATGTAGTGATTAAAAAAATTAGCAGACTGATTATACCATTCAAGTAACAGAATATTTAACCATTTTCTTTTTTTGTTCTGTTTATCCTTACGGACAAGTACTGTTTATGGCTATAGCCTTAGAAAGGGATGACCATTTAGAAAAAATAGCAGGTGAGGCTGCATTTTTGTAATAATTAATCCAAATCACTGTATTCCTACTTTTTTAGGAATAAGTTAATTTGGGGAGAGGCATTGCATATATCAGGCCTCTGAAGTTACACTTAAGACTGTTCAGGCATTGGGACAGCTGACAATGTGTTCTTTACCCTTGATTACTTTCTACTTAATTAGAAACACAGACCCCAAAACATGCCGTGTAGTCACACTGAAATTCTAATGTATTTAAGTGTGTGAACTGTGGCAACTGAGGAGGACAAAAGAGTAAATTTACTTTATAACATATGTGCAAATTTTAATGCTTATTTGTGGAGTAACTTGCTATTCATTTACCGATATGAACAAGTCTTTATGTGTCTGAGACTTCGTTTTTATCAACTGTAAAGGAGGGGTTTGAAAAAAATGTTCCCTCTCGAAGGTTATCTCTGGCATTAATAATCTATGTGAAATAACATCAATCTTATTTTATGTCAGATGCATATCTCCTGCTAACCCAATTGCTGATCTGGTTCATTTATTTTATTGCTCTAGTTTTAGATTCTTAGTTCCAATTTTCGTTTCTCTTCACCATTCCTGTGGCTCAATGATAGCCAGTTTTTTTCATCTTTAAATTGTTGAAAAATAAATTGTAGTACTCACCTTAAAGTCAAATTTTATTAAATGGTTCAAGTGTTTCTTTTGTTCCTTCACAAGGGAGGTACAAAGACAGACCCATAGATAGAGGTGTCAGGTTCTAGATTAATCATGTTAAAATGAACTGATGTGAGAATGTGTGTCTGATACTTGCATCCGTGTTGTTTCTATTCTTTGGAAATTGTTTCAGTGTCTAGAAATTCTAACTGAATCAAGAGAGTAGTGTTTAACTTCTTTCAGAATATTATTTCAGGACTGAGGTGTTAGGATGAAGGATATTGCATTTTCTGAATACTTGATAAAGTCTTTAAAACAAAGACACTTTTTCCTCAAAAAATTAAAAATGGAACTCCCATTTGACCCAGTAATCCCACTTCTAGGAATATATCCCAAGAAATCAGAAACACCAATCAGAAAGGATATATGCGCCCCTATGTTCACAGCAGCACAATTCACCATAGCTAAGATTTGGAAACAGCCTATGTGCCCATCAGCAGATGAGTGGATTAAAAAACTGTGATACATCTACACAATGGAATACTATGCTGCTGTAAAAAAGAAGGAACTCTTACCATTTGCAACAGCATGGATGGACCTGGAGAGCATTATGCTAAGCAAAATTAGCCAGTTGGAGAAAGAGAAATATCATATGATCTCACTCATTTGTGGAATATAATAAGCAACATAAACTGATGAACAAAAAGAGAGCCAGAGAAAAAAATATTTTAGAATATAAAACAAAGACACTTTTATCTCTTTGGTATGGTGTTCTCAAGGTCAAATGTAAAACGTGGACAGTTTTTCAGGTATTAAATGATTATGTCATTAAGGGCCTAGAAGATGACATTCTGAGCTCTAACATGGGTCTTATGAGGTATCACAGTTCTTTCAGTTTAAGGGCCACCCATGGACATCAGTTGTGTCCTTCATGTCATTTTGTCAATAAACCAATTACTGTGCTTCTATTTTAAATAAGTCCTTTTGAGGTGCAACAGAGCAAATTGCAGTTTATTATGAAAATTTCCTTTGACATAACCTTTTCTTTTTAATGCCTTCCATAAATAAGATATACTTCTTTTTATTCCAAGTTTGTGCAGTAGGCTTTGTTTATAAATAAAACATATATATTAAGGAGTTACTGAGAATTGAAAAAATCATTTGCATTTCACCATGGAAACCTCTTTTTTTCCAATAAAGAATCTGTGATTTGTGGACTGAATTGAAATATGGTTGGTGGGAAGATGATACTTTGGCAGAGAAGAGAAAAAGCTGACCCCTAATGAACATTAATTGATGTAGGCTTTGTTATTTCAAAGATAATGATAAAGCTGAACAGTTATGTCAGTGAAAGATGCTTCTGGTCTATGTTGGTAGCCAGGACTGTGCAGTCTCATCTAGTTTCTTTCTAAGTTAAATTTACCCCCAAAGCTCTAGCTTAGTGGTTCTCAACCTTCCTAATGCTGCGATCCTTTAATACAGTTCCTCATGTTGTGGTGACCCCCAACCATAAAATTATTTTTGTTGCTACTTCATAACTGTAATTTTGCTACTGTTTTTAATCATAATGTAAATATCTGATATGTAGGATGTATTTTCATTGTTACAAATTGAACATAATTAAAGCATAGTGATTAATCACAAAAAACAATATGTAATTATATATGTGTTTTCCGATGGTCTTAGGCGACCCCTGTGAAAGGGTCATTCGACCCCAAAGGGGTTGCAACCCACAGATTGAGAACCACTGCTATAGCTGGTTTGGATCAGTGGATAGAGCATCGGCCTGTGGACTGAAGGGTCCTGGGTTCGATTCCAGTCAAGGGCACATGCCCAGGTTGTGTGCTCGATCCCCAGTAGGGGGCATGCAGGAGGCAGCTGATCAGTGATTCTCTTTCATCATTGATGTTTCTAGCTCTCTCTCCCTCTCCCTTCCTGAAATCAATAAAGTATATATTTTAAAAAAATTTACCCCCAAAGTCACTTACCCTCAGGGAAAATAAAGGTTCATTTAGATCTTTGCATTGACTTCAAAGCAATTGTCTGACTTAATTGAGTACCTGGTTCCTGACCATTGGCCCTGGATTATTTTTTATTCTACTCACACTACAGAGGATGTGCGTTATGTTCCTGTGATCTCCCAAAATCTAATAAACATATTTTAAAAAGACAGGAAAAAACCAAAATATGATATTGATGGTTTTTAGGTATTTTTTCATATATAAACTCTGTTTTATTGGCTAATGATTGTTTTTAGTAAGGTAGGCCTACCATATTTTAAGAGTTTATTGTTGAAAAAGAACCAAGATGGCGGCATAGGCGAACACCTATACTTGCTGCCACATCAAAATAACAACTAAAAGGCAGAACAACTACCACCCAGACCTGCGGGAAAACTGGCTGAGTGGAAGTTCCACAACTAGAGAGGTGATGAAAGCGCATTGAGACTGGCAAGAGGTGTGGAGGTGCGGAAAGTGCTGGCACCTGGATGTGCTGCTCTTTTAATCGGGAGAGAGATACAAGCTCCCGCTTGCTCTGAACTCCAGTTCCAGGTGAGACTCTGGGGGACCCAGACACATACGGGGAGAAACTGGACTGTCTGGCATCGGATCAGGAACGTGAGGGCGGCTTTCTCTCAGAGGTGCTCGCAGTGATCATTGTTCCTGCACGGGGGCACGGGACGCGGAGACCCGGGGACCTCTCCAGTGCAGGGCTGACTGGCAGCCATTGCTGTTTGCTCCACCCTGGTGATTCCCAGAGACATCGCCCCACGCAATTTACAACCCCACCCAAGCTGTGCCCATCGGCTTTTTCATATGAATGGCCTGAGCTCTCTCCCCCCTTAACCTGTCATACTGCAGCTGGGTCAGAGAGCCCCAGAGCTTCCAAAAGAAGGCCCAGTGCCCGGCAGCAGCAGCCTGACTTGCTTCACAGCTGAGCCTCGTCTGGGCACTTCCAAACCCCATAAAAAGAGGAGGAATCTGAAGATGTCTCTGTAGCTCCTGCTGGGCGGCCCCTGACAGTGGCTGACCTTGCACCTCCTTGGAGATTCATTAGCCAGTATACCCAGTGGTCAGAGTGAGACCATACCGGATTACAACTCTTCATATCCATAAGAGACACTCTCAAGGAGCAGACTCAGTGAGCACCAAAGCCCCACTGAAGCAAGTCCTGCCCCATAAGGGTGTCTCCTCTGCAACAGATCTTCCAGTGGAGACACAGCTGGTCATCGTAGCCATTTGGCCTGGAGGTCAATTCCTCCCAGTGATACCAACAGCAGTCTAGGGTTAACTACAACAAAACTGTGCAAACAGCCCACAGAGGGGTGCATCTCAGGTGACTGGGGAGGCTGAGCCACTGGGCCGTACAGGACACCTACACACAAGGCCACTCTATCAACTCAAGGAGACTTAGGAGCTACCCAGTACATAGAAACAAACACAGGGGAGCAGCCAAAATGCGGAGACAAAGAAACAGGTCACAAATGAAAGAAATGGATGAAAGCAAAATATTGGATATAGAGTTCAAAACCACAGTTATAAGGTTACTCAAGAATCTTCTAGAAACCTCGAGAAATTTAGACCCTCAAGGATATGAAAAAGGACCAATCAGAAATTAAGCATACATTGACTGAAATAAAGAATAATATACAGAGATCCAACAGCAGACTAGAGGATCCCAAGAATCAAGCCAAAGATTTGAAATACGAAGAAGCAAAAAACACCCAACTGGAAAAGCAAAAAGCAAAAAGAATCCAAAAATATGAAGATAGTGTAAGGAGCCTCTGGGACAACTTCAAGCATACCAACATCTGAATTATGGGGCTACCAGAAGAAGAGAGAGAGCAAGATATTGCAAACCTATTTGAAGAAATAATGACAGAAAACTTCCCCTACCTGGTGAAAGAAATAGACTTACAAGTCCAGGAAGCGCAGAGAACCCCAAACAAGAGGAATCCAAAGAGGACCACACCAAGACACATCATAATTAAAATGCCAAAGGCAAAAGACAAAGAGAGAATCTTAAAAGCAGCAAGAGAAAAACAGTTAGTTACCTACAAGGGAGTACCCATATGACTGTCAGCTGATTTCTCAACAGAAACTTTGCAGGCCAGAAGGGAGTGGCAAGAAATATTCAAAGTGATGAATGCCAAGAACCTACAACCAAGATTACTCTACCCAGCAAAGCTATCATTTAGAATTGAAGGTCAGATAAAGAGCTTCACAGATAAGAAAAAGCTAAAGGAGTTCATTACCACCAAACCAGGATTATATGAAATGCTGAAAGGTATTCTCTAAAAAGAGGAAGGAGAAGAAAAAGGTAAAGATAAAAAATTATGAACAACAATGTGACAACAAATACATATCTATCAAGAAGTGAACCTAAAAATCAAATGAATAAAAAACCTGATGAACAGAACAGACTGGTGAATGTAATAGAATCAGGGGCATGGAAAGGGAGCCAACTGACAATTCTCGGGGGGAAGGGATTGTGTGGGGTGTGGAAAAAGATTGGACAAAGTGCTTACACCTATGGATGAGGTCAGTGGGGGTGGGGAGGGGGTGGGAAGAAGGCCTGGAGTGGGGTGGGAACTGGGTGGAGGGGACCTATGGTGGGAAAAAAGAGGAACATCTGTAATAATCTGAACAATAAAGATAAAACAAAGAGTTTATTGTTGAATTGGGGGAAATGTTTTGGAAATAAGAATCCAGAAATGCTGAATTGTTTTCCTTTGGCTACAGATCTCTTAACCTCATCGAACTTTTAATTTCCTTAGCTGTAAAATTGTGAATAATCATAACCTTCTCTGTCTACATTCCATGTTTGAAATAATTTGTAGGAATAGTCTTTGAATAGTGTAAGTTACCTAAGCATATACCAGGGGTGGGGAACATCCTTATAAGGCCCTCAGAATCATTTGGTTTGGCCCTGTCAAGGCAACCACAGGCAGGATTCAAAATTCAATAAATTTATAGGAGCTTTTTTCATAGAAACATAAATTTATATTAAGTGAATTATATCAAGCGAAAGATGTTATAAATATCCAAATAGCCCTTGGCAGAAAAAAGGTTCCCCACCCCTGAACAGACCAAACCCAAAGTCAAATGACAGACCTGTCAGGTTCATTGCAACTAATTCCAATATTCTGCTCAAATGCGCATGTTGCTTGAGATAAGGGGCTACCCTCTTGGATAGCCCAACTCCCCTACAGTTTGTTGTATCATAACAGTAATTGTTCTAACAGGTTTCAGGTGCACAATTCTATGACACATCATCTGAACACTGCATTGTATGTTCATCACCCCATGTCAAGTCTCCATCCATCACCATTTATTTCCCCTATGGCCTCCTCCACCTCCTCTGGCCCTCCCTCCCCCTGGCAAACAGCCACATGTGGCTATGGCTATCATATTGGATAGCACAGCTTTAGCATTTAAGCTCCAAAAGGACAAAGACTTGCCTGCTTTGTACATAGCTGTGTCTCCAGGGCCTTAAACAATGCCTGGTACATAGGAAGCACTGAAAAAATACTTAAAGAAAATCCTCACCCAAAAATATGAAGAGAGAGAGAGAGAGAGAGAGAGAGAGAGAGAGAGAGAGAGAGGAAGAGAGAGAGAGCGAGCAAGAGAGAAACATCGATTGGCTGGGATAGAACCCACAACATACACATGTGCCCTGACCAGGAGTTGAACCTGCATTCTTTTGGTGCACTGTACGATGCTCCAACAAACTGAGCTACCTGGCCAGCGCTTAAAATACTTCTTGACTGAATAAGTGACTAGAGCATTGGCTATGAAGTCAGGTGATTTGGGCTATCCTATCTAATAAAAGAGAAACATGGTAAGTAGCGTACAACCGCTACCCTTCCCATTGGCTAATCAGGGTGATATGCAAATTAACTGCCAGCCAAGATGGCAGCCGGCAGCCAGGCAGCTTGAAACTAACAAGAGGCTTGCTTGCTTCAGTGACGGAGGACTCCAACGTTCCCTGCCTGCTGCTGCAGGCCTCTGAGCTGCAACTCTAAACAACTATGTTACAAATATAGAAGCTAAACAAAACCCCAGAAACCTGCTTTAGTCCTCCGGGCTTCAGCCAGCAGGATCACAACATTGTTTCAAATACAGAAGGTAAACAAAGGCCAGAAACCTGCTTTCAGCAGCGGAGGCCTAAGAGCTGGAGCCAAGCCTCAAAGCTAAAGCTGGCCCAGAATAAAAAAAAAAGAAAGAAAAAAAGGAGCGGTTGGGAGCTTCAGTCACCCGCCAGCCTGAAAACAGCCCTCAGCCCTTCACCCAGACTGGCCAGGCACCCCAGTGGGGACCCCCACCCTGAAGGGTGTGTGAGCAGCTGCAAACAGCCATCATCCCCTCACCCAGGCTGGCCAGGCACCCCAGTGGGGACCCCTACCCTGATCCAGGACACCCTTTAGGGCAAACCAGCGGGCACCCACCCGTGCACCAGGCCTCTATCCTATATAGTAAAAGGGTAATATGCCTCCCAGCACCGGGATCAGCGGAGCCACGAGGCCTCCTGGCACCAGGATCAGCGTGACAGGGGGCAGCGCCCAAACCCCCTGATCGCCCTGCGGCTCTGTGTGTGACAGGGGCGGGGCCACAACCTCCCTATCAGCCCTGCTCTGTTCGTGACAGGGGAAGGTGCCCCAACCCCCTGATCAGCCCTGCTCTGTGCCTGATAGGGGGGAGCTCCCCAACCCCCTGATTGCCCTGCGGCTCTGTGTGTGACAGGGTGCGGCGCCCCAACCCCCTGATCAGCCCTGCTCTGTGTGTGACAGGGGGCAACGCCCCAACCCCCTGATTGGCCCTGCTCTGTGTGTGACGGGGTAGAGCCATAACCTCCCCATTGGCCCTGCCCTGAGTGTGAGAGTGGCAGCGCCCCAACCCCCTGATCGGCCCTGCTCTGTGGGTGATAGAGGGCGGTGCCCCAACCCCCACCCCACGGGCCCTGCTCTGTGTGTGACAGGATAGAGCCATAACCTCCCCATCAGCCCTGCCCTGAGTGTGATAGTGGCGGCGCCCCAACCCCCTGATCCGCCCTGCTCTGTGTGTGACAGGGGGAGCTCCTCAAACACCTGATTGGCCCTGATCTGTGTGTGACAGGGGGCGGTGCCCCAACTCCCCTATTGGCCCTACTCTGTGAGTGACATGGGGGAGCTCCTCAAACACCTGATCGGCCCTGCTCTGTGTGTGACAGGGGGGAGCTCCCCAACCCCCTGATGGGCCCTGCTCTGTGCGTGACAGGGTATGGAGCCCCAACTCCCCTGATGGGCCCTGCTCTGTGTGTGACAGGGGACAGCACCCCAACCCCCGGATTGGCCCTGCTCTGTGCATGACAGGGGTTGGCGCCGCAACCTCCCCATCGACCCTGCCTTGAGTGTGACTGGGGGCGGTGCCCCAACCCCCCAATCGGCCGTACCCTGAGCGTGACTGAGTGTGGCATTGCAACCTCCCAATCCGCCCTGCTCTGTGCATGACAGGGGGTGGCGCCCCAACTCCCCAATTGGCCCTGCTCTGAGCCCAACCAGGGGCTGCACCTAGGGATTGTGCCTGCCCTCTGCCACCCGGGAGCAGGCCTAAGCCAGCAGGTCGTTATCTCCCGAGGGGTCCCAGACTGCGAGAGGGCACAGGCCGGGCTGAGGGACCCCCCTCCCCACCCGAGTGCACAAATTTTTGTGCACCCGGCCTCTAGTCTACACTAATAAAAGAGAAATATGTAAATTAACCGTCACTTTGCGACGCCCACCAGCCAATCAGGAGTGAGTATGCAAATTAGTGGGACAAAGATGGCGGTGGCCACAGAGCCAGCCATAGCAGGAGGGAGGCTTGGGTCACCCCCAGCAGTGGAGGAAGCCAAGCTTCCCGTCCACCTGGGCCGGCTGCCGAAGGGGTGGCCTGTGGGCAACAGCCACGGCGCAGGTCAGAGCGTGCAGGTTCAGAGCCTCCTGCCTGTCCTGGCCGACCTCTGAAGGAGGGGCCTGTGGGCGGTGGCCACAGAGCCAGCCCTAGTACACGGGAGGCTTGGGTTGCCAGAGGCAACCTAAGCTTCCCGCCCACCCTGGCCCACCGCTGAAGGAAGGGCCTGCAAACGGCCCTCACCCAGGCTGGCCATGCCACCATCGGAGTGAGGGTCACCGCTGGGGGGCATGGCCAGCCTGCAAAGAGCATCAGCCCCTCACCCAGGCTGGCCAGGCCCCCCAGTGAGGACCCCCATCCTGAAGAAGGTGTGGCCAGCCTGAAAACGGCCCTCTGCTCCTTACCCAGGCTGGCCATTCCTCCATGGGGTGAGGGTCCCCCTGGGGGGCATGGCCATCCTGCAAACAGCCCTCAGCCCCTCACCTAGGCTGGCCATGCACCCCAGAGGGGACCCCCACCCTGCAGGGGGTGTGGCCAGCCTGAAAACAGCCCTCAGCCCCTCACCCAGGCTGGCCAGGCACCCCCAGCGGGGACCCTCACCCCATGGGGGCGTGGCTGGCCTGCAAACTGCCCCAGTCCCTCACCCAGGCCACCCCACAATTGGAGGGGTCCCAGATTGGAGAGGGTGCAGGCTGGGCTGAGGGACACCCTCCCCCCTCCCCTGCATGAATTTTGTTCACTAGGCCTCTAGTAGTCCTAATAATTAATTTGGTGGTTTCATGCAAATAATTTGATTTCTCTTTTATAAAATGGTTTTTACATATACTTTTTTTTTTTTTGCGAGAATCATATAAGAGCTGTACATGATTATATATTAGGAACTATGAAATGCAGGAACAGATTAAGGAATTGTTATTGTCCATAAAGGGAGGGTGTGGTGGTGCTGGTTATTCTGATGGTGCTGAGAGGATCAGGAAATAGGTCTAAAAACTTGATTATATTTCCTGAGCACAATATTATGTATAAAAATATTTTTATTTTGATTAATTTTCTTCCTTCCATTGTATGTAGCTGTGGCCTTTTGCACCCCCATGGGGACAAGCAACACATCTGTTTACATCATGCTTTTTAACAAGATTCAATAAATGATGTGTGCCTGTGCGTGTTTATTAAATTAGAATTGCGATGATTTTATTCAATCTGTTAGAAGGCTAAGGAATTGCAAGGCACCATCTGTTTATATAAGCATTGGAGCCAATTTCCTAGGGCTTGAGCCAAGGGAGCACTTTTGGCTTTGTGGTTGACCATACTTGAGGGAGAGCATGGTTTTGTAGGGGTAGGAGGGACATCCAAAGGTCACTGATTCATTTGGGCTGCTCTATAAATATACTTCACCTAAATCATCTGAGGCACCTGGGCATCTCTCCCATTTTTAAAGGCCTCCAGGCATAGTGAGTCTCAGCCTCCCTTAATAGTAGTTTTCATTTTTTAGACATGCATATTATTAAAAAGTTTGAGATGAATTTAAACAAGGGCG
Source organism: Myotis myotis (assembly GCF_014108235.1). Taxonomy (NCBI): domain Eukaryota; kingdom Metazoa; phylum Chordata; class Mammalia; order Chiroptera; family Vespertilionidae; genus Myotis; species Myotis myotis. The sequence continues at coordinate 217,796,003 of NW_023416313.1, read as the reverse complement.
AAAACCCTTGTCCCGAAAGGAATGGAATTATTTTTTGTTGAGATTTTCTTTTTCTTTCTTAAACAAAGGGCACAAAGGGCAAGCGATTATTCTTCCCACACCCGGACGGACCCCTTACTGCGTGTTTTCGGTTTTATTTCTTATCTCTCTAGCAGTACTTGTCAAAGGGAGGTCCAAGGTTCATTTGCATTAGAATCATTTGTTGTGCTTATTACATATGGCACTTCCCTGTTTCCAAACTGAGTTAGGCCCTCTGGATATGGGCTCCCAAATGCTGAATTTGAACAAACTCTCTGGCTCAAGTCTAAGAACAACTGCATCTTGTTCTTTAGGATTCGGCTCAAAGTACTTTTTCTTTGATCAATCATATTTGATTAGTCAACTTTATCATCTAATGATTAGTCAACTTTATCATCTAATAGCAATGAATTGATCTCCACATCTTTGTGTAATTATTAAACTTATTGGTATTGTATAGCCAAACTAATTTATTACCTCAATATCACCTACGTGGTGGGTTAGCAGCAGTCCAGCTGTAAGTAATGAATAAAAAGCAATCTCAAGTAAATAGAACTTAATTATAGACCTGTTTTATTTGTTTGTTCATTTGAGCACCATCTATTGTGGTGCTCAAAATCTTTTATGAAAAAAAAAAAAGAATCATGGTAAATTTCTTTGTCTTCTTTACTTTCTGACAAATCTTTTATTAGTGTTTTAATGTTACTTCTATGCATGTGCTTTTATTATAAGTTGTCTTGTTTTTGGCTGTAGGTGAGATATTATTTCTACATATTACACTTTGATATAGAATAAAGTAAAATAAAATAAAGCAGATTTTAAAGTTATCTGCTTTTTTGTTGTTCATGTTCATGGTCTTGCCCATGATGTGTAGGAAATTGAGAATTGACTTTCTGAAGGTATTACACTCACTGTCCACTGTTCTAATCATGCTTTCATTTTTTTAAATTTTAAATATTTTTATTGACTTCAGAGAAGAAGGGAGAGGGAGAGAGAGAGAAACATCAATGATGAGAGAGAATCACTGGTGGTCTGCCTCCTGCACGCTCCACACTGGGGATCGAGCCCACAATCCAGGAACGCGCCCTGACTGGAATCGAACTCTGACCTCCAGGTTCATAAGTCCACCACACAACCACTGAGCCATGCCGGCCAGGCTAATCATGCTTTCTTGACAGTTTTCCACACAAGCTCAAATATAAGGAGCGTTTTTTCCTGTTTCTACAATTATCCCTGAGAAAAGAAATTCATTTTATATTTGAATCCTTATAAAGTTTCTTCTATTGTGGATCCTCCCTCAATTACTGTGTTTAGAATAATAAAGTACTCGTTGGAGACAATATATTACCCTGAATGACTTCAATCAGTGCTAGTTTTGAATGTTTGTTGGGGTTACCTGATACATTCTATTAAAAAAAGACACAGAAAGAAATTTAATATAGTTCGATGTCATTATAAACAAGTCACTTAAAGATGTCTTAAGTTATCACCTGGACAACATGATTATGCAGCTATAAGATGAATTTTGAAGAAACCAACTTGCTTTGCGATTTCATGCTGTGGCACAGGATAAAATGTTCAGCAGTGGTGTTACTCACAGAATCAAATGTGCTTTATTTAAAACAGCTCAGATGGCTCTGAAGATGGTAAGCTTTGGAAAACTAAAAAAGTGGTTCTCATGGTGATGAAGATGCTAATGGTTCAGTTATATGTGAAGGTTTGAAAATTTTTTAATGATGTGAGAATTGAAAAAATTTTTAATTAATATACTATTTTTTTAAAAAATACATGATTTAAATTTTGTGTAACTAAATTAATAAGGTATCCACTGTAAGTAGACTGTTATTTTATCTGCATCTCTAAAAGTTAATGAATTCAAGTTGGGTTCAGAAACCTTTTATCTTTACTTTCTTATTGGGATAGCCTTCAACACGCCTTTATACCTGAATATATGGAGGATTCTGTTTTTTCTTGCTTTTCCACCCAGATATAAACATCTTGGGAGCAGAGATCACATCTTAGTACAGCTCTGATAAGCCATTACATCACATTCTGGCACAGTTCTTGCTCCTTGTAGATTCTCACTAAATGCTGGCTACCGATGATGACAACTGTAGCATTTGTATGCCAGGATCAAATTTGTAGTGTTATTTGTGCAAAATGTCCATTAATATAGTTGGGACTTTTACAGAAAAAGTTTCTTCTCAGCTTTCATGCTCTATGCAAAAGTAGCAAGTGTATATGTGTGTGTGTGTGTGTGTGTGTGTGTGTGTATAGTATCTAATAAAAATATTTTTATTTCAGTGGGTTCCTCAAGGAGAGAAGGAGTTCCTGCCCATGTTAATCTCTCTGCATCATCCATGCTAATGATTGCAATGCAGTACACATCCAACCCAGGTAAATGGAAATTTGGGTGGCTTGACTAGTTCCAAAACCAATAATTAAACAAGAGATCAAACACACAGGCTAGAAATTCTCACAGGAGAAGAACTTCTCTTGGTGGATAGACAAGTGAAGATGTGTTAGAAAACAGACTTCTGAGTTGAAATAAATTTCTCTTTCCCTTTCAATAAAATATATTGTTGCTATTAGTAGCAATCTTGCAAGAATGTTTGAGGACACAATCTTAGAACTTTGTCTAGAAGTTGATTAAATATAAATATACATGAATAGTTGACTTAGAAATATAAAAATCACCTGCAATTCTAATAATTAAAGAAAATCATTTGTGAATTTGCTACTCTAATGTCACACAAGTATCCTAGAACATAAATCTTTTAGTACATTTCTGATGATTTCCTTAGAATACATTTATAAAAGAGGGATTAATTGGTTAAAGGACTTGAAAAAATTTCAGTAGTCTAACTAATTATATATGAAAGTATATGTAACTTGTCATTGAGTATTATAAAATTTGTATAGAGTTGGACAGATGAAATAATATCTTGTTACGATTTGTATTTATTTGATTACTAGTGATGTTGGCCAGGTCTCATATGATTTACTCTGTTCGATTTCTGTTCATCCGTATAATTGCAGATAAACTTTGGGAAATTGACCTAAAAAGGGGCTGATATTGGAGACACATGCTAAGATATAACAATTTTCATTTTTATTTGATGTTTATTTGGAAAGTGAATCAATTTGATAGCACAGTTTTCAACCTTCTACTTAATTACATAGTAAATTAACTACATCCTATATAATAAAAGCCCAGTGACCAAAATGGTGGAACAACCAGAACAACCAGAGACCAGAATGACCACGGCACCTGAGTGAGCGGTTAGGGGCCATCAGGCGGGCAGGCAAGCAGTTAGGGGTGATCAGGGAGGTAGGCAGAGGCAGTTAGGAGCGATCAGGCAGGCAGAGGCAGTTGGGGTGATCAGGCAGGCAGAGTGCTTAGGGGTGATCAGGCAGGCAGAGGCAGTTGGGGTGATCAGGCAGGCAGAGGCAGTTAGGGGCGATCAGGCAGGCAGAGGCAGTTAGGGGTGATCAGCCAGGCAGGCAAGTGGTTAGGGGCAATCAGGCAAGCAGGCGAGTGGTTAAGGGTGATCAGAGAGGCAGGCACGCAGTTAAGGGCCAGCAGTCCTGGATTGTGAGAGGGATGTCCAACTGCTGGTTTAGGCCCGATACGCAGTTGGACATGCCCGGAGGGACCCCTGCTATTGAGAGGGTGCAGGCTGGGCTGAGGGGACCCCCCCCCCATGCATGAATTTCATGCACTGGGCCTCTACTCTCTCTCTCTAAAAGTCTAACCGACTGAACAACCGGTTGAATGGTTGCTATGACATGCACTGACCACCAGGGGGAAGAAACCCCTGGTGGTCAGTGTGCTCCCATAGCCAACCTCCCGTGGCCCCTACCCCCGCTGGCCAACATCCCATAGCCCCGATTGGCTGATCACCGGCCAGGTCGAGGGACCCCACCAATGCACGGATTTGTGCACTGGGCCTCTAGTTGTAAATAATAATGGAGTTTTTGACTCTGGATGATGAGGAAAACATTTTTTATTAAAAAACTCTAATGCTTCTAGTGTGGAGCATCATCCTTTAAATATGAAATCCTTTATGATTATTATATGAGTTTAATTGAAATATATTTGTTTTGGGATTTATATCTCATGACTCACCCTGTTTGGCTTAAAGTACCCTCAAAATGTCATTTATATTATATACTAGAGGCCTGGTACATGAAATTCATGCATGGGGGAGGGTGTCCCTCAGCCCCGCCTGCACCCTCTCCAATCTGGCACCCCTCGGGGGATGTCTGACTGCCGGTTTAGGCCCGATCCCACAGGGCAGTCAGACATCCCTCCCACAATCTGGGACTACTGGCTCCTAACCACTTGCCTGCCTGCCTACCTGATTGCCCCTAACCACTCTGCCTGCCAGCCTAATAGCCCCCTAACTGCTCCCCTGCCAGCCCGATCACCCCCAACTGCCCTCCCCTGTCAGCCCGATTGCCTCCAGTTGCCCTCCCCTGCCGGCTCGATTGCCTCCAGTTGCCCTCCCCTGCCGGCCCGATCGCCCCCAACTGCCTTACCCTGTGGGGCTGAAGGGACTGGGGGACTAAGGCTGGATGAGGCTGGATGCTGTGGGGACTGGGTGAGGCGGGGCTGAGGGCACTGGGGGACTCCGGCTGGATGAGGTGGGGCTGAGGGGACTGGGCACCACCATCTTGTGAGGGTGTGGCAGTCAATTAGCATATTCCCTCTATTGGCTGTGGGCGCCACTATCTTGTGCGGGCATGATGGTTAATTAGCATATTCCCTCTTTAGTAGATAGGATTGTCTTCTGGAAAAAAATCCTCCATTTGGGATCTAGTTAATTGAAGTCTCATCATGAGGCTTTGGTCCTAATTTCTAAATTGGAAGGCAGTAAAGCAACGTGGGTAAAAGCATGTGCTTTGAAGTTAGATGTATGTGGGTTCACATCTGAGCTCACCTGCAAATTGCCAGTTAGCTTAATCTTGAGCACCATTTTTAACCACCTTAAGACTAAGTTTCCTCATAAAATTCCTATAAAATGGGAGTAATTCCTCCTGCAGTGCCTTAAAATGCCATTGTGAGGATTTAATGAATTAAAGCATATGTAAAGTGCTTACTTAGCATAGTAATGGTCACATTGTAAATGCTCAGTAAATAGCAATGGGGTTGTTACAATCTGCCATCTTCTTGGAGTTGAATGTTTCACAGGGAAATCACCTTGAACATATAGAATTACTTCTATTATTTCTAAGTCTGTATCTTTATCATATAGAACACTGATGGCGAACCTTTTGAGCCCGGCGTGTCAGCATTTTGAAAAACCCTAACTTAACTTTGGTGCCGTGTCACATATAGAAATTTTTTGATATTTGCAACCATAGTAAAACAAAGACTTATATTTTTGATATTTATTTTATATATTTAAATGCCATTTAACAAAGAAAAATCAACCCAAAAAATGAGTTTGTGTGTCACCTCTGACATGCATGTCATAGATTCACCATCACTGATATAGAATTACTTCTGTTATTTCTGATTCTGTATCTTCATCCATTCATGGGGGAATGTTTATAGCCCAAAATTAATTCTATAGTAAGAAGTACATTTGGAACCCCAACCCAGTCTTTCAATGTGGGAAACGGTTAAGAAGTGAGGTGACATCCACCAGGAGGCACTCTGGGACCAAGTGGTAGGTCATCATCCTATTTGAATTCTCCTTGGGGGAGACAGCAGGAGGCAGCTTGGTCCTTGTAGTCTTTATTCAACTAACAAGTTCTGTTGAGTAAAACCTCTGTACACAGTTTTGTGCATTTAGGCATTGGGAAAACCATCAGAAATGTCAGATATGGTGCTGGCTTCATGGAGATTATATCTAGTTGGGAAGATTAGGCATATTCACATAAATCATTAATTTATAATATAAAGTAGTATGTGAAACATACAAAAATAAATACTGTAGACATTATTAATTAATCAGAAATCAAGAACTTTATGGATTAAAAGGACTAGGAAAGGTTTCATGCCACTTAAACAAAGTATGGGTCTTAAAATATGGATACAATTTTAATTGTTATAGTAAGACGGGTCTTCTAGGAGGGGAAATAATAGGGTTGGAAGATGGATTAGGGAAGGTAAAAAACAGCTATCTAACTAGGGCAACAGCCTCTTTCTTTCCTAAGTAAGCATAGGCAAATCAAAGAAGCTTGCTGCTGTGTAGCTTTTAAGCATTCCTCAGGAGATGGAATTGGAAATCAAATGATAAGATTCCTGTTCTAATCCATCATTCTGTGACTTGCTGTCCTAACTTGGGCAAGGTAGGAAACTAAGTCTCAGTTTATTAGCTGCAACATGGTGGTTATGAGATAATACAAGTAAAGCTCTTAGCACAATACCTGGCTTAATGAATTCTCAGTCAATATGGGCTTTTGTTATGATCCTATTCTGCTATTTTTCCCCTATGCAGTTCTTTATTACATTGATATGTTTGTGTTGTAAAGGTATGATTACTAGGGATTTTTCTTAATATTTCCTTTGTTGATAAGATGAATGAAATATACTTTCAAGGATCTTGGGATAAAACTTGATAAAGTCAAGGGCTTATATGATTTTTTGAAAAATATGAATATATGGAAATAAGTAGTTTCTAATTTAGTGATTAGAGTGAAAGTCTTACTAGTATAGTTTATTAAATCTCAAAGAATGTTTTATCTGGTACTTATATTTAATGTTCAAATTACATTTTCTTCCTTACAGTGTATCATTGTCAGTTATTGGAATGCCTCATGAAATATAAACATGAAGTCTGGAAAGTAAGTTTTGGGCCACATTTAACTCATAGCCACAAACTTAATTTATATAATGTAGTAAAAATTGTTTGCATGTTAAAAGTATTTGTAGGTAAAATTTATTGATGTTTTATTATATTGATATGTCAGACCCTATAATTCTTTCCTTATTGGTTAATTAGCATTTAGAGAAAGAATGATCTTGAACAAGTAGCTTGACAGAAAAAATAATTGGATATCTCTTATTCTTAGAATTTAGCAAATACTATATTATATGACAATTTTATTTAATTTGAAAAGTTGCTTAAGAACCTGTTTGCTTTCAAATAGATGTGAATTGTTGCAAAATGTGTTATATTTTAAAAATGTACTGTTTAGCAAACTGGCTTATGTTGTTCTAAAATCTATCTTTAATATCATTCTGAGTAGAGAATTTGTTAAAAGGTAATGTACATATGAACTCTGCCTGGAGGGTTTATTTATAGGGCCAATAAGTAAATAATAAAAATAATGTTTTAATATGATCTAAACTGATCGATGAAATTCCAGGGGAATTAACCACCTCAGTCCCTCTACTAAAATGTTTACTGCGCCCTAACCGGTTTGGCTCAGTGCGAACTCAAGGGTCCCAGGTTCGATTCCAGTCAAGGGCATGTACCTTGGTTGTGGGTACATCCCCAGTAGGGAGTGTGCAAGAGGCAGCTGATCGATGTTTCTCTTTCATCAATGTTTCCAACTCTCTATCCCTCTCCCCTCCTCTCTGTAAAAAATCAATAAAATATATTTTAAAAAATGTTTACTGCTTTGGTACTGAGCTACCTTTATTTTTATTTGATTATACTAAGTCAAAATATTCTTCCTGTTTCCTTCAGGATCTTTTATACGTGATCGCATATGGCCCTTCACAAGTGAAACCGCCAGCTGTGCAAATGCTGTTCCATTACTGGCCCAATTTAAAACCTCCTGGGGCAATAAGTGAATATAGGGGCTTGCAGTACACAGGTAAGAGTAGCCCTGTGATGCCCCGTCTTTATTTCTCCTATGCCACATTTACCTCACCCACTTATATATTTTTTTATCTTGCTGGATTATATTCATGTACCTTTAGACATTGTCATAAGTCCTCTCTGAAACTAGGTGGCATAAAATAAATTAATTAAAGTTAATTTCATGACACCATAGTGCAAGTCTCAGTCCCATTTGCCACATGTACTCTGTGGTCTTAACTACTGATGTCAATCACTACCAAGATGTGCGGGGAATGCTGCACATTTGCTCACCATGCAGCAAAACTCCAGGTGGCTAATTCTGTTCTGATGAGAAGATTTGGAGCATGTTCAACATTACCAGTTCACACGCTAAGTACCAATTAAATGACCTTGATAGCCTAGTTGGACAGGAAGAGTCAACAATTGCTGAATATTGGTGTCATTAATAACTGAGAAGTAAACATTGAATTTAAATATAAAGACATACCGGTATATTTATAAAAAACAAAACAAAACAAACTAACCCAGGTCCTATGTTGTGGATTATGTTTATCTAGAATAATAAAAGCGTAATATGCTAATTACAGTGGACAGCTGAACAACCTTCCAGACATCCTTTCGGTTGTCATTCTGGACGAAGCTGCGGTGGCGGGGGCCGAGGCAGAGACGTTAGGGGTGATCAGGCAGGCAGGCAAGCAGTTAGGGGCAATCAGGGAGGCAGGTAGAGTGGTTAGGGGCGATCAGGCAGGCAGGTGAGTAGTTAAGGGCGATCAGGGAGGCAGGTAGAGTGGTTAGGGGTGATCAGGCAGGCAGACAAGCAGTTAAGGACGATCAGGGAGGCAGGCAAGCAGTTAGGGGCAATCAGGCAGGCAGGCGAGTAGTTAGGGGCAATCAAGCAGGCAGGCAGAGGCAGTTAGGGGCAATCAGGCAGGCAGGCAGGCCAGCAGTTAGGAGCCAGCAGTCCCGGATTGTGAGAGGAATGTCTGACTGCCAGTTTAGGCCCGATTCCACAGGGATCAGGTCTAAATTGGCAGTTGGACATCCCCCGAGGGGTCCTGGATTGCGAGAGGGTGCGGCCTGGTTTGAGGGACACCCTGCCCGCATGCACGAATTTCATGCACCGGGTCTCTAGTATAATATAAAATCAGAGAAGCAACCTATGGCTAATAGAGTTTCAGATGCCCTTGACTACCTTCTCCCTCCACTTAATTGTGGACATAGCTTTCTGAAAATGGCAGAGGTGGATGTTTTTGCAAAGTTAACTTTTATTCAGGTTCTTGTGTACTGATGTTGTAGAACCCATTTTCTTGGCATCTCTTTATCTTTCCTAAGGCCATTTGAGGTGGTTCAAAGGGGATTTAATTTAATTCTGTTCCTTATGTTCCTGATGAAAGCCAATTGTTAGTTATTAATACCTGTTTTGATGGTCCTTGCTGGGCTTATTCTAAACTTAGAACAAATAGTATTGGCTGTAGTGGTAACAATAATTTTAATTAAGTCAATGAAGGTAGATAGTAATTTTTAAAAGAATGAAAATTGATATTATTGGTGTTTTATATCATCTATAGTAGAGAATATTGAAGTATTGCTAACTGGATAATTTGAATATAAAAGCAAAAGTAGTTGGAATCATTAATAAAATAAAAGATAAAATGACTGAAATATTTGTTACCAACTCTTCTCAGTAGATCTCTGAAATAAGCATTTACAGGATGTATGAATGGGTAACCAGTATTAAATGAAATTTATTTGTTAAATATTTAAAGAGTAACTCTAATGTGCCAGGCCCTGTATTTTCTGACACAAAACCAGATCTTATGGAACTTAATACAATCTAGACATGAAAACACATTTATTTATTCATCAAATACTTAATGGGGTATCTACTATTAGCTGGGCATTATGCTAGGCATTGGTAATATGATGAAAACCATACTAAAATCACTAATATCTTGGTGTGTACATTCCATCTGTGAGGGAAAGACCAGGAAACTACCTGATAATGTGGTAAGTACAAAGGTAGAGCAAACACAGTTGGCCATTGAACAACACAGGAGTTAGGGGTGCCAACCTCCCCACTCTGCACAGTTGAAAATCTATGCATAATTTTTGACTCCCCTAAAACTTAACTATTAATAGCCTACTGTTAATATGAAACCTTACATATTACAGCCATTTAACACATATTTTGTGTGTTATATGTATTATATACTGTATTCTTAAAATAAACTATAGAAAAGAAAATGTTAAGAAAATCGTAAGGAAGAAAAAATACATTTTCAGTATTTATTGAAAAAATCCGTGTGTAAGTGGACCCACTATTAATTGCCTACAATTTAAAGCTGGGTTGTTCAAGGGTCAACTGTACAGAGAGCTGTGGGAACACACAGGAGGGACCTCTGACCTCCCCCTGATAGTGGGCAAGTTTGAGGAAGGTTGGGTTGTCAAGAAAGGTTCTTTAGTGAGTGACATGTAAGCTGATACCTGAATGAGACGCACACGCTAGACATCATAATGGGAGTGAGTCATTAATAGATAAAAAGTGAGATTGAGGCAGAAGGAACCTCATGGGTTCAGACTTGGAGGCCAAAGATAGCATGATCGTATTTTAGTTACTGGAAAAGTCGCTATGCAGCCAGACAGCGAAGGGACAGGAGGAGAGTAGCTAGGGGTAAGCAGAGAGCCTGGCAGGGCCTTTGAAGGGGATTGGATTTCATCCTAATGGCCAAGGGAAACTACATCAGGTTTTAAATGGAGAAACCACATGATAGGATTGGCCTGTTCAGAGCATCCCAGAACCCCTGGGGAAGCTGACAGATGCTTCTGTTTCCCCGGTGACCACACCCTCTTGGAAGAGCCAGACAAACCTGTCTCCCCAGAATAGCTCAGCCTCTGCCAACTAGGAAAAGAGGGCTTTTTCTTCTTCTCTTGCCTATCTGAACAGGAGTCTCTGTGTACAGGCATTTATTCTTCAGTCCAACCTTGTAATCACACCTCCACACACTTCCACTTTTTCGACAGTGTCATTACTTGCCTGCTACCTGCCAGGCACTGTCCAAGGTCCTGGGAAAGCAGCTCTCTTGGAACTTCCATTCTAGGGGATCATGGCATTCTATGCAGAAAACAAGAGATCATGGAAAAAATTAACCATTCTGGTCTGTATATTACTATTTATCCAGCACTGTCTGCTTGTCAGACATTGTTCTAGCTGCTTATTATCTCATTTAATATTTTAGCATTCTCTTAATTGAACAAAAGTTATGGACCAAGACCAGATTAGGTTTTACAGACATTTTCTCAATTAATTTTCACAAAAATCTTGAGAGGCAGGTTCTCTTATTTCAATGTTACAGGCAAGGAGTGGGGCACAGTTTAACTAACATTGCTAAGTCCACACAAATAATAAGGAAACACTGCTTGAATTTGAACCTAGGTTATCTTCACTGAACATTCATATTATTTCAGTCTAACAGTGTGATGTCACTTCTCTCAATTTAGTTCCTTAGTGAAACTTCAGTTGGAGCACTAGAAATTTTTTGCAATGCCTGCTGCAGTGAAGGATGCAGTAAAGGGTATCATCAGTATTTAGTATTGAAATATTCTTAACAATAAAAATTATATAGCCACAAAATTTTATGATGAAAACTAGAGGCCTGGTGCACAAAATCGTGTATTGATGGGGTCTGGCTGGACCGCCCCAATGGGGTTGGGGAGGACGATCAGGGGTGGGGCCAGCCAGGGGGAGGGGCCGTGGGAGGTTGGGGGGGCCAGTCAGGGCCCCGATTGGGCTGACTGGCCGCTGCAGTACATGTCATAGCAATGTTCCGGTCGTTCTGGTCATTCCATTGTTCTGGTCGCGTGGCTTTTGTATATATAGATTGTCTCCATGTAACTTTGAAATGCTTTCAGTAACTTTTGTATGTTTTTCCAATAATTTATTTCCTCTTTAAAAATGTAAATTAAAAAAAATGCTTTTAGGAAAATTATAAGCCCTGGCTGGTTTGGCTCAGTGGTTAAGATAGCCAGCCTGTGCATTAAAAGGTTGCAGGTTTGATTCCTGGTCAAGGGAATGTACCTTGGTTGCAGGCTTGGTCTCTGGCTGAGTAGGGGAGATCAAGCCAGATCAGTTCCTTAGTGAAACTTTAGCTGGAGCACTAGAAATTTTTTGCGGGAGGCAACCAATTGATGTGTTTCTTTCACATCAATGTTTTTTTGATATCTCTCTTTCTCTCCCTCTCTCTCTCTCTCTCTTCCCTCTCCCTTCTACTCTATCTAGAAGTAATGGAAAAATAGAAAAATTATAGAAATATGTAAGAAGGAAAAAAGCACTACCCGGAATTTTTATATTTGGTATATTTGTTAGCATTTTGATATATTTCCTTCTGTTTTTTTTTGATGCACATTTAAAAATAAAGTTGAGATCAGGTTGCATATAATTATACAGGATTCTTCCCCATTATTTTATGATGAATTTTCAAATACAGAAGTTAAAGAATAATACTATGGACCTTGAGAGCTTATTTGGAGGTTCTAGCAGGGGAGCGCAGCTACTCATATACCCTTGACCGAAGATGGGTCCTCTCCTGGCGGCGGGGGGGGGGGGGGGGGGGGGGGGGGGGGAAGGTCGTCCTCTTTGACCGAGCGCGCAGCTTCGGGAGGGATGCACATGGATCGGTGAGGGAGGAGGGAGACACCCGCCTAGCCAGCCAGATCAGCCGAATCAACCCTGGCGATCAATGGGGTGACAGATGTCGCAGCCAGATCGCCCTCACATCCAAGAATAGTACTATGAACACACACAGAACCACCTAGATTTAATAATTGCTAGTCGTTCACTGTAATTTAAACTATACATATATGTATATTACTCTTTGTATAAAATTTGTGCAAGAGTAGACCTTCGCTGCCCCGGCTGCCTCAGCCCTTGTAGCCCTGGCTTTATCCGGAAGTTCATCCAGACGGTCGTTCCACTGTTCGGCCGGTCGAATTTCATATTGTGTTTTTTATTATTATAGATAAATTTATTGTTTTTTAAGCATAGTAATATAGGAATGTTTACAACTCATATGAAGAAGATCAAATAGTGAGGATTTGGTAATCTATAGTGTTTGCCTCTTTTGAGTTTATTAGTATTTATCAATAATAAAAACTACTGCAATTATTTTGATTAATAAATATGAGTCTTGAAGATGCAAAAATTACAAGTTTCTTGGCAATGAAAATCCCCGATTATGTTGTTCTGCACAGTACTGCTTCTGTTGGGAAGAAATAAATTATTTGGCAATTTTCTTGTTATAGTGTCCTAATAAGTAAATAATTAAGCCTTTGTTAGCAAAGATCAGCACCAGTTATGGTGTCGTTTCCATCTGAACTGTGGGATAAAAGATATGGGAAGATGTATGCCCAGGGTAGAGACTGTTGCAAATATAGATAGGGCATAACTAACTAAAGATAATACTACAAGGTTAAATTTTGGTTGAAGCTACCAAATTAGTAGAGTTGGATTCTTGAGTTGTATACAAGTACAAGAAGCTCTACCATCTTTTTATGTAATTACTTCTTGATTATTGAGTTTTTATTTATCTTTTTATTATCTTGATTTTATCTCCACAAAATCACAAAAATGTTTTAAACCATTTTTACTGCATTATGCACATGTAGATAAACACACAAATTATGAATATCTGTGGAACATTCCTACCATGTTTACCGCCATGATTACCTCCTTCTGCTATCCCAAAGGTAAATCACTACTAACCTGACTTCCAACCCCCAAAATGACTTGCACCTAATTTGAATTTTTAATAAATGGAATAATACATTATTTATTTGTGTGTGTGTGTGTGTGTGTGTGTGTGTGTGTGTGTAGATTGTCCATGGGTTGAGTATAACTGTGCTTTGTTTATTTTTATTGCTATATATGCTACCAAATGAATGTACCACAGTTTATGTATCCATTTTACTATGGATGGTTATTTGGGTTGTTCCTACTTTCTGGCTGTTATAAATATGCTACTATGAGCATCCTTCTAGATATCTTTTGGTGCACATGTGTACACATTCCTGTTAGTATAGTACTAGGATGGAATTGCTGGGTTAGAGGTTATGCCTATATCCAATTTAATGGATATTGGCAAACAGTTTTCCAAAAGGGTTGTACTAATTTGTACTTCCATGAGAAGGGTATGAGAGTTCTTTTTGTCTATATTCCACACTTTGGGCAATTCTTTATTTTATTTATTTTTAAAATTTTAGCCATTTTCAAGGGTATGTAGAAGTATCTAATTATGGTTACAATTTGCACTTTCCTGATTACTAATGCACAACTTTTAAATGTATTTATTGGCCACTTCAGTACTTATATAATCTTTGTCAGTTATGTATGTTGCAAAAAAAATCTTTTGTTATTTTTTTACTCACTAAATGATGAATTTATATTAACTCAAGATTTCCTTCTTCTTCTTCTTTTTTTTATTGTTTAAAGTATTACAAATAGTAGTACATATGTCTCCTTTATTTCCCCATTGACCCTCCCTCGGCCTCCCCTACACCCCCGGCACATGCCCTCACCCCCACCCCCAGTGTCTTGTGTCCATTGGTTATGCTTATATGCATGCATACAAGTCCTTCAGTTGATCTCTTACCCCCTAGCCCCCTCAAGTTTTCCTTCTTAATATAATCAAACTATCAGTCTTTTTCTTTAAAGGACTTTATATCCTATCTAAGGAAATATTTCCTTACTCCAATTATGACAATATTCTTTGTTGCCATCAGAATACTTGTTTATTATACTTGAAATTTAGATGAATCCAGAATTAATTTTTCTGTATGGTGTGAGATAAATGTTAGTTTTTTCTGTTATGGATAGCCAATCGACTTAATATCATTTATTGAAAATATTCTTTCCTTCCTGCTCTGTAGTACTATTTTTGGGGGTCATATTTAACTATAGTTTTGTCTCTGGATTATTTATTTAGTTCAATAGATGTATTTTTCCTCTTATCAATACCACAGTGTCTGAATTAATATACCTTAATTATAAAATTTTATATCCTTCAGTGCAAGTCTTTTCACCTTGTTGTAATTGTTTTTCTTTTCCTTGTCTCCTGTGATTTCTCTTTTTTCTGTTCTTTCTCTTCTTCCTTCTTTTTCCTCCTTAATGGTTATACCCAGCTCTTTGCTAAGTTAAAAGTTTGTCAAGTTAAACACACATAAACATGTGCCAAAACAACTTTTTAATTGAAGTATTTAACCCATGCATGTAATGTAATTGCCGGTATATTTGATTAAAAATTCATTTTCTACTTGCTTTCCATTTCTCCTGCCTTTTATCTTCTTTTTGCTTCATTTGCACTGATTGAGTATATTTAAATATTCCATTTTTGTCTTAGTGAGCTATTCAGTCTTCTGTATTCTTTTAGTCACTAGCCTAGAGATTATACTATACATTCTTGATTTATTAGGTGTCTACTATAAAATAGTATTTTTCCTTTTTCAGTAAGATGACAGAATATTTTAACTCCTTTTATCCTCTCCTGGCTTCCATGCTATGCTTTTATGCTCTCTTTACTTTTCATAATTTTTTTGAGTGGTGTATGATAGCGGTCCAGTTTCATTCTTTTACATGTGAATATCCAATTTTCATAGCACCACTTACGGAAGAGACTGTCTTTTCTCCATTGAGTGTTGTCTGCTTCATTGTAAAATATTAATTAAACATGTATGCTTCGGTTTATTTCTGAGCTCTTAATTCTTTTTCATTGGTCTATTTTATGCCAGTAGCATATTGTTTTGATTATATAGCTTTACTAGAGGCCTGGTGCACGGACTTGTACACCGGTGGGGTCCCTTGGCCTGGCCTGCACCCTCTTTCAATTTGTGACCGCTCGAGGGATGTCAGAGAGCCAGTTTTGGCCCGATCCCTGCAGGCCAGGTTGAGGGACCCCACCAGTGCACAAATCCTGCACCAGGCCTCTAGTATGCATATAAGATCTTTCATTAATCTCTTCCCGCCCTCCCCCCTCCCCCCTCCCCTCTGAGATTCACCAGTCTGTTCCATGTTTCCATGCCTGTGCATTGAGCATCTGCTGCCTGGTGGTCATTGCATGTCCTAGCTACTGGCCAGTCGGCCGGTCACTTAGGCTTTTATATATATAGATAGTACAATTTGAAATCAAGGGTGTGATGCCTCCTGCTTTGTCCTTTCTTGAGATTTCTTTGTCTATTTGGGGTCTTTTGTGGTTCCAGTTAATTTGTAGGAGTGTTGTTTTCTACTTTTGTAAAGTTGCCATTGGACTCTTGATAGGGATTGTATTGAATCTATAGATGGTTTTTGGTAGTGTTGACACGTTAACTGTATTGATTTTTTCTAATCTATGAACATGGGATATCTTTTCATGAATTTTTGTGTTCTTCAATTTCTTTCATAAGAATCTTGTAGTTTTCAGAGTAGATATCTTTCATCTCCTTGATTAAATTTACTTCTAAATATTTTATTGTTTTTGATGCTATTGTAAATGGGGTTAATTTCTCTATTTCTTTTAAAAAATATTCATTGTTAGTATATAGAAATGCTACCAATTTTTGTGTGTCCATTTTTGCATCCCACAATTTTACTGAATTCATTGATTAGATCTAACAGTTATTTGGTTGTGTCTTTATAGGATGTTCTGTATATAAAATCATGTCATCTGCAAATAGAGGCAATTTTACTTCTTTTTTTTTCTGATTCTGATACCAGCTGTGAGCCCAACTTCTGGCTGAGTGGCGCGCCCCCATGTGAGAGTGCACTGACCACCAGGGGGCAGCTCCTATGTTGACCGTCTGGCCCCTGGTGGTTAGTGCACATCATAGCGACCGGTCATTCCGCTGTTCAGTTGATTTGCATATGAGCCTTTTATTATATAGGTTTGTTAATTTTTTGCTTTACCTAATTCATAAATTAACCTTTATCATAAGTATCCTATCTAATAAAAGAGAAACATGGTAATTAGCTGTACCTCCGCTACCCTTCCCATTGGCTAATCAGGGTGATATGCAAATTAACTGCCAGCCAAGATGGCGGCCGGCAGCTAGGCAGCTTGAAGTGAACATGAGGCTTGCTGGCTTCAGTGACGGAGGAATCCAAGGTTCCCCGCCTGCCGCTGCCGGCCTCTGAGCTTGCAGTTTGAAACATTGTTACAAATATAGAAGCTAAACAAAACCCCAGAAACCTGCTTTCAGCCAGCCGGGATCTCAGAGCTGGAGTTGAAAGTGTTTCGATTATAGAACCCAAACAAACCAGATACCTGCTTTCAGCAGCCAAAGCCTAAGAGCTGGAGCCAAGCCTCAGAGCTAAAGCTGGCCCAGAATAGAAAAGAAAAAAAGAAAAAAAGGAGCAGTTGGGAGCTTCAGTCACCCGCCAGCCTGAAAACAGCCCTTAGCCCCTCACCCAGACTGGCCAGGCACCCCAGTGGGGACCCCCACCCTGAAGGGTGTGTGACCAGCTGAAAACAGCCATCATTCCCTCATCCAGGCTGGGCAGGCACCCCAGTGGGGACCCCCACCCTGACCCAGGACACCCTTCAGGGCAAACCAGCCGGCCTCCACCCGTGCACCAGGCCTCTATCCTATATAGTAAAAGGGTAATATGCCTCCCAGCACCGGGATCAGCAGAGCCGCGAGGCCTCCTGGCACCGGGATCAGCGTGACAGGGGGCAGCACCCAAACCCCCTGATCGCCCTGCGGCTCTGTGTGTGATGGGGCTGGGCCACAACCTCCTTATCCGCCCTGCTCTGTTCGTGACAGGGGAAGGCACCCCAACTCCCCAATCGGCCCTGCTCTGAGCCCGACCAGGGGCTGCACCTAGGGATTGGGCCTGCCCTCTGCCACCTGGGAGCAGGCCTAAGCCAGCAGGTCGTTATGTCCCGAGGGGTCCCAGACTGCGAGAGGGCACAGGCTGGGCTGAGGGACCCCCTCTCCCCCCGAGTCCACAAATTTTTGTGCACTAGGCCTCTAGTCTTACATAAGTCTTGTAGGCATATACATTTATTTCTCTTGGATATGTACCTAGGAGAGGAATTGCTGGGTCATATAGTTTATAAAAGAATTTTAAACAGCTTTGTAAAGTGTGCATGCCATTTTACATTTATTCAACAGTATGTGAGAGTTTCAGTTGCTAATACTCACAGCTGTCAGTGTTTTGATTTTTAACCATTCTCATGGGTGTGTATCTCATTGTGGTTTTAATTTATATTTCTTTGATGACTGATGTTGAATACCTTTTTATATGCTTACTAGAGGCCCGGTGCATGAAATTCATGCATGGGGGGTGGGGGAGTGGTGGTATCCCTCAGCCCAGCCTGCACCTTCTCCAATCTGGACATCCCATCTCACATTCCGGGACTGCTGGTTCCCAACCGCTTGCTTGCCTGCTGGCCTGATTGCCCCTAACCGCTTCTGCCTGCCAGCCTGGTCATCCCCCAACCACTCCCCTGCCAGCCTGATCGATGCCTAACTGCTCCCCTGCCGGCCTGATTGCCCCCAATTGCCCTCCCTTTGAGGCCTGGTCCCTCCCAACTGCCCTCCCCTGCAAGCCTGATTGCCCACAACTGCCCTCCCCTGCTGGCCATCTTGTGGCGGCCATCTTTGACCACATGGGAGCGGCCATCTTGTGTGTTGGAGTGATGGTTAATTTGCATATTACTCTTTTATTAGATAGGATTGGTCATTCAGATATTTTATGAAGTATTTGATGAATACTTTCTTTTTTAAAATATATTTTTTATTGATTTTTTACAGAGAGGAAGGGAGAGGGATTGAGCGTTAGAAACATTGATGAGAGAGAAACATCGATCAGCTGCTTCCTGCACACTCCCCACTGGGGATGTGCCCGCAACCAAGGTACATGCCCTTGACTGGAATCGAACCTGGGACCCTTGAGTCCACAGGCTGATGCTCTATCCACTGAGCCAAACCGGTCAGGGCTTGATGAATACTTTTGCATAGTCATTAATTGGGTTGTTTGTCTTTTTTATTATTGTTATACATTTTTTAGTGTACTGTGGTCTGAGTCATTTGTCAGATATATATATATAAAATATTTTCTTCCATTCTGGGATTGCTTTTTTACTTTTACTAACACTGCCTTTTGAGGAGCATGAGTTGTTTGTAAACTAAAATGCAATTTTTTGTTTATTGTTAGTGCCTTTCATGCCTAAGAAATCTTTGTCTTATCCAAGGTTGTGAAGATAGTTTCCAATGTCTTCTTCCAGAAGCTTTCTAGTTTAGCTTATACATGTAGGTCTATGATCTGTTTCAATTTAATTCTTGTGCATGGTGAGTATGGTTTATTTGTTTCCTTATAGATTGTTGTAACACCCTTTGTTGAAAAGATTATACTTTTTCCTTTGAATTGTATTGTACCTTTGGTCATATATGTGTGGGTATATTTCTGGACTCTATTCTGTTTTATTGATCTGTATACCAATGCAAACTGTCTTAAGTACTTTGGCCTTATAGTCTTAAAATCAGATAGTGCAAGTTTCTAATTTTGTTCTTCTTAGATCATCTTGGCTATTTTAGGTCTTTTGCATTTCCATATATGTTTTAGTATCAGCTTTCATTTCTGCAAAAATAATCCTTCTGGGATTTTGATCTGGGTTATATTAAATCTATAATTCCATTTGGAAAGAATTGACATTGCAAAATATTAGTTCTCTAATCCATGAACATGATGCATTATTTAGGTCTTTAAAAATTTCCCTCTGTAGTTTTCAGTATAGAATTCTTGCATTTATTTTTTAAAATTAATTCCTAGGTATTTGATATTTTTTATGATGTGTCATTATTTTAAAATTTATTTTCCAATTGTTCATTGACAGTATAAAGAAATTTAATTGATTTTTGTATATTGATTTGTTTACCCTGAAACCTTGCTAAACTTACTTGTTAGTTTTGTTGCTTATTTGTAAGTTTCTTAAAGTTTCCTGTATATAAGATTTTGCTCTCTTGAAAATAAAAATAATTAAAACATTTCTTCTTTATTTCTAATTTATATGCCTATCTGCTACTTCCCTTTCTCCCCCCCTCCCTTCCCTCCTTTTCCCTTTCCTTCCTCTCTTTCTTTTTCTCATTACACTGGCTCATGTCTCCAGTTCAGTCTTGAATAGAAGTGCTGAGAGTGAATATCTTCCCCCACCCGCCCTAGTCTGTGGGGAGGAAGCATTAAAGGCTTTCACCATTTATTTAAAGGCTTTCACCATTAAATATAATGGTAGTTGTAGGTTTTCACAGATGCTTTTATCTAAAACCAGATTGAGGAAGTCCCTGTCTAATCTTAGTTTGCTGAGAGTTTTTGTCATGAATGAATATAAGTTTTGGTCAAATGCATTTTCTCCTATTTTGTTCAAATATATTTTGAGATGATCATATGATTTCCATTCTGTTAATATGGTAAATTACATTGATTTGGTTTGCATTGTTAAACCAACTTTACATTCCTGAGATAAATTCTACATTTTCAGCTGTATTATATTGCCAGACTTAATTTGCTAATTTTTTGTTGTGTTCTTGATTCTATATTTATGAGGGATATTGATCTAGTTTTCTTTTACTGTGATGCTTTCATCTGGTTTTGTTTACAGAGTAATCCTGACCTCATAAAATGAGTTTGGAAGTGTTTTCTCCTCTTCCATTTTTGGAAAGAGTTTGTGTATGATTTGTATTTATTCTCTTAAATAGTTAATAGAATTTATTGGTAAATCCATCTGGATCTGAGGTTTTCTTTGTGGGAAGATTTTACATTGTTGAATTCAATGTAATAGTTATGGGGCATTTAAATTTTCTTTCTTATTGAGCCAGAGTTTATAATTTTGTAATCTTTGATTTTTGAGGAATGTGATCATTTTCATCTAACTTATCAATTTTATTAGCATATCTATAGGATCTGCAGTGATGTCCTAATTTTCATTTCTGATATTGGTAATTTGTTTCTTCTCTATATTTTCATTTATTAGGCTTGATAGAGGAATTATCAATTTTATTGAACTTGCCAAAGAACCAATGTTTGGTTTTATGATTTTCTCTATTGGTTTTCCATTTTCAATTTCACTGATTTATGCCTTTATCTTTATTTTCTTTTTTCTGATAACACTGAGTTTATTTTTTTCTATTTTGTTATGGTAGAAACATAAATAATTTATTTTGAATCTTTTGTATTTTCTAATGAAATAATTTAAAGCTATAATTTCCCCTTAAACATTGCTTTACTTGCGTCCCACAAATTTGATATGCTGTGATTTTATTGTATTTTAGTACAGAATATTTTCTAATATTCCTTATGATTTCTTCTTTGATTTATGGATTATTGAGATGTGTGTTTTTTCAAAAATATAAACGTTTAGTGACTTTCCAGATATGTTTTTGTTATTTCCAGTTTAATTTCATTGTGGTCAGGAATGATACTCTATGTATTGCTACATATACATTTTTAAGGTCTATTTTATGGGCCAGTAAACTTTGCATGTGCCCCTTAAAATAATGTATATTCTGCAGTTTTTGAGTGGAGAATTCTATCATTATTAATTAGGTTAACTTGTTGAGAATGTTGTTTAAGCTTTCTATTTTTACTGATTTTCAGTGTGCTTATTTTATGAATTACTAAGAGAAGATTGGTGAAATTTATAACATGAATTATGGACTTATTTGTGTCAGTTTCGCTTCATATAATTTAAAACTCTATCATTAGATGTACAGATATTTATGATTATTATGTCATCTTGATGAATTGACCCTATCATCACTGTATATTCTTCTTTATTACTGGTAATATTCTTTGTCCTGGAGTCTACTTGTCTGATATTTATATAGACACTCCAGTTTTCTTATGATGAGCATTTGCTAATGCTATGCTAATGGTACAAATTTTTCTAACTATTTACTCTTAATATATCTATCTTTATATTTCAAGTGTTTCTCACAGGCAGCAAATATTTGAGTCATGCTTTTTGAAAAAGTTAAAATCTATTTGACAATCTCTGCTTTTTAGACCACTTCCATGTAATATAATTATTGTTTAGGACATTTACATTTAATGTAACTAAAGATATAGTTGGGCTTAAGCCTGGCATCTTGTACTTGTTTTCTACTTGTCCCATCTATTCTATGTTTCTTTTCTTTTTAATATCTTGCCTTCTTTTGGGTTATTTTTAGTATTTCATTTTATCTCTGTATTGAATTACTAGGTATACATCCTTTTAAAAATTGCTTTAATGTTTATAATATATACCTTTAATTTCACAGCCTCCCTTAAAAGAATATTATACTAGCTAACATGTAATGTTAGAACCCTGTACATTTTCATTTTCCCCCCTCATCGTTTCTGTTCTTGTTATTAAATATTTTACTTCTTTCTCTATATATTATTGGTCTTACAATAGATGGCTATTATTTTTGTTTTAAACAATAAATCATCTTTTAAAAATATGTTAATATGATTAGAAAGTCTTTTATTCATTATATTTACAAAGTTCTAGAACTCTTTTTGCCTTTGTGTAAGTCCTAGGTTTCCTTCAGCCTCAAGACCTTTCTTTAACATTTCTTGTAGTGGAGTTCAGCTGGCAATAAATTCTCTAGTATTTGTCTTCAAATAGTCTTTATTTCATACTCAATTTTGAAGGATATTTTCACTGGGTATAAAATTCTAGGTTGACAGTTTTTTTCTTTCAGCCTATTAAAGATGTCGTTCCATTGTCTTCTGGCTTGCATTGTTTCTGACGAGAAATCAGCGATCATTCTTATCTTTGTTCCCCTGTAAGTAATGTGTCTTTTTTTCCTGGCTGCTTTTAAGATTTTCTCTTTATCATTGGTTTTTATCAGTTCAATTTTAATGAGTTTTGGTGTGATTTTCTTTGCTTTTATTTTACCTAAGATTCATTGAGCTTCTTGGATCTGTGGGTTTATAGTTTTCATCAAACTTGCAAAATTTTGGCCTTTTTTTTTTTCAAATAATTGCCACTCCCTGCCCCCATTGCACTGTTTTGGCTTTTAAACATACTTGGTTACTCTCCCTGATATTTTCCCACAGCTCACTGAAGCTCTCTTTATTTTTCTTCTAGTATTTCAGTTTGGGTTGTTTTTCTTGTTATGTCTCCTAATTCACAGATCTTTTCTTCTACATTGTCTAAGCTGCCATTACTCCCATTCAGGGAATTTTTCATTTTTGGTATTATATTTTTTAATTTTTAGAAATTTCATTTGGTTCTTTTTTTATATCTTTAATAGCTAGCCTCATTGTTTTCATATTTTTCTTTAAATATGTTTATAATAGCTGTCTTAGAGTCCTTGTTTGCTAAAACTACCACATTTCTGTAATTTCTGGGTTTGTTTCTAATGCCCAGTTTTTCTCCCAATTATGGGTTACATTTTCCGTCCTTTTCAAATAGTAAGTAATTTTTGACTGGTTGCTGGTCTTCAAGAATACTACATTATGAAGTGTCTGGATTTTGTTGTCTTCCATTATAGTGTGTTAAAGTTTCTTTTGACAGTCAAGTTACTGGTGGATTAGCTTAACCCTTCCAAGGCTTGTTCTTATGCTTTGTTAGGGGGATCCTGGGGAGGCTTTTTCACTAATGTTAGTTCAGCTCTCCTACTATGACATGACTTTTTAGAGTCTCCATTGAATAATCCAGGTTTTTACTGAGTTCCCTCCGCTCTGGCTGGTTGGAACTTGAATATCTCCCAACCCTGAATGTGATGTAGGAATTATCCTATATAATAAAGAGGTAATATGCAAATTGACCATCACTCCAACACACAAGATGGCCGCCCCCATGTGGTCAAAGATGGCCACCCCCATGTGGACACAAGATGGCCGCCACAAGATGGCCAGCAGGGGAGGCCAGTTGTGGGCTATCAAGCCAGCAGGGGAGGCCAGTTGGGAGGGACCAGGCCTGCAAGGGAGGGCAGTTGGGGGCAATCAGGCCTGCAGGAGAGGGCAGTTAGGGTTGACCGGGCTGGCAGAGGAGGGCAGTTGGGGGTGACCAGGCCTGTAGGGGAGGGCAGTTAGGGGTGACCATGCTGGCAAGGGAGCGAAGTTAGGAGTGATCAGGTTTGCAGGGTAGGGCAGTTGGGGCTACCAGGCCTGCAGGGGAGGACAGTTGGGGTGACCAGGCCAGCAGGGGAGGGCAGTTAGGGGCGACCAGGCTGGCAAGGGAGCGAAGTTAGGAGTGATCGGGTTGGCAGGGTAGGGCAGTTGGGGGCTACCAGGCCTGCAGGGAAGGGAAGTTGGGGGTGACCAGGATGGCAGGGGAGGGCAGTTGGGGGTGACCGGGCCTGCAGGGAGGGCAGTTGGGGGCAATCAGGCCACCAGGGGAGCAGTTAGGCATTGATCAGGCTGGCAGGGGAGTGGTTGGGGGGTGATCAGGCTGGCAGGCAGAAGCGGTTAGGGGCAATCAGGCAGGCATGCAGGCAGGCGCCAGCAGTCCTGGATTATGAGAGGGATGTCCGACTGCCTGGTGGGATCGGGCATAAACAGGCAGTCGGACATCCCTGGAGGGGTCCCAGATTGGAGAAGGTGCAGGCTGGGCTGAGGGACAACCCCCCTCCCTGTATACAAACTTTGTGCACTGGACCTCTAATTAAGTTATCAGTCCCTCATAATTGTTCTTTATGAAGCCAAATTAAATTTTGTCTTACACATGTTTAGTATAAAGCCAAACCCCCCAAAGGACTCCTAGGATTTCTAGAGCTTTTACTTTGCTAAGCTCCTTCTTCTTTGGTACTCTACCCAGCAAATTTAAGTCATCTTGCCCCTCTAAACTCCAGTTTTTGTTCACCACAACTCAATAAAACCAACCTATTGTGCTAATATTTCCTCTTCCAGGGCCAAGGTCTGGAAATTGTTTCCAGGAAGAAAGCCAGGGTGGTTGTAGGACTCATTTCATTGTTTCTCTTCTCTCAAGGATCATTGTCCTGTACTACATGTAGTCTGATTTCTGAATATAGTTGTTTCATATATATTTTCCATTTTTTTAGTTGTGTATGGTAGGAGGGCATGTCCAATACCAGTTACTCTGTCATAGTAGGAAACAGAAGTCTTGTCTGCCATGTCTTTATGCTATATTTTTGTTTTTATTTTCAAATGAAAGGAGATCTATCTTTATTACATTTGCCTTATGGTAAAGTATATATTACAATCAGTTGTAATATTTTTCCCAATTACAACTACCTGTGCTCTATCTTCAGAGATTTTGATTCGGTCTAATATGGGGTCTAGGCATCATATTTTTTAAACCTTGACAGATGATTTTTGAAACACAACCAAAGCTAAGAATCACTATTCTAGTAAGCTTAAATATAGTGTAAATTTGGTGAACTACTACCTGCTCTTAATTCAGTTTTATTCTGTAAAAATGGAATAAAAAATTATAGGAATAGGATCTCCTGCATATCCCCACCATCCGCATATAAAGCATTAATCTCTGGCAGAACAGGAGTCTTTACCTTCATCAAGCTCTATGGCTGTTGCATAGTCTGATTTCTTTGTGCCTATGCCATAGCAGTTGTTACATATTTTGAATATTATTTCTATTCTAAAAATGTCAGGAAAAGTCGCCTTGATGCTTGTAAAGTGCTCTGCAGATATTCTCATAATACACAGGTTCAGAGATGGTTTTACCTTGGGTGGCTCCATCTTTGGTTAGTGGTGACTCCTAGAGCTCAGGTTTGAGAAGCATTCTGGGGCCATTTCTGGACTCAGCAGGACGGACTGCTCTTACGGATTAGTGATATCTGCTATGAATTTGGGTTTGGAGAAGTGAGGCTGCATGTCCTATGCATTTGGAACACTCCTACACTGATTAAAGGCACTCTTTTTTTCAGTTTTCTTTCATTACACAAGAAAACTTGTTGCTATTCTCTATATTCATCTTGACTTTTCCACATGTGGGAAACAAATCTTATAGTTATAGAATGCATATATTCAAATAATTTCTTCATCTATTTCTTACTCATTCCCTCTTTCTCACTCTTTAAAAATATAATCAATATAATACTGTTATAAGAGTAGTGGTTTTGGTCTTTACTTACTTTTTGTCTTCTTTGTATATTTTTTAAGGTCAATGGCTCTGTTGACTGTATTTTCGAATTCCAAATTAGACACAAAATATTATGCTTAGTCTAACAATCTTTGAATATTGAATATTGAAAATAGAATATTTGAAGTTAAAATACTTCTAGATAGAAAATTTTATAAAATGTTTGGAGCATAAGTTAAGCTGAATCATTAATAGTAAATATTTTTGATTATAATTTGATATATAACTAAGTAACAATGTCCTCTCACCTGCAAATTCTTCTTGTTTAGGCCAAACATGGTCCTATAAGATTAGAATATGACAATTTAGAAAAATGTGTCCTACTTTCAACTTATAATTCTATTACTTTTTAAATGTTAGCTACGTTCTTCGGGCTACAGACTCTTCTGGATGATGATAATTCCTTGGTTCTTATCCTCATTCGCTGTGTGTTGTACTGTGTTAAGGAGTTGGGTATTAGCAAACTAGCAGAGATTTAATTTGTGGGTCGCATGTGAGAGAGCGGCATTGCGCTTGGGCGAGAAAGTCATCTTTCCAGTCTACCAATTTGATGGGGTGGGGTAGAAAATGGAATGGTGGCAGGTGCTTTATCATTCATTTCAGTTGCTATCAATTTGAAACGCTGCCTCGTGCCAAAAGTCTAGGATGTTTAGCATAGTATATACTACAGTGAAAAGAGCAGAGTGTCAAGAACCAAGTTCTAGTCCTAGCTAGACTCGACTAGTTCTCATCTAGTCATTTACGAATTCTGTGATCATAGCAAGCTACTTAGCCTTTTTACCTTTAACTTACCCGTATATTTGATGAGGTTATTGATCTGCTGTATCTATCCCACAGAGTTGTTGGGATGATCCAGTGAAATCAGAGAGCACTTACCAATGGTATATCATTGTGAGGTAATACTTGGTATTGTGTATGCCACCTTATATTAGATTGTCTCCTCCCATAGGAAAATGGATGATGGAGTTGTGATATCTTTGCTCAATTTAAACATTTTTCATATATTTAAAACTCATTTTAGGAAGGCTTCTGGTGATGATTCTATTTAGGTAAAAGAAAACTAATGAAGTATCTGCTGTGTTTTTTACTAGGGCACAAATAATTTCAATGAGAAGTATTCATCAGTTATGCTTTGCTTTACAGCTTGGAATCCCATCCACTGTCAGCACATTGAATGCCACAACGCAATTAACAAACCAGCGGTGAAGGTACTGTTTTATTCAACCTGGTCTCATACTGTATTGCCAGTGGTCAAATTGTCAGCAAGTTGTTGGACGAAATGTTAGTTTATATGTTATTCATGAAATTCAGCTTAATTCTTCACAATATGAGACTGACTTGGTTCCCATAATTGAAATTAGTTTTTATATCCGTCCTTCTTTCTTCCTGTCGCAATGACCTCTTTGGGTTTGCTCAGATGTCAACAGAAAGGAGATACTTTCTGATTTTTTCAGTTATTTTCCCTCTAGTTTTACGTCACACTGCATTCACAGGAGTCCTCTGACTTCCTGATGATTTCTGGCCTCCCACTCACAGAACTCATCAAGAATCAGATTTTCTTCCTCTCTTATAGGCAGACAGCCCAGTCTACTCCTCTGGCCTGGCCTCACTTTTCTCGCAGGCTGTTCCCTATAGCCACTCCTCCAGGATCAGCCAAACCATCCTACTTTCTGTCATTTTAAAAAAATTGAGATGGCATTCATGTAACCCAAAATTGATCGTTTTAAAGTGAACAATTCAGTAGCATTTAGCACTTTCATAATGTTGTGTAACCACCACCTCTGTTATTTCCAAAACATTTTTATCATCCCCCAAATGTTACTTTCTGAAAATATAAAAAAAGTCTTTTGTATTTTAACTTTATACTTCCCAGAAAGGTAACATTCTTGTTAGTTGACAAGACATGTTTTTTCATGACAACAGGTCTGCATGGTATTGTTTTTTTCTTTACAAATGCACAGGGATGTGGCCTTAGGACATGTAGATCAAGGGTACCCAACTTCCAGATGCTTATGCAATAATGTTAAATGAAAAAGAAATTATAAAATTGTGTAGTGTGATGCCAACTTAGTTTAAAAATTGCGTATCTGTATATTTATATTTATATTCATTGTGAAAAACCATCAGTAATGCTCATCAGAACGTCAGTTACTATGATTGCATTGAGATGGGGGGTTATTGAAGTAGTTAACTTTTCTTTCCTTTTCTCCATTTCCCCAAACCTCTACATTGGGAATATATTATATTTATGACCAGAGAACAATATTTTTAATGCAAGGTCAGATATGAACATATTAATATGGGTGTAAACAGATCTGTTCAGAGTAGAACAGAATTGACATTATTAGTCACAAATCAGATGGATCGTGTTAATGAATTCATTGAACACATTAGAGGTCTTCTAGCTAATCTCTATTGAGTTCTAACATTCTAGGAGTTTTTCCTTTTGAGTGGCGTGAACAAAAACCTTTATCTGATGGAGTTATCGGTGACTCCTTAGAAATGCAAGTAAAGGTGAAGAAGAGGTCTACCTGGGCTGCATGGGAAAGACTCAGGGAAAACTGATTTATTCTCACACAGAGCCTAATATTTACATAATAGTGAGCTATACCCCGAGGCAGTAATGATTTGCCAAATAGAAAAGTAACATTTATTTTTATTGCAATAGATTGCAAAAAACAAAAATACTTGTGGGGCAAGAGCCAAGTGTTGGGATAGGAATTACAATGAATATATGTTGGAATTTATAGTTCATTTTATCACATTCTGCTTTTAGTTTTACTATTTGAAAATCACTTTACGTAATAGTTTGGAGCCCAGATAATTCTCTAAGATAGGAGTCAGCAAACCAGCCAAATCTGGTCTGCTGCCCGTTTTTGTAAATAAAGTTCTGTTTAGCCCTAACTGGTTTGGCTCATTTGGTAGAGCATCAGCATGCAGACTGAAGGGTCCCAAGTTCGATTCTGGTCAAGGGCATGTACCTTGGTTGTGGGCACATCCCCAGTAGGGGGTGTGCAGGAGGCAGCTGATCGATGTTTCTCTCTCATCGATGTTTCTGATTCTCTATCCCTCTCCCTTCCTCTCTGTAAAAAAATCAATAAAATATATTTGAAAAAAAAAAAAAGACTGAGATTCCAACAACAACAACAAAAAATAAAAATAAAAATAAATAAAAGGTCCCAGGTTCGATTCCGGTCAAGAGCATGTACCTTGGTTGCGGGCATATCCCCAGTAGGAGGTGTGCTGGAGGCAGCTGGTGAATCGATGTTTCTAACTTTCTATCCCTCTCCCTTCCTCTCTGTAAAAAATCAATAAAATATATTAAAAAAAGATGAAGTTCTATTTATTTGCCTATATATCATCTGTGGCTGCTTTTTGCTACAACAGTAGGGTTGAGTAGTTAGTTGTTGTTTTTTTAAAGTATATTTTTTATTGATTTCAGAGAGGAAAGGTGAGGGAGAGAAAGCTAGAAACATCAATGATGAGAGAGAATCATTGATCAGCTGCCTCCTGAAAGCCCCACACTGGGGATTGTGCCTGCAACCTGGGTATATGCCCTGACTGGGAATTGAACCGTGACCTCCTGGTTCGTAGGCTGATGCTCAACCACTGAGCCACACCGGCTGGGCTTGAGTAGTTAGTTGTGACAGAGAACACTTGGCACACAAAGCCAGAAATATTTATTCTCTGACCATTTACAGAAAGTTTGCTAGTCCCTGATTTTTAACATACCAAAAAGTAATTATCCATTGCATCAAAGGAAGCATGAAACTTACCTAAGGAAAATTTTCATACTGGGTCTTTAGCATCAGGCAATATATAATTTACAGATTTAGATCTTATAATTATTTAAATTTAGGAATAATGACTACTGTTTCCCCAATCATTGAAACACCTCAGGATTTTAACTTTAAAGGACAGGCTGTTTGGCTTATAAGTTTGGTGCATTTCCCCCTTCAAATCAGTAAAAACAAACAAAAAAAGGCAGAAGGATGTTCCAGAAGAATTTGTGACTTATTAACTACATAATCGGCTATATCATGAATTGATTATTTCTTAAAAGGCATAACAGAATTCAAAATGACTTTGGTAAGTCATAGAAACTTAAACTGATGCAAAGTGCAAAATTCAGCTAGTAGTCTACATGTTTTGTTCACTTGATTTTAAAGATCCAGATATTTAAAAATATCCTAGTGATCAACTGTAAAATGAACGCTTTTCATCTCTGCGCTTAGGTTAATGAAAACTCAGCCATAAATAATCCAAAACTGAACAGGGCACAGCAGGGTGAAACAAGACAGGTTCCGTGTGAAGAAAAAAACCACACACCTGGAAATGAAACATTGGATGATTAATGTAGAACTTAGATTGCAGTGTGTGAAAAATGAGTCATTCACTGTTAGATTCAAAGCTAAATTTTACGAATGAGGTTTCTGCTAGCTTTTTGGTAACAGTGACAATTTTCAATCTTACTGTATTTTTCTTTTCTTAAAGAGAGACACTGTGTTTACCACTTTAGAGAAGGAATTACTGTATGAGTAAGATGGAGGCAATTTCAGCAGCCATTGAACAAGATGCTTTTTTATCTTTGGGGAATGAGGTTAGATTTCTTGAACCATTTGTTACTAGAATTGCAAATAACAGGGGAAATGAAAAACCACAGTAGCCACATTTAAATCAACCGTGTGGACTCACGGGCCAGTGCAGGAAAAATGGCTACAGGTTGAATGGGTTCTACTAAACATATTTATTCCACTTTGCTTTTGAAAACCGTCAGTATTGGAACATTTGTGCTCATGATGTCGGGAATGTGATGAACAGGACAGGAGAGTTCATTCTGTCTTTTCATGTGTTTCAGATGTGTATAGACCCTTCCCTGTCAGTAGCTCTGGGTGATAAACCACCCCCATTGTATCTCTGTGAAGAATGCAGCCAGAGGATCGCAGGGTAGGTATAAAGGAAGCAGGGAACAATGAGGAGATAAGAATAATCAGTTGGACTTAAATTGGTTACATTATCCACATTTCCCATTAACCTCTCTGGTTTTTAAAGGTTACTTTGTCGGATATTTAATATGTAGCAAACTTTCATTTGAAAGATTTTAGCTTTGCAGAGTTGCACTCGTTCTCTGTGTGACAGAAGGAAGTCGTTCCATTTACTGAAGCAGCGGCCCTGTTGAAAAGGCCACAGAGAAAAAGAAAACTGGTTTTCAAACATGACAGATAATTCATGTGGGTTCTCTTTGCTTATTAGCCTCACAGAATCACACTCAGCTTTGTGCACATCATGATGTATTTTGGTTGGCTTAATTAGCATCTGGAAAGTATCATTTAAAGAACTGAATATGATGAAGTGCCTATAATTTATAATTTAGCTGGAATGCATTTGACATTGAAGAAGTTTGTTATGATAATGCTCTTAATTACACTTCCTTTCTATTAAAAGCCTTTTAGTACTAGCGTGTAGCTTATAAACATTCATGTGGAAGGGTAACATCGCTAAGAAGCTAAAAAATGAATTTTGTTTTTCTTCATAGGGACCACAGTGAATGGTTGATTGATGTTCTTCTGCCACAAGGTATGGTTTACTTCAGAAAGAATGAATCATGAGTAATCATGACTAATGGCATGGCTGATTTGTCTCCTTTTGTACTATTTTATTTAACAGACAGTAACCAAAGTATTATATTCTATGAATATTCATTGAAATGAAGCATTATATAAATTTCTTGCTGGTAATATGCCTACACCTTTAATAATAAGGGAAGAGATATCATTTCTACCCAAATTAAGGGGAGTTGTTGGATTAGGATTCCGCATGATTAAAGCCCTGCTGAATTATGTTTTAAGAGGTTTTATGTATATATAACAGTGTTACCAATGATATGTTTGCCAGGCCAGAAAGGGAATAAGGAACATTAGTGGGAAGAACATTGAATAATAGGACTTTCTCCTGCCACTATTACTAACTGTGTTTTTAGGGGAAATCATTTAATCACTCTGACACTTAGTCTCCCCATCAGTAAAATGGGAATAAAGTGTATCTGACCCATCTCAATGAGGAGACGAGATCATAATGCTTGTAGTTTGTTAGAGTTCTGAAAGCTACGCCCGGTAAGTTGACAGATCAGATAGATAAGGTACTACTCTTCCACCCAGGGGAGGCAGGTAATCTGGCCACCTAATTGGAGACAGTGACCAGGAAAAGTACTGGAAAGCAAAGGAAAGATGAAAGGTGGAAAAGCTGGGAGCATACTGAGTACAGATAGGCACACAAAGGGAACTCAATAATGGCTTTAGAGGAAGATAATGAAAGAGTAGGAGAGGCCTCATTTAAAAAGCAATCCCTGCTGGGGATCGAGCTCACAACCCGGGCATGTGTCCTGACCTGGAATCAAACCAGCGACCTCTTGGTGCATGGGTTGACCCTCAATCACTGAGCCATACTGACGGGGCAACAATAACGTTTTATTATTTAACTAGACATGTGACTGACCTCAGATTAAGATAAACTCTAAGGTAGCAAACTGTTAAATAGCCATTAGTTATGCAAAACTAGTATTAAAAACTAAGTTGAATATTTGAATCAATTGGCTCCACTTATTCATAATTTTCAGACAGATTTTAGGAGACATTTACCTTTGATCTTTTTAATAATTGGAACATAGACGATACTGTAAATAATAGTTCAGTCCATTTTTTGAACACTTACTCTTTCAAGGGAAATGCTAACATTCTTGGAAAAATTATTTTCAAGTGCTCTCAAGCATCAATTTTCATGGAAATAATTTGTATGCCCACTCAAAAGAGTTTTCAGCTATTCATTTAAGTCAGTCCTGAAGTAGATAGTAGTTTGGCAGCCTTACTCCAACTGGTCAAGCCATGGGTTTGAAAATTGCTTTCTCTCAAATAAGCATGCAGCTGATTTTACACTAGGACAGGACTGTTTATAAATGGATAGTTCAACTCTAAGTAGTTGAAATAGCAAGATTTTTCTGTATAGAAAGTCCTGTCCAAGGTAAAGCCCTAAATATATCACATCAACTCAGTGTCATAGTATAATGGAACAGCAGTAAAGAGGGATCCATAGACATATCAGTAGATCTGCCTCCCCCATTGGTAGCCTGGGTGACCCTGAAGAAGTCATGCAACCATAGCGGCCCTCAATTTTGTTTTCTGTCAAATGAGATGAAAGTTACTTGGCTTTAACATGATCTGAATTCTAGGTCATGTCTGAGAAGGTTGAGTTACTTATAAGAATAGGGGAAGTATTTGCAGCATGCAGGTGCTTTTAATCTCATTAAACATAAGTAGATGATGGTAATTCATGAGACAAGGAAGAAGCTGTTTTGTGTAAGTCTAGAGGTTGTATTACAAAACTTGTTTTTACTCCCTTTCATGGCTGCCCTTGTTGAAAATGGGCTCTCTTTCTTTGTTGATATTTTGTGTACCTTCCCCTTACAGCTGAAATATCTGCCATATGTCAGAAGAAGGTAAGAGCAAACCATCTCTGTGGTGGGGCATGAGTTGCTGTGTTTGTATGTAAATTCATTCATTGACATCTGCCTCATTTCTGCACCCTGGTTTCTCAGTACGTACCTGTCACTGTATTTGTGAAGCGGGAAAAGAAATAATTTAGCATGCAACATTGCTATATCCAAATGGTCTCTATTTCCATTTCTGCTTTTGCTCACCCATCTTATGCACAAATATTTTTGATAAGTTACCTGAAATAAAAGCTATGCACTTCTTTGGAATAGAATTCTAATTACAAAAGGGTTGAATGACAGTATAATCTGTGCAACTTAACTGTGGTAAATGATGTAGCTTATATGCTAAACATCTTTATTGTTTTGAAGTGGAGTTGGAAACAGGCTAATATATGTGTTAAAACATACTCAGACCAACTATATGTGGAGAATATTCACTTATATGTAAATTCAGTGTTATCTCTAGTTAAAGATTCCACCTTCAAATTTCCATGAGCCTTTCATGACAAGTTTCCCTAAATCATACCCATCTTTTTACTTGTTGTGGAAAGTACAAGAGAAGGTAGTATGGTGTCCTATATAGAACTTTGTATTAGTTGGTTGAGATACTTGGATTCTGGTCAGCTCTATCTCCACCTACGATGTACAGATCATTTAAACTTTTGAGGAGTTAGTCATGAATGAGTACCTTTGGAGGCCTGTTTCAGTTATCTATTGCCACATGCCTTATAACAATAAACATTTATTTGATCACAGTTCCTTGGATTGGCAATCTAGCTATACTCAGCTAGGCTTCTTCTGATAAACTCCTAGAGGCTCACTCATGCATTTGTATCGGTTTGTGAGTAGGCTGGGGGTTAGCTGGTCCCAGATGACCTCACTCCCCCGTCTGGGGCTTCCGCCTGGGATGGCTGGGATGGTTGGGATGACTCCGTGTCTAGTCCTCCCTCTTCCCGTAGGTGTCTCATCTTCCAGGAGGCCAGGCTGGATTTGTTCACGTGGTAGCAGGGTTCTGAGAGAATAAGAGGAGGTTGAAAGGCCTTTTGAGACCGAAGCTCAGAAGTCACGCAGCATCACTTCTGCTTCATTCCATTGTCAAAGGAAGTCCCAAGGCCGGCCCCATTTCAAGGAGTCGGGGAATAAACGCCTCCCCTTATATAGCAGCAAGAATTTGTGGTCATATTTAACCCACCACAGTCCACCTTCTGGGCATTAAGTTCTTACATTCTCTCCAAATACAAAATACTCTCAGCACCTTACATGACGTTTAAAGTTTTATCCATTTATGACTTCAGGCTGAAAGCGCATTATGTTGTGGTTTGCATCTGGTCTGGTCACTGATGAAACTCTTGGGGTGCAAATTCTCTTGATCCAGAGACCTGTGAACTAAAAAGGCAAGTTATGTCTGCTCTCTCCACACCCAACACACAATGGTGAGATAGGGACACGATAGCAGCAACAGACTTCTGTTCAAGAAGAGGAAGAGGAAGCAGGGAGCAGTCACTGGTCTGTCGCAGCTCCAGCCAGGAGCACATCAGTTCTGTCTCTGGGGATAATGAATGTGCCTTACGTGGGATCTGGTTTTGCTTTCTGGGAATAGTTCCCAAATCCATTGTTGTCTTCCTGGGCATCTTGCTGCACTCTGAGACATCTCTCCTTTTCCATACGAAAAGGCCCATGTGACAGCTAAGCAACTCTCTCAGGCTGCTTCCTGCATGTAGGGTGGGGGGAGGAGCGGGGAGGGTGGGGGGCGGGCGTGGTCTCACAGACCTGTTTTCATGTGGAGCTGTGTCTGTCCCCTGTAGTCTAAGTTGATGGTGCTTTTATGCTAGTTTGACTTTAAAACTTTGTGAATTTTCAGTAAATCTTATTGGAGTTCTGTGCCCCCAAAGCCATCTATATAGTTATTTTTGAGACAGTTCTTTCTATACGTTGGGCATTTCAATATGTCCTTAAAATTATTAGAAGCCGTGTTGTAGCTGAGAGGCTCAACTGGGCATCACCTTATATCTTTCTGAGATTTTAACAAAGGATCATACAGTCATTCAGCAAACTTTTTAAATTTAATCCTCACCCAAGGATATTTTTTTTCCATTGATTTTTTTTTAGAGAGAGTGGAAGGGGGGAGAGAGGGGAGAGAGAGAGAGAAACATCAGTGTGAGAGAGACACATCAATAGGTTGCCTTCTGCATGTGCCCTGGTCCAGATAGGGGATAGAACCTGAAACTGAGGTATCTGCCCTTGATCGGGAATCAAACCTGTGACCCTGTGGTTAATGGGCTGATGCTCTAACCATTGAGCAAAACCAACCAGCACCATTTAGGAAAGTTTTCATTCGATTTTTATCCTGAGGTTATTTCTTACTTTAAGAATCTTTTAGAAGCTGGAGAGACTAGGATGAGAAGCAGCTTTATTTTGTATATCAGCATGTTCCAGCTCTGGCAGTATATACCTAATATATTTGACACCCTGAGGAGACAATTTTTTTAACACTCTCCTCCTTTATATGATAAAATTATTTTTATAATATTTTAGTAATAAGCTTCAAATTAGCACATTTTTATTACTTATTCTTTAACTAGAGTCTCGGTGCATGGGATTTGTGCACTGGTGGGAGGCATGGCCTGTGGGGATCAACTGCTGTGGGAGCTCCGTTCATCCCAGTCAGCCGAGCAGCTGCAGTGGGAGCAACCCGCTCATCCCAGTCAGCTGATTGGTGCTCCCCCTGTGGGAGCGCACTGACCACCAGGGGGCAGCTCCTGCATTGAGCGTCTGCCCTCTGGTGGTCAGTGCGCGTCATAGTGACTGGTTGATCAGTTGTTCTGGTCTTTCTGCCGTTTGGTCGCTGGGCTTTTATTATATAGGATAGGATAAACATTTTATTGTTTTTCACTTTTTATTTTTTATTATTAAATCTTTATTGTTTAGATTATTACAGTTGTTCCTCTTTTTTCCCCCCATAGCTCCCCTCCACCCAGTTCCCACCCCATGCCCTTATCCTCCCACTGTCCTCGTCCATAGGTGTATGATTTTTGTCCAGTCTCTTCCCTCACCCCCTATATCCCCTCCCCCCTGAGAATTGTCAGTCCACTCCCTTTCTATGCCTCTGATTCTATTATATTCACCAGTTTATTCTGTTCATCAGATTTTTTATTCACTTGATTTTTAGGTTCACTTGTTGCTATGTATTTGTTGTCACTTTGTTGTTCATAATTTTTATCTTTACCTTTTTCTTCTTCTTCCCCTTCTTAAAGAATGCTGAATCCCCTTCAGCATTTCATATAATACTGGTTTGGTGGTGATGAACTCCTTTAGTTTTTTTTTTTTTTTTTATCTGTGAAGCTTTTATCTGACCTTCAATTCTAAATGACTGCTTTGCTGGGTAGGGTAATTTTGGTTGTAGGTTCTTGCTATTCATCACTTCGAATATTTCTTGCCACTCCCTTGTGGCCTGCATCATTTCTGTTGAGAAATCAGCTGACAGTCATATGGGTACTCCCTTGTAGGTAACTAACTGTTTTTCTCTTGCTGCTTTTAAGATTCTCTCTTAGTCTTTTGCCCTTGGCATTTTAATTATGATGTGTCTTGGTGTGGTCCTCTTTGGATTCCTCTTGTTTGGGTTTTTTGTGTGCTTCCTGGACTTGTAAGTCTATTTCTTTCACCAGGTAGAGGAAGTTTTCTGTCATTATTTCTTCAAATAGGTTTGCAATATCTTGCTCTCTCTCTTCTTCTGGTAGCCCCATAATTCAGATGTTGGTATGCTTGAAGTTGTCCCAGAGGCTCCTTACACTATCTTCATATTTTTGGATTCTTTTTGCTTTTTGCTTTTCTGGTTGGGTGTTTTTTGCTTCTTCGTATTTCAAATCGTTGACTTGATTCTTGGGATCCTCTAGTCTGCTGTTGGATCTCTGTATATTATTCTTTATTTCAGTCAGTATATGCTTAATTTCTGATTGGTCCTTTTTCATATCCTTGAGGGTCTCACTAAATTTCTCAGAGGTTTCTAGAAGATTCTTGAGTAACATTATAACTATGGGTTTGAACTCTATATTCAGTAGTTTGCTTTCCTTCATTTCTTTCGTTTGTGACATGTTTCTTTGTCTCCACATTTTTTATGTTTCCCTGTGTTGGTAGAGTGGCTTTCTGTGCTAGGTGTCCTATAGGGCCCAGTGGCTCAGCCTCCCTAATTACCTGAGATTGACACTCTTGGTGCACCTCTTTGTGGGCTTAAGTCTTGATTGCTGTTGGTATGACTGGGAGGAATTGACCACCAAGCCAATTGGCCGTGAGGACCAACTGTGTCTACAATGGGAGAACTGCTGTGTTGGAGACACCCTTATGGGGAAGGACTTGCTTCAGTGGGGCGTTGGTGCTTACTGAGTCTGCCCCTTGAATGTGTCTCTTATGGATGTGAAGAGTTGTTCTCTGGTATGGTCTCACTCTGGCCACTGGGTACACTGTCTCTTGGATCTCCAAGGAGGTGCAAAGTCAGCCACTGCATGAGGCCACCCAGCAGGAGCTACAGAGAGATCTTCAGATTCCTCCTCTTTGTTTGGGATTTGGAAGTGCCCAAATGAGACCCAGCAGGCTGCTTCTTTTGGAAGCTTTGATGCTCTTTGATCTAGCAGCAGTTTGTTAGGTTTTAGATTGCAAAAGAACAGGCCATTCATATGCAAAAGCCTCTGCTCACAGCTTGGGTGGGGTAATAAATTGGGTGGGGCGGGGTCTCAGGGAATCATCAGGGTGGAGCAAACCGCAATGGCTGCCAGTCTGCTCTGTCTCAGAGAGGTCCCGGGGTCTCTGTGTCCCGTGGCCCCATGCAGGAACAATGATCGCTGCAAGCACCTCTAAGAGAATGCCGCCCTCATGTTCCTGTCCCGATGCCAGACAGTCCAGTTTCTCCCTGTGTGGGTCCCCAGAGTCTCACCTGGAACTGGAGTTCAGAGCAATTGGGAGCTTATATCTCCCTCCTGATTGAAAAAGACAACAGCGTACCCAGCCCGTTTCCTCCTGCGCCTCCCTACCTCCGCACTTCTTCACCTCTGCACCTCCTATCAGTTTCAATGCGCTTTTCTCTTTCCTTCTAGTTGTAGAATTTCCACTCATCCATCCTTCCCGTGGTTCTGGATGATACCCGTTTTGTCTTTTAGTTGTATTTTTGACGTGGTTGTGTGAGGCAGCAAGTACAAGTGTGTCGATAAACATTTTATTTTATATGAACATTATTTTGGAGACCTTCCATTAAGTTCAAAATAGTTTAGAATTGTTTGAGCTTGCTTTGGGCACAGTTTGTACTTTCGGTATTACATGTTCCTATATTTGAATAGTAGTTTGAAATAAGCATCAAGATTGTCAAGATAAGAGATAGACTTTGATTTATTTCAATTCTGATCTTCTGTGAGTCCACCTGGAGTTACTTATTTATGTTTAAAATTTAAAGCAGTGAATGAAACAGAATGGCTGTGGTGAACATTCAAACACCATGCCCAGTAGAATCTAAATTGAAGGGAAATTTCTCCAGTTTACTTTTGAAATGAATGCATATACCTGACTCCACATGGGTTGAGGATCATCTGTGGCTTGTAAATATATTATTAAAACCTAGTAGGAACCACAGCAACTGTTTAGAACTTTGACGAACCAAATGTTATTTGGGGGCAAAGCATTTTATTGCTGCTATTACTTGGACTTGATGGCACATGGTGATTAAGCAGGTTGACTTTCAGTTGGTATTCCAGATACTAATATATGTAGTATACCCAGATACACCCAGATTTTACGCAGATTCATTCATAATGCAGCCACATAAGACAGCAACCATTTAATTATGCTCACGGATACTGTGGGTCAGGGGTTTGGTCAGGGCACAGTCCACAACCTATCTCTAGTTGATGACGTTGGAGGCCTCATCTGGGAAGACTTGCATAGGTTAGGGCTGGAATGACTAAAGGCGTCTAGATGATATGTTTGGGCTCTGGGATGGGGTGGCTTGCAGGCTGGGCTTAGTCAGAATTGTTGTCTGGAGACTTGCACATTGCCTCTCCCTGGGGCTTGGCCTGGCAGAGTTCTGAGAAGGGTCCCGAGGAGGACGTTTCTGAAGAGAGAGTGTTCTAGACAGCCAGGTGGAAGCTGCACGTCTTTTTATAGCCTGGCCTTGGGAGTCATATGACTCGTGCCTTACTCTCTTGGTTGAAGTAGCCACAAGCCCGTCTAGACTCAAAGCATGGATTCAAGGAGGCGTCTCTGAGGAACCAAACCCGAAGAGCCTCGTCCACAGCTGGGCTTCATTTCGATGAGAAGACCTTGGACCTCAGTCAGGAATTTGCACGTGGGAAGAACATAAACAATTTGTGACCAGAAAATAGGACAGGAAATTGCAGACCTTAAACTTCAGGCCTTTATTATAGCAAATAACTAACTACCACTAAACCCATATCCGCATCCTATTGTTTATATAACAGTAAGAATCCCAGAGGGACAAAGACTGATTATCACCAAAAGGAAGAAGTAAACACTACGGATGTACTCTGGTCTATACCACACGGCTGGTGGGGTGGTATTGGTTTGGTGAGTGAGCAGGAGAGCCCCAAACCAGGAAAGATTCCTAAGCTTCCAGAATGAATGTTAATGTGCAAAAGAGAAAGAAAGGGCACAAAGCAGGAAAAGTAGCTCCCTTGGGGGAGTCAGGGCTACTTGAATTCCCGAGGAGACTTGGGCTTCACACGCAGAAGAAACACACTGTCGTTTAACAAATAATTTTCAAAACTATGAATTAAGAGAAAAATATTATACAACTTTTAACTTGCTTTTGTGATTTGTTGGCCTGAATCCTTTTCAGAAAATGAGATTTCACACTAGTACCCAGAGCCTCTTGCTAAAATCGAGGTGGAACTAACCTTACTTTGAAATGGTCGTTCAGATCCACAGCTCAGTACATTGTCAAGGTCTTGCTGTAGGTTGTGCGCTTGCCTCCTTCCTTCTTCTGCCTTCCCGGGGTAGCTGCCATGGAGGGTTCTCCAATCTCCGAGTTCACAATGGCTTAGGCTGTTATATGCTCACATCTCTTTAAGCTCCACTGAAAGGCTGGAAGGCTGGACACTAGCCGTTGAGCCGTGGTCGCATGTCTCACAGGCTGGGGGCACAGGTTTTGGCGGAGGTCAGAGATGTTTCCGGCCCGCGCCTCACATCGCTTTGTGCAGAGGCTGCCTCGCTCCTGCCTCTGGTCAGCGCAGATCTGACAATAGCCCCTGAACTTCGGAACCCCAGGCTGCTCCACTTTTCTCAGTTCCGTCACTTCATCCTTTGACGCCTTTCTGAGTGCAGATGATGGACGATGGCTGGTGCTAGGCATGGATTTTTGCTGCATTTTGATGTTACCGTGGTGTCAGTTGATGTATGTTTGAGGCCTGGACAGGAAGCTCTGGTGGGAGTGGAAAGGCCTGCTCGGGGCCGGCCGTCTCCGGAGCTAGTGCAGCTCCCTCCTGTCCTTCAAGGCAGCGAGGACAGATGAGCTGCCCTGGGGACTGGCTCCGTTAGCGGTGGATCAGAGAATTTGGATGTTTATGCTGAGGGTTACAGTCATTCCTTTTCTGTGCTGATGTGCTGTGATGTGCTCGCTGGACCATGGTTTTAATTTTTTTCCTTCATACTAGTATTTCTCCTGAAAATTCTTGAAACACTAACACAAAATAATCCAGAGAGCTCTCCAGCCCCCATGATTGAGGTGACTTTACAGAGGGCTTTTCAACTCAGTCCCACTCATATGCAGAACGCTTCTACCCCCCACACCCATAGAAAACACTTCTCACCTTCATTTTCAACTCCGGCTGAACCCTAGCGGGTGAGAGACCACCTGCATTTGGGGAGTCAGCGGCACTTCCACCTTCGGTGGCCCCTTTAGTGTCCATCCCTTCCAGTTCCGAGCCACACTTACCTCAGCGACTCATTTTACTCGATTTCACTCCTTTTGCCTCTAGAACTGCAGTTCCCATGTGAGAAGAGCAGTTGTCACCTGCTTTTCAGCAGGGTGCTGCGATCGGCACGGAAACAGGCCCGTTCGCTACTGCAAAAGGTGCCACTCGAATCACCACAGTAACGAAGTGGGGGCTGCCTCCGAGACCCACCTCTACCAGACCTCCCCTCCTCCCATCAACACGCGAGAATGTGGCGCCGAGGAGCTGGTCTGCGCCGTGGAGGCCGTGATCAGGTAACAGGCAGTTGATCAGTTGCTTCTTCTGAAAGCACCGCCCTGGCGTGGAGCCACCCTTCTCGCCTTGAGATGTGTAAATCCAATTCCACCTCAAGTGCCCTCAGCCCAGCACAGTGTTGCCATGATGAGGTTTTAATTCATTCACTCAACAAATATTTTTGTT
Source organism: Myotis myotis (assembly GCF_014108235.1). Classification (NCBI taxonomy): domain Eukaryota; kingdom Metazoa; phylum Chordata; class Mammalia; order Chiroptera; family Vespertilionidae; genus Myotis; species Myotis myotis. The sequence goes on along the minus strand of NW_023416313.1, from coordinate 217,754,290 downwards.
CTATGCCAGGCATGTGTAAGGCACTTGAGGGGCAGAAGGGAATGCAGGGTAGTCGGTGCCCTCAGGTTGCCCATGTAGGGACTGTGAGAACAGGAGCGCGTAATGGTGATCCAGAATGGTGAGCGCAGCGATAGTATAGCTTTGGGTCTTAGGGGGAATAAAGTGGGGGCACCAGTCAGCATAAGGGGTAGGCTTGACTGACAGCTGCGAAGCGGGGAGAACTCTGGGTAATCCAGTCATGGGGTCAAGCAGAGGCTGTGCGGTGTGACAGGGGCCAATCCTGCAGGCTTTTTCTTCTTCCATCACAGGACAAAGAAAGGAGTTTTAGAAATGGTAACATCTAGACTTGTTCTCTTTTTGTATAATATTCATTAAGGCAAGATTCTTAAAAAGTAAAGGAATAATATTAGGATGCAGGATTTAAGGATAGGCACTCATTCTTTTCTGTTTCATCCCAGTGGCTGACACAGTAGAAATGAGATAAAACATCGCAGATTTCTGGAAATAGAAAAAAAAGTAACCATACTGCACCTGCACATGTTTTTCTAGTTTTGTTCAAATGCATGTTTTATTTCTCTAACTGTAATCACAGTGTATCCACAATTCTTTTTGATATAACATTATACTATTAGCTCTTTTCAATGTTGTTATGTAGTTTCCATATTTATAATTTTTAGTGGATACGCACTATTTATTTAGATTGTTTTTTTCCACCATTAAATATTTAGAATGTTTTGAATTTTTTACTATTATAAATAAGTGATAAATATTTTGGTGTATTGTGCTGTTTTTATATTATTTTCTTAGGGTAGATGACCAGATGTGGTTGACGGGGGCAAAGAAAATGAATATTTTAATGGCTTTATTACATTACCAAACTGACTTTTAAAGGGTGTATATGAATTTATAATGCCAACAATACTGTATGATATTGCTAGTACTTTCCAATATTGGGTATTATTTGTTAAAACTGTCACTTGTTTAGCAAATTGAAAAGGGAGTCTTCGTTGCTCATTTTCAGGTTTTTGAATACTAGATATTGAATATTTTTCCATTGGGTACAAGTTCCTCAGTCTCTCCTTGCATCATACATTTGATGTCCACACAGCTTCACGTTAGATACAGGGGGAGCATTGACTTCTGGTGGGATGGGTGGTGAACTGGAAGCCGAAGGCCTCAGTTCTGCTTGATTCTAATTGGTTGGAGGAAGTAGCCTCTTGGTGCTTCAGTTTGCTCATTTATAAAATGGGGATGGTGTACAAAACAGTAAGGAAATGAAATTAGGCTTCTTGGAGTAACTCCTACCAATTTCAAAGTTGCCTAAGTGTTTATGAAGTAATTGCTCTGAATAGGTCATCATCAGGAATGTGTTTTTCGATAGTCTAACTTAAATCTCTCCTCTTGGCCCTGGCTGATGTGGCTCAGTTGGTTGGACAGTCATCTAGTACACCAAACGGTCACAGGTTCAATTCCCAGACAGGTCACATACCCAGGTTGCGTACGGGAGACAATTGATTGACATTTCTCTCTCACATTGATGTTTCTTTCTCCCTCTCCCTACCTTTCTCTCTGAAATAAAATAAGAACAAGATCTCTCCTCTTTGGCAGCTTATTAAAAGAAGCTGAGTTCCACGCTGAGCAGCGGGAACATGAGCTGAATCGCAGGCGGCAGCTGGGACTTTCCTCTTCCCACCATTCCCTGGAGAACGCTGACTTTGATAACAAGGACGACGATAAACACGACCAGCGGCTGCTCAGTCAATTTGGAATATGGTTCTTAGTAAGAAAAGAAGTTGACTATTCTCTGCTTTCTTATTTCTCATTCTAACATTACATTGATGAGGGATTTCTCCTTTCTTTTTAAAGAAGTTAAATAGTAAATGGTGAAAAATTAACCTTGGCAATGGGACACTATACCTTGGACAGTGGCACTCAACCCTGGGCTGCACATTAGATTTATGGGGGAGGCGTTTAAAAAATGGCTATGCTGCCTGGCCGGTGTGGCTCAGAGGTTGAGTGTCAACCCATGAACCAGGAGGTCACAGTTCCCTTCCCGGTCAGGGCACATGCCCAGGTTGCGGGCTTGGTCCCAGTAGGGGGTATGCAGGAGGCAGCTGATCGATGATTCTCATCATTGATGTTTCTCGCTCTTTCTCCTTCTCCCTTCCTATCTCTGAAATCAATAAAAATATATTTTTTTAAAAATGGCAATGCCCAGATTTCACTCTAGATTCTTGGGAACTTTTTTTTTAAAATATATTTTATTGATTTTTTACAGAGAGGAAGGGAGAGGGATAGAGAGTTAGAAACTTCGATCAGCTGCCTCCTGCACGCCCCCCTACTGGGGATGTGCCTGCAGCCTAGGTACATGCCCTTGACCGGAATCAAACCTGTGACCCTTGAGTCCCCAGGCCGACGCTCTATCCACTGAGCCAAACCGGTTAGGGCATCTTGGGAACTTTTAAAAGGCTTTCTAGTTGATTCTAATGAGCAGCCTGGTGTTGAAATCTACTGTGCTTGGCTCTAGACAGTTTAAAATGCACCTTTGACAGGAAACAAATGGGAAAATAGCTAGGGTATATTGTGAAATATTGATTTACAGATCATTCATATCCTGTTGTCTGTGTACATTTTTCTTGAAAGTTCAGCCTCTGTGGAGGTTTTTTTTTTTTTTTTTTTTTTTTTTTTTTTTTTTTTTTTTTTTTTTTAGTTATTGTAAGTCTGTCTAACAGCCAAAAAATTATAGCCAAACTAACACAAGGAATTTGTGTTATTGACTGATTCAGCCACAACATTCATTCCATAAAGATCAAACATATAATCCAGAGTCTCAAGCAAGCTGGATTTGCCAGTTCTTCAGAGAAGCAGACTTTTGTTTCTGCCCATTAGAGACGTGAATTACGTCTCCATAGTGATACATCGCTTGTGCTTTCACATGGTTACTTGAAAAAGTCTTTTTTAAAAAAAATCACATTGGGATTCAGTTGTTGATTTCACATGTCTTGTTCTTAGAACTTATTGTCTAATGACCCGATGACTACTATTGTGAGCTTTTTGAAGGCAAGGATAGGGTTTTATTTATTTTATATGTTCCTGAATCCTAATCTACTGCTCAATAAAAGATTATTTCAGAATAAACACATGAATGAATAATTAATTGTTTTAAAATGTCTATTTATAACATGGTGAATTAGGAGGTGGGGGCTCTAACATTTCAGAATTATTACTGATAGAAATTCTCAGCTAAATCTGATCATGTTAGACCTGAAATGTATATAACTATTTTTTTTTTTTTTACTGAATATATTTATGAACTTTTACCTTGTAGACAACGTTCTACAAACATCCATCTAGTGCAGATTATGTAATATATTTCTTATAGGAGAAAAGTCTTATTGGAAGGTGCAAGCTTAAGGGGAAATGATTGTTGCAATCCACCTCTCCTGGTAGAGAGGAACAGTTTCTAAGATAAGTGAGCCTCCATCATTTAGAAAACTATGTTTTTTCTGCCTTTACATGAGGATGGAATAATTTACATAACGATGGACGGAGGCTGAAGCAGAGTCTCATTGTCTGTTTCCAGGTGAGCCTCTGCACGCCCAGTGAGAGCACTCCGACGGAAAGCTTGGCCAGGCTGGTGGCCATGGTGTTCCAGTGGTTTCACTCCACAGCCTACATGATGGATGATGAAGTTGGAAGTTTGGTGGAAAAACTGAAGCCTCAGTTTGTCACCAAGTGGTTGAAAACAGTCTGCGATGTTCGCTTTGATGTCATGGTCATGTGCCTTCTTCCCAAACCAATGGAATTTGCCAGGGTAAGTGAAGGCCGATGGCTTGGGCCTGGCTGGAGAGGAGGACTTGGGGAGAAGCACCGCCTTAGCTGTTAGAGTGTGATCAGGGTCTGTAGAAGAGGAAGATGTCTTCATGTTTTAGTCGGTACAGCTAAATGAGTTTAGTTTAGTGGCTACATTTTAGGTGATGTCCTGCTTCGATGCTGGTTTGGGATGGGGAAGAATGGAAGATGAATGTGTGAGGTGTCTTTAAGAATTTAGTCCGGCTGGCGTGGCTCAGTGGTTGTGTCGACCTATGAACCGGGAGGTCCTGGTTCGATTCCCAGTCATGGCACATGCCTGGGTTATGGGCTTGATTCCCAGTGTGGGGCATGCAGGAAGCAGCTGATGAATGATTCTCTCTCATCATTGACGTTTCTATCTCTCTCTCCCTCTCCCTTTCTGAAATCAATAAAAATATATTAAAAAAAGAATTTAAGGGAGTATTCTTTCCTGACATTGCTAAAGATATTTTTATATCAAGAAACAGAAAATAAAAGCCTCTCTGTGAGGTTGCTAGTCCTTTTCTGGGCTACAGTCTGTGGAAAGGCTAACGTTTGACGATGGGCAATTTCTGTGGTTTCACACATGCCCTGGAGAGGAACGGTGGAGTCCTTGCGCTCCCACTTGGAATGCCAAAAAGCTTAGGAGCAGCCACATCTTTTTTGTTTTCTCCTCTGACTTATAGGCCCCATTTCCCTGTGTTTATCCTTTGGCGCTGCCTCAGGGGCCCCAGGCTTCCGATGTGTGGCTGAGAAGACCCCTCATTTCTTGCCTACATTATAATTTGGGTCTCACCCAGAGTCAGTTTTTTCTAATTTTTTTTGTTCAGAGTCAGTTTTTGGCAGCAATATATGAAATTTTTTTCAAGGTATTTTTTAAGTTTGTGTGTGTGTGTGTGTGCGCGTGTTTTCTTTCAAGGATATCTTGAGGCAATTTTCATTTTAAATAAGACATTTAAGAATAAAACAGAACACAGACCATCTAAAAGCATAGTTTTTTGTTAGATTTTCAGAACTTGAGCGTTCTGTGCGTTTATCAAAATGCACTTCTTCTTTGGTGCCACCTACTGACTCACATATAAAACTGGATTTTTACATAATGGAAATTCCCCACTTCCTGGCATTCTTTTTTTTTTTTTTTTTAATATATATATATATTATTGATTTCAGAGTGGAAGGGAGAGGGAGAGAGAGAGAGATAGAAACATCAACGATGAGAGAAAATCATTAATCAGTTGCCTCCTGCACGCCTCACAATGGGACTCGACCCTGAAACCTGGGCATATGCCATGACCAGGAATTGAACTGTGATTTCCTGATTCATAGGTCAACGCTCAACCACTGAGCCATGCCGGTCGGGCTTTCCTGGCATTCTTTGACTGTGTTGATATGTTTTCTATTATTATTTCTTTCTGACTAGCATAGGGCTGGTGTAATCTGACTCTGGAAGATACAAAGAAATGATTATATTGGAAGGAAAACTTCTCTCACTTGGGCCCCATGATTGGGGGCCTGTGTATTAACTGGCAACAGACATTAACAGGAGAAGAGATAAAGTTATTTACACTTTTATGCAGGAGTACTCAGATATGAATAACTTTCTCAATATCCACAGATACAAGGTTGTTAGTACTTGAATGTGAAGATAAGGAAAGTTCTTTTGGGCTTTTTGATGGAACAAAGCCCAGAAGGACCAAAGTTTATAGTAGTAGAAATCTGTTTTTCTCTCAAGTACAGGTACAACTGCACATATTTGTAATGGGTTTGTCAAACTTTAGAAATAGAATGCTCCAATAGTATTCCTGGTAGGAATACCTTTTTGGAATTTTCAGTGGGACAATTCACATTCAGTTGTGATTAATATTTGGATCGATTTGTAACTATGGTTTTCTTCTTCTTCTTCTTCTTCTTTTTTTTTTTTATAACGAATGGATCCTGATGGTAGATTCTTACAGATCTCACTCTGAGAACACTGGGCCCAGGATTCAGATATAACGAAATCCTTGCGTATAATTGTAACAAAGTGCGTTCTGTTCTTTTCTCCTGTGGCTGTTGAATGCATCAGGTTGGTGGATACTGGGATAAGTCTTGCAGCACAGTGACTCAGCTGAAGGAGGGTCTCAGCCGAATCCTCTGCCTGATCCCCTACAATGTGATCAATCAGTCTGTGTGGGAGTGTATTATGCCGGAATGGCTGGAAGCCATCAGAACAGAAGTCCCAGATAACCAGTTAAAAGAGTTCAGGGAAGTATTAAGGTGGGTAAGTAGTTTAATGAAGTCACTGTAATTATAATATCTAACATTTATTGAGCATGTACTGTGTGCCAGGCACTGTGCTAAGCCTTTTATATAATCTTGCTTACTTTTTAACAAAATCCTATAGAGAAACTTGAAGGCCCAAATGAAAGAGTTGATATAAATCATGCTAAGATGGTTTGGAATTGTTCAGAAGAGATTTTGTTCTTGTGGAATAATAGATATACCATATTATTTGCTTATTTTCACACATAATTATGGTTTGGATAAAGTGGGAAAAGTGCAAAAGGAAAATGTTTTCAGATGCTGGGAAACAACTCTCATTCTTTAGAAATGCAATGCCTCCCATTAAATCTAATGTGAGTATGAACACTAATGCTATTTACAACCGTATGAATTATTTATATCTATTCCAATGACATAAGCTATTCCTGTAAATTGAAACATGCTAATAACAGTTCAGAACACCGATTAATCTGAAGTGTTTGGCTTCCCAAAATAAATATTAGAAACGCACCGGTAGGTCCTACTATGTGCCCATTGGTCATTTACTTTTGTTGCTCTGCTTTCCAGCAAAATGTTTGACATTGAGCTCTGTCCTCTACCTTTTTCAATGGAAGAGATGTTTGGCTTTATTAGTTGTCGGTTCACAGGATACCCTTCTTCTGTGCAGGAACAAGCTTTACTGTGGCTGCATGTAAGTGAATGATACTTTGGGTCATTGTGGGCACTAGTTCTTAGCCTATGAACTTTAGATCCTCAGATAGAGTGGCGGGGAGTTATTGCAGAGTCTATAATCTGTATGTTTGCTGAGGACTATCTGTAGACTAATAATTCATGTGTATAGGTAATTGCATTTTAAATATATGTAGCTATAGTTGTGATTTATTAATAAAACACAAATTTATGTAGTACTATTACTAAATTCATAGTAGCTTTTGGTCCTTATGTATCTTTCCATCAATAGATACTAAAAGTATTCTAGCTGTGTTGTGGGATTCTGATAAACTTTTGATATTAAATAGGTCCTTTATTTGGAAAGGTTGAGAGCTACTGATTTAAGGGGTAGTTCATGCTGTTCACTCAGCCTGGAATGACTTTCTGTCCTGTCTCCATTTGTGAACTCCAGCTTCTCTTTTAAAATCCAACTCAAAAATGATCTCATCTATGATGTTTTCTGCTGCTTCACTGCCCCCCATCTTCCCATCAGAATTCATTATTCCTTCCCCCAGCATTCACACAGGTTCTCTCTGTGAATACTATTTCTGTCTAATATTACAGTTAATTTTTGTCTCTTCTCATGGTTATAAATGCCTTGAGGGCCGGGACTACGTCTTTTTCATTTTTGAATTTATATCTCCCTTCATTTTTTCTTCTCACCATCTGGGACATGTTTTGAATTTAGTGGGTATTCTTAAAAGTTTACTAAATTTTGAGTTGAATATCTGATTCGAAGTTTGGGCAATTTTTTAAAAGGAGGACAGAACCAATGTAGAGGTTAGCTATGGGTGCAGACACATTTCTGTTTCATGGAAGGATGTGATCCCTAAAGTTTTTCAAGTTGTGAAGATGCCTTTCTGGGCTCTAAACCAAGGAACAGTATTTTCCACAAATGACAAAGAGTAAAGGAGATGATTAAAAAAAAGTCACCTTTGGGACTAGAACTTTAACTTTTTATCCCAAGTTAGGTCTCAATAAGATAACTTCTCATTTTAGGAAAGCTAATTCTTCTAAAGATGGCTAGATGTTGTTACACCCTTTGAGCTGTGCCACCTAGGGACAGGACTGTAAACCTCTGTCCCCACCACGGCTGAAACGATTACAGTTTACATGTTTTATGGACTGGGCTTTGCCATAGCTTTGGTTTGAAGGCAGTGCTACAGTTGAAGGAGGATGTAAGCCACTGGTCTTAGCATTTGGGAAATAGAGAGAACAATATAGTGATTAGAGTTGACTCATTTATTAATTAAATGTGGAAACATTTATAGAGCTCCTCTGTGCCAGTTGCTGTAATAGGCGCTGGGATACAACTGGAGAAGCAATGGTCCTTTCCTCCTACTTCCTTTCTTCAAAGAGCTCACAGTGGGAGAGATAATATCAAATAATCAGATGTAATGCAAAGTGATACTTGCTCTAATAAAGGTATATAGAAAGTTCTAAGAAAGCAGAGCAGAGAATGGATTAATTCTGTCCAAAGGAAGGAGGCATCTATTCCCAGAAAATTCATTACAGATACGGTAACTTGATTTTGGCAGGATACCTGAGCTTGCCCCAGAGAACATGAGCAGATGGGACATTCAGATGGGAGTGAGGACATGCTCACAGATTATTACTAGTTCAGGACAAAGGTGATGAGCTGAGACATTAGCAGTGGCATGGAAAGTGAGGGACCACATAAAGAGGCACTTCAAAGTGTTAATAGAAAGAATCTGATGATTTATGGGGAGTGGGGTTCAGTGGTACCTCAATGTATTGATTTTTTTAAAAAAAATATATTTTATTGATTTTTCACAGAGAGGAAGGGAGAGAGATAGAGTTACATCACATAAACAAATTGAAAGAAAAAAACCACATGGTCATATCAGTTGATGCAGAAAAAGCATTTGACACCCATTTTTGATAAAAGCTCTCAGCAAGGTGGGAGTAGAAGGATCATACCTCAACATAATAAAAGCCATATATGACAGGCCCACAGCCAACATCATACTCAATGGACAAAAACTAACACCATTTCCCCTAAGAACAGGAACAAGACAGGGATGCCCCCTCTCGCCACTCCTGTTCAGCATAGTACTGGAAGTGTTAGCCATTGCAATTCGGCAAGAAGAAGAAATAAAAGGCATCCAAATTGGAAAAGAGGAAGTAAAACTGTCCTTATTTGCAGACGACATGATATTATACATACAAAACCCTAGAGACTCCATCAAAAAGCTACTGGACTTAATACATGAATTTGGCAATGTCGCAGGATACAAAATTAACCCCAAGAAATCTGAGGCATTTCTATACACCAATAGTGAATTTTCAGAGAGAGAGATTATAAAAACAATCCCGTTTACCATCGCACCAAAAAAATTAAGCTACCTAGGAATAAACTTAACTAAAGAGGTAAAAGACCTCTACTCAGAAAACTACAGGACGTTGAAAAAAGATATAGAGGAAGACATAAACAGATGGAAGAACATACCGTGTTCATGGATTGGTAGAATCAACATCATTAAAATGTCCATACTACCCAAAGCAATCTATAAATTCAATGCACTTCCCATTAAAATACCAACGGCATACTTCAGAGATCTAGAACGAACTCTCCAAAAATTCATCTGGAATAAAAAAAGACCTCGAATAGCTGCAGCAATCCTGAAAAAGACCAAAGTAGGTGGGATCTCAATACCAGATATCAAGTTGTATTACAAAGCCACTGTTCTCAAAACTGCCTGGTACTGGCACAAGAATAGGCATATAGATCAATGGAATAGAATAGAGAGCCCAGAAATCGGCCCGAACCAATATGCTCAATTAATATTTGACAAAGGAGGCAAGAACATACAATGGAGCCAAGATAGTCTCTTCAATAAATGGTGTTGGGAAAATTGGACAGATATATGCAAGAAAATGAAACTGGACCACCAACTTACACCATACACAAAAATAAACTCAAAATGGATAAAGGACTTAAATGTACGACAGGAAACCATAAAAATTCTAGAAGAATCCAAAGGCAACAAAATCTCAGACATATGCCGAAGCAATTTCTTCACTGATACAGCTCCTAGGGCACTTGAAACTAAAGAGAAAATGAACAAATGGGACTACATCAAAATAAAAAGCTTCTGCACAGCAAAAGAAACCATGAACAAAACAACGAGAAAACCCACTGTGTGGGAAAACATATTTGCCAATGTCATATCTGATAAGGGCCTAATCTCCAAAATTTATAGGGAACTCATACAACTTAACAAAAGGAAGATAAACAATCCAATCAAAAAATGGGCAAAGGACCTAAATAGACACCTTTCAAAAGAGGACATTCAGAAAGCCAAGAGACATATGAAAACATGCTCAAAGTCACTAATCATCCGAGAGATGCAAATCAAAACAACAATGAGGTACCATCTCACACCTGTCAGACTGGCTATCATCAACAAATCAACAAACGACAAGTGCTGGAGAGGATGTGGAGAAAAAGGAACACTTGTGCACTGCTGGTGGGAATGCAGACTGGTGCAGCCACTATGGAAGACAGTATGGAGTTTCCTTAAAAAACTGAAAATGGAACTCCCATTTGACCCTGTGATCCCACTTCTAGGAATATATCCCAAGAAACCAGAAACACCAATCAGAAAGGATATATGCACCCCTATGTTCATAGCAGCACAATTCACCATAGCTAAGATCTGGAAACAGCCTAAGTGCCCATCAGTAGATGAATGGATTAGAAAACTGTGGTACATCTACAAGATGGAATACTATGCTGCTCTAAAAAGGAAGGAACTCTTACCATTTGCAACGTCATGGATGGAACTGGAGAGCATTATGCTAAGTGAAATAAGCCAGTCAATGAAGGAAAAATACCACATGATCTCGCTCATTCATGGATAATAGAGACCATTGTAAACTTTTGAACGATGATGGATGCAGAGGCGGAGCTGCCTCGAACGGATTGTCGGACTGCAGCGGGAGGGCCGGGGAGGGTTGGGGGGCAGGAGGTAGGGGGGTGGGAGATCAACTAGGGGACTTGTGTGCATGCATGTGGGCATAGCCAGTGGACGTAGGACATTGGGGGATGGGGGAGGCTAGGGGACTGTCTGGGGCGGGGGGATAAAATAGACACATATGTAATACCCTTTGTAATACTTTAAGCAATAAATTAAAACAAAAACAAAAACAAAAACAAAAACAAACAAAAACAAACAAAAAAAAACTTCCCAGACCGGCTCATCAGGACTTCCTGGTGGTCTGGGCTTTGCAAAAAAAAAAAAAAGGAACATCGATGAGAGAGAAACATCGATCAGCTGCCTCTTGCACATCCCCCACTGGGGATGTGCCCGCAACCCAGGTACATGCCCTTGACCGGAATCGAACCTGGGACCTCTCAGTCCGCAGGCTGACGCTCTATCCACTGAGCCAAACCGGTTTCGGCTATTGATTTTCTTAGTACAATACATTGAGGATGACTATGCTGATAGAATATGTGGAAGGCTAAGCGTCCTTATGTTCAATAGTTCACTGATAAAAATGTTAGGTGTAATTTTATTTGAATTTTAAAGTTTATATTTTTGGGGGATATATATGCCTTTTTCCCTCAGGTATTATCGGAGTTAGACATCACGGTTCCACTTCAGCTATTAATAAGCATGTTTTCTGATGGAGTTAATTCTGTCAAAGAACTGGCAAATCAAAGAAAATCAAGAGTCAATGAACTGGCAGGGAACCTTGCAGCTCGAAGGGTAATTATGCCACAACTGTTTTTGTCTTATTAAGATTTTGCAGATTATACTGGGTCTAAAAGTAGCATCACGTAAACTTCTCTGAAAATGCTTTTTCATTCCATCTCTCTCTGGAACCTTTTAAGCACATAAGTAATAGAAAGCATTAATCTAATATATGTTTGGTTAAGTCCGTAATTAATAAGTTAAGTTATTGAGTTTTCATTTTTCTTTGAGTTTTTCTCCTATACATACCTATTAGTTATCTCTTATCTTTGATGAAAGCAAAACAAAACAAAACAAAACAAAACAAAACCAAACCCCCCCCATACTGCTTTTTAGGTACTTTTTTTGGGGGGGGGGCGGGGGCTGGAGGTGGGGGTGTCCCTGACAAGTAAGAATTCTTTACCAGCTACTGAGCAGATAGCTGCTTTACTTTAAGGATGAAGAGTTTGGATTTTTTTTTTTTTTATTGTGTTTTGGGAAGATAACATCAACTGGTGGTGACCATGAGTGATACTGTCACTATGAACCAACTAAGTCCATTTTATTAACCCCTTTAAACCCATTTTATTGACTCCTTTGAACCTTTGTGGATGAGAGAAGTCAATATAGTCTGGTCCAAAGTGTATGAAAACTGTTGGAAATTTTTTTTATGCTCACCTGAGGATATGTTTTTTGTTGATTCCAGAGAGAGAGGAGGGTGGGTAGGGAAGGAGGGAGGGAGGGAGAAAGGGAGGGAGAGAGAGAGAGAGAGAGAGAGAGAGAGAGAGAGAGAGAGAGAGAGAGACGAAAGATGAGAGAGAAACATCGATCGGTATATGCCCCAACCGGGGATCAAACCCACAACCTAGGTATGTGCCCTGACTGGGAATTGAACCCACAACCTTTTGGGGTCTGGAACAACCAACTGAGCTATCCGGTCACGGTTTGTTGGAAGTTTTTGATACTTTTTCTGTGGATGACCTGATAGAATTTCGGTTGATGTAATGACATTCCCAGATCATGATCAGTTTTGGAGAGGTTGACTCACATCTGATGGTGGGCAGGGACTGTTCTAATTTTTCTCTTTGTCAAGCCTCTCCATTACATTTCCCCCACTGTATACCACAGGCCCCCCATCATTCCACCTGATATCTGGGGATTAAAAAATATAACAGTCATGGGATCACAGTTTGTATTCAGTGCTTTTTAAAAGATCTGCCTCATAGGAACCAGCTGCCATTTATAGTTTGCTTTTTTCTTCTGTAATCTTTAATATTATATTACTTCATTAGCACTTTATTAATAATTAATGACATCACAGAAATGTGAAGCATTTGGGGAAGAGCTCATTATTTTCATTTTACAGCTACTTAACCTGAGGTTAAGTGAACTGAAGTGATTTGCCATAGATAACCCTATCAATATCCAGGTATTCTGATTCTTAATGGGATACTCATCTTCTTTTTTAAAAATACGGTGTTCAAGGAGCTTGCTTGTTATTAGAGAATCTTTAAGAGAGAAAATATGTTTTGAAAGTGAAGTACAGGCATGTCAGTCAGATCCCTGCTACAGAATTTATCCCAGATGGTTCAAATGAAGGGACTTTCATGGAAACTCTGCCTATAGAGTTATGGGAAAGGTTAAGGGAGCAATAAGGGTTGGTGAGCTATTGGTGAACCCACAGTTCAGTAGGAAACCGTTATTTCTCTAGGGCTGAAAGAACAAGGGAAAATCGTTCCTGAAGCCCATACAGAGCTGAAATGATAAGGGGAGGGCTGGCTAGAGGAGCTATGGGATGATGGAGAGGCTGCCAGAGACGTAGCATCAGAGCAGACAAAGGGTGGGAGAAATAGTCCTACTTATGTCTCCTTAAGCTTCAGCTCTTCTGCTGGCACCTCCCACTGATTTAACACAACTGGAAGCCAGCCAGCAAGAGAGCCAGGAACAACTCAGTCCTTGGCATTCTTGGGTTTAGGTGCAGGGAAGAGCAGGGCAATGATAGCCTGGGAGGGTTGGTTGGCACATGGGGGGTTGGTTGGCACATGGAGAATAACCAGTAAACAGGTTTGACTTGTATTGTTTTCCCAGGATAGTTTAATAATTATAATATCCAGAGGCCATTTGTCTTTAAACAGTCTTGTCAATCTGACATTCTGTGCTTATATTTCTAAAGCTAATCCTGCAATTTTTTACTTCTGTTAAATTCTCATTTTATTTTTTTAGGTTATGGTTTTAGGTAGATGCAGACAATTTAGTTTAATTAGGAATGTTTGATGGGATGAAAAATATAATGACAAAGACAGCTGCCTTCATTCTTTAGAATGCTGATGTTTTATTCATCTGACAGAAAGTTTGGATAATTTAATTTCTTATTTTTGTATTTTGAGAAGATTTATAGTAGTTGGAGGTACTAACACTATTGGCTAAGAAAGGAAGCCAGTGTGACAGCTGGAAATACCTTCCGATATTGTATACGCCATTTGAGCCTCTGCAAGTTCACTTATGTATGTTGATTTCCTTCTTCTAGGTGAGTGTTGCCTCTGATCCTGGTCGACGAGTTCAGCACAACATGCTGAGTCCATTTCATAGTCCTTTTCAGAGTCCATTTCGGAGTCCAATGCGTAGTCCTTTTCGCAGCCCTTTCAAGAATTTTGGACACACAGGAGGAAGGACTATTGACTTTGATTGTGAAGATGATGAAATGAATCTAAATTGTTTCATCCTCATGTTTGATCTTCTCCTGAAGCAGGTAGCTGAAGCATGAGCTTCCTTTAGTTCAGAGATGAAGGATGAGGAGAGCATTTGTATAGTGATTTTTTGTGTGTGTTGGATATCTTCACACTTACTGAAATGATGCAGCATTACTCAAAACATTTCTCAAACTCCTTTGGGAATTTCCTAAAGAGCCTGAAAAAATACTTGTATAAATGTCTGCAATAATATTGACATATGAGAATGGATATGAATTTTAGAAACATCCTAGCTTTATTAGAATTGATTCTTTTGAACACATTTGGTGAACATATTGGGTAAGGCAGTTGTTGGGAGAAGAGCAACGTACAACTCTATGGTGATGGGCTGAGCTTAATATATTTTATAAATTGATTTTTGAAGGTAACTTTAAAAGAAGTTTAAGAGGTTTGGTCAGAGGAACATTTCTTTTTAATTTTTAATTTTGAAATAATTTTAGATTTGCAGAAAAGTTGCAAGAATAATACAAAGAATTCTCCAATACTTCTCCCCTAAATTTTTCAGATGTTAACATTTAGCACATTTTATTCTTTCTTTTTCTCTTAGTCTGTGAATATATGTATGAAAACTTAATGAACCATTTGAGAGTAAGCTGCACGCATGATGTTCCTTTATCCTTAAAATTCCAGAATGCATTCTCTAAAAAAATAAGGACATTTTCTTCCATAGCCAAGGACAGATATCAAATCAGTAAATTAATATAATTATAATACTATTATGAAACTTACAGAAATAATTTATTTTTAAAATTGATAGAACTATCATCTTTATAACAAAAGAAAAAAATTATTTTTGATTGAGAACACAATCCAGCATCACCTATTGCAGTTATTTCTCCTGCCTCATTAGTCTTAACCAGAATAGTTCTTCAGTCTTTGTTTATCTTTTATGTTCTCGACATTTAAAAAAAGTCCAGTTATTTTGTAGAATGCCCCTCAATTTGAGTCTCATGTTTCCTTATGAATCGATTTGGGTTGAGCATTTTTTGGCATTAATACCACAGATAAGATATTGTGTTCATTTCAGTGCATCAGATCAGAAAGCACATGATATGATAATGTCTCCTTATTGGTGGTGATAACTTGGTTAAGGTGAATTTTGCAGATTTCCCTACTATAAGTCATTATTTTTCTTTGTAATTAATAAGTAGCTTGTAGAGAGATACTTTAAGACTATGAGATTTCCTGTTTCTCATCAGACTTTTACCTGCTAGTGTAGCATCCATGGATGATTCATGCCTGAATCAGTTATTATTATGAGGGTTATCAAAAAATTATTTTCTGATTCCATTATTTAAAAGAGTTATTAGTTGGCATTCTATAAAAGGAACAGTTTTCCCTTCTCTCCCATTTATATATTTATTTGGTTATCTACTTACTAGAGGCCCAGTGCATGAATTCGTGCACATGTGGGGTCCCTTGGCCTGGCCAGCAATTGGGGCCGATTGGGGCTGGCCAGCTGGGGGAGGGACTGCAGGAGGTTGGCTGGCCGCGGGAGTTTGGCTGTGGAAGTGCACTGACCATCAGGGGGCAGCTTCTGCATTGAACATGTGCCCCCTGGTGGTCAGTGCGCGTCATAGCGACTGGTCGACCAATCATAACGGTCGCTTAGGCTTTTATATATATAGATACCCTCACGTACTCATGGATTCTCATTTTATTCAGTGGGTTAGAATTTGTTTCAGTGGGTTAACTTTTATTTTGATGCTTATGTTATCCCATGTTTTGCTAGTGGGAGCCCCTTCAAGCTGGCTCCTGTGTTCTTTTGGCATGGTCCATCATTCTTTGAACAAGTCCTTAATTTCTGGCATGACAAGGCATGCCAGGATCATTTTATATTTTCCTCGCCCCACCCCTGAAACCAGCCATTTCTCCAAGGATCCCTGGTTCCTTTTAGTGGATAATGGTATTTAGAAACCAAAATCTGGACACTAGGTAAGGAGCAGCATTTTCTAAATGTGTAAAATCTCAGAGAGTGAAAAGTTTTAAAAAACAATGCCCTTTAAATGTCCTACATGATTTAAAAAATAACTCTCATTACTTTGTCTTATGTATATAGTCTATTATGAAGAATCCATGGAAATCAGTGTACATTCATGGTCTATAAGTCTAACCATCTTTAAATAATTTAATATTGTCAATTAATGAAAAGTTTCCCTCATTAGTGTGTCAATGCAATAGTGGACAAAAGGACCAAACTCCTTCTTCTTCTTTTTTTTAATTGATATCTTTCAGATGGAGTTACAAGATGATGGGATCACGATGGGTTTAGAGCACAGCATATCAAAAGACATAATTTCCATTATAAACAATGTCTTCCAAGCCCCCTGGGGGGGCTCCCACACCTGCCAGAAGGACGAAAAAGCAATAGAGTGTAACTTGTGTCAGGCTAGCATTCTCTGCTATCAGCTCGCCTGTGAACTCCTGGGGAGACTGGCTCCTAAAGAAGAAAGCCGGCTGGTGGTAAGCAGTTGAAGAAGTGTCCAAGTGTAATAAGGATGCGGTAGTGGTGCAATGGGGTCTTTCTCCAGGCTTAGCTATGCCCCATGCTGGGTTATATGTCAAACTGTGTTAAAAAAAGTTTTCCTTCCACCAAGTCAGGCTCCTGGAATATGAGATGGAGCTACATTATATAGAACTCTTGGGTGAGAAATCTTGAGCCTTGAGTTAGGGTATGTAGCACACCCATTCACACAATTTTCACAAATACAAAGCATTACTGGTATTCTTGAAATAACTTTTATCAGAAAGTCATATTACAAAGTTTAGATAACAGTGAATACTACAAAATATACATATCAAATATTGAGTAAGTAGATTGGCTATGGACACCGGGAATTCCTAGGTAACCGCAGTTTGTAAAACTGACTTCATCAACAGCCAATACAATTTTAATTTCATTTAAAATTGTTTAAATAAGGAACAGCTAATATATAGTATATATTTAGCTACTCCATGCATTAGTTATTTCCTGTTTAGCTTATTTTCCATCGAAGTCACACACATCTATCCTCATACCATCATAGCTAGGATTATTTGCCATCTTCTCTTTTTCTTCCTTTCCCCTAATGTTTGTCTAGGTATAAAGCGACTTAAAAGTATTTTTTGAGGGACAGTATACATTCAGTAAAATGTTTCTTCAGTTTTTAAATACCTTTAGGCCCACCGAACTCGTTAGTCCTATCTGTTGCAAAATAACATCCCTGTAGTATGGTCTTTTAACATTGTCATTGGGTACTTACTATAAAGCAGTCACAGTAGTAGATGATGTGAAAACAAATTAAAATCAAAAGCTTAGAGTCTAATCAGGAAGATGGTTAAATAAATGAAAAACAGAAGACAGAGGGATGAGCATTCTGAGAGAGGCATGTACAAGGCAGCTATGGGAGCGCAAGAAGGGACAACAAATCTGCCTCAGAGGTGTGATAGGGGCCCACAAGGTCTCCCTGGAGGAGATGCTTCCTGAGCTTTATTGAAGGAGGAGTGGAATGAATGAAATGAAAGTGGCAGGAGAGCAGGACTTTCAAGACCCAGAACACTCTCTGTTTAAATGGTGTAGAGGAAAGTCGGGGATGATACACTCAGGAAACTGCTAGCAGTTCTGTGTTGTCAGAGCGGTGAGGAGGGTGGCAGAGTCGTGAAAGTCGAGTCAAGGAAAGACTCAGTTTTTACTCAGATTTAAGAGCTTTGTTTGCCAAACTAAGAAGCTTGGATTTTGTCTCAGTGACAGTGGGGGGGACGTGCCAAAGGATTTTAATCAGGTGATGATACACTTTGATGAATCTGAGAAATTCATCCTGTCAGTGGAGGAGGGAGACGAGGATTTGGACACTGGGGGCAGGGCTCTATCCGAAGGTTAATGTGGTCACTCACGGAAGAAAGCTGGGGGGCCCGAATGGAAACGGTGGTGGATGAAGGGAAGGGGTAGGCCTGACAGACTTCACAGGGAAGGAGCAACGGCACTTGCTCAGTTGGCATTTAGGAATGGAAAAGCTGAGAACAAAGCTGTGTTTTCTTGCTTTGGAAGTAAAAGCGTTGCCATTTACAGAACATTGTTACTGTAGTAGGTAGGAGAAGTGAGTTTTGGGGCAAGAGTGGGATATGATGCAGTCACATTCAGACATAGTGTTAAGTATATGCACATTGTTATATATATATATATATATATATATATATATATGGCTAAGTAAATTCACATTGTTAAGTATATATTGTTAAGTTATTCACATAATATGTATACATATATATATATATATATATTCACATTATTGTACAATCAATCTCTAGAACTTTTTCATCTTGCAGAACTGAAACTCTATACCCATTAAACAGTTACTCCCTGCTCCCCTTTCCCTTAGCCCCTGGAAACTACCATTCTATTTCCTCTCTCTAGGAGTTTGACTACTGTAAATACTGCATATAAAGGGAATCAGACAGTATTTGTCCTTTTTGTAACTGGCTTACTGTAACATCTAAAAAGTTCATCCATGTTATAGCGTGTGTCAGAATTTTCTTCCCCTTTCAAGGCAAAGTAATATTCCATTGTATGTATATACCACATTGTGTCTCTCTGTTCATCTGTTGATGGATACTTGGCTTGCCATACCTACTTCTCTTTAACACAGATATTATAGCTATTTCTTATTCCTTTTGACTTCTCTAGACAATTGATATTTCTATATTAAATGTTGATGCAAACCCCTTATTATTCCCTGATAATTAAGTAGTTATTGAACAAAATGTGCCTGGGTTGGCATCTCTTGGTGAGTAGGGCACACTCACAGGGATTACAGCAGAGATGGAAAGCAGGCCTAAGAAGATTTAACAATGTTTTTGATATTTTCCATATTATTTCAAGGGAATGAAAACATTTCACTAACACCTCATGTAAATTTCCAAGGAAATAAGCTCAAGCCTCCTGTGCGGCAGGTGCCTCTGCCCCCAGGGCTCAGCACAGGCTGGGCCGCAGCAGGCACGCAACTGGTCTCTGTTGCAGAACCTGTTACATCCCCACAGCTGCTCATCTGGCTGCTTGTCCTGTTCGTTCCAGGAGCCCACAGACAGCCTTGAGGACAGCCTCCTTTCTTCCAGACCCGAGTTTACCATAGGCCCTGAAGGTGAGGAGGAGGACAATCCAGCCAGCAAGCACGGGGAGAACCCGGGCAATCACACCGAGCCCACGGAACATGCTGGTAGGTGAACTCGGGCACACCCAAGTTTGCACAGGCCCAACGTTCAGAACCCTGGTTGCTTAGGTGACCATTGACTTGCACAAGTTCAGACTCGGCTTCCTTAATATAGACTTGTGCAAATGAATCATTTCCCCAGATTATGAAGGGAACAAATCCAGGATGTGTTTCTAGTGGATCGAGGTCACTGAGCATCTTTCTGGCAGCAGGAGCTTGTCATTGACAAAACCCCCCCTGTTTTAGTGCGAAAAACACCACCTCCCTACTTATGGCGTATTGTGTTCTCTGTGCAGAAGTAGCCGTGAACCAAGGTGCGAGGCAGAGTGGAGGGTGCTGACGCTCTCCACAGCCATCAGGGCATTTGGCCAGAGCAGAGCATGCTGGGACAGAGGCGATGGAATTTGGCTCCTGTGCCCCCAGAGTACAACCTGGACTCTGGACAGGCTCACGCCTGAGCAATTTGTGCTCTAGGCTGATTGGCTCGCTCAGAGCTGGGAGGGAGGATGGTCTGTTGCCAGTTGCTCAAAGGCTCAGTGGGGCTAACTGGGGACAGCAGGATGGCAGAAAGGCCCAGAATCATAGTCTAGCTCCACACATGCTGAAGGAGTTTCAGGAAATTAGGATGTAACCCCAGGTGCCTCTGGGAAAGCCTGGCTTTTAGTCTGCACTGTGGCATTCTGGGGATAAATCTAAGTAGTTTTTAATCTTCCTATTTCTACTATCCTTTCTATCATTCCCTCAGTCAACAGCAAATATTGTTATGTGACTATTGTGTGGGGTTCATCGTAGGTCCTGGGGTGTCATATTCAGATCAAGGTAACAATATTATTACCGCAGCGTGCTTGGTTGGAATTGACTGCCTCTGCATGGATTGTATAAATGGTCAGTTGAGTATGGCCATCCTGGCTCACATTATTTAGAACCATTGACACTTAGAAATTGGAGGAACACCTGAGATGACCTACTTCACTGGTTTTCATCGTGTACTTGGAGTTGCACAGGCTCTCTGTGTTTCCTTTGGACCTTCCTTATGTGGGGTGGCTATTGGTAGGAAGATGTGGGTAAATGATAAAGACTCAGGCTGCCCACCCTGCTTCAACCTGACCGCACTGACTGGCTCCCTTTCATATAGTGGAGTTCTAGGTAAGATGTTCTTTGAACAAAGTATTCTGTAGAAAAGAAATTTGAAACTTGCTGATTCTTGTTCAGCCTTCTCACGTTACAGATGAGGAATACATTGCAGATGAGTTAAACAACTTGCTATTTTCATGTAGCTTGTATTACTCATTTCCACTTTATGTTATCATGCTGCCCAGACAGTAATGGAGAACTTGAATCATCCGAGGAGTTGAAATACAAACAAAATTAATGACCTCCGACTTCCCTCCCCCAATTGTGGGTGTGTCTCCGGGTGGGGGTCTGGGAGTTGCATACCCAAGTATTGTAACACTAGTTAGTGGCAGGGTGAAGGCTAGAACCTGGGTCTCCTGGTTTACTTAGAATTAGTTATACTTGCTGAGACCGGGGCCCAGCCTGTGTTAATGTCTAAAAAAAGCAAAGATTTTACTTATGATCCAGTAACCTGTAATCTTTATATGCAAACATATTTTTCAAACCTAAGATAGCACACAAAATCAATTAGCTGCCACTTTTATTTATTTATATGTAACATTTTATTTGAACAATGCTTAAAATTAAGCCATTTATTTTTATAAATGACTCTTTTCCTTGCTCAGTTGTTATAACCTCTGCTTGTTTAAACATTTGGTGTATTCGTCTTCTTCAAGCACGTATCCAGGCTCCCATCACAGCTTCCGGTCCACTGTCCTTCTTTTGCTCTCTGCTGTCTTGCAGGACGCAGTGATAAATGGGCTCCTCTGGGAGGTCTCCGTTAATTTCCTCCCAAGACCAGCCTCCCCGGCTGCTCAGTGCCCCAGTCCTGCTCCTGCTTCGCGGCCTCCAGGCAGTGGTCTTGAGCTCCTCTGTCATAGAACAGCCGGGTGCTCTGCCCCATGTTCAGTGACTTCTCCCCGCTTGTAGAGGATGTCCTGTTTCTGCATTTTGTGGCCTGGTGCCTATTTCTACTGGCAGTCAGATATCTCTTCTATTAAAATATTTTTAAAACTTTCACACTAGACAAAATAGAGTCGGGTGTGGATAGCAAGTATTTAGAATACATTAGGATGGAAGATCTCTAATGAACTATCTAGTATAGATGCCAAGAGGGTTTGACTTCTGTTGTTTCTGATCCTAGGAATTGCCAAAACTTACAACAGTGATTTGAAACCATTTTACACTAGTTCCTACATCTGGTTAACTTGTGAATTCTTTTTTTAATATACAATTTTTATTGTTGACAGTGTTACAGATGTCTCCTGTTCCCCCGCCCCCACCCCTCCAACCCCCTCCACCCAGGCCCTTGTGAATTCTTTTTCCTAGCAATCCTCATGTAGAGTGCCCTGCCACTCTTTACCACAGAGGCAGAGATTTTGGAGATGCTGATAAGGAAATAAAGCCAGGAGGAGTTGTTCTGATTTGAATATATTCACCTTCTTTCAAAAGTTCCCTTTGTCCATGGGATTAAATTCTTCCTTAGGTGCTAATACAACCTGAATACCTCTCTTTAATACCTGCTTGTCTTCCTTTCAATCAGGAAAGCATACCTAGCCAGGCCTCAGGCCCCTCCAGGTAGCAGCAGAACTAGTGGCCCACAGGGGCACAGGGCTGGGCTAAGGTCGCTTCAGGAGCCAGAGACATCTGAGTACAGGAGGACTAGGTGAAAAAAGGAAGCCGAGAATCCTGATCTAGAAGGTTTCCTTCATTTGCATCATAGAAGGGACATATGCTAACTTAGAGAGCAAATGAAAACATTATACACTTTAAAAATGTACATCTTCTATATCTGTTTTTACTCCTCTTGACTTTATGATCTTGACCAGTTCGTGAACGGTGGGGGAAAGAAGGAGTTATGCTAACCTCTGTGTAATTATTTCCTCACAGCAGTAAAGAACGATACTGAAAGAAAGTTTAGCTACCAACAGCTTCCAGTAACGTTGAGACTAATATACACCATTTTCCAGGTATATTTTTTGAAATATTTGAATTTTTTGTTTGGTAGCATTGCTGTTTTAGATAATTCCGTAACCATGTGGTTTTTTGCATAGGAAATGGCTAAGTTTGAAGAGCCAGACATTCTTTTTAATATGCTCAATTGCCTGAAGATTCTCTGTCTACACGGAGAGTGTTTATACATTGCTAGAAAAGATCATCCTCAATTTTTAGCCTACATTCAGGATCATATGTTGATTGCAAGGTAGGTCTTCCTTTTTTTGTTTATATGTTAGGCTTTTTTGCTTATATGTAAATCTTTAGAATAACATGTATCAATTTATTTGGATTATTTTTCTTAGCCAGGACAGCCTAATCATCTATGGGAACTACTTTTATTATTTTTATTTAGTTTGATTATTAAGTATGTAAATATGAGTAATAGTAATTTTCTTTGCTAAATACTATAGAAATAGAAAAGGCAAAATAAAGATTATGTGATGCCTTTCAGTTGTTAGATGGCTTAAGAATATAGTGTACCCTAGATGAACAAAATAAACTGATGAACAAAATAGATCCAGAGCCATGAAGCAGACGGATGAATTTCAGAGGGAAGACGCTGGTGGTGGGTGGGTGGGGAGAGGTTAACCAAAGAACTTATATGCATATATGCATAACCCCTGGACACAGATAGTAGCATGGTGAAGGCCTGGGGATGGGCAGGAATGGGGTGGAGGGAGTCAATGGGGAAATAAAAGGGGACATCTGTAATACTTCCAACAATAAAGATAAATTAAAGAAAAAGAATATAGTGTAACCTAGAAAAATGTCAACAGCTACTAAGTTAATATTTACCTAGTATAATTGAGCAAGGACTTAATTTCTTACTTGAAATAGAACTGCTAATAGACATCTAAAATCTCTCCACATATTATCTGATAATGCATTCTTTTAAAGACTGCCCAGACATTCTGAGAAAAACAAGAAAATATTGCCCTGGATTTACATAGTGGTTTTCTTCTTATGAACTTTAAAATAACTGTTACAATCTTCCTGGAAATAAGTTGGAAAAATATTATCCTCATTCTTATATATAAGGGAATGAAGTGACTAAAAAAGGAAAAGGTTGGTTTAGATTAACTTGGTAACTAAGCCAAGTTGAGGCTCTATTTGTCATTATTCATTTTGTTCATTTATTCTTGTATTCATTCAAAAATATTATTGAGGGCTTACAATATTCATTTTGGTAATTTGTAATCTAGTTTGGAAGAAGGTGAATAGTATGTGTACAGAACGTGACCACATAGTTTATTATTCAAATTGGTCTACTTTTGAGAGTGAAGAGGGGATGACTTTCATAATAACCTCAAAATAATAAATATATATAGTAGACTGAGATCTTGGATAAATGAAGACACATGGTCACCTATGTACATATGCTACTGTCAATCCCAGGGATGTGTGATGGGTGACTGTTTTGTGTAGTTATAGGTGGGAGAGGTCATTTTTGGATGATCAGAGAAGCCTCAGGAGTAGATACCGTTTGGATAGGCATTGAGATGATAGAATTTTGAAAGGATCAGCGTAACAGATGAGACAAGCGGCAAATCCAGGCAGAAGCAGTGAAGGGACAGGGTCAGGAGTTGGGCAGAAGCTCTGCTCATTCCAGGAGAGTGGGGAGACGACGTGGGCTGACTTCTGTTGGGAAAGCCACCTCTATTGGAGGTGTAGTTGGGACGAATGGATCATTGATGCCATGGCATCTCTGCCTTAGCCTTTGGGCTACCTACCCCAGGTTTCACCCTCAAAAGCCCTGAGGGATAATGAAGGGATCTGGAGAAAGGACATGCTTCTGTTTTTCAAACAAAGCTGCTGTAGGGACCCGAGAAAGCAGTATGGGATTGGAAGAGTCCAGGGATTTTTGTCACTGAGACGGTTTTCTATTCGTGCCATATACGATTTGCTTCCTTCTACTGAAATGAAAGTTCCATGAGGGCAGAGATCATGCCCTCCCTTTCCTTTGCATTCTCCGTAGGGCCCGTTGTTGTAGAGAAGTATCATCGTCCTTAGCCTCACAATGGTAATAGTAGTGTAAGGTTTTTGAATACCTACTATGTGTCTAACATTTAATACAGCCAGCATTAGGAGGAAGTGGAAGTTCAGACAAGTTACATTTACACTTGGTTACACAGTTAATTAATGACAGGGTTCAGACTAGATCCATATTTTTCTGATTTCCACAATTCAGTTATAGCATATGGCGTTTGAAAATTACTCCTTTTCATCCTATAAGTCTAGTACGTCTTCTGAGATACCAGCAACTTTAGTGACTTGTATTCTCCATAAATTGGAGATACTGTGCCACTCCTCCCATCTTTTAGGGGTACATTATGAGTTTTTTAAAGTCACAAATAGTTTCAATTCTGGATTAACTCTGGAGCCAAAAGACAACAAAATAAAACAACAAAAACAAACAAAAGGCATACTTTAAATAAATGAATAAAAGACTTGAAACTGCTTATATATTACTAGAGGCCCAGTGCACAAAATTCTTGCACTGGTAGGGTCCCTAGCGGCTGCTGGCCCGGGCCTCCCTCCCTTTCCCCGGCCGGCCCCGCCCCCTGGTCAAACTCCCAGACAAACTCCCGGTTGAGGGGACAATTTGCATACTATGCTTTTATTATATAGGATTAGTAAAAATAGACCTTCAGAATTATTCTGGTAGAAATTGATAGGAACTTAGCTAAACTTGCTAAGGTACATTTTTGACCAGTAGTGGTCTGGTTTTAGGCAGGGCTGGCACTCACAAGGTGTTACTAGGGATTTCTCTCTCCCTCTCTCGCCTTTTTTCTTTTTCTGTCTCCTCTCCCTTTCTCCCTTCCTCACCATCATTTAGCCTCATTCCATCCGTATTGGCTGCTTCTCAGCAGGCTGTTCCTGTGAGAAGGAGAGAGATCTTTCTGTCCCAGAGTCTATAGCTGGACAAGGATTCCAGCATTCCCATACTTACGTCATATGTCCACCCCTTGACTAATCACTCGATTTTCAGCATTGAAGCACTTTGAGCAGCATGGGTTTTGTGTTCACTCTTACAATAGGAAAAGGGGTGGGTGGGTGGGGCTTGATTGACAGCTCTGCCAGTTGAAGAGGCTGTTCTTAATTGAAAGAGTTGCTCCTTGCTAGAATAATACGAGGAAAAGGCTGCTGGGCAGGCAAAACCAACAAAACTTCCCAGATGTTCAGTATAAGAAAAAGAAATTAAAATCATTATCACTTCACCATCTTAACATAACTAATATCAATTTGTATATTATTTAACAGTCATTATTCATTTATTACTTGAATTTAAAATATACAATTAAAATATTTTATGTTAAAATGTAATGTTAAGTGGTGTTTTTCTATGTTGTTCCATAAAAGTAATTACTTTATTTATTTATTTATTTTTTTAATAAAGATTTTAAAGTATTCTTTTTTTTATATATATTTTATTGATTTTTTACAGAGAGGAAGGGAGAGAGATAGAGAGCTAGAAACATCGATGAGAGAGAAACATCGATCAGCTGCCTCCTGCACATCCCCCACCGGGGATATGCCTGCAACCAAGGTACATGCCCTTGACCGGAATCGAACCCGGGACCCTTCAGTCCGCAGGCCGATGCTCCATCCACTGAGTCAAACCGGTTTTTGCAAAAGTAATTACTTTAAAAAGACATGAACAGAACAGAGCATAGGAAAAGTTCATCAGAGGATCATAGTCTTGTGGATGAATGCAATTTCACTGAAAGCATTCTGACCATCTACAGGTTAACTATACTTCTTATCAATCAAGATAATAGTATTTTCTTTCTAAAAAGGTTATCATAACTTAACCTCTTTGCTTCTTGGCTTCCAGCCTGTGGAGAGTCATCAAATCCGACTTCTCCCAGTTATCTTCACTGGCGGTTCCTCTCCTGCTCCATGCGTTGTCACTTCCTCATGGTGCTGACATCTTCTGGACAATCATAAACGGCAACTTCAACAGCAAAGACTGGAAGATGAGGTTTGAAGCAGGTACCTCTGTGTTATAACAATTCTCTCTGGATCACATTACAAACCAGATGTCCAGTTATGAGATCTCTTTCTGCCTTTCATTTTCCTTCCCTCTTTCTACAGGGCATTGTCCTGCTTGCCGGTATTCTTTGTTGTGTCTACTTAGCTGAGCTTTGTCAATAGTAATATTTTGCAGAGTGATCTTTAGGGAGGGTGGCCCTGTCTAGTTTGCCTAGGTTAGTCCCAGTTTATGCCTGTCCTCCAGGTATATTTATTAATTGTACATGTTTACTTTCACATGGGTCCTGGCTTAAATGGTCAACCTAATGGGTTACTTGCATCAGCATTACTGGGAGTGTTTGTTAAAAACACTGATTACAGGTGGGACCTCGGTCCTTCAACTTAATTAGTTCCAGAAGGTTGTTCGAGAAGCAAGTTGTTTGAATACCGAATCATATTTTCCTCATTAGAAATAATGTAAATTGAATTAATCTGTTCCAGACCCCCAAAGGACTCCCTGTTTTAACCTTTCTTATATATAGTACATGTCGAATATACTGTTTAATCTACAAATAAACACTTCTTTTCTTGAATTTTTTGAGTCACCCCCTGCTAGCCTTCAACAAATCACTTTGAGTACTCCGTTCAGGGGTGTCTCTTAGGAGGTCAATATGCAGCTCCTTCACTTTTTCACATATCATTGTCTCCAAAATGCTATCACTGGCTAACTGTTTTTTGTTCATCCGAATCAACAACAATTTTTCTGCCTCTTCAATGGCCTGTGCTCATTGTTTTCTGAGCACTTTCACACCCTTAGCAACATCAGCACTCTTGATGGACTCTATGTTTTTAAAAAAGAAAGAAAGAAAATATTCACAACTCTGATTATGTTGTTTTTCTATTCAAAACATTTTTATTTTTTATTTTTAAAAATATGTTTTATTGATTTTTATTTTATATTTTTATTGTAAAAATTTTTAAAAATTACATCTTTATTGTTCAGATTATTACAGTTGTTCCTCTCCCCCCCCCCCCATTGCTCCCCTCCACCCGGTTCCCACTCCACCCTCTGCCCTTACCCTCCCCCCCCAGCTGTCCTCATCCATAGGTGTATGATTTTTGTCCAGTCTCTTGCCACACCTCCCACACCCCTTTCCCCCCGCGAATTGTCAGTCCAGTCCCTTTCTATGCCCTTAATTCTACTATATTCACCAGTTTATTCTGTTCATCAGATTTTTTATTCACTTGATTTTTAGATTCACTTGTTGATAGATATCTATTTGTTGTTCATAATTTTTTTTTAAAATATATTTTATTGATTTTTTACAGAGAGGAAGAGAGAGAGATAGAGAGTTAGAAACATCGATGAGAGAGAAACATCGATCAGCCGCCTCCTGCACATCCCCCACTGGGGAAGCGCCCACAACCCAGGTACATGCCCTTGACCGGAATCGAACCCGGGACCCCTCAGTCCGCAGGCCGACGCTCTATCCACTGAGCCAAACCGGTTTCGGCCATAATTTTTATCTTTACCTTTTTCTTCTTCTTCCTCTTCTTAAAGAATACCTTTCAGCATTTCATATAATACTGGTTTGGTGGTGATGAACTCCTTTAGCTTTTCCTTATCTGTGAAGCTCTTTATCTGACCTTCAGTTCTGAATGATAGCTTTGCTGGATAAAGTAATCTTGGTTGTAGGTTCTTGGCATTCATCACTTTGAATATTTCTTGCCACTCCCTTCTGGCCTGCAAAGTTTCTGTTGAGAAATCAGCTGACAGTCGTATGGGTACTCCCTTGTAGGTAACTGAATTTCTTTCTCTTGCTGCTTTTAAGATTCTCTCTTTGTCTTTTGCTCTTGGCATTTTAATTATGATGTGTCTTGGTGTGGTCCTCTTTGGATTCCTTTTGTTTGGGGTTCTCTGTGCTCCCTGGACTTGTAAGTCTATTTCTTTCACCAGGTAGGGGAAGTTTTCTGTCATTCTTTCTTCAAATAGGTTTTCAATATCTTGCTCTCTCTCTTCATCTGGCATCCCCATAATTCAGATGTTGGTACACTTGAAGTTGTCCCAGAGGCTCCTTACACTCTCTTCATATTTTTGGATTCTTTTTTCTTTTTGCTTTTCCGGTTGGGTGTTTTTTGCTTCTTCGTATTTCAAATCTTAGACTTGATTCTTGCGCTCCTCTGGTCTGCTGTTGTTTTAATGGGTTTTCAATGTCTAGAGAATAAAGTTCAGACGCCTTAAATGGACATTCAGAACCTCCCATGGTCTGACTGCTCCTGTTTGTAGCCTCATTTCTCACTCATCTTTCTTCACCTGACGTTGTACTTTTCTCATTGCTTCCTACTGCCCCTCACCCATATCTTGGCCAGTCTCTGTTCTTAGTCTGAAACCTTCTTCCCTTCTAGAACCCACTCAAAAGCCATCTCCGTTTGAACCACCTTCAAAGGCCCCCATTGAGTTCCATTTCTCGGTTCCCTTGGTGGAAAGTGTTTTTAATCCTCCAAGCTCCCATAGCATTTTATTTATACATCACTAACAGCATTTACAGCTTTTTATATTACATTTTGGTTTTAGTTGTACCTGTTTATCTCTTTTAGCCGACTTGACTTTGAAGTCAAGACCTGTGAATGATTCACATGTTAGTCTGCTTGGGCTGCCATGACAGAATACCATAGACTGGGTGGCTTAAACAACAGAGTTTATTTCTCACAGTTCTGGAGGCTGGGAGTCCAAAATCAAGGTGCCAGCCAATGCAGTTCCTTGGTGAGGGCTCTCTTCCTGGCTTGTAGATGGTTACCTTCTTCCTGTGTCTAGTTTTCCTTTTGATTTTTATAAGGACACAAATCCCATCATGGGGGCTCCACCCTCATGACCTCATCTAAACCTAATGACCTCCCAAGGTCCCAACTCCAAATGCCATCACATTGGGGGTTAGGGCTTCATGTGTAAATTTTGGGGGGGCACAATAATTCAGTCCCTAACAGTTCATTTTTCCATTTACTTCCATCTCCCCAACAAGTACCTAGGATGGTGTCTTTAAAATAAGTGAATTAGTGGATTTATTGAATAATTACTAAATGTGGGATTAATAAAAAGAGTATAAGGGCAAACTCCTGCTCTCAGAAGCTCTCAATTTAATTGATGGGACCAAATACAAACATGTAAAAGGTTAAGAAACTATAAAGGTGTAAATATAATTCAAGATCACAAAAGAAGATATGTCATACAGCTAAATATGAACACACAAACGCCATATCTAAATGAATAGTATTTTAAAAATATATATTCTTATTCATTTCAGAGAGGAAGGGAGAGAGGAGAGAGAGAGATAGAAACGTCAATGATGAGAGAGAATCATTGATCGGCTGCCTCCTGCAAGCCCCCTACTGGGGATCAAGCCCACAACCCAGGCATGTGCCCTTGACTGGAATAGAAACCAGGACCCTTCAGTCTGCAGGCGGATGCTCTATCTGCTGAGCCAAACCAGCCAGGGCAATGAATAGTATTTTTGCAGGAGTTTATGGTATGGAAAGACCACTCTAGGAAGTCAGAGTGGACTTCACAGAACATGTAGAATTTAAACAGCAGATTCTTTTAAGGATGGTACAATATCCATTAGCAGAGAATAGAAAGAATATTCTAGGCTGCTAGAATAGCTTAAGCAAAGTACTGAACCATCTCTATTTGCATGAAACTATGTTGCTTCACTACCTTCTATGGTTTTTTATCAAGCTCTGTTTTAAGAGTGGCTGGAATCATTTAACATAGATTTGTAGAATAATTAGAAATCTATCAAGTAGGGTGCATCTATTTTATGGAAGACGTACGCTGTACAGCCCCGGGAAGACTGGTTGTCACTTCACATCATGACACGCTAAGAGTGGAGTGGAGGGTCCAGAATCTAGAGCCAGGACTGGCAGGTACCTCCCACCTCCCTGTGGAACCTCTGTGGAATGGACAAAGAAATGAGCATGGAGGCATTTTGAATAGTTTGAAACACAGCTGGAAGTTAAACAATGGGAAAGACCATTAAAAAAAAGAGAGAGAGACAACCCAGAACTAAATCAAGGCTGCCTGACAAAAATACTGCACTGAGTAGAAGTGGTCTGTGCTGCACGAATCACTCAAAAGGAGGCACTAGACGTTCCTCTTGGTATTTAAAACCAGTGTCTGGGGGCCCAGAGTTACCCTAGCTCTGTGGGTTCAGACTATCTAAATACATGTCATTTTTTGTCCTCTGCCCTTTACATTTCAGTGGAAAAGGTGGCCGTGATTTGTAGATTTCTGGATATTCACTCAGTGACCAAAAACCACCTGCTGAAGTACTCGCTGGCACACGCTTTCTGCTGCTTTCTGGCGGCTGTGGAGGACGTCAACCCCGCAGTGGCTACCAGGGCCGGGCTCCTGCTGGACACCATAAAGAGGCCGGCGTTGCAGGTGACGTCCCTCCGTGTGTGTGGCCTGCTCTGCAGGTGGCTTTCTGCTCTGCTCCACCGAACCCCGAGTTATGTGCCTCATAAACACAGTTACTGCTGCTGCTGCTGCTGCTGCTGGTGGAAATTTTTCAGTTGGGAAAACCATCTCAGAATCACATCGTATTAACAGACCTCTTATTTTTATATGTTGATACTTTCTTTTCAGTCTTTGTCTATGTGCTGAATCACTTCTGACAGATGGAATTATTGTATAACGTTTTTGGGGGCAGATTATTAAATGAAGTTTGTTTATACCATTTCACTGGTTTCTGGGCTAAAAGTCCTTTTAATTGAGGCTAGTTTCTAAGAGAAATCAGGTAAATTATAAATCAAGGCAAACCATGAGAAGTTAAATATGCTACCAAAATGAAATGCTACAAATTAAAGCCAAAGTAACATGAATTATAAGACCTGGAGAGAGTTGAATATTTACCTTATTTGGCTCCTGTATTTTTAAAAATTTATTTATTTTTAAAATATGTTTTTATTGATTTCAGAAGAAGGGAGAGGGAGAAAGAGATGGAAACATCAATGATGAGAGAGAATCATTGATTGACTGCCTCCGGCACACCCACTACTGGGGACCGAGCCCACAACCCAGGCATGTGCTCTGATTGGGAATCCAACTGTGACCTCTTGGTTCATAGGGTGATGCTCAACCACTGAACCACACTGGCCAGCTGGCACATGTATTTTATAGTTGAAGACACCAAGTCTCAGAGAGATAATGTCACTTATCAAAGGACACAGAGTGAATTTTGGGAGAAACAAAACTAGAACCTCCAAAGTCCTGATCTTCTGTTTTTCCCCATTGCCACCTGATTTATCATTATTTCATTATTATTAAAGTTAATAATGGCAAGAGCTAATATTTATCAAATAGGCATTGTGTTTTCAGGGCAGTGTATTAAAAGTGTCCGATCCTGCATTATTTCAGTTAATCCCCACAATAACCGTTAGTATGTTCCCATTTTACAGATAGAGAAGCTGAGGGTTAGCAAGATTAAGTAATTTCAGAGTCACACGGCTAGTAAGTGGTAGAGAAGACTCAGGTCTGACTCATAATAAAGTCATATTCTTAACTGTGTGTGTGTGTGTACACTGCCTCCCAATCAGTGGAAGGGTTCTTGTATAAAAGACTAAGAAGAAAGGGCAATGGTACAGGATCTGAAATATGCTAGGGTTGTGCTGCCTATGGATGCTCACCCTTCCTTGTAAAAACTTCCAGTTGTTTTCTGGATAGTCCTTCTCTGTTGGTCTTAATAAGACTAGGTGGTTGTGTGTCTTACCGCTGCTCAGGGCTGGATCATAGGAGGCACTCATTAGATGAGAGTTGGATGAATAGGATGAATGGCAGTTTTTTAAAAAAGGGAATCGTAGACTTATATACAGGAGAAATAGATGCTCAACCCATTATACCTTTGCTTTTTTAAAACTCTATGTTTCACTCACATTCCAAGAAGATGACTTATGTTCTTTTAGAGTCCTTAAGAGAATTCTAAAATCTGAATTTCTTTTAGAAATTTTAATTCTAAATTTTAGAATTTAACATTGAAAGGAAATTTAAAGACCACCTTTTTGTGTATTCTAAAATGTGTCTTTGGAACTATGCTTCTCTGATAGAAACTACAGACCTTAAGAAAAGAAACATTGGTTTGAGGATATTTAGGTAAAAAAAAATAGTAACATACATTTAGTTCAGATTTCTAAGTCAAAATTTAAGGGCTATTCTACAATTAGGAGAAGCTTCTCTTTTGTATTTTTTCTACCAAAATTTGCAGCAAGAAAGCTTTCAATTGGCTCATTTCTACATTATAAATATAGATGGAGTTTGCTTTGCTCCACTGACTTTGCTTAGTGTATTTGCTTTGAAGCAACTTGGATGTTTACATCTGACTTTGCTTTCCCCCTCCTTTTCCCCAGGGTCTGTGTGTTTGTCTTGACTTCCAGTTTGACACTGTGGTTAAAGATCGACCCACAATATTGAGCAAGCTTTTGCTCTTGCATTTTCTCAAGCAAGATATTCCTGCTTTGAGCTGGGAGTTCTTTGTCAACAGATTTGAGACACTTTCTTTGGAAGCTCAGCTGCATTTGGATTGTAACAAAGAATTTCCTTTTCCTACAAGTAAGCAAAAGGAAGAACTTGCTGTATAGAGTCGAGGTTCCTATGCTTGTGCTTGCTAGATAAGCAGAAGATACTATGTGCGTAGTTCGATTTCCCATTATGGAGGATGCCTTGACTTCGTGTACTTCATCTCTCAAATGTTTGTTGAATACCTACTGTAATCATCCTCAGATTAACTATTTTCTGGCATTCCAAAATCCCAATTTTTCTAGTTCCTTTTGGGGACTTGTGAGAAACAATTGTGACTGTGTGTTCCTTAAACGCTGTTCAGTCATCATGATTGTAATGCTTGTGAGCAAGTTTGTAAGAGATATTTGCACCTTGCAAATCCGCTCTCTCATGCTTCTTAATCAGGTACCTACAGCTCTGACTAGATGGGGAAAAGACTTTGGCCAGTCAGCTAGTTATCCAGTGATAACAAAATCAGATAATTTAATCTTATTTAGACGATAGTCATGAAAGGCAATAGTCAAGATTTTTCATATAAGCTTTCCTGCAGAGAGAAAGGTGAATGAGCCATCTATCCATGAAAGATGGTTTGTAATACTGAAAAATATACACAAATGAATGGTTTTAAGCTAGTTGCATAACACAGGAGTTAAGGAAAACGATAACCTCTACTTCCTTTTGCAAAGCTATCACTGCTGTAAGGACCAATGTCACCAACCTCAGCGACACCGCGCTGTGGAAGATCAAGAGGGCTCGCTTTGCAAGGAACCGCCAGAAGAGCGTGCGTTCCCTGAGGGACAGCGTGAAAGGGCCCGCGGAGTCCAAGAGGGCGCTCTCCCTCCCCGAGACCCTAACCTCCAAAATCCGTTGAGTATCTTCTTTCATCCTTCCTTTAAAGCTGTTTAACGTCTTTCTCAGGCTGACTTGTCTTGTTGAATGTGCATAGAGAGTAGCGAATTTAGCAAACAGCTTGGTCATCAGGTCTGGCCTTTGGATTCCCTAGAGGGTCCCCCAGGGGTGTTAGTGCCCTGGGTGGCTTTTTCCAGTTTTGGGGTGAAGCAAAGCCTTGATCTAACAGTAGATTATTCAATAGGTTGTTTTGAAATGTGGAAGGCAGCAAACCCATTGACTCTTGGCATGAAAGAAGCATCTGCTCCTAAGTGCTCAAATGTGAAGTTTGCACCAGCCTGGATAAGAGATTCCTGAGAAGACTTTGACGTTGTCATTGAATGCATGGTAGAGGCAGCCAAACAAGCTTCCAGACAAACAAATAATAATGGTTGCTTTTGCAAAGACAAATTAGGCCGAGAAGTTGAATTTTTGCACAACTTAAATAAGCTTCATTGCCAACTTAAAAAAAAAAAAGACCAT
Source organism: Myotis myotis (assembly GCF_014108235.1). NCBI lineage: Eukaryota > Metazoa > Chordata > Mammalia > Chiroptera > Vespertilionidae > Myotis > Myotis myotis. The sequence goes on along the minus strand of NW_023416313.1, from coordinate 217,719,849 downwards.
ATATACTTGTTTTCTAAAGGTCTTTCTTTATATTGCATTTTTAAAGAGAACAAAATTTCTCTTAAATTACCAAATCACTAGATGAACTCTAATGATTAGCAATAGCTCATGAATGGGAAATAATGAAAAATTCATAAGTAAATCATCATATTAGTGAATGGATATGTTTAAATACATTGCTAACTTGTAAAATTTATGAAATGACTTAATTTTTAACTGCTGTGAAGTTAATAAAAGAGCCCCATAAAATGTATTTCTTATCCTGTTAGAAGCTGAAAAGTTTGCTTTTTCATTGGCACTTATTAGAAGACAGCCTTATTGTAACATGACCATTTTAAATCATAAATATGATTTGATTTTATTTATTGCATTTTCCTCTATTTTTCGACAAGCTAAGGATATGTAGTGTTTTGAACTTTGGAAGAATCAATAACAGCCCTGTAAGCAATCAATAATCTAGGTGTTCAGAGAGCAAAGATAATAACAGGTGCCCATTTCAGAATATCCTGTGCTAATGTGAGGCCCCAGATGAAACTGAATCAGATCCTAAAATCCAATACCTCAATCAAATGAATTACAATTTCTATAAGAATGTCCCAGGTCTTTTAGAATCTAACTGATCAGTTTGGGATATACAGTTTACTTATTGTTATTTCTTGTTAATTGATTCACGTGACAATTGTGAAGGTTAAGAATTAAAGTAACATTGCAGGATGTTCTTCAGGTTCAAATGAAACCACAAAATTTTTGTGATATAAACATCTACTATGTGATGCTAATTACAAATAGGAAAACTAAACTTGCCCCTACTATCCAATGCAGTTAGCGCTAAGTATATTTTCTAGGCTCAAGTTGTTTTTAATGCTTATTTAAATAGAGTTGTTGTTGATTTTTAAGCTGTGAGGTTGACCAGGCAAGAGCAGTCTGCTCCAGCTCTCGGTGGGACACCCGAACAGATGCCAGGTGGGTACTTCTGACTTGAAGGGCTGTGTGCAACTGTCTCTCACAGGTGGACAAAGGATAGTGCAGTGTCTGTAACTGGACCACAGTGATATAGTTAGGTTTGGCAAGCTCCAAAGTCTTCCCCAGGTGCTCAAGCATTTGGGCCCCTGACATAGCAATTCCTTTTATATTAGCAGATGGCTTTTGATGCTGGTAACTTTTGGTCCAGTAAGAAGCATCTTGTTACCTGAGTACGCACTGTTCCCCGGAGAGCCAGTATGTCTAGAACCATACCTAGTACTTATATTTGTATGTGTATTTACACATAGAAATATTATGTTCATATATATCTGCTATAGGAAAAAACATACATTTCATTCGCACTTTATAAGGTTCTACATTTGAACCACCATCATTCACTCATCCCCTTAGTCATTCCTGATTCTTTGCAGCTCTACATGCCTTTCTGTCTCAGAGAAAAAGTTTCCATTGTTTGGCGCATCATGGGAACATATCCAGCTTGGCACAGTGTAACTGTCATTTGATGTTCCTGAATTATCCTAAGGGCTGAAGGCAAGACTATTACAGACTGAATGTTATTCACACAAATAGTCCCATAACTTGTTGGGAAAACTGTGAAGGTTCTGAGTACCTGCTTATTTGTCAGAAACAAGTTGGTAACTACCATCTATGTATCATGCTAACAAAGATTTTGTTTTTCTATTATTATTTTCTAAGAATAGTTTTAAGGTGAAGTTTTCAGAATGGCCTCAGAAGGAAAATTTCAAGTAGGGAGACTTTGAAGACTGTGTGTTTGTTATGTGTTATAAAAATGACTCTAGAAAGAGAGGCGGTGAGGGATGGAGGAGGAGCACAAGATTATGATTGCAGATGGTAGGTGTTAGCCAGAGTGTATTTTCTCTTTTATTTTATTTATTTATTTATTGTTTATTTATTTTTTAATTTGTTTCTGGCGCCCATGACCAGGATCGAACCTGGGACCCTTGGATCCACAGGCCAACGCTCTATCCATTGAGCCAAACCAGTCAGGGCTGTATTTTCTCTTTTAAAATTGATGAGAAAAAAGGGATAGCAAATACTTGGCAGAGTCTCTTACCTTATTTTGTGCATCGCTTGTGCCTCACCTGTGCTGAGGTGGAAGAAAGATAAAATAAGAACATCTGATTCTGACTTCACTGCAAATGTGAAATCCATCCAGGTCCCCTTCAGTTAGGTCTTTTTGAGAATGGTCTTATGCAGTTTCACAAACTATCTTTATTTGACCCCATCTTTTCTTTTTGTCATAAGGCTGAATTGAAAAGCTAGTCTGTAATTATTATCACCCATTATAATAATCCAACCTCTCACATCTCTTTGGGAAAATGTGTGTATATGTTTCTTAAAGTGAATAAAAGCTTCAAGCATCTAATTGTCCCATCCAAAGTGACAAGATGGAAAAGGGGCAAATAAAAGCATTGTTCATTTTAAGCATAAATATCGTTTACATGACACTGCCATAAGCAAAACTTCTATAGATTTGGAAACTTATAAATTGCTTATAAGACGATTTCAAACTAGATTTTCAGTTTTGTATTATTATTCACTAGACACTGAATGTTTTAACCTGGAAGCAAAGACATACCAGGACAGTCAGAAGACTACAGGATGGTTTAAGATAATAACTAAATGGAAACGGAAGAACTTGCTATTGAATATACTTTTGTTTGATGCAGATAATGAGCTCCTCTGTGCAAGACCTTGTATTGATCAGGCCTGAAGTAAAGGCTGAACTTTTTGTCACTGGATTTATAATTTATGGCTCTCTGATATGAACATGCACAGCAAATTTGCAATGGAAATACACTTGTATAGAAGGTATACTCTTCAAGGCTAGCGAAGAACTGCATTTCTCCATGACATTTATGAGTCAAATCAAAGGACTTGTGCAAATATAAAAAATTCATAGAATTCTATAGCTGAAATATTAGAAGTAGGCTAATATTCTCATTTTACAGAAGAGGAAACTGAGGTTCCCAGAGAAGAGTAAGTGCCACAGGTTTGTTGGTAACAAACAGATCTGGGTTGTAAGCCCAGATGTCTTGATCTCCCTTGCAAGGCATGTGTGGTAAATGCTAGTAGGAGCTCTACACCTTTATTTAATCCCAATCGATGAAATATACACTTTTACCTGCTAATCTGAAATTGGTTTAATCTTAATTAGATATAAGCTGTATTTTCACTAATGCTGTGAGAACCAGGAATTCTTTGTCTTTGATGATTCAGAACATCTGATGAATGTTAATGTTGAATACAAATTTCACCAATGCTGAACATGATGCGTAATACTGAACAAACAATAACCACTCCATGTAATCACATGGGATTTAATTATATCTTGTTCCTTATCTCCTGGAATGAATAATTAAACAGTAGTAGGTAAATCATATTTCATATACGTATAGTGCTTCTATCTATGAAGTGTTTTTATGCAAATCATCTAATTTTGATTTTACAACTATGGCTATATGTAAAGTATTATTTTTTTCACTTTACATATGGACAGGAACACAGGTCCTAAGAATTAAGAAATTCTGCTTAGGTGGTTTGCTGAAGATCACGTATAACTAGTTAGGGATAGAACTGATACTTGAGTCCAAGAGACTTGATTTGCTTTCTTTCCACTATAGCCTCCTCCTGAGGAATTGGTTTTAGGATATTCCTTCCCTTTGGGATGACATGAGCATACCAGTCTAGTTACAGAGCTGACCTGGGCATTCAGGTCTGCTACAGTGAGCATCCAGTAAGCCGTGAGCATCCAGACCAGAGGATCTTTCCGGTTAGAACCTACAGATTGGTCTAGAGCTATCCTAATCCCTACAGGGACATGGATGCTCTACTCCAGCCCGTAGAGAAATCCTGAGATCTCTTGGTCTGAATTTGTAGCAGTAAGAGAAGGTCCCCAATGCTAGGTACCCAATGCTTGGTAACATTGGTGAAATTCGTATTGACCTTTCCTGCTTCCCTCTTAGGTTCCAGCCTGGACTTCCAAATTGCTTCTCTTTTGGGCTCTCCCTCTTTTTTCCTAGAAAGATGGTTTACAATTCACATCTTCACCAACTTCAAAATACCTATTGATTATTTTGATCCAATAAATCAAAGAGTACAGTTGTTTTTCGTAGGAATGCCCTTGTTTGAAATGATGGTTTTGGGAAATGACAGTTTCTCAAATGATAGGATGTGGGGTAGGAAGAGGCAAAGGCAGGGATGGGGAGCATATGAGGATGCGGAGTTAGTCACCAACATCAACTTTACAGCCTCTGTGGCCATGTGCACATGAATGAAGCTTTAAGTTGAGTTAATGAGCTAGGGAGACCAGTGAGGCAGTGTGGCCGGACCTACTGAAATAATACAACCTCATTTATAGGGCGTAACCCTTGGCTTCTCTCAACCAAATGCAGAGTTAGCTCGTGGAAGGGGTCCTTTCTTCCTCTACTTGTCACATTGGTTTGACAGTGGTGGCTGTGAGCTGACTTATACAGAGGAATGTTCCCTAGCTGTTTCCAAACATTCCTTGCTGTTTGGAAACTTCATCAGTTTTTCTCCTATAGAGAAGACAAGATTTGAAATATTTATTTGAATTCAGTATACGTAGACATTTATGAATAATAAGCATCTACTATAAGTCAGACACGGCCCCATATTCTCTGGAGGTTTTAAAAAATGGATGAAGCATAGCACTTGCCTTCAAGGAGCCTTTGCTCTTATAGGGGAAATAAGTCAAGTGAATGAATAAAAAGTTCTGCCTTGCATAATAGCTATTTGTCCCAGGAGAGTTAAGAAATGCTATAGAAAACTTCTGTTCATTCTTCCCTTCCACCCTCCCCTCTTCCCTTCTTTCTTGTCCTTGGACATTCTGAGTGTAGGAATCACATCCAGTTGCTGAGAGGAAGGTGGGCACAGGTAATAAGAATGGCTTCTGGGGACCAGATCCAGAGGGTTAAATTGGGGATGGGGTGGAGGACCACTCTACAAGGTGAAGAGAGAACGTGAGCAAAGGCAAAGGTGGGAAATGTTGGTGACATTCTGAGATCCGTGAGTAGCCCAGGTTGTAAGGATGCTGAATATTTGGGGTGGATGGAGTGATAGGAGAAAAGCAGGTCCTGATCTTGCCTGGCTCCAAATTGTTTGAATAAATAAAATTGTACTATACTTTGGAGTTTCGATCGGTTGAACCACTCTGGACAGAGTCCATGTTCAAGTTATGGTAGAATAGCTCTCTCTACCTTGTGATTATAAAGGTGCCTACCTTTTTCTTTACAGAAGTGATCAAATCTCTTAACACATTAAATCTCTATAGTTAAAACAGATACAGGAATTTTATGGAATAGAATTCAAAAGTGTTTTAATGGTCACACCTTAGAGAAAATATTGTAGGCATTTAATTTAAAAATGGAAATTTTGTAACCTTTTAGATAACTAATTGCTGTCTTGAACAATAAAGAAAATGTCAACTTTTCTAAGCTCATTTTTCTTATGGATTTGATTAAGATAACTCCTCTTAGTGAAGAGTGTACCAACCACAAGCTTACAGTGTTGTAAAGAAAGAGCACAGACTTGGCAAAGCTCACAACCAGAGGGGAAATTATTGGAATGCAAAGAGGGTTTCCCCCCACTTTATGCAATAGGTCCCATTAGCTAGTCCTTTTTTCAGTAAATGTCATGGTTTGTTAAGGAGCATTCATTCCTAGCTATTCAGAAACAGCAGAGTAAAATCAGCCAACTTAAAGCACGGAAGATCAACGAAGATGAATCTAATATGAGGACAGGGCATTTGTGAAATAATGCTTACTCATTAGGAAAATGCGATTTGACAGGAAAAGTTAAGGTTACATACTTTATCTGTAATAGTGTCAGCAACAAAAATAAAGAAAAGTAAATAAAATGAATGTCTTCTTGCAACGAGAAGAATTTTAAATTTCACATATTTAAAGGTGAAGTCTGATGGTTTATTTTCTAGACCCAAACTGGGATAGAATGACATGGGGAGTTGATGTCCTAGTTGGGCCTAGTCTGGGGTCCCCTTTCTTTTGTATTGAGGTCTCTAGATTCTCAGGGTTATAAAACAAAAGTGCAGCTCCTTCTCCAACCCTCCTGAGTTCCACTTTTAACTTTGGGATTTTGGAGTCCAGCCACTCTGGACTTGAGGTGGTTGAGCAGGACTGAGTGATTCGTGCTGTCTGAAATCTTGCCCCCAGAGCTAAAAGGAATTGAGGAATGAAGCTATATTGTAACAGCCATCACTTGCTGCTATGATAACATTGAATCCTGCAGGGAACCTAGATTTTCACACTTGTCAGATTCTTGGCCCAAGCTTGCCCAGAGCAATAACCTTCTTCTAGTTGTAAAGTAATACTTTAGAGGAAAAAAAAAAATCAAGATTAAATGTTATTCAATGTTGAAAAAATAGTTTTCTAAACTTTTTCTATTTTGCTTTATGAGGATTTACATAGGTATTGTTTTTGGTTTGATCTTCTATTCAAACATTTAATTATAATATACAGGGATGCTTCACATTTTTGGGCTCTTGGTGAAATAGGGTGATTTTTTTTTAATGATGGCTGATGCATGGCTAGTAAATAATGATAATATTAACAATTGAAAATTTATAATTCACTCTTCATGTGAAACACCATCGTAAAGAAATTCTTAGGTTTTGTTTGAATAATTTTTGGTAAAATTTCTCTAAAGTACATTGCACATATTTTTCCCTTCATGGACAGAATCTATGAGATAGAACATGTTAATGTCCTAGGGTCATATTAAAATATGTCAGACGCTTTCCCTTATGTTAGAGGCTCTTTGACTTATATGATTTCTCTGCCTCTTCATACATTGTAAACCATCCCTTCTCAGTGTGTCACTTTTGAACAGACCAGCATTCTTCTGATCATCTGGGGAAAACTAGTCAACCTGGTTGTTGCCTTATGTGTAGTTCTGACCTAGTCATGCCTGAACTTGACATTACTTTCATGCCCCTGCTGAAGAGAGAAGGGTTTGGGCTTGAGGCAGTTGATTTCCACAGTCTCCAGAAATGTTTCATCGATCTCACTTCTCTTGGCTGTGTCCTGGAAGACTGAGATTTTGCCGAATTGGTTAAGTTAATGGGTATAAATCACCTAGTTTTATTTTTGTTATTTCCTTAATACCATCATCATAAAATAAACTCAGTCAAGTTTTTGTTTATAATGATTTGTAACCCAAGCTTGTCATCATTTAGCAGAACTGTTCCTTGCAGGATGAGAGAGGAGAATGCGGGTGTGCCTACCTAACCCACCAGGCTAAAATGGCTTCCAATTTAGCAATTCTGATGCAACTTGTCAAAGGAAGGACAAGAATAGCCCCTATAGAGAAACATGGAAAAACAAATCTCACTTTTCCTTCCCTCAAAGTCCTAAACGAAACCAGATCAGAAGAGGCAGAAAAACAAAGAAGACAGGGTCTAATTTCTGGCTCTGAAAAATAACAGAGAAAGTCAATGTCAGGGTGCTGCTCATCATAATTTTTTGTGGGGTTAAGAATAAGTCAAGGGCAAAGGTATTCTCTTTTTCTTTCCATGTGAACTTTCAGCTCACCTTCATGTGACACCCCTCCCCCCCCCCGCTTTTAAAAAAGTTCATGCTTCTTTCTGTCTGTGGCACCCCCCCCCCCCCGCTTTTAAAAAAGTTCATGCTTCTTTCTGTCTGTGGCACCCTCCCCCCCCCCCCCCCCGCTTTTAAAATAGTTCATGCTTCTTTCTGTCTGTGGCCCTCCCTCCCTTCCTGTATGTTTCTCATTACATTCAGCAGGGCTTATAATTTGTTATTTAATTTTTACTAAATTATTGAGAGACTACACATTGCTAATATCTCAGGATTTGAAAAAGAAAACTTTTTTCCCCACCAGCTGATTTATGAACATAACTGAATTGAGATAATAATTTAAACAAAATAACCCAGTGGATGTCTTTGTGCTCAGTGGGTTTTAGAATATTATTATTATTATTGGTTATTCTTACATGCTGATTTTACAAATGGAAGGGGAACTTCTCTTTATCACTGAGGATAAAACTTTGCCATTAGATGAAGTTTATTTGGGTGTTTGTCTTACTGTTTGAAGAGAAGTTAGCGTTGTCATGCCCATTTTTATTTCAAATTCCTTTATTATTCCCCAATTACTTGGTTGTAGATGGACACACTAACTTCTACCCTTGGACTAATGCTTTGCTTAGTAGGCCATATTGTGCCTTTAAGTTTTTCCAAAAAATAAAAATATTTAATGGCAGAAGAATGTGCTTCATACATTAAGGGAGGTTTTAGTGTAAAGCTCTGGGTGGAGGAGCCACCCTCTGATGGCCTTTCTTGTACTGACAGGACAACAATCCCCTGAGAATGACAACACCATCAAGGACCTGCTCCCAGAAGACGCTGGGATCGACCACCAGACAGTGCACCAGCTGATTACAGTGCTCATGAAGTTCATGGCCAAGGATGAGAGCAGCGCGGAGTCCGACATCAGCAGCGCCAAGGCCTTCAACACGGTCAAGCGGCACCTGTACGTCTTGCTCGGCTACGACCAGCAGGAAGGTTGCTTTATGATTGCACCTCAAAAAATGCGCCTGTCAACTTGCTTTAATGCGTTTATTGCAGGAATTGCCCAAGTAAGTGTAATAACAGCTTTTGGAGGTCATACCATTGGACTTTCAGGAGAAACAAGTAATTAAATCCATGTGGCCAACATTAGTTGAGTGTAAAAGTTTGTACAAATTACTTTCTTAAGAGTCTGCGAGGGGAATATACAGATGAGTAAGATTCAGCCACCTAATGTCATAAAGGGAGTTTGGGATTTTGGTGGGGGAGGTAGTATAAAATATATATAACATAAATTTACCATTTTAGCCATTTTTAAGTGTACAATTCTGTGTCATTAAGTACATTCACTTAGTTATGTAACCACCACCACTATCCATCTCCAGAACTTTTCCATCATTCTAACCTAAAACTCTACCCAGTGAACGATAAGGCAGTGTGGGATCTTTATTTGTGGGTGCTTTTTTTTTCTTTTCCTTTTAAAATTATCGAATTTATTGGGGTGACACTGGTCAACAAAATTATATAGGTTTCAGGTGTACAATTCTATAATACATCATCTGTGTAATTGTATTGTGTGTTCACCACCGCAAGTCAAGTCTCCTTCCATCACCATGTATCCGCCCTTTACCCTCTTATACCCCCTCCAACCCCCTTTCCCTCTGATAATCATCATACTTCTTTTTCTTTTTAAAAAATCCTTTTCCTTTTTGGCTTCAAGTGGAGGGTTGAATTAATCATACAACTTACTTCATGTCACATCACCATTATTGGCTATTCCATCTTTGCTACTTCTAACTGCTGTACCGCATGCCATGGTGTACATCTGCCATGCTTTAACTATCCAGTCCCCCATGATGGACACTCATATTCCTCCCAACTCCTTCCTACCCCAAACCGCTCAGCAATAGACATCCTTGTACATGCACCTTATCCACTAATGTGGGAATTCCTTTGAGATATGATCCAAGAGCAGCATTGAGGGATTGTGGGGTATCTTGTGTGCCTAATTTGACCAGTGCAACAAATATGACTCTCCAGAATGATTGCACAGTCTGCAAAGGGTATAGGACTTGGGGAATAATGGACATGAATTTCAGCTCTGCCACTGTTACTAACTCTATGGCCTTAGGCATCTTCTGCTTGTTTGCCCATTGGTAACAGACTTTCTTTTGAAAGATTAGAGACAACATATTGCAAAGCACCTTGCTCAGTGCCTGCCTCATGCTAGGAACTCAGTGACGGTAGCTGTTATCAATGAGCTCAAATAGATCGTAAAATAATGAACACAGACAAGCAGAGTGGGGGCAGTAGGTATGTAGTTGTCTGTTGCTGATGCTCATAATTAGAGGACCACCACTAACTCAGCTGTCTGTGTTGAAGGAGAGTGCACCATTTCAGCCACCAAGCTCTCCCTTCTCTTTTCCCTCCTTCCTTCCCTCCCCTGCTTTTCCCTTTCTAAATCCATGTTATACATATTCATTTTAGAAATATAACCAATAAGGTAAAATACAAATCTCAAAAAAACCCATGACAAATAACTAACATTTTGGTATTATCACTGGCTCCAAATTTACACACATATATATCATATACATACATACATATATGTGTATATGTATATATACGTATGTATATACATGCACATTTTAATAACAATAAGATCATGTTATACATATTAATATATGTATGTCTATCCTTTAAAAATATGTTTTTATTGATTTTAGAGAGAGAAGAAGGGAAAGGGAGAGAGAGAGAGAGAGAGAGAGAGAGAGAGAGAGAGAGAGAGAAGGGAACATTGATGTGAGAGAGAAACATCAATTGGCTGCCTCTTGCATGCCTCCCCTACTGGGGATCGAGCCCACATGTGCCCTGACCCAGACCCAGAATTGAACTGGGTGGCCTCCCAGTGCATAACACGATGCTCTACCAACTTAGCCACACTGGCCAGGGCTGTATGTGTAACCTTTCGAAACATAAAATATATTACAGAGTTCATATAATGTAAATAAGTTTGTATCATATCCTATTAATGTCTACATAGTAGTCTGCTGTCATAAAAACAATCTTTTATTAACTAGTCCCATAATGTTGGAGATGTAGGTTTGTGTTCAGCTGGGGCTGGCTATAGTGCTGACTATTTTTATGCATACATCTTGGAACACTTGTCTGATTATTTCCTTAGGATATATTTAATTGCTGTGCTAGAGGCTATGTGCTTTTTTTTTACTTCTGAATACATGTTGTTAAATTGCTCTCTTGAAAGGTTGTATTAAGTAATATACTGTTTCCAGAAAGGTAATATACTGTGTCTGAGAATGTCCATTTCTCCACATGATTTCCCATACTAGGTGTTTTGATTGATTCTAAATTTTATTCCACTTAATAGTTTAATAGGACATTTTAATAGATAAAATTTTATTTTAATAGATAAATTAAATAGATTATTAGATAATTGAGCAGATTAAAACTATTTTAATAGACGAGGTTTTTAAAAAAATTTCCTGTGAGGTTGGACTTTCCTCCTTTATGCGTAGTGGCCATCACTATTAATACTTTGTGAGATGCCTGTTAAATATTTTGCCTGTGTTCGATGGTTCAAATTTTTCCTTTTGGCTTGTAAGTGTTCTTTATAGTTTTCCTTCAGTTATTAATTTCTTTCCTATTTCAGGTTATGGACTATAACATTAATTTGGGAAAACACCTTCTCCCCTTGGTGGTTCAGGTGCTCAAATACTGCTCTTGTCCTCAACTACGGCATTATTTCCAACAGCCCCCTCGCTGTTCCCTCTGGTCCCTAAAGCCTCACATCCGGCAGATGTGGTTGAAGGCCTTGCTTGTCATCCTGTACAAGGTGAATTGCTGTAGTTACTTCTTTTTTGGGTAGAATGATTCTCTTAGTGAGGAGAACACTTAAGAGACCTATGTTGAAAATGTTGTAGGACAATCATTTGACCTTTAGAAGAATTGTCATGTACAATTAGTGCTGAGAAGCAAAGAGCTATTGGAATGGAACTAGAAATGGAGGCCATGTCAGTGTCTTCTCTTGAAAATGTTTAAAATAAAAAAAGATGAATTGTAGGACTTCGATCAACCACCTCTATTTCTGACCAGAATCTCCTATTTTATCTAATTAATATATATTCATTTTTATGTCAGAAAACAAGGAAAGTATTTAAAATTGTATTCATAGACCAGATGTTTATGGCAAATAATTTTGTTGAAAGGAATTGTAACTAGGAGCTGGCATGCATTGCCGTCTGTGGTTCAGTGCAAGAGGCAGGGAATGAGGGCATGCATGATAAGGATTTATGTTTTTGCCTATCTATATTTTTCTTTTTACCCCCCCCAAAATGCTGAGGAAACTATCTAGCAAGATCAAGTGGAAAACTTACCCTTCGAAATAACCATGTATATATTTCTCCCTTTGTTTTGTTGTGCAGTATCCATATCGGGACTGTGACATCAGCAAGGTCCTGCTGCACCTGATTCACATAACAGTCAATACACTCAATGCACAGTATCATAGCTGCAAGCCCCATGCCACGGCAGGCCCTTTGTACAGTGACAACAGTAACATAAGCAGATACAGCGAGAAAGAAAAAGGTACTTCACACATCTCAATTCTATCCTAAACTGAGTTTGAATACGTAAAACATTCTGGACAGTGTTTCTCTTAGGAGGCAGAAGGGGGCCCTCAGGTGTCATTCTGGAGTCAAAAAATCACTTACTGCTTCATTAATTTTCCAACTCTCCCATGAATGTTGCTGCCTTAATTTTTAAAATGAAAGAGAAAGAATTAATGTGCTTCTGAAATCCATTTCATAAGAAATAGTGTTTGGTAAAGATTGTCTGCTGATTGGTTAGAGACCGCTATGGGCCTTTTCCTGCGTGACGGAAACGCCTTGCTTTGGGCTGTGAGGTCATTCTTGGTCGGCGCTTAGTAGAGGCATGTAATCTTGTCGCTCTCCCGTTTGCTCCTGAACTTTGTGCTCACAGACTTGAATGGAGTCTGCATTTGCTGACATGCTTTTGGTAGCCGCCTTATTCAGTAAGAATTGATTTAAGGCAACTGGAATGAAATACTTTTGCTGCATAGGTTTACGTTATCTCCGATATTGACTTTTTATATTGATAGCTTTTCCACAAAGGAGTAGAATAAAACTCTAGAGTAAAATTATAGCCTGAAGAACCAAGGTGTGTATCTTTAGTGCATGTCACGGGGTGACTAGACTTGTAAGGTGACATCATCTAATCCAATCCTGGGAGAGAGCCAAGTGTCCCCCGACCCTTTGGTGTGTTACAGAGTGGTGTTAATGGAGTCTGACTCGGTTGACGGCTCTGAAAATATCTCATTAGGGTGGGTTGGAGCCAGCATTCCATTATTGGTTTATTGCTGCAAGGTCTGAGTCTAGGTTGGCTACAGATGGATCTCAGAGTCCTAAGTTATTTAGCTCTGGTATCAATCAGGCCCTTTCTGAAGAATATCTTATCTACCAGTTTAGGTCCGAGTTTCTGGGAAATTGGGTAGATCCAGTTACACTAGGGATGTCCTCAATGTGGGCTCAGTGTTTGGACCCGTCCCAGGTGACCCTTTCTAGATGGGAGATGCCATCCTGAAGCCTTTCTTCTCGATTATTCAGTATAATTGAGAATTATTTCGCAGCTATATAATGGCAATTGCATAACTCTTTCCTCAAAGACCTGCATTTTAAAAGGAGTATGTTTTTATAAAGGAAATAAAACAGGTCACTGTTGCCTCTTCTCAAGACACAGGCGTTTGATTGGCTTTCTCATCTTTGTGGAAGTTTACTGGTAGTTTTGTACCCATTTTAATGGTTAACATTTATTTTTTTTATTTGACCAAAAGGATCACTATTCTTGGTTTATCTAACATCTACTGCTTCAAATTTCACTTACTTATAGACTCTTGTGTATGAGGACAGGATCAAAACTTAACTCTGTATTTGTAATACCCTTATGCTCAAGAAAGCTTAAATAACCTTAATCACATCTGAGCCTCCTTTTGTCACATAGGTAGATGACGATATAGGCCAAATGCTGTGATTTCAGTGATATTCAGCTCCAACAGTAGGTTGATCCCATTTGTCCTGGTATTAAGTGCACTTTTGTAGCCTTTTCTCTTGCTGCTTTGAACATGGCTTTGGCCTTTCCAAAGCATGGAAGGACATTTGAAATTAAGTGAACTTTATGGGTGCAACATAGCAACCCTTTCCTTATTTATTCATTTTTGTGTTTCTCTTTGATTTAAAATTGGCCAAATGGGGACAGAAGAAGACATAGAAAAATGCTTGACAGGCATTCTAGTGACCAATTTATTTAGGGGGCCTCAGGCTGATGAGCCAAAGATTCTTCCTGGGATTCACTGTAGTTACACAGGACAAACTCCTCAGAGAAGAGTCTTTACCAGGGGGAGATGTTACTTTCTGTTTTCTTTTTCCTTTGTTTACTCTTTCAGCCCATAATCATTTGTGGAGCTTTTAAGACGGCCAGTGGCTTTTCTAAGCTTTTTCTGTGTGTTGTGTGTGTCATTACCAAATGTAGAGTACAGTATTTTGCATTCACAAAGTATAAGGTGCATGTGCTGTTAGGCTGTGTCTATGCCAGTTCTCAAATCCCAAAAAGGCATATGTTTTTGGAAAGAGTGAGAACCACTCATTTTGCTTAATTTTCTTTTGCCAAATTAGCCTGAAAATTCACCCAAGGCAGGGCGGTCAAGCAGTATCCCCGACTCCTGACACCTATGTACTATCTGGTTTTCAGTGCATTGGGAAAGCTTCTGCATGAGGCTCTATTGCAACATTGAAATGTCTCTCTTGAAAATGCTGCCCATTGTCTCCTGGAAAATGAGGGGCAACCTTGTACAGCAGGTTGTTCTGTTCAACATATGGATGACTTGATGCCTGGATGAAATACAAGCCATGGCCAGACGTGGGCTGGCGTAGAAACCACCCCAGACTTGGCTCTCTGTAATGTGTTCATTGAAATGCTTGTGTAGACACAGCCTAAGAGAGAATAACCTCGTAAGTGTAATTTTGACTTTCTCTCCCCAATTAGAAGAAGATAGTGTTTTTGATGAATCTGATGTTCATGACACACCTGCTGGACCCTGCAGTAAAGAGTCTCACACTTTTTTTGCAAGATTGAAAAGGATAGGCGGCAGCAAAATGGTGAAATGTCAGCCGGTTGAGATGAATGTACAGAGAAGTATGAATTTTTTCCTCTTAGTAATTTTATGCAGAAATGTTGTACTCTACTGTTTGTTTGGGGTAAAAGCTTAATTTTATTATGTTACTACACATTTTAATACCGTTGATTTTATATATATGTATGCATAAACAGTATATATATATATATACACACACACATTTATATATATATGTGAATTGACAGATACCTCATTAACGTCATGACTGTGCTAGAGGGCCATTGCTTGATTTGATTTTTTGCAAAACGTTCGTTTCTCTTCCACACAATTTGAACACAGTTTCCTAGATCAGCCTCAGCCAAAGCGATCCCCTCTCCTGGACAAATGAACAGAGCTGAGGGGTTTTTCTGAAGCCTGATTTTGGAAATATAAATCCTAAACTGCCATTGCGGGTGCTCTCATTCCAAGGGTTTCTGGTTTTTGAAATTAGAATGAACCTTACAAAAACTTGGTCAGAAAGTCAGTTTTGCCTTCTGGTGGAGCTGGGATTGTGATGATGATCTATGCCGACTGTATGCCCACGTATGAGGGGTGGGGAAAGAAGCAATGGTGAAATCTCCCCATAAAATAGTACTAGCTTTTTCTGTTTCAATCAGGTGAAATAGAGCTGGCTGAATATAGAGAAACGGGTGCATTACAAGACAGCATTCTCCACTGTGTGAGAGAAGAAAGCATTCAGAAAAAAAAGCTGCGCTCTTTAAAACAAAAATCTCTTGATATAGGGAACGCAGACTCCCTGTTGTTTACCTTAGACGAGCACCGTAGGAAGTCCTGCATAGACCGGTGTGACGTAGATAAGCCCCCCGCCCAGGCTGCTTACGTCACGCACACACAGCATGAACACGGACGGCCCCGACAGAATTCCGCCACCAGGCGGAGCAATCCTGAAGTCCCCGAGAACCCCGCCGTGGGAGGCTTTCAGGAAAGGCGGAGGCCCGTGATCCCAGAGGTCAGGTTGAACTGCATGGAGACATTTGAGGTCAAAGTTGATTCGCCAAGAAAGCCAGCTCCTAAGGAGGACTTAGATCTGATCGACCTGTCCTCAGACTCGGCTTCTGGGCCCGAGAAGCAGTCTATGCACTCCACCTCTGACAGCGACTCCCTCGTGTTTGAACCGCTGCCCCCTCTCCGAATAGTAGAGAGCGACGAAGAGGAGGCGGTGGGCCCGGGAAATGATGGTGCTGCTGGCAAAAATGCTGCCTCCTCGCCCTCCATCCCCAGCCGCCCCTCGGCCCTCAGCCTGAGCACAGCTCCTCTCGTGCAAGTAAGTGTGGAGGACTGTTCCCAAGGCTTTTCCTCCAAGGACTCAGGAACTCACCAGCCAGCGGGGGACAAGGACTTCCGTTCCATCGCTCTGGAGGACCCCGCAGACGCTGAAGACTTGGCGAGGCCGGGGGAGCTGCAAGAGCTGTCTGGGGGCAGCCCGCTCACGCTGAAACAAAAACGAGACCTCCTGCAGAAGTCATCTGCTCTCCCCGCCTTGTCGCTGGACGAGAACCTGGAGCCTGGCATCGAAGAAGAGGCGCCGGGTGGGCTGATGCCAAGCTCAGGGGCAAAAACTGTCCTCCTCAAAGTCCCTGAAGATGCCGAGAGTCCAATGGAAAGTGAGAAGCCCGACACCAGCGCTGAATCCGATACCGAACAGAATCCCGAGAGGAAGGTCGAAGAGGAGGGAGCCGAGGAGTCGGAATTTAAGATTCAGATCGTTCCCAGGCAGAGGAAGCAGAGGAAGATTGCGGTCAGCGCCATCCAGAGAGAGTACCTGGACATCTCCTTCAACGTCCTGGACAAACTGGGGGAACAGAAGGATCCAGGTGAGGTCCTGCCTCTTCTTCCAGCCTTGCATTCAAGTTTGTGCATCTTACTGGTTAGGTTCTTGGCTTTGACTGTGCATACATTTTTAATCTTTTTTAAAAAAATTATTTTTATTGATTTCAGAGAGGAAGGGAGAGGGAGAGAGAGATAGAAACATCAATGATGAGAGAGAATCATTGATTGGGTGCCTCCTGCACACCCCACACTGGGGATGGAGCCTGCAACCCGGGCATGTGCCCTGACAGGGAATCGAACCATGACCTCCTGGTTCATAGGCCGGCGCTCAACCACTGAGCCACGCCAGCCGGGCATAAATTCTTAACCTTATATTGTCAGGGAGTGACATTATAATTGTTTCATAATCACTCCCTATCCTTCCTGCCTAGCTGCACGTGTTGGATTCAGATGTGGTTTTATTGGCTCCATAAATGTTCCCATATCTGTTGTTTCTAAACTCTTCAGTGAATTCTTGACCATCCTTGTCAATTAGAGGCAATGGTTAATTCATATGAAGGTACTCCAAACATCATTTTAGTCTTCCTCAATCAGCAAAAGCCATTAATGTGACCTTTTTTTGCCCCCCTCCCTCCATCCCTCCACCCGTACTTTAGTGAGCTGTGATATAGTCTAAGGGGGAACAAATACGAAGGGCTGAAATAAAGCAAAAAGTGCTTAGAATAATGAAGAATTGACAGCATTTAGGGCCTTCAGTTGATTATATATTTTAAACAATATCAGCAATCTGGTGGACATTGTGTCCCCTCAAGAACAACAACAACAAAAAAGTCCAGTTATCACCGAGACCCTAATCCGTGGACACACGTGGTGAAGTTGTCACAGCACAGGGATTTCCTGCCTCAAGTGCCATTTCTTGTGTTTCCTTGGAGACACCGTTTCTAAGAAAGATAACTTGTAAAAGTGGCGAGCAGGTAGCCCGGCTAAAATGCAGCCTGCCGTAGTATTGCCGTGCTACTGATCGGCCGCTTCCTCATGTCTCAACTCAGATATTTTAAAAAAGGAATGGAATTGGTCAGGGCTGATTATCTTATTAAATTCCTAGGCTCTAGAGCAGCGGTTCTCAACCTGTGGGTCGTGACCCCTTTGGGGGTCGAACGACCCTTTCACAGGGGTCGCCTAAGACCATCGGAAAACACATATATAATGACATATTGTTTTTGTGATTAATCACTATGCTTTAGTTATGTTCAATTTGTAACAATGAAATTGGGGGTCACCACAACATGAGGAACTGTAGTAAAGGGTCGCGGCATTAGGAAGGTTGAGGACCCCTGCTCTAGAGCATTGAGAACTGGCAGAGAGCTCAGAGACCTCGCTTTCTGTAAGAGGGCACTGGCCCCCCCCCCCGCCCCCCCCACCCCCGCAGAAGGTGATGGGCCTTGCTGCAGGTCACACAGCCAGGTGGTGGCAGTGCTGGGCCTAGGCCCTCGATTCTAGTCCTGCTTCTCCCACTGCCCCATACACAAGCCACTCCTTTGAGGACGGGCTCAGCTCTTTTATTTGCCCGGGTATTTCCTGAGGTTTCTGACTGTTCTCTACCTCATAGGACAGAGCTGTGTCCTCAAAGTACCTCAAAGGTACTCTGTGAAAATCTGTTGAGTGAACGTTAGGGTATTTGAAAAAGGGCATGCGCCAGCCAGGCAGGGGAAGGGAAAGACCCTGGTACTAACCAGAAAGTTTCCGAAGGTTTCTAGGAAAACTGGAGTAGCTTTTTATTGTTGGGAGCCAGGGAAGTTTCTGCATATAGATGGAGGACGGCATTGCCTAGAAGCTATAGAGGTCTATAGGGTAGGTATATCGGAGACTATAGAACAGTGGTTCTCAACCTTCTGGCCCTATAAATGCAGTTTCTCATGTTGTGACCCAACCATAAAATTATTTTCATTGCTACTTCATAACTGTAATGTTGCTACTGTTATGAATTGTAATGTAAATATCTGATATGCAGGATGGTCTTAAGCGACCCCTGTGAAAGGGTCGTTCGACCGCCAAAGGGGTCGAGACCCACAGGTTGAGAACCGCTGCTATGGAAGGTCTGTGGGGTGGGCGTGTATGATATATAGGTTGCAGGTATGTTGTGTGTGTATGTGTGTTGCTTTGTCTATTCATCCTTATGTTAGATTGTTCCCCGGGATACTAAGGAGAAAGTTGGTTTTATATTAATATACTTGTTCCTAGAATAAGAAGGAAGTATCTGACAATTACAATAATGTCTTTAAACATTTTATAATGTATATTGTACAGTCATATAATTTTATATCTGTAGTGTCCCACCTCCCACAGACATACAGATCTCCTCGCCTTCCTTGCTGGGTGTTGGATGGAGACCCACGCTCTCACCTAGGATCTGTTTTACTTTTATTTCTGACAGTTTTGTAAGTTTGGTGGTCATCCAGCAACAGGATAGCATCTGCTTGCTTACGTTGTATATGTTATGGCGTTTTGCTCTGTGGCAAGGAAAAACCATTGAGCATAGGAAAAGGATGAGACCGAGGCATGACTAAGCTTAAGAACTCGCGGCCACTTAGGGCGGGCATCCCCGACCTGCAGTACAGAGTCACGAAGGCACACAGTGGCAACTCCACGGTGCTCTCTGTGCCCAGTAGTTAGTGCTGCTGCAGGTGGCAGGGAGGTTTGTAAGAAATTTTAGGAGGCTTGCTACAATAAACTATTAAACTTTTCAAAAGCTTTTAAAAGATCATCTTTACCTAGAGTAACGTGGAGTACCTTTCCCCCATTAGATTACTAAGACAATACCATATGCAGAAAATATTTCACCTTGGATACATTTGTCAAGTAGAAGAAGCAAACGATACAGTCTGTTTCTTGCTCAATTAATAAAATATAAAATCTGAGTTAACATTACTTCATGTTCAATCCAGTCTCTGCCCCTACTTTACATGTGGTTTAGCAAAGTTATAGACAAGTAAATAGGAAATGACATTATAGTGTTTTAGGTTAGGGAGAGATTAAGGACAGGGTGCTCTGGAATTACATAAGAGTGTTGCCTGACCCAGTTTTTTGTTTGTTTGTTTGTATTTGGGGGGTAGGGGAGGGGTCTCAAAAACCATCCTGAAGGGGAAGTTTTCTGTGTAAATTGAGATGTAAATGATAAGTAGGAAAATGCCAGATAAAGGTGGAGTGGTGGAATGATATAGATGGAATGAGCTGTAAGCGAGTTTAGGTATTAGATGGAAAGAAATTCAGTCTGGAAGGTGAAGGGACCTGCTCAGGGACGGGCAGTGTGAGCATGTGAGGCTTAGTTTTGTCCTTGTGCTGTCACTGATCTCCGAGAGGCCTAGCTACAGATGCAGAGTGTAAATCGCAAGCAGTTCTCCATGAAACTTTGGATGTAATTCCATTAAAGTAATTAGTAGGGCCAGAAAGTATATAACGGTATATAATGGGTATATAAGTAGAATGAGTGTATTAGGCAAGAGGGGAAAGCATACAGAAAAGGTTCTAGACTTTGTTTTTAATCAGTGTCCTGAGTTTTAAATACTATTTATGCTTGCAGATCCCTCTACTAAAGGACTTTCTACGTTGGAAATGCCACGAGAATCCTCGTCCGCCCCTACCTTAGAAGCAGGTGTGCCAGAAACAAGCAGCCATTCCTCGATATCAAGTAAGATTTCTTCTGCATTGATTTTGGAACATTATCTGCTACCTTATTTTCAATTTTCACACACTTGGTTTTCTTTTTTTAATGTTGTGTTAGCTTCCTAGGTGACACTATGCTGTATGTTCTCAGAGACCCTGAGGCACGGGCTCACCTTTGTCAACATCTCAAGTGTTTGATAAATCAGTATGGTTACTGATGGACCAAGAATTCTCATTTGTTAAGGAATAATCACTGAATTTCATCATTCAATAAAATAATAATTACATATTACAAGCCTAAACATAAAACATGGAACGGGTTTTGGGACAAGTGGAAAGCATTATGCATGGCGGAATTTTACATGGAACATTTTAGTTTGAATTCCCTCCATCATTAACCAGTTTTATCTGGGTTATCATAAAATAGATGTATTGGATATCTCATGATCCCAACATCATGGTGGAATCAAGTCCTTTAGACCAGGAAATAAAAATGGCCTGAAATTTTTACAAGATCTCTAAGAGGCAACTATTTGGAAACTGCCTTCAGTTGTTGGGTCCTAGATTTTGTCATGAGGAGCTTGAGGTCTGCTGAGGTGAGGGTAAGGGTATCCACCTGGCTCAGTGGAGGCAAGTAAGAGACTTTCGAATAGGAAATTGTCTGCAGGAATCAGATGCAAACAGGCGCAAGTTCTGCAAACTCTGGTCCCGTGTGCTGGTATCGTCTGTGTTCTATGTGGACGCTGCCCGGGGAGCTGGTTAATTTTCATCTGACTCTCTTGAAATGAGGATGATTCTGAAAAACCAGATAACGATCTTAACTTAAATGCTGGACTGGTAGTACGGAACCACATCATCATCTTCATAGTTCATTCATTCATGCTTTCATTCATTCAGCAACTAGTTATTAAGAGCCTGCTGGGTGCAGGCACTGTGCTTGGCACTGGGGATCAGATGTGAATAGACATCCCTTCTCCTCAAGGAGTTCACGGTCATATTAGTGAAGCACTAAGAGCAGCACTGATGTGACATCTGTCATGTGCCAGACACTGTGCCGAGTGGTTTACACACGCCGTGGTCTTATTCAGTCCTTACATTAGCATTGCATGGCAGAAGTTATTGACCCCGTTTTATAGATTAAGAAACAGGTTCAAAGAGGCTAAATGACTTGTCTGAAGTCACACAGCTAGTAAGTGGTAGAGACAGGAATTGGCGCCAGGTCTGTTTGACTTTTCGAGCTCATGCTCTTTTTAGTATACCGTGCTGCCTTAGAATACTTCACAATCAGTTACAATAGAGGTGATAGGAACTTTAAGAAAGAGTTTCCAAGTGCCTGTTATTTTCCCTTTTGGTAGCCAAGAAGAATGGTTAGTTCTGAATCTAGTTCTTTTTTTTTTTAATCACAAAAAATCTATTTGATAACCTGATAAAATGCCCATTTAAAAAAATCTATTTTTATTGATTTCAGAGAGGAAGGAAGAGGGAGAGAGAGACAGAAACATCAACGATGAGAGAGAGAATCATGGATCAGCTGCCTCCTGCACACCCCTACTGGGGATCGAGCCCGCAACCTGGGCATGTGCTCTGACTGGGAATGGAACTGTGACCTCCTGCTTCATAGGTCAATGCTCAACCACTGAGCCACAATGTTTAGGCTAAAATTCCCATTTTTACTAAAATCATGAAAGTGTATTTTCTCCTCCTGATTTGCATGAGCCATATGAAAAAAATAAAAAGGTAGTGAATTTAGTTAGAATTCCAAGTTGGGTATACTTTGAGATAGGATGACTAAGTCAGTTTGAATACATTTAACTAAGTGCTAGTTAAATGTATCATAAAATAAATGTAGCCAATGTATCATAATCCCCATTCATGACTGAATCAAGTCCCTTCAGATTTAGCATAGCGCATCCTTAGATTTCCGCCTTCCTCCTTCCCTTCACTAAAAGCATGTATTAGATGGTTCTTGCTGATATGTTCTTGCAGGCATAATGCCAGGGGTCTTACACGCTGAGCTAACTATTAAGGATTTTTATTCTTAGGGAATTCGGTTGTCTTTAAAAACAGGGAATTGGAGAAATTATTCAATCATTAGAGGTTTTACATCTATTTTTTCTGCTAATTTTTAAATTTCTTAAATCTTCTAAAAAAGCTTCACTTTTGAATTTTAAAGAGGCTTTACTTTTCAAGTGAGTCGTAAAGTTGTAAGTGTTACCAATCAACCAGAAGAATCAGAGATTTTTCATATTAGTTTGCATCGTCATTTCCATGAATTCAGTTAAGCTGGATTCCAAGACACAAGAATCCCCATCACACCCCTCTCTTTTCATCAGTTTATTAACTGATTTTGTAGCTAAGCATGCCATGACCACCATGAATCAAACAGCATGCTAACTACATGAAAAGCAATATTGTGATTGATTTCACATCACACCAGGCTGCTGCCTTGGTACCATGATTGAGAAACCTGCCTATGACACTCAAGACTTTCTGGGGACCATACAGTCATCCCAGTTGCTACCATCCCCTTCTGGGTCATGACGTGCAGAGCTTCAGTTTCTGAAATTGTCCTTATAAGAGGGTGAATGGCCACAAGTTCTCACACATCCCGGCGTTTGGGATCTTTTAGAGAAAGCACATCGGTGGTGCGCTGCCTTTCTCGCTGGGCGGGGCCGGGAGGGGCGGGGCTGCTGGGAGGGATCGGAGGGCCGTGGCAGGCGGCTTTCTCACTGGCAGTCTCCTGGCAGAGGTGCTTCTCCTGTTTCTTTCTGGTTTGGACATGCTTATAACTTGGCATTTCATTGGTGGCGTATTTGTCAGTGCCCAACTGCAGAATAGAAATGTTACCACGGCTTTCTGACACCAAGATGTTAGCTAACCTGATAAAGACGTGTATTAGAATATACTTCCGGAATACTATCCGAGCCACACTTCTCAAATAGTAGGCTCATACGGAGATTGAAAACAGCATTGACTTCGGAGTCAACATGCTTTGGTTTTACGACCACCTTATTTTCTGGTTGGTTCCAAGTAACATAATTTTATCATCTTCAATTTCTTTTTAAGAATTGGGGTTGATATGTGTCATCCTACTCTAAAATATACCTGTGTACACACACACACACACACACACACACACACGCACGCACGCATACACCACGGGGACGTCAGGGGATATAACGGAAACGGAAACTGTATGTGCACAAGCTCCATTAAAGAAAGTTGAACTATGAATTCAAAGTGAAATTATCTGTCTTAAATACTTTTTGGAACAAGGCAGATATATAACTAAAAAGTTAATGACAAAAATCATGTTGTTGGACTAAATATGTACAGGCTACAGACAGTGTGTTTTTCTCTACCGAGTGGAGAAAGGCGCCTGGAATAGCGTGGTGCTTTAGTTTTTCATTTGGATAGGAGCATACAGTTTACCAAACAGTGACGAATAGCTGGTGAAGACTCAATTAAGATTCTATCTGGATGTGTAGAGCCTTTGCGTGCCATGCGGATTTATCCCCGTAGTAACCATCTCCTAATTTCCTTCATATAGCTCAGTATAGGCAGATGAAAAGGGGATCCCTGGGAGCTCTGACAATGAGCCAGTTAATGAAGCGACAGCTGGAGCATCAGTCTAGCGCCCCCCATAACATCAGCAACTGGGACACTGGTGGGTCAAGCTTTTTCTTCTTGTTTTACCTCTCAGATGAGCTAATGCCACTTTCCCTGGGTCCCTTCTGCTCCCTTGTTAAGGAATAGACGTTCTCTTGTGCTCTGTGGTTCAAATAATTTTTTAAAACCCTTAAAGTAATTAATAAGTCTACTTAAACTTTCCAAGCATTCTAGAGCCACCTGTTCTCCCATCTAGGTTGATCCAACTCTTTTTTCCCCCTCTAAGACCCAGATTCCAGATATTAGGTTATCTGTCTGAGAGTTTAATGATGTAAATGCATAAAGGAAGGAATGGCACTATGATTTCATGATGTGAATTAAAAGTACAAAACAAAATACCAGGTCACCAATATTCTCGGTTTTTTAAACTGTAAAGTACCCAAATAAGGGACTGTTAATAGTAATAATAATAATAGCCAGTGTCAGCCTAGTGACATCATGATCTGCCAGTAGGTTTGGGAATGTGAGCTGTGTGTCTGAGTCAGCAGGGCACCAGGTTGCAGCCGCACACCCTCATGCTCATACGATGAAAGTGCATCTAACCTCAGTGTTAAAGTAAGGACTGACTGCCGTGACATGTCTGGTTTACACATGATCCCTCTGCATTTTCTACACTTTATTACCATGTTTTTCTGCACATTTACCACTTTCTCAAGCCAGTACTTACGGCCTCAATCCTGTTCTTTTGAGTGCCTGCTTTTCTTCTTTTTAATTAAATGGGTCATTTGGGTTACAAAATTACACATGTGAAAGCACTTTGCAATATGCACGCACCAGGAAAAGATCAGGATTTGTCACTCTGATTTGGGGGCCAACACTTGGATCGGGCTAATTTAGTATCTTGGCTAGTACTTTCTGGCTACAGTTATATGCAATTATTTTAATATCCTTCCTTAAGACCAGGAACTGTAATTTCCACAGGCCCAAAATCTTGAGATAGTGTTATTTTTTCAAAACCATAATAGTTACACAATTTCAACTTATTTCCCCCCAGTCTTCAAAAGGAAGAAAGAAAGAAAGAAGAAAGAAAGAAAGAAAGAAAGAAAGAAAGAAAGAAAGAAAGAAAGAAAGAAAGAGCTGGTCTAGATGACTGAATCCTACACACTATACTCAATCCTACATTTAGCAGATAGTTTCAATTCTCCTGGCCTTTATAAGGGTTGTTAACATTTTGCGGGTTTAGTGTTTTATCTTTCATTTACTGATAGGTGGTAGTGGGTACTTAAATGCCCAAAAGCCGACAGGCAAGGAGACCAGGAGGAAGACATTGGATAGCCAGTCTTGAGAGTTTGGGCGAAGTCTTCTGTCCACACCAAGAGGACTTTGTTGCTCTCTTTACTGAGATGAAGCTGTGTAAGGAACTGAGAATGAAAGCTTTTGTTTGGTTAGTTCTTTAGTAATTAAATGTCCAGCTTTTGTTCGGTTGACCTGTGGGCTCCTGAGAGCAGTTCACCATTGTACTGTTTTCTATAGCCAGTAGCTCAGCCTAAGCTAACCATTTTAGATTCTGCCTATAATGACAACCCAGTTTGATTGACTCAGTAGAGATAAAAAGGCAAATAGAGCTCAATTTCCAATCTAAATTTTAACCTTAAAAAAATCTGCATGATGCCAAATAACCCATTTAACTGAATTTTTCACTTTTCAACCAAACTTCCGCTTTGTTCATGTCACTCTGGTGTCGCAGTTAATACTCACTATTTCCATGCTGTCTGCATTTCTTTCACCTGGGTTTCCCTGGGCTGCTTTTCCATCCTCCAAGCTGGTTCTCTGGTCACCAAGTCCGACTAGAGCTTCATCACAACATTCTTGTTTTTGTTCATGCCATAAAAAGTTCTCCCCAAAGCCAAGGTCAGAGGAAAGTCAATGAACGTGTAGTTCAGTGTTAGGAGGCATAGTACGTCATACCACATACATTGATTCAGTGGCTCACTAGCCTGCAAAAGAACAGATCTAGCCATGTAGACACACCGAGAAAGACAGCCTAAAGCATGATCGAGTCCCCCAGCATGCACTGCTCGCTCACAAAGCACCTGTCTCCTCCGTCCACGTATAGCTGGCTTACTTCTCTGCTTCATCTTTCACATGAAACCAATGCTCCCGAAGCACCGCTCCCCCATTTCCGCCCCTGCCCCCTTATTCCTGTTCCTCAGTCCTCACACGCCTGTCATTTCCTTGCTACCAGTTCCACGTGTTTTCTGTATGACCATTCTGGCCATTACCCCAAATGATCACTTATGTATTTACTGATTCGCATAAAACATTTCTTTATGGCTGTAACGTTAGCCTTCTGTTTTTTCATTTCATATCAAGAGAGATGGGATTTGAGCTCTTTTGGGGGTGATAGTGGTGGAATCTGGACTACTTTTGGATGGTTTTAGATGCTCTGCTGCTATTAATTGCATTTCATAGACCTGAAGGGCAGATTTATAGTGAAACGCCAAACAGCCCTGCCCTAAAAAGTAGGATGTTTCTTGTAAATGTTAATAATCAACTATAACCATGACTGAAAACATGGCCCCAAGAGATCTGGTTAAATTCTTTGGATTGTGAATTGTGCTTCAGTTGACCACATTGAGACTGGGATGCTCTATTTGTCCACAGAACAGATACAGCCGGGGAAACGCCAATGTAACGTGCCACTGTGCCTAAACCCTGACCTGGAGGGACAGCCACTGAGAATGAGAGGTGAGTGGAGTCACAGAGTCTCAGGCTGTGAGAAACTGAAGAAACTGTATCTGTCAATCACTGAGTCGCCCAGCGGGTGCGGAAATCTCGTTTGGCAGCTCTGTGGAGTGGCTCCCACCTTTGCTCAAACGCCTCCAGGGAGCGGGAATGCATGACGTCTCTGACCATGACCAACAAGAAGCTCTTCCTCAGAGAGACTTCCAACCCTGGGGACCACGTAAAACAAGTCTGGTCTCCCTCAGCAGTCACCTGCTGCTTATTCCCCAGTCTGTCCTGGAGCACACATCCTGGGTCCTTCGGTCTCCCTCCCGATACGTGTCCGTTTTCCGTATCACCCTGAACCTGCTTCCCTGGGCATGGCCCAGCTTCTCTGTGTTCCCACCAGAATGCCGAGGTCCCTGATGAATGACCTCAGAGGTTCTTTTCAGCCTCTGAAAGGGCACAGAGTGCGCTCTTGACATTGTGCTGCTCCTAGGAGCAAGCGGAGAATGAGTCTGTGCTAAGTTCATTAGGACGTGTATTTTCAAAATTCATCTCATGGCTAATCATTACTTTCATTCTTTTTTAATTCAGAAAGCAGGTTAACCTATCATTCGTAAAAAGTAAAAATGAATCATGACCACATCTCTTAGCTAGCCCCTTAGAGCAAGCAGGCCTGCTATTCCTACCACTCTTATTTTCCCTAGGGACGAGGGGACATTTATCTCCAGATGCTGCTCACATTTGTACGGCGCTGAGTAGCAGTTATAGTCTCCATATCGGATGAGAGGAGACTCTTCTCATTTAGGGCCTAGGAAAAGCTTGTAGAAGCAGAAATCAGGGTGGTCGAGCAAACTCTGGTCCCTGTCCGTGACGTAGTGACACAGCAGCACACACTAGTGACACAGAGCACACACTAGTGACACAGAAGCACACACTAGTGACCCAGTTAGCAGCACACACTAATGACACAGTTAGCAGCACACACTAGTGACACAGCAGCACACACTAGTGGCACAGCAGCACACACTAGTGGCACAGTTAGCAGCACACACTAGTGACACAGCAGCACACACTAGTGACACAGTTAGCAGCACACATTAGTGACACAGTTAGCAGCACACACTAGTGACACAGCAGCACACACTAGTGACACAGCAGCACACACTAGTGACACAGTTAGCAGCACACACTAGACACAGCAGCACATACTAGTGACACAGTTAGCAGCACACACTAGACACAGCAGCACACACTAGTGACACAGTTAGCAGCACACACTAGTGACACAGTTAGCAGCACACACTAGTGACATAGCAGCACACACTAGTGGCACAGTTAGCAGCACACACTAGTGGCACAGTTAGCAGCACACACTAGTGACACAGCAGCACACACTAGTGACACAGTTAGCAGCACACACTAGACACAGCAGCACACACTAGTGACACAGTTAGCAGCACACACTAGTGACACAGTTAGCAGCACACACTAGTGACATAGCAGTACACACTAGTGGCACAGTTAGCAGCACACACTAGTGGCACAGTTAGCAGCACACACTAGTGACACAGCAGCACACACTAGTGGCACAGTTAGCAGCACACACTAGTAACACAGCAGCACGCACTAGTGACACAGCAGCACACACTAGTGACACAGTTAGCAGCACACACTAGACACAGCAGCACACACTAGTGACACAGTTAGCAGCACACACTAGTGACACAGCAGCACACATGGGGTGAGGTGATGAGAACAAAGATGGCGAGGCACTTCCACGGTAAATGAAGAGCCCGTTGATGCCGCGTGGGGACTGAGTGCATGCGTGCTGGCTTTACCAGCGGTTCTCAACCTTCCTAATGCCGCGACCCTTTCATACAGTTCCTCATGTTGTGGTGACCCCCAATTTCATTGTTACAAATTGAACATAATTAAAGTATAGTGATTCATCACAAAACAATATGTAATTATGTATGTGTTTTCCGATGGTCTTAGGCGACCCCTGTGAAAGGGTCGTTCGACCCCCAAAGGGGTCGCGACCCACAGGTTGAGAACTGCTGCTTTAGACAGACCAATCCTTTATGCTTTCTCTTATCTCCCAGGTTCAAAATCTCCAGCTTGGAAGTTGGGCTTTGGAGGAGGTCCCCTCTTTATTCTAAAGTTTCTAAGAACCTTCTATTTCTGTTCCTAGTTCCGTATGGCATGCACGCTGGGTATTTAGTAGGGGAACCATAGGTGGTGGCACCAGAAGTGTTGCCAACAACGGGGGATCATGAGACTGCCTCTAATATTGCAGACTTAGTGGTGACTCAGCTATAATGAAAGGTAGCCGCGGCCTATGGCTTCCTTTTGCATTTCCCGCCTTCTCTTGGCACATTGCTCTTTGCTCTCACATCACTAGCTAATGTTGCCCTATGGGAACCATTGCCCGTAACTTAACCGATAATGCTTTTATAGGTGACTGCCAGGAATATCACATCACACATTCTGCGTTGTCCTTTGAAAAAACAACTTCACGCTGCTATTGTCAAAAATATCTGTTTGTGGTGTTTGTACTGGATAATAATCGGTTAAAACCACCCAAATGATTTTGATTCCCTCCCTTTTCTTGACTTGAATTGTGATTTCCGCATTATAACAATAGGCAGTGATCTTCTCAAAGCCTTGACTCAGGCTTTTAAAATAATCAATTTCTTATGTTTCTGGTAAGACTGTGCATATATCACCATATATCTAGCGGGCTGAATTTTTCCATGTTTAGCATAGGCATTTTGGAATCTGGTAGACATGGTCTGTCAATATGAAAAGTATGTGGAGTGTTGGGTTTAAACTTTCCACGTTTTGGTTTCATGCTCTTTACATTACCACTTAACAATCAATCTTGTCTTCTTTTATCTTGGCCCACTTCTTGCCTTTTCTACTCTTAATCAATTTACACTTATGCTGATAATAAATACTGTTGCTTCCATTCCAAACTACATCTTTAAGAACGCAACTGGAGATCTTTGTTATTGATACACTTGGGTGCACTTAGGAAAGAGCAGCATCTCAGAAACGGCTGATAAATAAGCGGTAAAATTTGGATTCCCTTTTGGGTTCTTTAAATGTAACATAAAGGTATTTTCAGATCCTTTCCTGGCCTTTGGGTCTGCAGATCTCGGGCTTCTGAGCAGCACATTTGGAGCCTTTGATCAGGAGAGGGAGCCTGGCCAGCCTGGCAGCACTGTGCCTCTTCAAAGTCTTCCATACCATTCTCTCCCTCAGATTGACGCACACTGCCTGCCCACTTGGCTGGGTCTCTAAAATTTTTATGTCAGTTCCTTTGGAAACCAGTTCTCTGCATCATCATCTTTCCCCGATTGAGGAAAGATCATACAGCTATGTTTTGTTTTTCAGCACCACGTTGCCAGTTCCTTGATGAAAAACAGATTCTTTCACGGCCATTGGGTTTCCTTGCCTCCTCTCCTGCTTGGAGAGCTCAGAGTCTCGGCTGTTTCGGAGAGCAGAGCGTGCCTCTGCACCGTCACTCTGGGATTCTTGGAGAGCCTCGTTTCCACGCTCCCGGACACGGGCCCCACACTGCTGGCTTTCTTGACGGAGAGCAGTCTCCTACTCCAGCTGTACTCATCACTAGACCACGTTGCCAAGTTTCCTGCCTCAGATTTCTCTGACGGCATCAGAGCCCCAAATTTTAAATTGTGTAGTATTGATTGGCTGAGGACACTGGCTGATTCTTTCCCAACACTTGATATTTCATTTTTAAATGTTTCAGTTTGAAAAATGAAGTCTTTTGCTTTGGGGCTTATCATATTCATTTCCAAAGTAAAAAAACATCCGGATATTTCTCAGCTCAAACATCTCCTCTTACTTAGGGGTGTGGAGCTCTGGGATCCTATTCCTTTCCCAACGTCACAACATTTTAGTGTTAGTACATATTTGTGATTTTAGAAACACTATCGTAAGGGCAGCTCCCATTTATGCCTAGCAAATAAGGCCATAACTCATTTAGGGGAGTCGAGTAGATTTTCCCTCCTTTTTCATCTTGGTCCTAGTACCCTTATTGGCACCTGAACTTTTTGTAATTTTTTCAAGGTCAAGAAGCAAAGGGAGAGATAGGAACCTGGCTTTTAAAGCCATATGAGCAGAAACAAATCTCAATCTGGGATTCATTTTACTCTTGAGGGTGTGGGCTGTCGACGCCACTTCCCTGTGAATGTGATCTTGGGAGGATTTATGAGGAGAACGGGCTTTTCCTGGCCCCACGAAACAGATGTTTACTCACCATTTGTCTCTGCTGCTTGCCCAGGGGCCACTAAGTCCAGCCTGCTGTCAGCACCCAGCATCGTCAGCATGTTTGTGCCGGCACCCGAGGAATTCACAGACGAGCAGCCGACGGTGATGACTGACAAGTAAGCGCACACAGTGGCTTCCTTCGCGGTGTTTGCAGAATGTGAGAGTTTGCTCCCTGTGATTATGAGAAAGCATCAGAGGAGGCATGCTATAATTTGTTCTTCAAGTGACTGTAGCCATAAGTGTTGGGATGCATTTATTATTCTAGAAACACGGCAGCAAATGACTCCACTTATGCAGAGTCATTTTAAAAAACTTGGACGAATGCAGATAACATCCACTTACCAATGATTCCAACAGTAATTTCACACAAATAAAACCCCTCAACCAGAAGCTTCAAATTGCTAGTATGGGATAAGTTGGAGACTTGATCCTTATTCCCATTCTACCAGCAGGATCTGTTCTCTGAATCTCAAACTGGTTATGTCCTGGTTTGTCAGCCTTCAATATCCCCAGATTTCGTATAGGATAAACTCCAAATGCCTTCACTTACAAAAGGCCCATTTGATTGTGAAGGTATGGCCTTGCCACTCCTCGCCGGGAACTCTTTGTCAAGCTCCCTCTTCGTCTCCAGAGCATGCCTGGTGTGTGCTCTCCTCTGTGATTTCATTGGTGCCCTTCTCTTTGTATTATCTCTGCCTGGTGAACTCCTAGTCATGCTTCAAAACCTAGTTTAAGGCGGATTCCCTGATCCCATAAGGCAGAATAAGTCATGCCATTCTCCAAGTTTCCATAGTATTTGATGCATCTATCTATTTTACCACTTATCACAGGGTATTTTAATTGTTTAGTCGTTAGCACATACATGTTTTATCATATATTGTGAGTTCCCTAGGATCTGGGACACTTTCTTTTTGTGTGTATTAATCCTCACCAGAGGACATTTTTCCCCATTGGTTTTTAGAGAGAGTGGAAAGGAGGGAGTGAGAGGGAGAGGGAGAAAGAAGGAGAAAAAGAAACACTGATGTGAGAGAGACACATCCTTTGGTTGCCTCCTACATGTGCCTTGACCGGGGCCGGGGATTGAACCTGCAACCCAGGTACATGCCCTTGACTGGGAATCGAACCTGAGACCCTTTGGTTTACGGGCTGATGCTCTAACCACTGAACAACACTGGCCAATGCGGGACTGGGTCACTACCTTCTATTTTATTCGCTAAGTTCTCTACACATTGCCTGGCACATAAATGCTTATTCGGTGCCTATGATAAAGAATAAGACTTACAGGGTTTTAGGTTTGGAGAGATCTCATTAGAACAAGGAGACTGCCTGGTAAAAGTGACCCAAGTAACAATGGGGTAGGCTTGTGACAGAAGGAGAGGAGGGAGGGGTGGAAGCGGCTGGTGCAAAGATCCAAGTAGCTGGCCCCAGCTGACGGGCATCACTGAAGAGGAATGGCGCCTGTGTGGAACAGCTCCTAGGTGTGTCCACATGTGGGGCACCTCGCTGCTTGTGGAGGACTCCTCCTGGCTTCTGCTTTGGTGTAGTTTCCCCTTGTGTGCTATCCTCCAAGTCCAGTCTCTCCTAGTTGCCTTCCTGCTTGCCTGTGTCTCCATTCCATTTATCGTTTTGGCTACAAATGTGAATCCTATCTCTTTAAAAAGTCAATTTTTAGGAAATATTTCTATTCTATTCTATTCTATTCTATTCTATTCTATTCTATTCTATTCTATTCTATTCTATTCTATTCTATTCCTATTCTATTCTTTAGAAAGTTTTTGGATGGAAGGGTCACGGTAGCGATCATAGCTCAGGTTCCCTTGCTCTTCCCAATAGGCTTTCCCTTCACATTATAGAGCTCCCAGCTGTGGCTGGAAATAAGAGCGTTGGCTTTGTTGAGATGAATTAAATTGAGCCTGCATTAGATAAGACGAGCAATAAGTCGTAAGCCAGTTAAGAGCAAGTGCCATTGTGTTTCTCTCTCTCTTTTTCCCCCTTTTTTGCTCAATCCCTCCCCCTGTGCCATTGTGTTTTTACATATTACACTCTGTAAGCGTGGTGACTTCATAAAACTGACCTGAGAGGTAGAAGAGCCTGCTCTCCAGGCTCCCCAGGCTTTCTAGAGTGTTCTATTGACCTCAAAATAGGACATTTTTAAATTTAAAAGCTTAGGAAAGCTTCCATTTGTGTCTAGGCGTTTTTCATTTCAGCAAATGAAAAATATCTAGTTTCTGACTCTCCCTAGCAGTGCCTTCACATGCATGAAATCCCTCAGCTAGAAGCCGTAGACTTAGTCCAATAGGCGCTCGTTGTAGGTGTCAGTTCATGTGTAGGCCAGATGTTTGTGAGCTGAAAGGATGTTTCGGTGGTCAAAGCAACCCCCCTGGTCTCTGCCATGCATGCCATCTGCTTCTGTGTCTATGGTGAGGGTGGCATGGGGTCTCCTATTTATTGTTAGAGTGAGACCCTGACCTCCTTTGGGGGACTTTCACCAGAAAGGGGATTTGTTCTCTGTTGAAACCACTGTTGGCTTTCATGGAAGGCACTTCTCTGTTTCCCTTGCAGATGCCATGACTGTGGGGCCATCCTTGAGGAATACGACGAGGAGACGCTCGGGCTGGCCATCGTGGTCCTCTCCACGTTCATTCACCTGAGCCCGGACCTGGCGGCCCCGCTGCTGCTGGACATCATGCAGTCCGTGGGGAGGTGAGCGCGGCCTCTGTGGTGCTTGGTGGGAAGGAGCCTCATTCAATTCATATATTGAGATAGAAGCTGCCAGTTCAAAAGTGAAACATTTAGTAATCTTATGATGCTTGATCTTGGGGTCCACTCAGACCAATTAAAAAAACAACGGAATGAACCAGACTTTTGGTGAATTTCCCAGCTGTGTAGGGTCCACGAGTCCCAATGCCAGAGTGAAGCCAGAGGAAAACGCACCAGGAAAACTGTTGCTTGTTGTCTGTTACTCTGTGAGCTACTGGAGGTAACAGTGCTCAGAACTGTGTGAGTTCAGAGAAACCGCTTGTTAGGTTTGAGATGCTATTCTTGTTCCTCTCCCTTTGCCGGTTTTAAGAGGGTTCTCTGGGCATTTTGTAATCTTGGGGTGGCTCACTTAATTATGCAGTTGGGGCGCTGGCATGTGGGGGGGCAGAGCCGAGGGGAGCGTGGCAGTGTCACAGTCCTGACTCCGAACAAGGAAGGATGCACACACCTTGGGGGCAGGGCCTTCCTTCAGCCCGACCGAGGGAAGAGGGAAAGAAGCTGCTTTGAAAAGCTTCATGTTCAGAAGCTCCCATTCAGCAGGTAGGGCCTGAGAAGAAAAGTGAAGTATTTTATGAATATAAGGGAGGTTCAATTCCAGTAACGAATTGTAGCCCTAGCACGAACGACTTATAGAGGATGGACTGAAATTCCACTGGAATGTATTCCGTTTCCAGTCTGCGTGGGCACGAAGCTGGGCGCTGTAGGCTGTGGGCATGAGACCGAGCTGTTGCTCTCAAGTGCTTTGTGGCTTAGTTGTCGAAGAGGACGGCGATGTGTGGACCAACTGGGTAGCCAGACAAGATAGGACATGACTAAGAGCTGTAATGAGGGGTATGTGCGGTCAGTGCTATAGAAGTTTAGGGTAGAAGTGATTTCTTAGGGAAGTTCTCTGTGGAGGAGGCAGGGGAAACACTGGATTCTGCGAATTCTTGGTATTACAGGGAGGGAAAGAGCATGAATCTTAATGGAGCTTAAATTTAATTTTTTTAATGAAGAAATTATGATTTCAAGTTAAAAACAAACAGGAAAGCATGGAAAACCCCTTGGCCCTAAAAATGTATGACTACTTTATCTCCCTTCCCCCAGTTTCTCTGTGGTATCCTTAGGAGTATATACAAGTCAGAGATGGTATAACTATTCTACCTTTCACACTTACAAATAGCCAATATGGAAAGTAAGCCATGAACATGGGAGGTGGGGAGATAAGAAAAAATGAATTATTTCATTTAAACCCTTGATTTTAACCTCATTATAATAATCATGGAATAAATTTTATACCAACTATCAACAGTACTGTGGAATGAGAGTTTTTATTAATGCCAGGTCACAATTTCTACTCGAATACTTTGCCGTGTTACAACAGGTAGGATTATTGCTCTGGTCTGGTCTGTTACCATCTCTTTGGAGTAGCTGATCTAAGTAGTAATTGATATAGAGGGGTTTTATTTTTTGATTTTACATTAAGAGAGAATAAACCTTGTTCAAGCATGGCCAACTGTTAAGATGGAAACACAAGCTTTAAAGAAAAGTAAAAGAAAAACAGCAGACACATTTAGATATATTTAGGTATATATATACACACACACACACACATATATATATATATATACACATATATACATACACATACATACAAAGGGTTTTAAGTAGGCTTAAATCTCTACCTCTTTTGGGGAGACTGGGAGAGAGCATTTAAATCAGGGGTGGGGAACCTTTTTCTGCCAAGGGCCATTTGGATATTTACAACACCATTCACAGGCCATATAGAATTATCAACTTAAAAATGATGTTGCTATGAAACAAGCTCCTTGATTTATGAATTTCGAGTCCTGCCTGCTGTTGCCTTGGCAGGGCCAGACCAAATGATACGGCCCATGGGTTGGACGTTCTCTACCCCTGATTTAAAGCAAGTTTCCAGAATTCTTAACCTCTACTGATTCAGCAAACCTGCCAATAAAACAGATTCAGCAATCACCTGATTCAGGGCTTCCTTGAATGCCTCTCTTCCACAGGAGGTCATGTGCCTGCACGAACAGTGGTTTATTTATTCTAGTCCCACAGGAACTATTTCCAGGGTGTTCTACGAGTATGTGAGTTCAGCACAACCCTTTCATTTATCACCCAAGCCTTTCCAAATGAGTTTGTATTTTGCTCCCTATTTACATCCCTCTTAAAATTTACCCACCCTGTCCTGGCCGATGTGGCTCAGTTGGTTGGAGCATCGTCCTGTACATCAAAAGGTGGTGGGTTTGATTCCTGGTCAGGGCTACATACCCAGGTTGCGGGTTTGATCCCTGGTCGTGTGTGTATGGAGACAACCAATCGATGTTTCTCTTTCACTCTCCCTAAAATCAATAAAACATATCCTCAGGTGAGGATTAAAAAAAAAGTAAAAAATAAAATAAAAAATTACCCACCCCTTTTTCTAGGTACAGCCTTCAAGGTCACATTTACTGCATCATTAATTACTTTGATTTCACTTGCCGATATTTATCTTTTCACTGTGGTATCATTAGCATGAGAAGGCCCATGACCAAAGCAACTGGGAATAGTGTCTGGTGTTAGAGGTTGCTGGACCCTCTATTTCTCTCCAGATGTGTTCTTGGCTCAGATCACTTTCTTGTGGTCTTAAGCAAATAGATTTGTAGCATTTTCTTTATTTGTTTGTTTTTATTTATTTTTTATTGATTTCAGAGAGGAAGGGAAAGGGAGAGAGAGATAGTAACATCAATGAGAGGGAATTGTTGATCAGCTGTCTCCTGCACGCCCCCTACTGGGGATTGAGTCCACAACCTAGGCATGTGCCCTGACCAGGAATCGAACGATGACCTCCTGGTTCATAGGCCAATGTTCAGCTACTGAGCCACACCAGCTAAGCTGTTTCTTTAATATCTTACTGATCATGGCATGTTTTTCTATACCTACCAATTTAGTAGATTCTCCTTCTGTACCTATAGATAGTTTCCACGTGTATAGAACCATATAGTTATACTTTTCAAAAACTTCATGTTATATAATGATTACTTACCCTAATACATTTTTCAGTTTGTCCTTTCAACTTAAGAAATAGCTGACAGATACCCCTGTTACTCATTTTACTATCTTAGAGAGGCGTTTACAATTTGCGATTTGTTTGTTAGGGTTCAGAGGTTGTATACGAAGAAATGCATTTTGAGTTAATATGGGGTGGGGTGGGCCAAACGCTATCCTCACACCTCTCTGGCCTGGCTATAGAGGCCATTTTGCAGATTGGCTGGGCGATATTAAACCAACTTAACTGTATGCATTTCCGTGGGAATATCTGATTTGTTGCAGAAATCAGCTCTCAGAAACTAGGTTAAGTTGAACCCTGTAGCCTGACCACTGTGCGGGCCCTCTGTCCCTGGTCAAGGGAATTGTCAATGGTCTCACATGTCTCGCTGTCTAAACCAGATCCACACGGTCCTACCGCAGTACTATGCACTTCATCATGAAGGCCTAAGATACTCATGGACTCTGTTTACTTACTTCCTAGATTGGCATCCAGCACTACTTTTTCTAATCAAGCAGAAAGGTAAGGTCCTAAAGTGAGCCCAAATCTCACTTTCTTTTTGTCTTTTGTGCTTGTCCATCCTGTTTCTAAAGTAGCAGAGTGTGTACCGTGGAAGGAATATTGTTAGTTCCGTTGCTGTTCCCCAGAGCACGTGTCCATTTTCTCTTCACACCTTCATTCATTCCTTCATGCGTTCACTCATTTTACTCAGTAAGTATTTTTGAGCCCACTCTGTACCAGGCATTGTGCTAGATGCTAGATTTCAACTCGGGGCAAAATGGACATGATCCTGACCTTGTAGGGCTCACAGACTGTCTTGGAGGCAAACATGAACAAAACATTTGCACGCGTTTATACTTGTAAACAGGACTGAGTGCTATGAACAAAAAGTGTAGTGAGACATGTGTAACATTCATTTATTCAACAAGCATTTATGGAGTGACTACTAGGAACTGAGGATATGGTAGTTAACAAAACAGCCAATCCTGGCTCTCATAGAGCTTATATTCTAGTCGGGGAGGCAGACAATAAGCAAATTAATGAGGAAACTGGTATGTAATTTAATATCAGTTAGTGCTAAATGCTATGAAAAATAATCAAGTAAGTCTAGGAGATGGAGAGCTACTGAGGGTAGTGTTTTAGATATAATAGTCAGGGCAGCCTCTGAGGAAGTGGCCTTTGAACAAAACCTGATAAAGGGGAGGTGCATACATGCAGTGACTAATAGAAAGAATCTTCCAGGCAGAGGAAGCAGCAAAGACCGTAAGTCAGGAGAGGACCTGGTGTATTTGGGGAACAAGACTAATGTAGGCTGGAGCAGAATGAGCAGGGAAGGAGGGGTAGGGGGTGAGATGGCAGGGGTAATGGGAGGCCAGGCCAGGAAGAGCTCCGGAGGCCATTGTAAGAAGTCTGACTTTTACCGCGTGAAGCAGAGAGTGAGGAGTGATATGACTTAGCTTGCTTTATCACACACCCAACCATGTATCCGGTCATCATCCATTTTATTTTTGAATGCATTTCAAAGTAATTTTCAGACATCAGCATGCTCCCCCAGTATGCTAATTCTTCAGCAGTTACCATTAATAAAGTTTGATTTTTGTTTATGTTTTTTTCTAATGCAAAATTTACATACAAGAATGTGCACATAAGTATACATTAACTGAGTTTTGACAAATGCATACACCTGCATAACCCAAACCTCTGTCAAAATAGAACATTACCATCACCCCCAGAGAGTTCCCTCATGCATCTTCCTAATCTCCACCCCCCGAGAGGCAAACACCACCATGAATTTTCCCACCATACAGCTTCATATAAATGGAATTACTCTTTTGTGCCTACTCCTTCTACTTAGCATAATGCTTTTGAGATTCATCTATGTTTTTACATGTATCAGTAGCTAGTTTCTTTTTCAGAGCTGACTTCCTCTTTCTTCTGGTAACTCACCCCCTAATCACTCTGGGAATATCCTTTCTAATGCTTTAATCTGAGGGCCAGGGCCACATAATCACCGTGGCTCCCTCTTTGACATGCAGAGATGGTACAGAGGGTACAGGGGGAAACCGCACACATCAAAGTCCTATCCATTGTACAAGTACCAACTCAGAGCCCCTCACCCCCCAAAAACTTCCCAGCTTTCCCGCTAGGAATGAACACGCCCTTCCCTGTATTTTTTCTCAGAGAAGCTCTCTCTTGTAGCCAGTGACACTTTCTAGGAGGATCTTACTGATAATCCTCATCCTGCGTTCTAGTCCTGACCCTGCCAGTCTCTGGACTTGTGGTCTTTGAAGGTCACCTTTCATCTCTGGGTCTCAGAACCCTCATCTGTACACGGGGGTGCTGGAATTAGCCTGCGGCCAGCCTGGCACTTCCTGGTTCTCTTTCTAAAAACTTACAGCAGGATTCTGTGTGATTAGACTATTTCATCTCACGGATGAAAATGACAACAAGACATTCCATCCGTGGGTTGGTACATGTAAATGCCTGAACTCTAAATAAGTAAGAAAATAAATACCCAACCTCATTCGGCGTGTCCCACGATTCCTTGTCTTTCCTTCCCCTGCTCTCCCCCAGCATGATGGTTCCGGGCAATGCAGCGGGCGTGGCCAAGCAGTTTCTGCGCTGCATCTTCCATCAGCTGGCCCCCAACGGCATCTTCCCGCAGCTGTTCCAGAGCACTATCAAAGGTAATTCACCCGTGGGGGTGCAGGCTCCACTGACGTGGCTGGTCGCCGGAACCCGGGACCTTAGTAAATCTGACTGTTCACTTTCCAGATGGGACTTTTTTACGGACCTTAGCCACGTCGCTGATGGACTTCAATGAGCTGAGCTCTATTGCTGCTCTCAGTCAGCTCCTGGAGGTAGGTCTGCATTGATGACACTCTAAGCTCCCACTGAAATCCCTGCTGAGGAAGAAAGTCATTTAATTTAAAATTTAAAGCAAACAATTTTCATTTAAAATTTAAAATAATTTAAAGTTTAAAAATTAATGTAAAAATTGCCAACGCCTAGGCAAGTGTCAGACATTGCGGTTTTGAATGAATTTACTATTTACCTAAAGCGTCTCGACACCCGCAACCAAAGGGCGGACCATTGAGAACTCACCTCTGAGAACTTCCTGCCTTTCTAAGGTGCGGTGGGTAGAGCAGTGTGCACTGTGTCATGAGACTTGGATTCAAGTGTCAGTTTCACTTATTCAGTGTATCACGAGATTCGGATTCAAGTCCTGCTTATCTGATGTATCACTCTCATGAGACTTGAAGCCAATTCTCAGCTCCACTCAGTCGTTGCATTGCGAGACTTGGATTCATGTCTCAGGTCCTCTGCTTATTAGCTCTCTCAATTAGCTTGGAGTGTTGGCAGGTTGCCATAGGGACTGCTGCTGGTCATTACTCTTAGTCTCTGGCCAATAGAGTTTCCCGCAAGCATCATTCATTGTATCTCTTTAGCACCTAACCATGCCAATTGTAGATGTTTAAACGATGTTTTTCTTACTTACATTTCCCCTTTTCACACTGAGTCAATGATCACAATTTTTCCTCCTACATTTGTCCGACTGTGTTGATTTTTGTCTGTACTCCTGCCAATTGCAATGCTTATACAGTAGGCACACAACACAATTATAGCCTGAATGTGTGATTTTTTAAATTGATCTTTACCAAGTAGCTACACAAATTCCCATGCTGTTTCAGCAGTTGATCGCCTATGCTTTTGTTTTTAGGGCCTAAATAACAAAAAGAATTTACCAGCAGGGGGTGCTATGATACACTGTTTGGAGAACATTGCTACCTTCATGGAAGCTTTGCCCATGGATTCTCCTAGTAGCCTCTGGACCACAATCAGCAACCAGTTTCAGACATTTTTTGTCAAGCTGCCTGGTGTTTTGCCTCTGAAGGTAAGCTGAGCCCAGGATTTCATTTTAAATTACTTGTTTCTGTTTGCAGATCATCCATCTTGTTTCATAAAGGGCTGTCTGGAATCTCTGCTAGCCCTGGAGTGGAGAAGATTATTTAGGTTGTTCTCTCTGAATGACCGCTATATGCAGTGAGCATTTTGACTTAGTGATTTCATGTTTCCAGTTTATAGAAAAAATTGTCAAGTGGATATTAAGTAAATACTTAGGTAAATGAATAAGTAGTTTTCTCTAACAGGAGACCAGACATATAATGTAAAGCTTCGACTTTAGAGAATTATCTAAATGGAAGTGATTGCTATGTATTGGTGAATACTATACTTGTAAGACCAAGATGATATTCTTTTTTTTTTTTTAAACTAAGATGATTTTCTTGATGGCTTTACACCCTCCTCTCTCCAGCCCACCTTCCAAGAATACACACACAAGGGCCTCTCTGGAAATCTGATAGCCTAAGAAACAGTTTCAACATGAGTCCACTAAATGTGAAAACAGAATCCTATACTGTTGAAGCTGGAAGGGACCTATGAAAACCATCCTTTCCAATGTCCCCCTTTTCCAGATGGGGACTGCATATTCAGAGAAGCAGTGGCAGCGTGAGGATTAGCATTCCCTGATGCCCAGTCCAGTGTCCTTTCCACGAACAGACTTCTAGAGTCCTTCTAAAGCAGGGGTGACTCGAAGCATTCAGGGCTCTACAGGCACTTGAATCCATTGCTATGTCTATGAACCTCATTTGCTCTATGCAGATCACAGCTAGAAGTATTCAACTTGTTAATGAATCACTTGTTAATCTGACAGGTGAAGTTACATGTTGGCAGTTCCTCTTCTACATTGAGTATCACGTGTATGTAAAATGTTTCATAAAGACCAATCACCTCTGATAATACCTTTTTCCAAATTGGCAGGTTTGGAAAATGTGACCCGCCGCATAGGTTCTGTAAGGTTGATAATCCAGGGACCCTTAGGTTGGTGCTGCTTTCTTTGAGTTTGAAGTTACGTGAGAAGCAGGAATACTGAGATCTTTACTATCTCTCACATCTTTTGATTCTTGTCTACCCACAAGTCTGGAGTAGCTGAATAAATCCAAGCAAAAGGATTAGTACTTTGAAACCATGTACATATATAGCTACTGCACATGAACATGTAGGAAATCAAATACACACGTTTTAAGTTGGCCACATGGAACCTCCCTAGGACCAGAGAGCCATCTGTTGCTTAAGAGGAGGGGTAGGGCTAGCCTGGTAAATTCAAATGCTGATAGGCTGATACTATAGTCAAAATATTAAACTTGGTTCCTGGCCAGTATTCTAAGTGGTTAGAGCATTGGCCTGTAGACCGAAGGGTCTTAGGTTTGATTCCTGGTCAAGGGCATGTATCTGAGTTGCGGTTTCTCTCTCTCTTTCTCTCTCTCTCTCTCTCTCTCTCTCTCTCTCTCTCTCTCTCTCCCTCCCTCCCTCCCTCCCTCCTCTCCTCCCTCCCTTTCATTCTCTCTCTATATAAAAAATCAATGGGAAAAATATTCTTGGGTGAAAATTAACAAAAAGAAAAAAAAATTAAACTTGAACACTGACCAGGTGGACGTGTAGCCAGTTGCAAACAACTGGCAAGTCTAAATTGTGACCTTCAGCCCTGTCCGCAGGGACCACCCTGACTGCCCACAGGAGTGAAATGAGATAAGGAATAAGAAGAGTCCAGACCCTTGCAAGCTGGAGAGCACCAGTCCCTTCCTACAGGGTCAGCTGCTACTCCTCTCCAGCCAACTGTTCTGTGGGAATGCAGGCCTCATGCTGTTGATCTTCCCATGTTTTCCAAAATGTTATTTCCTGATTTTAAAAACGCTCTAGGGACCTGATGAGCAGCCAGTTTTCAGCCCCTGTTCAAAGTAATGTAAATGTCACATCCACTCCTATGGATATTGAGCAGATTAAATAGACCGACGTTTCCCTTGGGAAATACTTGCGAAATAACTTTCGGAACTTCAGGACATGTGTGAAAACTGCCCTGCTAGATCAGATCTGGGCCCTTTCTCTGATTATCTTCTGCTTTTGTTGTTGTTAATCCTGACTAGAGAATATTTTTTTCCGTTGATTTTTAGAGAGAGTGGAAGGGAGGGAGGGAGAGAAGGAGAGAAAGAGAAAGAGAGAGAGAAACATCGATATGAGAGAGACACATTGATTTTCCCCAGGGTTTTGTCGTGTCTTTTGGTAGCAGAGGAAGGGCAGATGAAACTGGCTTTTATTTGGATTAATAAGTCTAATGGTTTTAAATCGATCTAAGTTTCTTTTCAACATGGCCTTTAACAAATTAGTGTAGATGTGGGCACATTTAATATCTACCTATTCACCTATGTTCATCCATCCATCCATCCGTCTGTCTGTTTGTCCAATTCTTTAATGCTATCTGATTTTATTTTAGGGATATATCTTTGAGAAATAGTTTGTAAACTATGTTTAATTATTTAACTGTTTAACATTGTTTAATACATTTTTTTAAAGCCTGAGAATGATGTTTATCAACATGAATATATGGCATGAAAAACTATAAGGAGGCAGCTATGTCTCAGATTTTGTTTCCTAACGTAAATGCTTATAAGAAATATATGAAGCAAAGATATATTAAGAAGGGTACCGACTTTTACTTTTTTGGTATTTTTTCACAGTGTTCTTTAGATTCCAGTTTGAGAATTATGATTTGCCTCTTGAAGATCCCCTCTACCAATGCCACAAGGGTATGTATGTTTCAGACAAACAAAACCAGTTGGTATTTAGTTATGTTTTCACCTGCAAAGCAAGCACGGGCAGTGCTGAAGAAGCAGTCACTGCGAGCTGAGTGCTTCACTTTCAGTCTCCTTCGAAGTGTCTAGTGTGAAGAGCTCAACTATATCGCAGTATCATTTTTAATAATTGGTCCTCTTAGTTTTGGGCCATGTCCATCAGTCTGTCCTCCGTACGACGAACAAGGTGATCCTTCTAAACACAGATCTCATCACATTAGTTCTTCACTTTAAAATCTTTGATACTTTCTCATTTCTTTTAGGGTAATGTCCAAAATGCTTTAATGTAGCATAAGAAGGTACTTCATTAACTTGCCAGCCTACCTTTCCAATTTAGTCCTCGGCTACCTGTCCCATCCCCCATGCCTCCTGCCTACTTTCAGAATCATCATCATCATCAAAACAACAACCACTGTTTCTGAGCACGTACCAGATGGCAGGCATTGTGCTAACGGCTTTGCATTTATAGTCTTATTTAATTTCATACTTCCTTGCCTTTGCTTAGGCCATTTCCTTTACCTGAAATGCTGTATATCCTTGTCAGTGAGGCTAACGTCTCAATCTTCATAATGAGAATTTGAATTTCAATGAAAAACGCTCATATTCTCTGTAGCAACCTCCTCCTATATTGTATCCCACAGTGCGTGATAGAGCTCTCTGAATTAGCTCTTATTTTGTACCGACGTCTCCCCAGTGAGACTGAGCTTCATGAATTCCAGCACTGCGTCCCGTTCACCTTTGCGTTCCTGGCTTCCCTTCTGGGCTGCGT
The DNA here is from genome assembly GCF_014108235.1 of Myotis myotis. Classification (NCBI taxonomy): domain Eukaryota; kingdom Metazoa; phylum Chordata; class Mammalia; order Chiroptera; family Vespertilionidae; genus Myotis; species Myotis myotis. The sequence goes on along the minus strand of NW_023416313.1, from coordinate 217,675,739 downwards.
TATATGCAGTGGTGCAGTAGTTTGTACTGCAGTGGCTTGCGACTATTGGTTAATATACCGAGATGGCACATTTCCTGTAATGTTTACCTTGAATGTGCTTTCACAGACTCATGGTTGATGCTGGAAAGTTGCAAAGAGATCATTTGGTCTAATCTGTTCGTTAACAGGTAAGGGAAAGGCTCAGAGAGATGAAGTCTTGGCCAAGGTTACAGAGCTGGTTAGTGGAACTTAGGTCCTTTGATTCCAAGGTCCTTGATTTTTCTGTTGCACCATATCGCCCCATCGCCATGCTGCTTTGCTGGATGAAAGAGCAAATTTCTATGTAGGTTTGAATTGAGGTTTCTTTATTTCTTGGCAAGCAGGGATGCGTTATATATCAACAGAGACATATTCCTGTCCCCATTCATCCATCATCCAAGGCGACATTTATAGAGAGCAAAGAATGCTGATTCAGCAGTACTACTTCAAAGCTTGTTTTTTTTAAAGATTTATTTTATGTGGCAAGTACTACATGGGTTTATGTGGGGAATACAAACAAATTAAAGATATAATTCCTACCCTCAGGGGCAACTCACATGTAATGAATTCATTTTTATATCAATAAGGAAAAAGGATCTTAAAATGACCATATCCTTTGATTTAGTCATTTATTTTCTGGGACTCTATTCTAAGGAATAAGAAGAAAATGCAAATATTGTGCAAAAATCTATTTATTGGGATGTTATCATGAAACGGACTTTGTGGTCATTGAAATGGATGATTATGAATAATTAAGTAGCATTGGACATTACTTTTATTATTATATTAACAAAATGTAGGATTGTATATGTGTAAGATTTCAACTTATAAACTTGTGTGCCACAGAGAAGAGAAATATAACAAAACGTTATCACTGGGTGGTGGGATTATGGATGACTTTTATTTCCTCATCTATACTTTCTACAGATCCTGCATTTACACATGGAGCAGGTGTTACTTTCATCATCCAGACAGTTAGGACTGTAGAGGTTCAGAGGTAGTGGGAATAATGGCATGGGAGTCTTTTGGAGCCCAATCTAAATAATCCTGCCTTCCCCACAGAGCAATTCTGCCTCTGGAAATTGCCCCGGAGTTTGGTTTTGAATACCATTCGATATCTGCATGGCTTTGAGCAAGTTACTTCCTGCTTAACTGCCTCAGCTGCAGCATAGGGGTGCTGAAGCCTCAGAGTTACGAAGCAGATCACAGCTCATAGTGATGGAGGGCTTACTGCTGCCAAGTGCGTTACATACGTTATCCCCTTTAATTCTCACAACAGTACAGTGACGTGGAGGGCATTGTTATCCGCCCTTTGCCGAGGAGAGAACCAAGTCCAGAGAGCTTAAGTCACCTATCCAAGGTCACAGAGAGCTAGAGTTTGAAAACACGTGTGTGAAACTCTAGACCTGTGTCCTTACCTATTGCAGCATACTGTCTCCCCAAGATTGTTATAAGGAATTTGAATAAGAGAAACTATATGAAAACATCTAACTCTGCCTAATACTTAGTTGGTGCTCCATAAATGTTTCTGAATGGCTTCAGAAAGCGTATGGATTAAAACCGACCCTTTATGGGTGGATTTCAGATGGGGAAAGCAAAACTGACGATGCCTTTTTGATGCTAACCTTGGCAGGAAGCTGCGTTATGATGAATTGTCTCTTAGCTAATCGTGCTTTGGTGCTCACGTGCCAGGGTTGGTTTGTGCTATCTAACGAGGAGACAAACTTTGAGAGGAGCTGGATCCTATGAACCCATAGAGTCCTAGGGGTTCTGAGAAATAGAGTGGGAGATCTAATGCAAACCTCTCCCAGTCTCGGCAGCTGGGGGTGCACACGAGGATAGCATTGGAGTTAGGTGGGTTTAAAAATGATGCCGTCTGGAAAAAAATGCTTTCTTAAAGCAATAAAATGATTAAACCATGCTCTTCAAGCCACTGATTGAAGGTGTAGTTCTGTTCTTGTTAGACCAACAGCGTTGGTACAGTAGCCACCTGGCAACAGATTTTAAATAAAAAGAAAAGAGTGATCCCATTAAAGGATCATAAGACTTTTAATACTTTTTAAAATGAAAGAGTCAGCAATGGATTTTATTTGGCCCCAATCTCATTGCAGAGTTTGTTGGAACCGTTTTCAAAACTGCTCAGCTTTGTAATTCAGAATGCTGTCTTCACTCTGGCCTACCTGGTGGAGGTGTGTGGCTTATGTTACCGAGCTTTCACTAAGGTAAGTGTGCATACTTGTGTCAAATCCCTGTTAGGCTAATTGCTTCAATATAGTTTTAAAATGGGTAATTCTACTGAGGGCTAATAAATATCATTGGAAAGAAACACTTTACATCTACATATATAAAAGCCTAAGTGACTGTCTGACTGTTCGACCGTCCAACCGGTAGCTATGACACGCAATGACCAACAGGGGACAGATACTCAATGCAGGAGCTGCCAAGCTGTGGTGACTTGGCAACTGCGGTTCTCAGGTGATGCACCTGGAACCAGGGAGGAGGGAGCCTGATTCCAGAGTGCATCACCCGAGAACCACCTTCTTGGAATCCAGGACCCCTCAGGGGATGTCAGAGAGCTGGTTTTGGCTAGATCCCTGCTGGCCAGGCCAAGGGACCCCACCAGTGCATGAATCTGTGCACCAGGCCTCTAGTATGTACATAAAATGTCTTAAATATGCAAGTTTGGAGGATTGAGAATCATATAGTTTAGAAGAGAAGAGCTATTTAAAAAAATATTTTTATTGATTTCAGAGAGGAAGGGGTAAGGAAAGAGAGATAGAAACGTATTGATAAGAGAGAACCATTGATCGGCTGTCTCCTACATGCCCCGACTGGGGATTGAGCCCTCAACCCGCGCATGTGCCCTGACCAAGAATCCAAACCATGACTTCTTGGTTCATAAGTTGATGCTCAACCACTGAGCCAGGCCGGCTGGACAAGAGAAGAGGTATTTTGACTGAAATGAGATAATAGTCTAAATGACCTCTTAAAGTCCTTCTCAAGTTTACCCATGATTAATGGGCTAGCCATCACTACATATTATTTTATACCCAAAGTAGAAAAAAATTAGGCAGTCATTTGTAAAAGCCTGTGAAGAGCTCCTTAATTCGCATCATTTATCTGTCTCCCCAGGGCTGGGTTCTTGGCCTCTAAGATTGTAATCTCATCTTTTGTCATCTTGCCTTAATAATGCTTTCTCTATTGCATTAGATTTAGATCCCCTGCCCCACCACTGGCGAAGTGGAAAACTACTGCTTGCCCAGTGCATATAGCAGTCTTGTTGGAGCTGGTAGACGCTAATGGAAAAGCAGGAGGCATTTCTGTCCTTACGAACAATGTGCAAATCTTACTTTCCAATTTCCAAGTTTATTTTCAATGGGGTCTCTGTTTCTGCTGTTTTCTTGAATGTTCAGAATGCTCCTTTATTCATGTTGTTCACTTCTGTAAGCCCTTTATTTTCCTCATAAAAGTCTAATTTTATACCAAGGCTTTAATTCTATTTAAAACATAGTTGTCTCATTTCTTTCCATTTTGTGTCCACTCTGCCATGTTAAGTGTTCCGTGATAATCCTCTCTTTAGTCTTTCTGATTATAAACCATTACTCTGTCTGGAATGATATGTTTCCTAACTACCAAAATAATCAACATTTTGTCTTTTTTCAAATCCTTCCTGAAAAATAACCTTTTCCTTCTTTTTACTTAAAAAAAAAAAAATAGATCTCTAGGACACAGCACCAAATAGAATGAAAAGATGCTCTGTATTTAAAAGTCATTTTCTTTATGCGTGATTTATTTAAATCAGTGCATTTTCCAAAGGAAGAACCATAATGAGTTAGAATTTATTAAGTTGTCCAGTATTGGTATTAATGACAGGGGAACTTCCACCAATTTGAATTCAACATATTCTTGGATTTGAATATTCACTATACATTATTATTCCCTCATAATCGATCATAACTTTCGGGGCCTCCCACATCCTACTGTCATCACCCTTTTTCATTTTTCAACTTGAAATGAATGTTACTTACAGAGAGCTTCAATCTAGGGTGTTCCCACCTACTGCGTAGATAATGAGAAACTATCGGAAACTGTTAAATAGCAGTATCTAATCAAGCCTTCTCTATATTCAATAAAAAGAAAGGGCATGGAAACGTAAGGGACGTGGAGACTTCTCTTTCTGCCAATCTGGCATCCTAGATAACCTGAAAGCTGCCCCACTTAAACACCAGAAATGCTGTATGAAATAAAGATGATTTTTAAAATAGAGCTAATTTTATAAAAATGAAAGGAGACAAAAGGGCAGAGGACATTGAGAACCAGAGGGTAAGCATGGAAGCTGATAGTGTAGAAGTCTCGAGATAGGGGAGGGGCGGCGGTGCTTGCTTCGGCGGCTCAGTGGCTTGAGTTTTAAAGTCCACACAGAGAAAGGAGCCGAGGTCTTGGGACTGTTTTAGGCTGGGAGTTGGAACGGAGTCATCCCCAGCAGGAAGTCAGGACCCTTGACAGGCTATCCATTTGGTAAAAGGGTGATTGGGAAAGAATATATTCTTATATGGAGGTGACAAAGAATGGGATCTGTATAATCTGAGAACTGAGAGAAAGATTTATAGTAACTTTGAGAATTAGTAAACATGAACCTACCTTTGAACATGTTTAGAATTTGATTTATAATACCTACATGCTCGGAACTAAAAAGCCAAGTAACATAGGTGCTGAGCAAGGAATAGCATTGGAGTGTCTGGCGGAAGCAAACCCGAAGTCAGTCCTCAAACCCCTCTGGAGGGATATGCTTTCGACTTAGGCCTAACAGGATTTCCACAATTAAGATCCTGATGATCATGAGCCAGATTCTAAAATTATAAATCATATGAAGAAATAATCCACCATGAGCTAGATAACAGAGTCAACAAACAGCAAGGTTATTTTCCCCTAAGGATTTCCAATATCAGAATGATGTGATAGAGATTATAAAACATGCTTAAATGATAATCACGCAAAGGAGAATTAAAAACATGAGAAGAGATTTAGTCACTTAAAAAAACACACCCAGAAAGATTTGAAAAAAGTAGGAAGCCTAGAAATGAAATAGTCACTGACATAAAAAACTTGATGGACAGGTTAAACAGCAAATTAGACATAGCCAAAGGGGGACTTGGTAAGATGGAAAGCAGAACTGAAGAAACTACATAGTGTGCAGCAAAGAGATGAAGAGATCACGATGAGAAAGAGAAGTGTTTCAGAGAGGGAAAATAGGTTTCTTAGCATGCCGGGGTCCAGCCCCAGCAGGTCCAGGGGTCCCCAAAGGCATAGACGGAGTTGGCGAAGAAGGAATGACATGGAGACAGCGTTCAGTTGATCAGCAGCCTCGCCAGGATCTCTAGCCAGGATCTCCAGCCAAGTTCTGGTCTGGATCTCCAGCGAAGTTCTGGTTAGGATCTCCAGCCAGGTTCTGTGTCCATGTTCTCTTGCTAGGTCCTCCAGCCAGATTCTCCAGGTTCTCCAGCCAGGTTCTGTAGCCATGTTCCCTTGCTAGGTTCTCCAGCCAGGTTCTGTCCAGGTTCTCCAGCCAGGTTCAGTTACCAGGTTCTAGTCAGGTTCTCTTGCCAATTTCTGTAGTCAGGTTCAGTCCAGGATCTTTTGCCATGTTCTCTCGCTAGGTTCTGTCTCTAGGTTCTGAGGCCAGTTTCTGTCCAGGATCTTTTGCCATGTTCTCTCCAGCGAAGTTCTTCTGTCTCTAGAGAACGTTCTGTGTAGGTTCTGTGCCTAGGTTCCGTCTCTCTTGGTTCCGTATTCTAAGTTCTGAGTCTTGCTGTCTTATTACATCTGTATTTATACCAGTTGATTCAATCCTATCAATCTCTATTACAAAGGTTAGGGCGTTTCTTATCTCCATTCCAGGGAGTAAAGATTATGTAGCTTAAGCATGATTGTTCGTAGTTAAAGTGATTAATTACCCACCTGGCACTTAGTTAAGAGGTTTTATTCCCTCCCTAACTTCAGGGGAAAATCCCTACCTGGGGAAACAACCTTTCTCAGAGACCTTGGTTAAAACACATAGTGCCAAGAAGGTGAGCAAACATATTAAGAACAGTATGCCATATATGCCAGGACCCTTGAAACAGCAAGCATGGACCGGCTCCCGGCATTAGCAATTCTAGAATTTATGGAAGTCATTAATGCTTTGATTCAGGAAGTACAATGAGCACTAAAAGTATTACAAGTAAACTAAAAATTTACCTGCTCATGTCATAGACTACATAAGTAAGGTACAAATTGACAGAACAACCAAGACAGATAAAATTTTTTAAGAGCAAGCAAAAGACACTTTGTAGATAGACTGACAACAAACTTCTCAACAGCACAATGGAAACCAGAAGATAATGGGGAAAATGTCTTTAAAATTGTGAGGAAAAAAAAATAATGGTTCACCTGGAATTCTCTACCAGTTAAGCTATTATTTAAGAGTGAAGGCTAAATAAACTATTTGGAAAATTAGAAATTTCCTAATATATTTTTAACTGAAACAAGTACTAAAAGATGTATTGCAATACATTATGAGGCCAATAGATAGTTGATACTGACCTGACAGAGATACAAAAATTCTGAAGGAATAATAGCAAATTAAGGATTTTTTTTAAAACCAAAGCCTCATGACCTAGTGAGGATTTTCTTGAAATGTAATAGTGGCTTAACTATTAGGACACTTATTTATGTCACTGTGTTACCAGATTAATGTAGAAAAACTTTTATCATTATCTCAGCAGATAGAAAAGAAACACTCTTTATAATTCAACATCCTCTTACGATAATTCTTGTCCAACTAGGAATAGAAGTAACTGCTTTAACTTGACAAAGGCTGTTAATCAGAAACCTCTAGGAAACATTATACTGTAAAGCAGTAGTCCCTTTACAATAATAAGTAAGACAAGGATGCCTGTTACCACTGCCCCTATTCATTCTGGCCCTGCGTGTCCTACTAAGTTCAGTAAGACAGGAAGAAAAATCCAACATATTGGAAAGGAAAGGAAAAATAAAACTCTCACTTTTTTGTAGATATGTGATTATAAATGAACCAAAGAGAATCTATCTATAGGAACCTTTTTATAACTTTTATAAGAGAGTTCAGCAAGGATGCTGGGTACAAATGGATACCCAGAAATTACCTACCTTAATATTCAGCTACAAATGATTATACTAGTAAGTGTACTTTAAAAATGTCATTTATTATGGCAACAAAAAAATCTATCAAAATCTGCAAGAACTTTATGGAGATAACCAGAAAATATTATTAAACAACGTTTGATAGAGACACAGCTCATGTTCATGGATGAGGACCCAGCATAATAAAGAGGCTTGTTCTCACAAAATAACCTATACATTTAAAAATCCCTAGCCTTCCTCCCTGATAAGAATGGAGTAGATAATTTGAACCTATCCTCCCATTTAACTTAAAAAGTTTAAAAAAGTGAACAGATTATTTTTTGAAAACTTCTTAAAAGTATTAAAAGGCTAACCAGATATAGAAGAATGATCGGGCTCAGATCTGGGAGAGCAGAGGAATGCAGAGATGTGAGCCTAGCCCTGAAGGTAGGTGTTTGCCTCTCTGGAAGAAGGGACTGAAAGACTTAGCCGAAATTCTGGAAGATTCAGGCTAGGGGGACAGAAGTCACAATCCAGGATCTATCAGAGTGGGAACTCTGTCAGGAACTCTGTCTAATACGCCACCCTCACATACACTTTTGGTCAGAACCACAAAGTAAAGATAACTCAGAAGTAAACTTGCCCTCTTGTGGACACAGCTGGGTGTCAAGTTCTTTGGTGGCCGAAGATAAGAAAGTACGTCTCGTACATTTATTAAGGTAACCCTGTACCTCTAGTGCCTCCAGGTACCCAGCAAAAACAAACAGAAAGCTCTTTGGAGGAAGATGACATTTCAGGCCTCAAATTATTTTATAAATAACTTTTTAATAAAGCATCCAGCACACAAAGATAACTGGACATATGAGGAGGCAAGATAGCATGGGCGAGAATGTGTAGAAGAAAGAGAAGACAGTTGGATACAAACCCACAGGGTCTCCAGGTTCTTGATTGTGGTTAAGAAAGGACATACAGGAGGCTTCTAAGATGCTTACATGAGCTGCTGTTTGACCTGCTGCTGGTGCTAATCCGCTTATCTGTACACTTAGGTTTTATATACTTTTTTGCATCTGTTACAATTGACAATAAAAAAGACAAACTGATAGCAGGACAGATCGATGGGTTTGGGTATGTTCATACACATTATTAATCCGTTTAGTTGAATGAATTAGAGCTGTGTGTATCAAAAGGGGCTAATTTAAAAAAATGTAATGTAGTGAAAAATTATAAGTGGCAGAAAGAGATGCAGAGTATGATACCATGATAGGAAGTTAAGAATATGCAATATATGTATGTATAATGTTATACACTACAACAGAAATTTAAAACCATGCAAAAATAATATTACACATTATAATGGAGATAAGCATTGGACATTATAATAATAAAAGCATAATATGCTAATTAGATTGGACGAAGCCAGGGCTACAAGGGAAGCCTGGGTCCCAGGTGCCTGCGGATGGTGGGAGGGAAGCCAGTGCCGGCAGCGGGGGAAGGAAGGCCTACTCTTGCACGAATTTCATGCATCGGGCCTCCAGTATTTTATAATAATACTTTATAATAGAAATCTTAAAATTTTCAAAATAATACTAATATAATACATATGTATTAAAAGTATAAAAACATACATGAAATAATAAGCAGATTCAAAATAGTGGCTACTTCAAGGAAGGGAGAAAAAATAGAGAGCACTATATAGGTACCTTCAACTGTTGCTGTGGTGTTTGATTTATTATTTAAAAAATGTAAAATCAGAGCAAAATGTTACGATTTGATGAAGTATATAATATATTTCACCTCTTTATTTTTCTGTGTGCTTAAAATTATCCATTTAAAAAGTATTAAGTATTCGAGATCCTTTAAGCAGTTGTACATATTTGTCTCTAAATAATTTTCAATTAAAACAAAAATCTTTTAGCTTTGTTTAATTTCTGCAATGCTGGGAACCTATATCATTCCCTGTGTATAGGAACCAAATCCTGTGATTTCACTATTGAAGAGCAGACCTGTTGTTTTCTTATCCATTAAATGAGGAATGGGGAACCATTTTTTCTGCCAAGGGCCATATGGATATTTATAACATCATTTGTGGGCCATATAAAATTATCACTTTAAAGATTAGGCTGGTATATTTGGTCAAACATTTCATTAACTCACCCCTAATGCCTTTGGCAGGGCCAGACTAAATGATTTCTCAGGCCTTATATGGCCTGCAGGCCGGACATTCCCCACCCTGCATTAAATTATGTGTTCTCACCTGGCCGGTGTTGCTCAGTGGTTGAGCATTGACTTATGAACCAGAAAGACATGGTTCGGTTCCCAGTCAGGGCACATGCCTGGGTTGCGGGCTTGATCCCTAGTAGGGGGCATTCAGGAGGCAGCTGATCAGTGATTCTCTCTCATCATTGATGTTTCTATCTCTCTCTCCCACTCTGAAATCAATAAAAATATGTTGTAAAAAAATTGTGTTCTCAGTGCTGCAGTAAACTCATACACACAAAAATGCCTTTAAAATTTTTTATTTTTTAGTTTTAATTTTATTTATTGAGGACAGTTCATTATGCATTTTTAAATAGTATTTTTTATTTCTGATCTATGAATCTTTTAGAAGCTCTTTTGACTTTGACCTGTTCTAATTGAATTTTAGAAATTGCTTACCTCCTTCTATGTTCTATTTAGGAGCGGGATAAACTGTACTTGTCTCGTAGTGTTGTTCTGGAACTCCTGCAGGCCCTGAAGCTGAAATCTCCTCTGCCAGATACAAACCTCCTTCTGCTTGTCCAGGTAGGCTTATGGCTTGTTTGTAATACTTTCATGAGATCCACTCATATTTAGAAAAACAAGGAAGCTATGGGACATATGCATAAATCAAATATTTCTGCCCCTGTGTGTGCCAGGCAATATGCTTTACATATTCCCCTCACTTTATCCTTACAGCCGTAGGAGACATTGGTTCTGTACCATAGATGAGGAGACTGAGGCTCAGGGGGGTCAGTGACTTGCCCACGATCACATAGCTGGCGTACGCAGAGTCAGCATCCGGCCTCAGGGTCTGTTCATTGTGGAGGGCAGCCTGGTCAGGCTTTCTGTCACTAGCCCAGGTGACCATAACGGCTCTGAGCATTTTGTACTGCCTTCTTCTCTCTCCACACCAATCCAGTTTTCTGGCTTATGGCCACGTAGTTGAATTTTGCTAAAAGTCTACTTTATATCAGATCATGCCCTGCATTGAAAACCTACAGTGACGCTGTAGTGCCTGAACTACTGAAGCCTTTCATTATCTGGACGCATTTGACTACTCAGCACTATTTCCCTTGACAAATATTTACTCACCACCTATTTTGGACTAAGTTTTGGGAATACAGAGATGAAAAAGGCATAGGCCCAGGCCGATAATACGCTAACCATTGTGCAGTATGTAAAGTACTAGGAGCAGGGAGTGGCCAACTCAGCCTGAGAGATGCAGGAAGGCTCATTAAGCCATGATGAGCCTTGACTTGGGGAAGGTGCTGGGGAAACAGATATGAATAAGCCATGGCCCCTTCCTTCCAAGATTTCTTATCTGGTGGGCGAAGGTGACAAGCAAAAAATCTCCACCATAGTGTAGTGGGTGTGTACTGAGTGTGGAAATGGTGTTGAAAAGAGATTGTGTGTGTGTGTGTGTGTGTGTGTGTGTGTGTGTGTGTGTGTAGAAGTTGAGGCGTTTACCCGGAAAAAGAGGAGGAAGGATACCTGTCATTTGCCATTTAATATCCACCACTGGGTCCCCTTCCCTCACTAGTATATAATACTCGTCCTTAGGACCAGAATTGAGTTTCTCTCACAGCCTTGAGATTTAATTAAGAGTTGGTATACCTTCAATGGGCCTCAGTTGTCTTTGAAGAGCCTCTGGGGGCACATTGAAGCTCTGTGAGGGCAGCGATTGCTGGAAGGTGACAGCCGTGGGTGCCGGGCACGATGTAGTCAGAAGGAAGTGGCTCCCATTGAACCACGCCGCTAGGCAGCCCAAGAGGAGGGTAGAAGCAAAACCACAGCCTGGAAATCTCTAAGTTCCTGAGGCCGGGCAGCTGTTGAATCTCCCAGTGGCTGCCACAGGCCAGCCCCTCCTGCTCACACATCAGCAGCTACACCGCTTTTGAGCACAAGCAACTCTGACACAAGTGACCATGAAGGTTAATGGGATCAGCACTGATTTGGAGGGGGGCGCGGTGAACTGGGCTTCGTGAACTCGCCACGGGAGAGTTAAGGCTCACAGGTCCCGTGTCTGGAAGTCGCTTGCTTCTGATAGTGTTTTGGTTGGCGACCTCCAAACAGCCTAGGTTGCAGGCCCGGAAGGTGCTGTCCTGTGGGCATCGGGGAGCAGGCTCTTAATTGGCCCCGGTTTCTAGCAGAGCCAACCTACGAGGCTGATCTTCTCGGGGTCCAGCCCCGACGCCGCGACTGCAGCGGGTGGCCGGTCTTCTGGAAGTGCATTAGTCAGCCATAATAAGCACTTGTCACGAGACGGCAGAAGAACACTGACACGTTCAATTGCCCAGCGCTCAAGGGAACCACGAAAACAGTGATTATTGCCTCATAGCGAGGTGAATAAATAACAAAAACAAATTAGTTTTAGGAAGAAAGAGGGCAAAAATGTAGGTTCTTCTGACTGACTGTGTTTTTTGGACTCTCAGATACCATGTCAATGAATTCCATTTCATCTTTTTAAAACAGATGTGTGTTTGTCACTGAATCATTCAATTTCACAAATCTAGTTGTAAAATTATTTAGGTTGGAGAGGTATTTTGGAGACATTTTGAGATTGTGCCCATGGAGAACAACTTTATGAACATTTCCACCTCCAACGAAGTGTGTTAAGCATTGTGCCATTTTGAAGTAATATACCTTTGTTCTACAAGCTTTAGAATAAACAATTTTCCTTACTGAGAGCAATAAAAGGGAGGCATACTTAAAAGTTCCCGTAGCTGCCCTGTGACTCCTGGCTAAGTGGTGGAGAGAAGTCCTCTGTGGGGCCACTCCTGGGATGAAGAAGCACTTGTCTCTCTTCATGAATAGCGCATCTCTCTATAGAGGTTTCCTGTTCCTTTTTCTCTTGCCCTTGACTGCCCGGGCCCTCCAGGTGTCCCCTGGGGGATCGCACAGGGATACCTGCCCTCTGGTGGCTTCTCTTAGGCCAGAGAATCCAGCCTGGAGTCAGAGAAAGTTCTTCCCTTTCCTGGGGCGGCACAGCAGGCCCTGGCTCCCGGAGGACCAGCTCCCAATGTGGACACGTAATGTGTCTGAGGCAGACAGTGACTTCCTGTAAAGATATCAGGGCCTCCCATCTGAAGCAGTGGGGTGGCTTGTTTAACTGAAAATGCAGCTTGGAAACAGAAAAGAGAGCAATGTTTGGAAGGAAAACCTCCTCTGGGGAGCTGTCATACATGACATTGGCCCCATTAGCGAGAAGTCGGTTCCTCAAACCTTGGATTTACCCTGCATTCTTTCAGCCACCAGGAAAACACTAGTGCTTCCTCCCCCTCTTGAGTTAATAACTTAGAAGCTAGATGAGCTGATAGAGATGGAGCTGTTTCTAGTCTCATAGGTAGACTGTGCCTTTGTTGTTTACCAAATACTCTGGGTAAGCATCCCCATAAAGAAAAATGAAACTCTTGCCCAAGGAATGTGAGGCAACCCAAGTTCTAAACATTTCAAGACGGTGACTGATCTGTTTTTTAATTCCTAGAATTTCTTGCTGGAGGCTGGTTCACGGAAACTTCCCAGCCACTAGAGTGGGTGTCCAGCCATGACTCCTGTTAGTTTTTACTTACATATAAAGGCAGGCGACCTTGGATGTTCAAGTGGATTTTTTTTTAAAGAAAAAGAGGCATGAAAACAGGAAATAATTTGCAAAATAGAAAAGATTGTATGTATTCTTCGGAATCTAAAATGTCAACCTTCAGGGTGTGGTGGTTCTGCACTGTGGACCACGGCTTTGTCTTACTGTTTTAACTCAGACCTGTTGACAGTTTTGCTCTCAACTACAGTGTTTTCTTTTCTGCTGGTCTGCTGTAGATCCTTTGTGTCAGATGTCATTGCAAGTGTTCTCAAGGTGGATTGAAGCCGAGTTTTCATAATAAAGCGATAGCCCACTAGCAGCCACCACACAGGCTGTAGAAGCTCAAATCCAAAAGAATGTCCTCAGCTCCCATTATGTCAAGAATAGACATTCTGCTAATTTGCATATAGCACACCCACTGTGTGGGATATACCTGCATGTTCGAGTGTGAGAAATCGTGTGGGTGAAAGGTTTTCTTTGAAGGATAGGTTAGTTGTGGGCTGGAGGACAAAGAAGTGGCAGGGGCACGCTGCTGTTTTTAATTCACAGGCGTATGCGTGTGGGGTTATTAATGTTGAGTTACCAACAGTCTGCTCACTCTTTGGGATGAGAGGTGGAGATACTATTTTGAGTCTCATTTTGATAATGAAGTTAGTAATGACACATAATGGGTACTGCGTTTCTTCTGTATTCTTTGGTATTGGGGCAGGCGTGCCTATTTCTATCTGAAAGTATAAAATTCTTCCTTGTATGGTAGTCATCCTTCCCTCCCTGACTTTAGTTACATCTTTATATTTTGAGCGATTCTATAAAATTATAATGGCGTTTTTCAGTTCCTGGTTGGCAGCTATATAAAATGAAGAGAGGAAAGTTTACTTAGTCGTAGATATCATGTTAAAATGCACTGGATTAAAATGCATGGGTGAAAAATAAATAGTAGATGGTTTCAGGCTTAGGCACTTTTATACTCTTGACTCTCCACAGACCTCCATAACTTTTAGAGTGGTGAGTTTTAATCAATTTTGACTTCTAAGAGATCACAGATCAGACATTTGAATTTGGCCTCATACCTTGAGCCTACATGGTGACAACCTACTTACATGACGCCACTGCTTCCACTTTGTAGGTGAGAGAGGCTTCTGCTGAAGATCAAGAAAGTTGAAGTTTTGCTTCTTCACGAATCTTGTCTTGCCCTCCAGGGCACAGCCAGGCCAGAAAGCATGTGTTAGGGGCTGAGGCCTCTAGATGCCCCAGGGAGACTCCCACTCCCTGGGCTCCCTTCCTCACGGTTCTGTCTTGCCCTTGGCCTCTATTCGCTGTGCATCTCTTGTTTCTGTTTTAAAGAAATTAGTTAAAATGTTGGTGTCTTGGCAGAGGTTTGGGAACTTAGTTCTAAGTAGTTTGTCTAAATTGCAGACTCAGAGAGCTTTTGAAAATATATTTTATGTGGAAAACTAGCTGCCAGGATTTTGGGAGCTCCTTCTTCTCACACTATACTTCTGTCAGATTTTTTACTTACAGGTTTTGGCCAAAGGTATAGGCTTTACTTTTTAAAAAAATCCTGATTACTTACTTTTCCTTGTATTAGAAATAAGCCCAAATTAGAAGAGCAGACATAAGCATTCCTGAATAAAATAATGGAAAATTTCAGGTTTTCCCTGGGTGTTACTAGCTGCCACTTTCTTTGCCAGATTCGTGGTTACCGGCCAAGGAGATTCTTCAGTGTCTGTAACTGTGTTTGAGGCAAGAGGAAACGACAGCATGTGAGCGTGGAAATGTGTGTCCACGCCTGCCATGCGGCTTTCAGAGACAGCTCTGCCTGCTGTCTCCGCCTCCCCTGCTCAGTCACCTGCACGGAAGCTCCTTTCGTGGAGGAGCACACCAAGACCAGCTGGTGGCCTTGGCCAGGAAGTCGCAGGGCTTCCTGACCTCAGAAGGCCTTTGGCTATAGCTCCTCCTTGTCAGCCCAAACCTGCCGCCCGTTATAATGCTTTGATCCTGGCCCCTGGTTAGTCTGCATGTGCTGGCTCCTGTTCCTCACCCGGCCTCCGTGAGATTTTCTCTACCACCCTGCCCTGTATTACCTCTCCCCAGTTTCATAAGGTCTGAGCCTGCCCAGCTGAGCTCATCTTGTTGCCTCGACCCACCCAACTCTTCTGTGCTCTTTCAGTGTGTGAGTGAAGTGAATTGGGAGGAGCTGTCAGTGCCAAAGCTTCTGTCTGAGCCTCTGGACTCTGCATAGCAGCGGCTTTGGGTCCCACAGTGGTTGGGGCCACTGGGCAGAGACCAGGAGAGAGAAACTAACCAGGAAATAAAAGCTCAGAGCAAATTCGACAAACTTCATGTTTAACTTTCCCCCTAAAACCATTAATAAATAGTTGGGTGTTGCATTGTGGGAAATACCTGTAGATATCTGTAAAGAAGGAATTAAATTGTCATCTGGCAAATCCATCCCCATCATGATCTCAGTTGTACATCATTGATGAATCACTTCATTTCACAAACTCTTGCTGAGCCCTTCTGAGATGTTAGGCTTGAGTCTAGTGCTGGGGCGAGGTGCATTGAGGCTGTGCTCTCGAAGAGCTCCCGGCAGGTGAAGAAATAGACTCATAGGTCATTGCAGTCTCATGTCATGACTACTACAATGGAAGCATGTGAAAAGTCCCGTGCGACACAGCAGGAGTGGGGGCCATTATTAGCACAGAGACGTGAATGAAGTGGGGTAAGGAAGACCAGATACGCAGGGGACTTGGAGGGGAAGAAGCAGCTAGAATCCTCACTCTGAGGTTCATTGTTTTTCTGTTTTCATTCTAAATGTATGATATAATGCCAGAAGTCTGGAAAAACCTATGAAAATTTAGTAACTGTCAAGAGTGCTGAAGAATAAATAGAGTAATGTTGGAACTGATCTGACATTGCTGACAGCTTTTCTTTCTTCCTTGACCAAATGCACGTTTCCAGTGCCACAGAGCTGTCTGGGTAAAGTAAGAATCAGTGTGTTCATCTCAGTACGATGATTCTGAATTTCTCATAGGAATCAGCTGTCATGATTAGCAAGTACCATAAATCCAGGGCAGATTGTCACAGGAGTAAACACTAATGAATTTAAGCCAAGTTAATAAAATTATAAACTACTTATTACTGTCCAAATGCCCTTAAAAATAATTATCCTTTCAATTTCTTATTAGTTTATTTGTGCAGATGCTGGAACCAAACTAGCTGAGTCGACAATCCTGAGCAAGCAGATGATCGCCTCTGTACCTGGAGTAAGTCCCAACTGGATTCACTGTCTACGTTTTATGTTTTCTCATTTCCTCATTTAGCAAAGAGGCATTTTTGGCCTGTGTCCTGGTTCACTTTGATAGAACAAACACTGTAAAGTCGAAAACATATTAGCATCTTTTTAAAAAGAGAACTAGTGAAAATTTAAATTAATCTCAGCCCTTGGAAACTTTTAATCCCAGGAATCATGAGTAAAATTGAAGCAGCTAGTTAAGGAGAGGAAAGGAATTACCAGACGTAAAGAACAGATTTGGCATTGACAGTGTGGCTCAGTTGGTTGGAGTGTTGTCCCAAAAATGTTGCGAGTTTGATTTTCAGTCAAGGCACATACCTAGGTTGTGGGTTCGATCCCCAGTCAGGGTGCATAGGGGAGGCAACCAATTGATGCTTCTCTCTCATATCGATGTTTCTCTCTCTCTCTCTCTCTCTCTCTCTCTCTCTCTCTCTCTCTCCCTCCTCCTTCCTCTCTCTCTAAAAGATCAATAAAAATATATACTCAGGTGAGGATTTAAAAAAAAAAAGAATAGATTTGATTCAAGTTCCATTTTTCCAGAACCAATTTTCCTATACTGGCTCCCACTAAGTAATTTGATTTAACTACTTCTAGAAAGAAATAAGCATTGCAATACCTTGTTTTCCTTTATAATATTTTCTTTGAAAATTAAAAAATTTCCATTATTATCAACTAGTGAACTATTTGGTAAAATATGTTAAGACTAGAGGCCCAGTGCACAGGTGGGGTCTGGCTGGGCCTGCGGGAGGAGGAGATGGCGGGAGGTTGGGGGATGTTGACCGGGTGCCAGTAGCCTTGGGGAGGGGCCATGGGTGGTTGGCTAGCCGGCCCTGCCTCTGATCAGGGTGGGGGACCAATCTGGGGTGGGGCCAGCCAGGGGGAGGGGCTGCAGGAGGTTGGCCAGCCAGCCCCACCCCTTATTGGGGTGGGGAGTGTGATCAGGGGTGGTGAGGCTGGGGGGGTGGGGCTGTGGGCCAATCAGGGTGGTGGGGGCACATAGGGGGTGGGGCTGGCCAGGGGGGAGGGGCTGCAGAAAGTGGGGTAGGGGTGTGATCAGGGGTGTGGCTGGCCAGGGGGAGGAGCTGCAGGCCAATCAGTGTGGTGGGGGCACATAGGGGGCAGGGATGGCCAGGGGGTGGGGCTGCGGGAGGTTGGCCAGCTGGCCCCGCCCCCTATTGGGGTGGGGTGCGATGGGGGGGGCAACCTGGGGGAGGGGCTGCGGGCCTATCATGGTGGGGTGGGCCAATCAGGGGTGCCCGGCTGGGGAGAGGGGCCACAGGATGTTGGCCGGCCGGCCCCACCCCCTGATCAAGCCAGTTTGCTGGCCACAGTGGGCATCATAGCGACCAGTCATCGGTCGTTCCGGTTGTTACAGATGCTGGCTTTTTATAGATAGATAGATAGATAGATAGATAGATAGATAGATAGATTATCATTGACAGGATTGAAGATGAGAAGCCAGCAAGTTTACTAGAACAAACTCAGAAACTTTAGGGATATTGTTTATTGAAAACAATTATTTAAATTTTCAATAGAAAAAATTTAATAAAGAAAAAGGATCACTTATAATTCCTCTGCCTTAAAATGAGAAACTCTGTTGTTTTGTATTTTTTTCCCATGTTTTGATCTATTCAGTATCATAGCTTATTCCCATATTGTTGGAAATTTATATACTTTCCACTTTCCACCTTTATTTTGAATTATATCCTTGGGACTCATTCCTTAGTTAAAGAGTAGGGATATATTAATGGTACATAGTCTCAT
Organism: Myotis myotis; assembly: GCF_014108235.1. Lineage (NCBI taxonomy): Eukaryota > Metazoa > Chordata > Mammalia > Chiroptera > Vespertilionidae > Myotis > Myotis myotis. The sequence goes on along the minus strand of NW_023416313.1, from coordinate 217,657,707 downwards.
ATTGCTTTCCAAAAAAGTTTTATTAATTTACATGTATAAGTATACCAGTTTTACCCTTAACACTAATCATTTCTTTAAAACTACTGTTTATATTTTTTTGATGGATAGAAATTTTGAGAGCGGAAAAAATAATCATTCAACAGAGATAATTTTACTGCTAACATTTTAATGAATGTTCTTTCTCTTTTTCTGTGTGTTTAAACACAGTTTGGTTCATGTGGCATAAGCATTTCCCCCAAAGTTTAATGGCTGCGGAGCATTACCTCATGCGAATGTACCACAGAACAGTGATAAAGCATGTAGGGACTAGAGAATGAGGTCTGCCGCTTACTATGTGATGAGGAAAGTCAGTTAACCTATGATTCTTTGATTTGTATTATCTGTAAATTGGGATATAAACAGGGCCCAATGTCTAGGTTGAGGATTGAATAAAATAATGCATGTGAAGCATATTAGCATGGTGCTAACATGCAGTAAGTATTGAGTAAAAAATAACTATTAAAACTAATATTAAAAAACATTAATTCTGTTTGGATATTTTAGTTATTTTCAGTCTTCTGCAATTGTAGCTAATATGCGATAAACATCTTCGTGCTTAAATCTTTGTCCATAGTTTAGACTATATTTTTAGAATAGATTTCTGGGAGTTTAATTACTAGACTATGTTTTTAAAGACTTTTTGATAGTAATTAGGGTAATGCTATGAGATAACATGCCAATGCTCAGTGACTCAACACACAAAATTTTTGTTTGCTCATGTGAAACTGAAGTGGGTACCTTGATTAGTAGAGGGAGGAGGACTTCCATGTGAACACGCAGGGACCAGGTTCCTTCCGTTGTGTGCAGTTCTCTATAGTCAGCTGATGGCTGGGAGAAGAGGAGGGAATATGGCACACAGAAGGTTTTCATGGGCCAGGTCTAAATGTAATGTACATTTCTTCTACTCAATCCCACTGGCTAGAACTCAGTCACATGGCCACACTTAGCTGCAGGGGAGGATGGGAAATGTCTAGTTTCTTCCTAGGGAAGAGAAATGGTTCTGTGAGTAGCTAGCCGGTCTCTGTTGCACACTCACTGGTTTCCGTAGTGTTTAGTTCTTTAAAACTCAGTATTTGCTACCTATGTGATAGCTTAAAAATAATACCCTTAATATATAAAAGGTTTATTGAAATCCACAAGTAAAAGACACACATTTCAATAACAACAAGAGAGCAAAAATAGTTGTAGGAGCCACAAATAGAACACTTTCCAATGACCAATAAGTCATTCAAAATGTACCTTTTACCCTCACTAGCCACCAGTGAACTGTAAATTAATATAAAATATCAGGATATTAAAAATATAAAAATTAAAATCAGCTAGCAAATCAGCAGGTTTTTCTTAGTGAAGAAAAGTATTGATGATGAAGTGAAACAAACTTATAAGCTCCTGCTGGTTGTGAAAAACGGTACAGCCAAGTCCTCGGATGGCCTGCTGAAGAACAGTTTGACCGCTTACTTCTGTAAATATGTTCAAGAAAACACTTATATGTGTACCTAAAGAACTTATACAAGTGTATTTATTACAGCAGCATTTAAAATAACAAACATATGGCAATATAATGAATGCCCAGCATTAGGGTTTTGTTTAAATAAAACAAGGTGTATCTACAAGGTACACTGTTATGTGGCTACCAAGTTAAGTTTTCAAAGAATATTTAATTCACTGGAAAATGCTTATGATAGATTTAATATAAAAGCAGGTTAGGAAACAGCTCCGGCCTTTTCAATGTTGTATGTATGTGTGTATGCCATAGGCACGGGAAAGAACTTGGAAGGACGCAGTCGCAGTGGCTGCCTCACAGGCAAAGGACAAGAATTAGGGTTATGGTGATTTTTCTTTTCCTTTTTCCTAATTTGTATTTTCCAACTTTTCTACATTGCACATGTTACTTTTGCAACTTAAGCAATATAACTTTAAAAGCAGACAAAAGTTTAAAGGAAGAGTTGGATATGATTCAATTCGTGTTTTGGGGTTAGAGTATGTTTTCAACACCTTTATCACTAGTTTTCCAAGTGAAATAAACATAGGCCTTCTAAAGCAAGTGGAATGGGACTCTTTGGTGTTGTTATTTTTTTTTTAAATAACACACCTAAGGTTATACTGATGTTTTGCAGATTTTAAAAAAAGGGGTGTGTGAGAATTATCTGCCTTATTTTATAAGTGTACATAGCTCACTAAGATGATCCTGACTATAAAGTGTATTTTAAGTCTTTTATTAGATGTAGTTGCTGGTCTCTAGAGCAAACGTAACTGAGTAATAGTAAAGTCTTTGCTCTCATTTTCCTTTTTCTGCAATTTAAACTTAAAAGACAAATATTAAATACCGCTCCTAGTCATTATTTTCTGTGACATTTGCTTACTTGAAAAGGAGCAAAATATTGCCTGTGAAAGAAACAAATCCCTTTCAAGACACGCAGAGTGTGTGCTCCTGTTTGCATGACATGTGAAAGGTCAGAGAAAACGGAATAAATCGGGGGGAAATCCTTTCTTGCATTAAAGGATTAATATTCCAAAAGCAGGGGCACAATAACCTTTTATAATTCCTTCACTTGATTTAAATGAAAAGAAGAAAACCTAGCACATGCAAAATGCTTGGAGAACTCTCTGACAGAACTGCCAGTGACCTTATTCTCCTGTTTGTTATCCTGTCAGCGGGACTGGCAGGCGTAACATCCCAGAGGAGAGAGGAGGTGATACAGTTCAGGGCCGTGCAGATGTGCATGAATATGGGAAGATGATTTCTGACTGCGTGAGCAAGTTAGATATATAACGTTCCCGATTTTCCAAGGAAAGCTGAGGAAGGCCTAGGCGCAGAATGCCGATGGCTTCAAAGACGGCCTGCTTTTGATCCACCGTGAACCCAGCCTGTGGGTCCTCCCGTGCAGCTTTGATGTAGCAGCCTGTCTGCTCATTTCCCTTTTCTCTGCTTCGCATCCTAAATTCACTGCCTTGCTCGGAGAGAGCAGGCTTATGCTGTTTACTAACCCGAAGCACAAGTATGCTTTCTTTTCCTAAAACCTGCAAACATGCTACTGGCGTCTGGGGAAGATGACCATTTTGCTTGTTTATTTATTTATCCCCAGCAAGAACACAACAGTAATACACTTATCTATTTAATAGTGTACGAGTTGAGTTATAAATGACTTGACTTGACTATAAACAGTCTGGCTCTTCCGGCAAACAGTACTTGTTTATATACTTTTGTGTTTTTTTAAAATTTTAATTAATTAATTTAAAAAAAATGTTTGTATTGATTTCAGAGAGGAAGGGAGAGGGAGAGAGAGAGAGAGAGAAACATCACTGATGAGAAAGAATCATTGATCGGCTGCCTCCTGCACGCACCCCACTGGGGACCGAGCCCACAACCCAGGCATGTGTCCTGATCAGCAATCAAACTGTGACCTCCTAGTTCACAGGTCGGTGCTCAACCACTTAGTCATGCCGGCTGGGCTATATGCTTTTGTTTTTAACAGGGAAAGTCAAGATTCTGCTGATGGAATTTGGTGTCACATATTTCATGAGTATCTAAGACTCCCTAGAGTGATAACGTGACTGCAGTTTTAGTGTGACTCCTGTCTTGAAGACGGATGCTAATGGCTTTCCATAGGCTAAGTCTTCATATACCAGCCGCTTGAAACACAATCTCCCAAAAACCAGTGCGATCGCCCAGTGGACAAAGGCATGTCGCCCTGTCTCCCATAGGCTGCTTCTTTGTTCTCCACCACAAACCTTTGATCAATGTTTGTCCCAACTCCGGGCACACAATCACAGACTGTGCTGAGAGTAATGGAGTGAGTCAGAAATCTAGAAAATGAAACAGCTCATTAGCAAACAGCGTGAAACCAGAGGGAGACAGTCACGGCAGTCAGGGCAGAAGTGAAGGCGTGACTCCGAGCGCACGCCCAGCTGTGTCCTTGTGTTTCAGTGTGGCACGGCGGCCATGGAGTGCGTGCGGCAGTCCATCAGCGAGGTGCTGGACTTCATGGCAGACATGCACACGCTGACCAAGCTGAAGGTAAGCGCGCTTCCACGTGCCCGTCTCTTAGGTTAACAAAAACAGTCTGAGAGACGGGATGGGATGGGAATCCACCGTTAGCTGGATGCGCCCATGTCTGGGAGGCTGAAGCCCTGAGTCCCGCCTCTGCACAGAGTGAGAGGAGAAAGGAAAGGATGCTTACGTGGCATCGGCCATGGGCCTAGCTTTACTTTGGCCGTTTATTCAGTTCTCACAGTGCCCCTGTGGAGGTGTTACCCCCATTTTACAATTGTAGAAACCGAGGCCTGAAGTAATTTGCCCAGGTCACTCTACTGGTCTGTGGTGGAGGTGGGGCTGACCTAAGACTGTAGTGACTCCCAAGCCATTCGAACTGCACTATGCCATGTAGCCTCATTTCACTACTTAGGGCAGTGGTTCTCAACCTTCTGGCCCTTTAAATACAGCTCCTCATGTTGTGACTCAAACATAAAATTATTTTCGTTGCTCCTTCATAACTGTCATGTTGCTACTGTTATGAATCATAATGTAAACATCTGATATGCAGGATGGTCTTAGGTGACCCCTGTGAAAGGGTCGTTCGACCACCAAAGGGGTCGTGACCCACAGGTTGAGAACCGCTGACTTAGAGCCTCAGTTTCCTCATTTGCAAAACAAGTCTAGTGATACCTACCTTTGCTAATGGCAACAAGGTTTAATGTGAAATAGTGCATGTGAAGAGGCTTGTAAACAGTCACACATTATGCAAACGTAAGCCATTAATGGTTTTTATCTGCATTGAACCTGTCTTCTTCAAGAAAATAATTGAAGACAAGGGATAGAACAAACTGTAAGTAGCAGATGGGCAAGTTCCTAATGACTTTGTTGAGCTTATTGCTGGTGGTGCAGGGTGCAATGAATTGCTGATGCAAGTCAACCTCCCTGCCACAAGTCCACTGAAAGATTGATAGTCCCAGCGATCTGAGGCAGGCCCTGGACAGAGGGCAGAAGAGACTCTAACCATGGCCCAGCCAGCAGCCAGATTGCAGTCTGGCACGAAATGATTCCTTTTTGATAAACAGGATCTAGTCATGCCAGAAGCTCGTCAGCTAAAAATATGGCCCCTTTATCACCCAACACAGTGGCCAGACTGCTCAGATGGTCCAAGTGTTTCTTGGGACAGCAATAGATCTGCACATCCGAGCGGAAAGTAGAATCAAACTTTAAAGTGATGATTTCTCAGGCTATTCAACCCCAGCCATTTCCAAGGAAGCTCCCCAAGTGTTTGATCACACGCTGGTTACTGATTGCTGAATCGGGTTGCCTACACTTAAATGGCTTCCATGTACAAAGAAGAGGGGACAATTGTTACCTAAATATCTTTAGCTCATGTTATATAGCCAATTTCAAAATAAGAATAAGAAGCATCCATGATGACCTAAAGGTCGGGGACTACAGGCATAATCCACCTTTCTGATTTTCCTTTGTATTAGCAAACAGATGAGAAAGGTCAAGTGGCAAGTGGCTTATCTAAGGTCATGTGACTAAGACAGAATGAATGGGTCTAGAGAACCTAGGTATCAACTACAGTTCAGGCCTCTTTCCACTCAGTAAGCCACACTGAGCAAAGATATTTTTTCTGAATTAATTCAAAAAATATGTAATAAGCATCTATACTGTACCTAGCACTATTCTAAGCATCTAGGATGCAACAATAAACAAAAACAAATACATTAGCTGCCCTAATTTAATTTATAGTCTGGTAGTGGAGGCCAAGTTTAATGAAAATTTTATACAAACTAAAATTGTGACTCTCAGAATTGCATGAAGAAGGGGTAGACAGTGGCATAAGAGCTTCTAATAGGATGATATGGCCTAGCCAGGGAGGAAATCAGGGAAGGCTTCCTGGAGGAAGTGACATGTAAGCTAAAATCCAAACAATGAATAGTTAATTAGGTGAAGAGAGACTGGAACAATATGTTAGGCAGCAAGAACAGCATGAGTGAAGTCCAGTAATGGGAGGGAACCACTGTAGTGGGACCACAAAGATGAAGAGGTAAGATGCAGAGCTCTGCAGTAGCTAGGTCATTCCAGGCATTTTAGGTTATGCAGAGGAATTTTTTTTTCTTTATCCTAAGAGCAGTGGGAAGCCATTGACGTTTCAATGGGTTGTATGCTTGGGAGTGGTGATCGAAGGTGTGGAAGTGACTACCTGGTCGTTTTAATGAGTGACCCGGAATGTCTCAGGTACTCTGCCAAAGTCACAAAACAGCATTTGGTTTTGTAGAACCACATGAAGGCATGTTCCCAGCCTCTGCATGAAGACACCTTTGGTGGACATCTCAAAGTGGGGCTGGCTCAGATCGCAGCCATGGAAATCTCCCGGGGCAACCACAGAGATAACAAAGCTGTGATTCGCTATCTGCCTTGGCTCTATCATCCCCCTTCGGCAATGCAACAAGGGTAAGACCCTAATTATCCCAGCGCTGAGGGTACACGAGGCGGGAAGCACCCTGAGTTCCTTCCTTGGGCTTCGTGAGAGCAAGTGATGCACTGCAGATTCAGGGGATGGAATACGCTTGGTTGGAAAGACGGGAATTGAGACCCCTCTGCGTGCTTACTGGCTGACCTGGCAGCATTTCTGAGCTTGAGTACCTCATGACATGGCGCCAGTGAAAGGAACTGGCCTTCCACAAGGACCTCAGTCACCCCGAGGGATGGTGGACGCTGGAGCTTTATCACTTTAACTCTTCATTTCAGCTCATTAAATAAGCCCACAGGTATCTACTGAGCACTTAGAGCTTCTGTGTTCCATGAGCCTTCAGGGGGGGGCCAACTTTCTGACTCGAGGGCCACAATGGGTTCTTCAACCGGAAGGAGGGCCGGAACAAAAGCATGGATGGAGTGTTTGTGTGAACTAATATAAATTCAAAGTAAACATCATTACATAAAAGGGTATGGTCTTTTTTTTCAATAGTTTTATTCATTTCAAACGGGCCGGATCCGGCCCGCGGGCCGTAGTTTGCCCACGGCTGGCTTAGATTGTAGCCAGAACAAGACCTACAGCAGAGATGAAATAAGAGTGCAAGGAGGTGTGACCCCCGGATCCTACCTCTAAGGGAGGCTAAGAAGAGAGGCGCCCGCCCGTGGGTGGTTTATTTGGGAACTCCAAGCAGGCTCCAGCCTGCCACTTTGTGGTGAACTTCCTGGCTGGAGGCAAGGTTTGGAATGGCGGTGAGGAGGGCAGGAGACAATAATTGCAGAGCGGGGAAACAGTGGCTGTGTGTTGTACCTTCTTCTCTATTCCCTCCCCTCTAGTGGGGATGTTGAGCTTTCTAATGAGAGGAAAGGGAAGCATTTAGAAAGAGACACTAGTCAGAAAGGCAGTAGGCTTGTGGAAGAATGCTATTTAATCCCGTGTCACCAAAGGCTGCTCTTTGCTCGGGAAGCTTAGATCCAGGATTAAAGTGGGAAACAAAAAAACCCCCCAGATATACCATTTTGTTGGCACTGTCACCTTGGTGTTTTATTTTATGTAACTGCATACAAGACCACACTTTTGATCCCTTCCCTCCATATGCATTTGTTGAGCACCCAACAAAACAGACCATAAAATCACCCTGACCACTTCCTTCTTCTCAACAGACCAAAAGAATTCATCGAGTGTGTCTCCCACATCCGTCTGCTGTCCTGGCTGCTTCTGGGGTCCCTCACTCACAATGCCGTGTGTCCGAACGCCTCCTCCCCCTGCCTGCCCATTCCTCTGGATGCAGGTTCCCACATTGCAGACCATCTTATTGTCATCCTGATTGGATTCCCAGAGCAATCAAAGGTAAGTGATTCCTGCGAGATTAAGACCATATGCATCGAAATTGCTAATGGAAACCCTTATCAGCCAATTACGGTTTTTTTGAGAAGAAAATGCATCTTATCACAGGCCCTCCTGTGGATATTAGGAAAGTGACTTTGTGCTAATGCCTTATTTTAAGTTGTTTAAATTCCCAGACTATCTTTTCTTTCCCCTAAATTGTTTTCGGTTTACTTTTATGAAGATAAATTATGGAGGCAAGCAAGAGTCAGCTTCCTAGGCATTTCTGTCTGAAACTAATGAAGAGGAATAAGAGGCTAGAAATATAATAAAAATTCTGTGATCAGTTTTTAGAACCAGATATGAAGTGGAGGAAGATTTATGCTCTACCTAATCCTTCATGCACTATCTTTTCAACTCAAATCTCTAGGGATAGAGGGAGGTACAAAGTGAAACTAAGAAGGCAGTTGGGGACTCACGGAAGTACACATTAGAATCACCTACACAGAGGAACTTTGTAAATTGCAGAGACAAATGACGAGCTGCAGGGAATAAAGGAAACGCAAGGCAGGCATTAGCCCTGAGCCAGTACAAGCAAACTAGACTCATCGGTACGAATTAGCTCTGAGGAGCCAAGGCCCCTTCACAGAGCTCAGACGAATCTTGGGAGGTCATGGTGGGTCTGGGCCAGGACCAGCTGACTCTGACAAAACAGAGCACCCGTCCCAATGACCGGGAGGATGTCTGCAGGAGAAATAAGGCAGCCAGTTTCTAATATTTCAACTCAGGTCTGTGTTTGATTCTTAGGTACTTTGTAATTTTGTGACCTTGAAAAAGTTATGGAACCTCTCTGAGCTCTGGTTTTTCTTCCGTAACATCGATGAGGGGATGGCTTGAGAATTAGGGAGGTGATCTATGAAAAGTGTCTAGCACAGTGCCTGGGACATTGTAGGTTCCTGCTCAATCAGTGCTTACCACCAGTAGGAATACTGCTGCTGTGGTTACTACTACCAATAGTAGGACTGTAATTATTAGGTGCCAGGCAGCGTGCTCATATGCATCGCCTCACGTACTCCTAACCACAGCTCTTTGAGGAGGGTGCTGCTATCCCCATGTTGCAGATGAGGAAACAGCCTGAGACGGTAGAGGAAGTATTCTTCCTAATGTAGCTTAGGGAGGGGAATGTCAGTTTGATTAAAGGGCAAGGGGGTGGGTAGGTTTATTCTGTAAACTCAGGCGTCTTCTCCGACAGAGTGAAGAACAGCTTGCTCCCTGGAAGGCCAAAGCTGCAGGGGGAGGGCTCCCGGGAGCAGCCCCGCCCACACGCGAGGTAACAGCTCTTCCTCTCCTTCCTCCTCAGACCTCCGTGCTGCATATGTGTTCCCTCTTCCACGCGTTTATCTTTGCTCAGCTCTGGACCGTATATTGCGAACAGAGCGCAGTAGCTACAAATGTCCAAAATCAGAATGAATTCAGCTTCACCGCGATCCTGACGGCACTGGAGTTTTGGAGCCGGGTGACCCCCAGCATCCTCCAGCTGATGGCCCACAACAAAGTGGTGAGTTCACAAAGCAGTTTCCCTCTTGGCTGGAATCTCAAAACGTGTAAACCACTCCCAGTCCTCACTCTGCCCGCCTTAAAGATCTCAGCTGCGATATTATAGAAATGGATCGATGAATTTTTCCTTTATAAACTGGGTGTTCGACTCACGTAAGAATTGTGATAAAAAAACAAAGTTAACGAGGCAGTTGAGTACAAACAATTTTTGTTTTCTCTGCCTAGTGCCAAAGGAAATGTAGGTGAAACTTCTGCCTTTGAGAGCTGTTTCGGTGCTATACACTCAGAGACTTAGGAGGGGGATTCATATTTTTTAAAAAAACAAACAACTCTAGCAAATTAGGTCCCCACACATGCTCATTCCATTCCACTCAGGGCTCAAAACCAGAAAAGAGCCACCTTTTTAAATTATCCACAAGGACCTAAGCTCCCCAGTCTTCAAACCCAGTTCCACTTTAATGTAGATGGCTCACCATGTGAGGGGCTGCTCCAAACCTACTGGAAAACATCTGGGATCTGGTTAGCATGAGCCACGTCATTGAACATGCGTGGATTAGTCCTCATGGATGGGGTCCGGGTTGCAGGGTGTACAGAAGGAATTTCCAAAGGAGTCCTTTGGTTTGGTTCATGGCTTTGGGAGAGGATTCCGGGCTGGGGAAGCTGCCAGTGTCTTGGGTGTGGGTTGATTCCTATCTGGGAGGTGCAAGGGCTGGAAGAACCCGACAGGCTCAGAAACCCAGCACCGCCGCACCACCCACAAAAGGCACCCCAAAAGGGTTTTTGAATGAAAATTAGTGTAAGAAATATTTTCTTTTAGTTCTAATTGGAAAGGAGATTATATATTTCCTTTAGTGAAGCACGTTCTTTAGAGAAGCAGGTGTTATTAGACAATTCTGAATGGGGAGAGATGGTTTAGTTCAGTTCAAAGGACATTTATGTGGAATTTGAGGTGCACAGACAGCTCTGACTGCTCTGGAAATAATTACATTTATTGGATCATAGCGCCTGGGACTGAAGAACTTGGAGATGAAACCCTCTGTTCTGTTATTTTACAGAAGATAAAATGGAGACCTCTAACTTAAACCCAAGATTCAAAGTTTCCTTCTATTGTCATTCGTTTTTTGATGCCATTACTACCTCTCCTTCAAAGCTCTTTTGATATCCAAATGTCACAAGTGAATTTTGTGACAATGTTATAAATGAATTTGAGTTAATTTTATTCTGAAAATTTCTTCCCAGCGAGAAAGCCAGTGTGGTAAAAACCCCCTGGAGGGTTTAAAGCTCAGCCTTAGGGATTGTCCACGAGGATATCACCGCTCCTGTACTTTTGAACTGTCGTGAGCATGACTGCCTTTCCCTTAGAGAACAAAGGCTCACAGACAGAGAGGCCGGACAGGAAACAGTCCCTCCAGAGGCCGGCATGGGAGAAAGGACGGAGGGGGAAGGTGGGGCAAGGGCCGAAGCCCAGAGTTCTGTGGTTGGAAATGAAGGAAGCAGAAGCCATTGATCCTCTGGTGTGAAGCACAGAGCAGATGAGCGAGATCAGTACCCGAATTCCCGTGGCAGCCCCGAGAGGGATGAAGGCTTGGCGGTTGGGAGACCTCTGGAGTTTTTAAAGTCAGTTTCTGGTTGAGGCTTTGGAGGGGAACAGCACCATTCCTGTGGCCCCTGCGGTCCCCTCGGGCACAGGGTGGGCTGGGGCTCGGTGCTGCGCTGTCTGCACGGTGTCTGTGTTACTGGAAGTGGAATTGATTTCGGCGTTTCTCGTTTCAGATGGTAGAAATGGTGTGTCTCCACGTGATAAGTCTAATGGAGGCATTGCAAGAATGCAATTCAACAATTTTTGTCAAGGTAGGAAAGTCTTACGATTTTTATAGATTCTTTCTTGCTGCTAAAAACACATGTGGATTCCTTTGAATGTATCTTCTGAAGAGGAAAGAAAAGTGATTTAATTTTAACACTCAGAGCCGGGGGTGGAGGATTCAGGCTTTTCATGTTACTTTTTTCTCTTGCTCCACCACTGTGAACCGATCTAAGTGGACTAAGTATGTCGGACCATGATTGCATGCAACACAAGCAATTAAAATGTTAACTGGGAATGCTGATCTGAAAATGACCCTCACCTCACCTGTTGCCAACATATCCAGAAAGCCAAGGAAAATAGTCTGTGATTGACTTGTTAGCTGGTATTTTTTCTCTAAGATAACTTAATTTCATTTCCAATATTACTATTCTAAACCATTGGACAATATATGAAGGTAATCTAAGCATCTGTCATCTATCCAATGACATTAGAAACATACCAGTGCCATAAAAAGGTAAAAAAATAAAGGAGAACTTGGTTTCTCACTTTATCTTTTTATTTCTCCTTTTTCCTTTCCCTTCTATCATTCCACCTCTTTGTCTCACTGAGTCTTTGTCTTTCCTCTTCTTGTAGGACTTCTTTTTTTACTCCCAACCTCAATATTCCATGATCTCAGCCATTATCAGCCCCCCCCCCTCCCCACTCCAACCCCGAGTGCATCAGTTTGGAACCTTATAACTTGCTATTTTGCTCCTTGGTTGACTCCCTTCTTTAATAAAGGACACTTGTTAAGTTAACTCATATGATGCTACAGAAAAGCAGCCCGTTTTCGGGGGAAAACTTGATTGTTATCAGAACACTGCAACGTAGCTGGTTTGAATGATAGTCAGTAGCAAAAGTCAACTCTATAGAGAAACTCTATGACGGACACTTGGATGGATGATCATACCTGATTTTATTTGTTACAGCTTTATTGAAGTATAATTTATATATAGTAAACTATACATATTTAAGGTATCCAGTTTGATAAGTCTTAACATATATTACACCTGTGAAACCATTACCACCATCAAGATAATGAACACTTTCGTCACTCCCTAAAGTTTTCTCATATCCATTTATAATTCTACTCTTCCATCATTCCCTGTACGCCACCTTCCCATCTCCAGGTAACTCCCGATCTGCTTTCTGTCAGTCTAGGTTAGTTTGCATTTTCTAGAATCTTTATATAGAAAAGGCTAATAGGCTAAGTGTCCCTCCAACCATCCGACCGGTCGCAATGATGCACACTGACCACCAGGGGGCAGACGCTCAAGGCAGGAGCTGCCATTATGCGCACTGGCCATTTACAAAGAAATGGCACTGCAGACCTGGTGCTGACAAAGCAACACTTGGCTTCCCCCAAGTGGGACACAGGCCCCACCACCACCCCGACAGCCCACCAAATTGCAGCTGAGACCCTATGGCACAAAATGCGGCCCACAGCCCACCCCAGCCAGGAAACGGTCACTGTGGGCACCGGGTAATGACGTCACGTAGCAACACCTGGTTTCCTCTCCCTAGTGACTAGCCTCCTTGCAGTTTCTTTAGCCCAGGAACATGACTTGCTTTTTAGCCAGGTGCAAACATTTCACACTTTAACCAAATGTCTGTGAAGCGTTTTCCCATGCCTCATCTCATTTGATCCTCACAGAAGTCCTGGAGTAGGTAGATAGGAGACTTGTTAGAATCCTATTTTCTTTTCATTAGCCAAAAAATGGAGATTTAGAAAGTTTAGAAACTTGACCCAACTGAAAAGAAGTAAGAAATGGTGGACCTTGAAAATGACTTCAGGTTTTCTCACTGCGCAGAATATAGTCAACACTGCTGCAGTTAAATATTTTATTCTTTCTTCTTGTGTGATCTACAATAATAATGTGCTGTGTGTTAATATTTACTGCTGTGTTGCTTACAATTACCTGAAAGAGAAGTTGGGGTGCTTCACTAGGCTGGAAAAAGTTTAGCTAAATCAGAAAGCAGGCCTATTTAAGCAAGTTTATCAATATACTAGAGGTCCGGGCACAATAGTCATGCACGGGTAGGGTCCCTAGGCCTGGCCGGTGATCAGGGCTGATCGGGGCCTTCTGGCTGCTGGCCAGGACCTTCCTTCCCCCAGCTGCCAGCTGCTGGCTGGGGCCTTCCTTCGTTCTGCGCTGACCCCTGGTGGTCAGCGCACATCATAGTGAGCGGTAGAACTCCCGATCGGTCAAACTCCCGATGGGACAATTTGCATATTATCCTTTTATTATATACCCTTTTATTTATTATCCTATATAATAAAAGGGTAATATGCAAATTGACCCTAATAGCAGAACAACTAGGAGTGACTGGTCACTATGATACACACTGACCACCAGGGGGCAGACACTCAATGCAGGAGCTGCCCCCTGGTGGTCAGTGCACTCCCAAAGGGGGAGCTCTGCTCAGCCACTAGCAAGGCTGACGGCTTGCCAGCACAGCAGTGGTGGCGGGAGCCTCTCCCACCTCTTCAGCAGCGCTAAGGATGTCCGACTGCAGCTTAGACCTGCTCCCCGCTCGCAAGTGGACATCCCCCAAGGGCTCCTGGGCTGCCAGAGGGATGTCTGACTGCCAACTTAGGCCCGATCCCCCGGGGAGTGGGCCTAAGCCAGCAGGTGGACATCCCCCGAGGGGTCCCAGACTGCCAGAGGGCACAGGCCCCCCCGAGTGCCTCTAGTATAGGATATAAAGCTCTTGCTTGTGCCAATCACACGTGTGTGTTTCCATCTGTCATTATTGATCATGAATTTGGTTGACACTTCTGTTATAGAGAAAGGGTGAATAGCAATATTAACATATTTCTTCTAATGAATTTCTTTTCAATATACATGAATTTGTGCACCGGGCCTCTAGTTTTATATAAGTGGGTTCATACAGTATATTCATTTTATTCTGCTTTCTTTCACTCAGAATAATTATTTTGAGCTTAATCTAGGTTGTTGCATGTATAAGTGGGTCCTTTCTTTTTGTTTCTGAGTAGTGGTACATTATATGGAATACCACCATTTGTTTACTCATTCATTGGTTAGTGGGTATCTGGACTGTTTCTAATTTGGGACTATTAACAAAGAAAGCTGCAATGACTATTCAGGTATAAGTCTTTGTATAGACACATGCTTTCATGTATGTTAGACAAATAACTGGGCGGAATATCTAGGCCATATGATAGGTTTATTAACAGACTGTTCTCTAAAGTAGTTGTGCCTTGTTACATTCACATTAGCAGTGTGTGAACACCCCAGTTCCTCCACATCTTGGGGAAGTATTCCTTCCTTTTCTGTTTTTTAAAAGGTTTGTGTATATATGATATTATTTTTTCCTTAAATAGAATTCACCAGTAGAACTTCCTGGGCTTGGAATTTTCTACAATTTCATGGCTATTTAAGTTAATTGTTTATTCTTGAGTGATTTTTGGTAGTATTTATCTTTCAAAGACTTTGTCCATTTCTTTAAAGTAGTCAATTTTATCTGTGTGAAGTTGTTCATACTATTTCCTTATTATACTTTTAATATCTGTAGCATTAGTAATTATGCCACTTTTTAAATTCCTGATATTGGTGATTGGTGACTTCTCTATTTTTGTTGTTGTTGTTGTTCAATCTGAAAAGAGGTTTATCAATTTTAGTGAGCTTTTGATTTAAAAAAACTCACATCACAGTAATCAGCTTTTATTTTATTTTTATTGATTGTCTCTCTTTTTTTCTGTTTTAATGATTTATTATGTTCTTTCTTCTGATTGCTTTACACTTATTTTTTTTCTTTTTCTCCTAGTTTCTTATGGTGGAAGTGGAGCTCACTGATTTGAGACCCTTTTTCTAATATAAGTGATTAGTGCTATAAATTTTCCTCTAAGCACTGGTTTAGCTGCATCCCCAAATTTAGTATATTGTGTTCTTCTTTTCATTCAGTTCTAAATACTTTCTAACTTTCCCTAAACCCATTGGTTATTTAGAAGTATATTATTTAGTTTCCAAGTAATTGGGGATTTTCCAGAGATTTTTTTGTTATGGACTTTTAATTTAATTTCTTTGTGGTTAGACAGCATACTTTTTATAATTCAAAGTATTTTAAATTTCTTGAGACTTTTTCATGACCCAGAATATTGTCTCTCTTGGTACATGCTCTGTGAGTACTAGAAAAAAAATGTCTTCTGCTGTTGTTGGGTGTCGTTTTCTATTTTAGTTGGTTCAAGCCTTCCATCTCTTTCCTTCGGTTTAGTTACTCTGTCAACCACTGAGAAAGGGATGTTGAAATGTTACAGTAATTATGGAGTTCCCTATCTTTTCAGGTCTACCAGTTTTTGGTTCATGTATTATGATACTATTTTAGGTGCATAAATGTTTTTGATTATGATGTCTTCATGAATTGGAATTATGAAATGGCTCTCTTCATCCTCAATAATATTCTTGATCTGAAAGCTACCTTGATATTTATAAGATGGTATATCTTTTTCCATCCTTTTACCTTTAACATCTTTGTATCTTTATGTTTAAAGTGTACTTCTTATAGGCAGTGTATAGTTGAGTGTTGGGGTTTTAAAAAAAAATCTAATCTGACAATCTCTTTCTTTTAATTGGGGTTTTTAAATAATTGTATGTGTTTTGTGATCTTGGTGGGCTTAAATCTATCATCTTGCTATTTATTTTCTGTATGTCCCATTTGTTCTTTGTCCCTTAATCTGTCTTTTTCTGATTTCTTCTGGATTGAATTTTTAATGATTAAAATTTGGATATAATTCCCTCTTTTGCCCCCTAGTTTCTTAAGATGGAAGTTGAAATCATTAATTGGAGAGCCTCTTTTTTTCAACCATCAGTGTTTAGTGCTCTAAATTTCCTAAGTACTGCTTGAGCTGTATTCCTCCAGATTTTGATATCTTCTTATTTCCATTCAGTCCAAAATGCTTTCTAATTTCCCTTAGGGTTTCATTTTTGATCCATGGGTTATTTAGAAGTGTGTTTTTTAGTTACCGTGTTAGCTAGCTGGTTTAGTGGAGTTTATTATATACATTTTTAACTTATCACAATCTACATTCAAGTACTATACCACTTTATGTATACTATAAGAATGTACAATGTCATACTTTCATTTCCTATCTCCTGGCTTTGTCATAAATTTTACTTCTACATGTGTTATACACCAAACCATACATTATTATTAAACTTAAACAGTCATCTCTTAAAGAGATTAACATTTTAAAAAATATTTATTTATAGCCCTGGCTCAGTTGGTTGGAATGTCGTCCTGTATACCAAAACATTGCTGATTCGATTCCCAGTCAGGGCACCGATCTAGATTGTGGATTCAATTCCCCGTCTGGGCACCTACAGGAGGCCATTGGTCAGTGTTTCTCTTTTCTCTCTCTCTCTCTCTCTCTCTCTCTCTCTCTCTCTCTCTCTCTCTCTCTCCTCTTTCAAAAAAATAATTAAAAACGTATTTGCTATTATTGTCATGTTTCTATTTGCAGTTTCCAGTATTCTTCATTCCTTATAAGAGCTAAACTTTCATCTTCCTTCTGCCCAGATGACTTCCTTTACTAGTTCTTTTTTTTTTTTTTTATTTTTCCTCCAGTTTTATTGAGATAGAATTAACATACAACATTGTATAAGTTTACGGTGTACAGCATAATAACACACCTACATTTTTCAAAATGATTACTACAAATTTAGTTAACATTCATCACCTCATACAGTTACCAAAAAAATTTTTTCCTTGTGATGGGAACTTTTAGTATCTACTTATTATCTGGTGATGGATTCCTGAGCTTTTGTGTGTCTGAGAGTCATTACTTTGCCTTCATTTTAAAGACATTTTTGCTAGGCTTTGAATTCTTGGTTTGAATTCCTCATACTTTAAAGATGTCGCTTCTCCACTATCTTCTTTCTTACATTGTTTCTGACAAGAAATCTGTATCATTCTTAACTTTTCTCCTTCTGTCTATAATATGTCTTTTTTCCTTTGGCTGCCTTTAAGATTTTTCTCTTTACCACTGTTGTTAAACCATTTGATGATGAAACACTTCAGTGTCATTTTTCTCATGTTTCTTGTGCTTGGGTTTGTTGCGCTCTTAGATCTGTGAACGAATAGTTTTCATTATATTTAGTGAAGTATCAGCATGTTTAACTCTTCTGTGCCTCTACTCGACATACTCAATATTTCCTTTACCTTCTTGACTGTATTAAATACAGTTATAATAACTGTTTTAATGTCCTTGTCTACTAATTGTTATGTGTCATTTTGGGGTCTTTTCTAATTGTTTGACTTTTCTTCTCATTATGGGTCACATTTTCCTGCTTCTTTGCACGCCTGGTAATTTTTTAATGAATTCTTGATGTTTTGAATTTTTTTATTTTTTTTATTTTTTATTTTTTTTCTTTCTAGTAGATCCACGTTTTTTGTTTTTTTTTTAATTAAATCTTTATTGTTCAGATTATTACATTTGTTCCTCTTTTTTTTCCCCCCATAACTCCCCTCCTCCCAGCTCCCGCCCCACCCTCCTCCCTCACTCCCCACCCACTGTCCTCTTCCATAGGTGCATGATTTTTGTCCAGTCTCTTCCCGCATCTCCCACACCCCTTTCCCCCCCAAGAATAGTCAGTCCATTCCCTTTCTATGTCCCTGATTCTATTATGATCACCAGATTATTCACTTGATTCTTAGATTCACTTGTTGATAGATGCATATTTGTTGTTCATAATTTGTATCTTTACCTTTTTTTTTCTTCTTCCTCTTCTCAAAGGCTACCTTTCAGCATTTCATATAATACTGGTTTGGTGGTGATGAACTCCTTTAGCTTTTCCTTATCTGTGAAGCTCTTTATCTGACCTTCCGTTCTGAATGATAGCTTTGCTGGATAAAGTAATCTTGGTTGTAGGTTCTTGGTATTCATCACTTTGAATATTTCTTGCCATTCCCTTCTGGCCTGCAAAGTTTCTGTTGAGAAATCAGCTGACAGTCGTATGGGTATTCCCTTGTAGGTAACTGGGTTTCTTTCTCTTGCTGCTTTTAAGATTCTCTCTTTGTCTTTTGCTCTTGGCATTTTAATTATGATGTGTCTTGGTGTGGTCCTCTTTGGATTCCTTTTGTTTGGGGTTCTCTGCGCTTCCTGGACCTGTAGGTCTATTTCTTTCACCAGGTGGGGGAAGTTTTCTGTCATTATTTCTTTAAATAGGTTTTCAATATCTTGCTCTCTCTCATCCTCTGGCACCCCTATAATTCTGATGTTGGTGCGCTTGAAGCTATCCCAGAGGCTCCTTACACTATCTTCATATTTTTGGATTCTTTTTTCATTTTGCTTTTCCAGTTGGGTGTTTTTTGCTTCTTCGCATTTCGAATCTTTGACTTGATTCTTGCGCTCCTCTGGTCTGCTGTTGGGTGTCTGTATAATATTCTTTATTTCAGTCAGTGTATGCTTAATTTCTAGTTGGTTCTTTATCATAACATCGAGGGTCTCATTAGATTTCTTGAGGATCTCACTACATTTATCGGCGGTCTCACCAGTCTTTTCGAGGGCCTTACTAAGTTTATTGGCAGCTTCTAGACAGTTCTTAAGAGACCTTAAAAGTGTGGTTCTGAACTCAATATCCTCCATTGACAGTTTTGTCCTGTTTCTTTGTCTCCGCATTTTTTATGCTTTCTTGGTGCACCCCCTAGTGGTCTTTGTGCGCAGTCTTGTTGCCTTTAAGCCTTGATTGATGTCGGCAATACCGGGGTGATTTGACCTCCAGGCTAACTGGCTATGAGAATCTGCTGTGTCTGTAGTGGGAGGGCTTCTGTGCTGGATCTCTAGGGCAGTGCTAATCTAGCCTTTGCCTGAGGCTATCCGGCAAATGGCGCTGCGCAGGGCTTGGGCGGGGCAGGTCCCCGGGGATCTACAAGGCGGGCGGAACAAGCAGTTATGGCGACTCTCAGTTCCTTCCCCAGGGGCTCTGCCTCTCAGAGCCCCAGCAATGGCTGCAAACCTCGGAGAGAAAGCTGCCTTCGAGTTCCGACCGAAGCCAGACAGTCCCGTTTCTCCCGTTTGAGTCTCGGTCCCCAGAGACTCGCCCGGATCTGGAGCTCAGAGTCTGAAACTCCCTCCTGATTGAAAACAACAACCGCGCCCTCCGCCGCCAGCCCGCTCCGCGCGCGCACTCCGCACCTGAGTATTTCACTTCAGCACTGCGCCTCCTCTGAGTCTGGGTATGATATTCTCTTTCCTCCTAGTTGTAGAATTTCCACTTAGCCAGCCTTCCCGTGGTTCTGGGTGATGTCCGTTCTGTCCTTTAGTTATATCTCTGAAGTGGTTGTTTGAGGCAGCGATCTCCAGCGTTAACCTATGCCGCCATCTTGGTTTCTCAGCGATGTTTTGAATTTGACTTTCTTGGGTGCTGGATATTTTTGCCTTCTTAACATTATTCTTGACCTATATTCTATGACATAGTTGAATTACTTAGAAACAGTTTTATCCTTTTGAGACTTGCTTTGAAGCTTGGTTAGGTGGGATCAGAGCAGCATTTTTGTCTAGGGTTAACATTTTTTCACTACTCAGGCAACACCCTGAGTACTCTACTTGAAGTCCTATGATTTACAAGACTTTTCTACTCTAATTAGTGGAAACACAAGTTTGCTGGTCCTATGTGATCAGCAGGGATTTTTGCGTCTAATATTTTGGGGTGTTTTTCTATAGCCCTGAGTACTTTCTGTCTCTGATTAGTCTTGAGTAGTTTTGGCACATGGTCAGTATTCAGCTGAAGACTGAAGATCTTACAGACCCTCAGAGTCCTTTGCCTCTCTCTGCGCAGCGCTCTCCTCTCCACGGTGGCTCGAGTCTGTAAGGCCCCTATGGACTTCTGGCTCCATCCCTTCAATTTAGGGAGACAGCCAGGCTCTCCTCCCTGGGCAGCTGCCTGACGACTCTCTAGGCCGGGGGCGGGGCTGACTTGTTGGTTTCCCCTCCCTCAGTCCTCACTGCCCAGCATGGCTGATGTTCAGTGCTGGAGAACCATGTTTCATACACTCCACCTGGAATTTCACTTGTTTCAGGCAGGAGCGTGAATCTGGTCTTGGTTATTCCATCTTTACTGAACGAGAGCGTCTCACAACTAATTTTAATGCCTGGGAAAAGCATGGAGTGAAATGAATACACTCAACCAAGCAGGCATCTTCAATTTATCCTGTAGCATACACCGAGATAAGAGAAAAGAAATCACTTTCATTATGATGAAAAACAACCTTTTTTTCTACTGTCCTTTAGTTTTCCAGATATTGCTTCTGGGGAAGAAAAAAAAAACACACCCAACAACTTTATTATAACATTACAGAGCCTAAAATAAATTACATCTAATTCTTACTGACAGCTTTGTAGGAGCCACTAGCAAAAGGGAACTGAAATGAATGCTATTCAATAAGTCGAATTAGCATTCCTGAAATAGGATGACTGCTGGGTTATATAACACTCTCACTAATAATGAGATTTAACCTGAAGTCTTTAGTCATGTGACTCATAAATCACAAACCCAAAGGTCCCTTGTAGATATACTATATATATGTGTGTGTGTGTGTGTCTATATATATATATATATATATATATATATATATACACACATATATATATATATTAATTTTTATTGATTTCAGAGAGGAAGGGAGAGGAAGAAATAGATAGAAACATCAATGACGAGAGAGAATCATTGATTGGCTGCCTCTTGCACGCCCCACAGTGGGGACTGAGCCCGCAACCCTGGCATGTGTCCTTGACAGGAATTGAACTCGGGACCCTTCAGTCCGCAGGCCGATGCTCTAACCACTCAGAAAAACCAGCTAGGTTGTAGGTATACTTTAGAATCTTATGGCCACAATGTTACCTCAATGGGGAAAAAATAAAAACCCCCTTCTAAAACCATCCTCACTATTCCCCTGGATTGCCTCATACAGAGACAGCACTGGGAGAAGTGTCCCCCAGGGTCTGAGTACTCAGCACACCCTGCTCCCTCAGGATTCTTAACAAGAGGCTAGTTCAAGTATTTCCCGAATAGCAAGAGGCACATGGGCTGCTGCCATATCAGATAGGCCAAGAGTCAATAAACGTCTGTGGACATGAGGCCCGCAGGGTTTGGTTCTTGCTGTACAGACGCCAGGAGGAAGCGGTTTTACTTGTTTATTTTTTTCCAGTTGAGACTGTCAGAGCACACAGCCGTTTCTGGCACCAACGTGTGTAACCCTAGTTTGTTATGAGGGTTGGTGGCAGGGGGAGTTCGGGAGAGGGTGTCACTTCCTGATATGTTGCATTTTAGTCCAATTACATCTTTCGGGACACACCAACTCCATTTCTAAACACAATATTTATGTTAGAAACTGACTATGCACTGCTGCAACATCACTGGAAGTCAGATTAGTAAGTGTACGCATCAGTAGCATGTTGAAAGCCGAACAGCAGCCGGAGTTCGCCCTGAGAGCAGAAGCTCAGAGAGAAATGGAATTTATCACTTCACCCCGTTTACTATTATGTTTTGAATGTTTTGATGAATTAAATGAGACCGGCAGTCTGTGGCCACGCAAGTGAAGAGAAAGGTCATTTATACCCTGTCCCCCCATCCCCAAGTCTCTCTCCCTGGTTCTCACCGTGTTCAACGCATTGCCGTCCAGTTTGCCAAGGCTAGAGGCCGCAGCTTCTTCTTTGCCTTTTTCCTGCTCCAAAGAGCAAACCAGTCCTCAGACCCTCACAGGGGATCTCCTCAGGCAGCATCCATCTCCATCCCAGAAGCCATCCCTGGTCTGACCTGGCCCGCGGAGGCCGCCTCCACCCTGGGCCCCTGCCTCCCTTCTCCATGCCCGCCCGCACCCTGTCTGCAGACTGCGGCCACAACGTCTTTCTGGAGCATGGGGCCCCCTCTTCGGAGGTTGTATTGAATTTGGAATCAGATCCAATCTCCTCACGTGGCTTCCCAGATCCTCCGTGGGCGACGAGGCGTGGCCGGGCCTCTGCTTTTCTAAGCTAGTTTCTCGTGGCCCGCTCTTGAGAACCACACCTTCAGCATCACGTGGCCCTCCTCCCTCCACCCCTCCCCGCACACTCTGCCCGGGCTTTGCTTCCTGGGGTGCGCTTGTATGACTTTGCCAGGGCTGCTGCAACAGGGTATGACAAATGGGTGGCGTAAATGACGGAAATGTGTGCCTCGCCGTTCTGGAGGCTGGAAGGAGGCGATCAGGCGTCAGCAGGGCGGTTCCTTCTGAGGCCAGGGAGGTTCGTTGCGGGCCTCTCCCTGCGCTCCTGGTGGGTTGCTGGGGTCTTTGGTGTTTTGTGGCTTGTAGAGCTCCGCCTGCATCTCACACGGCGTTCTCCCGCACCTGTGTCCACATTTCCCCTCTGCATAAGGACACCAGTCAGAGTGGATTAGGAGCCCACCCTACCCTAGAATGACCTCACCGTAACTAATTCCATCTGCAGAGACCCCGTTTCCAGATAAGCCAGATCGGAGGCGGAGCGGGCAAGGATTACAGCATCTTTTTGAGGGGACACACTTCGATCCGTGGGAAGTAACATTGGGGGAAATGAGAAGACGCATATAAGCATATTAACACAAATAAAGAAGCCAGCATTCCCAAACTTAGGGGTCATAGCCCCCTCCCGGTTTAAATCCCACCAAACTTGAGTTCTGCGGGGCACACTCCCAGAAAAGCTGCATCCTATCCCCGACATCTGGACTGGCCAGGCCACGAACGTTCCTTTCTGTCCCGAGGGGCTGAAACGCAGCCGAGAGAGCAGAGCCGACGGCAGAGCCCCTGCGGAAGGCCCTCAGCCCAGCACCTGGCCCTCCTGGGAAGGGCGAGTCAGAGGCAGCAGAGGGGCCGGGCACCCAGCCACCTGTGCTCTCCGCCCACCGGCCTGGGCACCCACCCTCTCGAGCCCTGGCCCGACTCACTCCCTGGGTCTCACCTCCACATCACACCAGGCCACGTCAGGCCTTGCCTCTCTCTATCACCGAAACGTTCCGACCGCTCCCAGCAATGTTTTCCTAATGACTGCGGACAGATAGAGTCGCCATGCTGCTCAGACTCAATTCTAAAGATCCATGGAGGAAACTCTTTCAGGAAAGTGAGGATTTAATTGAATAAATACACATTTAATTTCCCGTGCTTGATGGCTTTCAAGGGACAATCGGTCATTTGCTCTGAAGTGTGTGTTTCAGGCACTCAGGGCGCTTATCAACCTCCAAATGCCGCCAGCTCAGCAGGGTTCGGCCACAGAGAGACGCTTGCTTTTTAAAAAACAAATAATGGATGGCTGAAATTTTTTTAAAATATCTTTTTTATTGATTTCAGAGAGAGGAAGGGAGAGGGAGAGAGGTAGAAACATTGATGAGAGAGAAACATCATCGATCAGCTGCCTCCTGCATGCCCCCCACTGGGGATCAAGTCCACCACCCGGGCATGTACCCTGGCCTCCTTGTTCATGGGTCAATGCTCAACTACTGAGCCACGCCGGCCGGGCAGAAAGACGCTTTTTTGGTAAGGGGTACTCCGCAGCAGGAGCCCACATCCTTTTGTGATGTCAAAGGAATTCAGTGTGCCCTGCTGTCCCTCGAGTTGTCGAAGCTGATGTGGGAGAAGGGGGAACAGTCATAACGAGGCTTCTGTGTTTTTCCACACAGCTGATACCTATGTGGTTGCCAATGATTCAGTCAAATATCAAGGTAAGTCACCCCTGCAGACAAGGCTCCATTCCCTCCAGAGAACGTCCTAATATTCCGAGGGCTCGTTCGCGCTCCACTCACCGTGAAGAAAGATGAGTTCTACCTGCTCCTGGTCCCTGGGGGCCCTTAGCGCAGGAGCCCCTGTGGGCCAGATGAAAGGCCTGCAGCCCAGGTGGCAGCGGGAGCCTCTGTTGATAAGGGTGGGGGGCAGGAATCCCAGAGTCCGGGTGAGGCTCAGTGACTGACCGGAATGCAGGCTGAAAGGCTGCTCTGCCTTCAGGGGGTCCCCGTGGGGTCTGGTCCCAGGCGTGCCCAGTGCCATTTCCTGGTCGCTAAAATTGCCATTCTGTGATGGAAAGAATTCTATTAAGAAAGAATAGTGTCGAATGAAGGACAGAACTGAGCTAGAAGGAACCTGTCCCACCCCCTCATTTTACACAAGAGGAAACCCAGCACCAGAAGGAGGAGTGGCTTGGACAGGGCCCGACAGCCAGGAAGGGGCAGCCCTGATGGAGCGTATTTCCCGCTGTCAGTCCCTGCTGTGAGTGATGCCTTGTTATCGTAGGGCTAGAGATCCTCCATGACTAGTGAACAAAGTTATTAGGGCTTGGCACTAAGATGCCAAAGCTGGCCACCCGCTCCACCCAAAACTGGGCCCTGCTACGGCATTGGGAACAGGGGTGGGGCAGGGGGAGAAGACAGAGCCTTCTCAGAGTTGGGGAGGGATGCTGGAGGAAGGAGGGGGTGACGCCAAGGTACCCAGGCACCAAGAGAGAAATGCAGCCTTCAGCGGCTGCAGGCTGAGTCCCAACTCATGGGGTGGTCCTATCCGTGGCCGCTGGTGGATGAAACCTCACCCCAGTCCTCGTTCTTATGGGAAAAGTGCCTGTACTTCCAGGTCGCCCCTCCCCCCACTGGGTGATAATTCTTGGCAATTTGATGTGGATGGACTGCTAAGAGGAGGCCCACGGAACTCGATGAAAAGCTAGGAAGCATAAGAAAAGCTTACAGCCTCGCTTCTTCATGTGAATTAACATGACAGCAGGGAGGTTATACCCACAACTAGAGCGTAGTGAGCACTTACCACGTGCCGAGTTCTGTGCTGAACCCTCTGTGAGCTCACATATCCTTACAAAACCCCCACAAAGTGAGTGTTACTGCCCCACTTGCCCAGGAGAAAATCCAAGCACGGCCTGAAAAGGTTGGTTTCCAGAGTTGTCCAGAGAGGAGCCAGGATTTGAACCCAGGGAGCCTGGCCTCTGAGCCCAGGCACTTCATGGCCACAGCAGGTCATATGGTGCACAGCTCCTGGAGGACACAAGAGGTGTCGGCCGTGCACTGATGTCGCTTTCATTCCCGTGGCAATGAATGAGTCAAGCTAGGAATGGCATGATTTGGATGGATTGGGGCCAGGTTGACTGTAGAAACATGGTACCGGCTCACATCCATCGCCCTGAGTGCTGCCAAATTCGAGAGCTGGCCTTCTTCAGGCCAGACAGCCCTCGGGCCACGTGGGTTCTGCCTGCCCAAGTCCAGGCTGGCACCCCCTGGGTCCACTGTGAACGCCAGGAGGAAAGAACTAAATGAAATGTCCCGCCCTTTCTCCACAGCACTTGTCCGGGGGACTCCAGCTTCGCCTCCAGGCCATTCAGAACAACGTCAACCACCACAGCCTAAGGACGCTGCCCGGCTCGGCCCAGAGCAGCACCGGCCTGGCGGCCCTCCGCAAGTGGCTGCAGTGCACCCGGTTCAAAATGGCCCAGGTGGAGATCCAGTCCTCGGAGGCGGCCTCGCAGTTCTACCCTCTCTGAGCGACCGCTCGCCTCGTTCTCCGCGACAACATTCTGGCTTAGCAATAATGGGTTTCAAAACAGAACCATTTGATCAGGCAGGCTGGGGAGCATACTGGTACTGTACATTCTCTTTCTAGTTTAGTGACAGACGTGCAGGGGCCGGAGAGGGCCACCAATGAAGCTTTCTTGCTACACATATTTCTGATGACTCCTTGGGCTATCTGATTAAGTGTTTCCTTACATTATTTTTTAAAAACCAAATCATTTTTCTTTAACTAACTTCTATTTTTTTTAAGAAAAAAAAAATAGACTGGTGGGTACTCACAGAAAAGTTGTATAAGTCCCCCTGTTGCTATTTTTGATGATAGAGAATAAATAGGGTTTTTGAAACCTTTGTAGTGTTTTTTCTTAAAATCCACTCTTGGCGATGCAATAAATAAAATACCCCGTCACCATAAGCCAGTGACACTGGACCGAAGCTTTTTGTCATTATCCTGGGAAAAGTGGCAGCTCGCAAGGACCATTACAAAGTGCACTTAGAAATTAGGTGGTCAAACTGTGCCGACCGTTCCCTTCGTTTTATAATAATATCATTTCCCAAAACTGTCCAGTATGTCTTATTATTTTTAAAACTAGTTTTTCAATGCATTCGTTCGAGGCTGTACTTTCTTGTAAGCTTTATGATAACCACTTCCGTTTTGTGAATAATAAATTTTATTCTTTCGTTAATACTTGTATACAATTCAATTTAAAACTGTAGATCGCATACTGGACCAGCCATCCCCACTCGGGCACAGGGCGCCCCGGAGCGGCGCGTCCCAGCGCGGGGTTTTAATGGTGTGGGAACCCCGAGGTTTCTCCGCACCCGCGCTTACATCTGACTGTGCATTCACAAACGACGTCCCCTTCTCTCTCCCTGTAATGCACTGACTGAAAGAAGACTTGATATACCTTCAAGCTGTACCATGACATGCTATTAAATGCATTTTTTATTATCTTTGTGAGCCTGGGGTTTTTTAAAACCAGTGTATAGAGCTAGCGTTTAGTTCCTGATAACCATTTATTCTGAGCTTTTAATCCTTCGAACTCCCCTTAAAGCCGAAGTACCATTATTGAGAGGACAGGGCTTTCTTTCAGCTCATCGGGTGAGAGGCACACACATTTATTTAAGTCCGTTCTCTCCGAAGGACTTTAAGGGCATGAGATGATTCCTCTCTCTCTCTCTCTCTCTCTCTCTCTCTCTCTCTCTCTCTCTCTCTCTCTCTCTCTCTCTCGTTGGTTAGGTTTAAATGTTTCGCATGAGTTCTAGAAAGATGTGGCAGATCTTCATTCTTGTGAAACGTGCAGGGAGCCAATAGGCCCGTGTATTATCCTATAGAAACGATCCTTCTTATTTGCTAACAAACGCTCCTGCGAGGCCTTCCCACAGGCGGAGTCCTCTGTCCAGTGGCGCTTGGTCACGCTCCGTGAGTGTGTTCCTTTGTATGGTAGGAAGTGGCGCATATGTTACCTCACTTGTAAACCGTGACAGCTCTCAGGGTGCGTCCTGTCTGTATCCCCAGCGGTTGGCCTGTAGCACGTGTTTAATGAATGTCTATTGAATTGAATGGACTTGATTAAGGCAAAGGGGTTTCCTTGAGCTCCCCAGCGGGCTCAGCAAGGGCTGCGAAGTGACATTCTCTTTTTGTGCAGGGATTCCAAGAGGGGGTGATAGGAACAGGTGGACGTGGAGGTCCTGGCTGCTCTTCCCCATCTGGGCTCACCTGGAGGCCTGGCTCTCGCTGGTCCCGAGCCCGCCCTGCACAGGCAGCCAGGATCTTTGTGGCCCTGTCCTACCGGTAGGCAAGGTTCAGAGTCACCCCCAGCTTCTCTGACCCCAACTTCTCGCCTGTTCTTTGAATGGACTTCTGCCTCAGTTTCCCTTTGTATTTGCATCCCCCACTCCCCCCCCCCCCAAGGGCTGGCGATGAGCCCATAACTCAGCCCTCTTGACTGGGCCCCCATCTAATGCTTCCTGCTGTCCAGACCTGTTCCTTTACCCCCATCACAACCAGGGGTCTTGGTTCCACCAGGCAGGTGTCCCTCCCTGCTTCTGAAAACCGTGACCCATTTTCCCGCCCCTCTGAGCAAATACTGTTCCTGCTGGGGCTCCGTCACCTCGCTCTGATGGAGACCAGCAGGTTCCCTGGCCCGGGCCCCCTCCACCCCTACCTCCCCATTTCCCCGTGTCCTCTCTTCTCTGTTACCTCGTATGTCAGTCTCTCCCGCAAGTGGGGCTCAGGCACTTAGAAGAAAAGAGTCGGGGACAGGTGGATTTAGCAGGATTGGCCCTAAGAAGTAGGAGGAGCCAGTCCCCCAGGTCAGGGGCCAGCACCAGCGCCCACGGCCACCACAGCCACGGTCTGAGTCTGTAAAGTTATGTCGGACACAACCCAGCCCGCCATGTTCACATCGGCTATGGCTGCCTTCATGCTGTGGCCGCGGAGTTGAAGAGCTGTGACAGAGACCGCGTGTGGCCCGAAAACCTAAAATACTTACCGTTTGGCCCTTTATAGGAAACGTCTGCTGACCCCTGGCCTAGGGAATGGCTTCCTAGCAGAAGGCCTGCGAGGAGCCCCGAGCCGAACCTTTGTGTGGATATATTTTCCCTACCCCCTCGGGGCTTTTTGAAATTTCATTAGTGTTCCACATCTGTAACATGGGAACAAGGATACATGCTACCTCATACAGGGGCTGAGATAATGAAACGAAAGACTGCAAGACAAGGGCTTTGAGCAGTGGCCGGCACAGGGTACACACTCAAGAAAAGCGCTCGGTTGCTATTTTTATGTCATGTTGAAGCCTAGAGGGCAAAGCTACTTGCCCAAGGTCACACGCTGGTGAGAGGCAGAGCAGGAACGTGACCCCAGGGCTGTGCTCTTACCCACTGGCATACTGACTCCCGCTAACCCCCCACCACCCTATCCCTGGGGCAGCCCTGACAGCAGAGGGCAGAGAGAGCCCCACAAATTGTACCTGAAACAGACTGGCCAGAACTAATCATTGGCTTGGAGAAGGGCCAAGGAATGGACTCTGTTTTCCTCCCCTCGTGGCGTCCTATTGGCTTCAGAGTGTGACTACAACATTCTGAGATTCCCGGGGGCAGGATGAGCCACCATCTGCAAACGCATAGGTTCCATGTCGCTCACAGTGGGCCTGCCTCTTGCTGCCGGGGTGACCTCGGGCAGGTGGCTGACCTCTCTGGACCTCTTTCCCTGATCTGTACATGGAGCTGTCTGCCCGTCCCGGCCTGGAGGAAAGCTCCTCAGGTGGAGGACGGTGACGGTGCTTGGGCGACCTGCCGGCGTCCATGGACCTGCAGGAGGAAGACTGCGGCTGCCTGCTGAGGACTACGTGAGGGGAAGCTCCCAGCTGCAGGCTCATCTGGTTTTTCCTTCAACCAACCCCTCAGAAGCCAGTCCTACCACACCCACGGGAGCCACAGCTTCGTCACTAGCCGAGGGTGTCCCGTCTCCACGGTCTCCCACCTCTGGAAGCCTGTCATTCTGCCTGACATCGAAGTCTCTTCCCAAAGAGTCTCACCTGCGTTCACGTGGTTGCAGCAGCTTCACCTCTGTTTGCAAACTAGGACGGGCCGAATAAGTTTGGACTGGACCGGAGAAGAAGGGTTCTCCACCAAGACTCTTGGGTGGGCTGGGATTGAAGGGCTTCTGACAGTAATTGGACAATGCAGATCATTTACTATACCTCTTTCATAGAATTAATTTGCAAATATGTAAATTGAGCAGACTGAGTGTCTTGACAGTAATGGTCTTTTTAAAAATATATTTGTGTTGACTTCAGAGAGGAGGGGAGAGGGAAAGATAGATAGAAACATCAATGATAAGAGAAAATCATTGATTGGCTGCTTCCTGCACCCCCCCCACACTGGGGATCGAGCCCACAACCCAGGCATGTGCCCTGACTGGGAACTGAACCATCACCTCCTGGCTCATAGGTCAATGTCCAAACACTGAGCCACACCAGCCGGGTGACAGTAATGGTCTTAAGAAGAATGAAGGGAGTGGTTGGAACTAGTAACAAACGATGCTTTTATGAAAGTTGAACCCTGAGGTGGTGTTAGGAAGAGGCGGGCCAGCTCCTCCTACTGACAGGGCAGCAGTGAGCCTCTTGTGAGTGGTATAGCACTTTACATACATTATGTTTACTCCTCTCGGCTCTCTCCTTCCCATGAAGTAGGTGTTATTGTTACTCCCATTTTGCAGGTGAAGAAACTGAGGCCCAGAGGTTAAGTGACTTATCCAAGGTCCCGCAGCTGTCAGTAGTAGCATTAGGACCAGAAGGCCATGTGACTCCCAGTCAGAGCATCACTTGATAAATGTTAATGTCTCTTCCCTTTTTGTGTTGTGCCCTCTTTGGGCTGAAATGTGCCAGGAACATGGATAGAGAATCCGTGGGCTTTTTTGAGGCAGTTCCATCTTGCTGGGACCTCTGTTTATTGATCTCCTATCATAAATTTCCACTGAGCCAGCGTCATTTCATCTGACAAAGGCGTCTTCTTCCCCTTGGCTTTGGGAATTCATTTGTTTGAAAAATAATATAACCCACCAATTAAATCACATGTAGTTTCCCACTTAATTGTTTTATGAGAAAGAATAAAATTTTATGAGTTAAAAACTGTGGCGATGAACTCTGTTAGATTGGGGGCCTGTTGAGAGTTCACTCAGCGGTATGGAGACCTGCCCCAAATTAACTGTAACCATAGCTACCACATCTGAGAGGGGACTGCGTGTCAGGCAGGCTAGATACACTAACCTCCTTCACTCTTCATAAAAGTGACCTGAGGTAGGCCCTTCTGTGATTAACCCCATATTACAGATGGGGAAGCTGAGGTTCCATGAGTATTTGCAGGAGTTGGTAAAAGGAAGAGCAAAATTTGAATCCAGTTATGTCTGCCTCCAAAGCCCTGGTTCTTTGGATCCCTAATCTTGGCAGTTAAGTGATAGGTAGATTCCTTCGCTACTCACCTGACCAGCAAGGTCACCTAGACTCACGTAGACCAGACGTCACCAAGCGGCAGCCGCTGGCCGAGCTGGACCCACAGTGTATTTTGTTTGATGAGCTTTTACTTTCTCCCTTTGGCTTGAATACGTTCGGCGGGGCACGCAGGCTCCAGTTTTGTGTGGTTCCCACTGCTGACCTCTGCCTTCCAGCAGGAAGCAGCCCAGCAGCCTCTTGGCAGAAACCCTGCCACCTCTGGGTTGGCTTCGAGGCCTGGCGTGCCACCCGCTTGGACTGACCTCGCATTG
This sequence comes from Myotis myotis, assembly GCF_014108235.1. NCBI lineage: Eukaryota > Metazoa > Chordata > Mammalia > Chiroptera > Vespertilionidae > Myotis > Myotis myotis. Next base: position 217,626,693 of record NW_023416313.1, on the reverse strand, counting down.
TATGGGCCCAGGATGGGGTGGGATTTACCCCGTGCCACTCAACGAGACGGTGGCACTGCAGGACTGGGGCCGTGCTCTTAGTGCCTAGGGGCCCCCTCTCCCCGGTGCACTCCTGTTCCCCACCTGCATGGGCCCGGGCCGGGGACCCTGTCCTGCACCCCTGCACCGGTCAGTTTGACCTCACTTCAGGCTGGCTGGTCTCTCCAGCCCACCAGCATCCTGGTTCCTTCCGGCCCAGGGAGGCGGAGGTCAGGCGGAGGCTCCAGGTGAGGCTTGGCACCAGCCCTTCCTTGCAGGGCACACAGGACATGGACAACAGCCTCCGATGTGGTTGAATGAATAGCTGGCTCTTTAATTACACAGTCCAGACAGGCCCGCAGGCAGGCCGTGGAGAAGGGCCTCCCGGGCTGCCTGGCAGACGCCCTGATTTCCGCTCCTTCAAGTGGCCTCTTGGAAGAGAAAGGAGGCAGCGAGTAATCAAGCCTGAAGGACAGAAACACTGCAGGTGAGGACAATCACGCTGCCCAGTGGGGAGTGAGGGGGGTGGGGGGCTCTGCAGAGGGGGATTGGCCTGGTCCCAGACCCAGGGTGAGCCCAGAGGTGGGCGCTCAGCGCTGGCCTGGGCCGGAGGGTTGAGTAGGGGGGCGTGTGGGGACATAAGCCCCAGGCTCTGCAGCCAGGTCCATTCTGGACTTGACTGATCCGCTGTCTGACCACGGACCAGTCACTCACTTAACCTTGCTAAGCCTGTTTCACTGACTGCAAAATGAGGTGGTGTTTCCTCTGCCCCAGCACTTTGTAAAGAGTGAGAGAAATGATGTCTGCCAGGCACGGAGCACGGGGAGGGGTCAGAACAGGAGTCAGAGCTGCCTTGCCGGGGTCTCGCTGCCCCTGGGCGCCCTGCGCTGCCGAGCCCCCGGCCAGCAGCCGTTTCTTCCCCTGCCGGCGAGGCCATGTGGCAGCTGGTGTTTTGCTGATGAAATCGCAGCTCGCACGGGACTCGGGCTCTCACGGCTGCGCTGCTGCACCGCGTGGGGGCTCGAGGCTCCCCCACGCTTCTCTGAATGAGCACCGGGGAGCCTCCTCCACGCGGTGCGCCCGCTATCGCCTGTTCTTCACTGGCGTGAACACATCCTTGGGTTTGTAATGGGCAACATTTTGAGGCTAATAAACAGTTATGTTCTTTATTCTCTGGGGAACCCATTCCCCAGCCTAGCTCCCCCGGTTGGCCAGACGCCTGCCCGGAGCGCGCCTGGAAGACGGCTCACAGCCTGAGAACCTACCCGAGAGGGACTCGCTAAATCGGAAGAGACCCAGACACCATCAATTTGCAAATTCCGACTCCCCCGCCCGCCACACTCCATGAGGTGGGGGTTCTGAAGTCATGTGAAATAAAATGCTATATTCTTTTCTTTATGCTGCATGCTAAATGTGTAACCCACCGTTCATTCATTCATTAATCAATCCTACGGATATTTCCTGGGCCAGCCACGGAGGAGAAAGCAAGTGTTCTTAGTGGAGAGAAGGTTCTTAGTGTAGAGAAGCGCTGGAGTGAAAGCAGATCAAGGCGCTAGAACAGACTGCCGGGGTGCGCTGTGGCAGAAAGCACAGCCAGGAGAGAGTGGCTGTGGGGACCTGCCTTGGGCAGGGGCTGGCGTATGTGAGGGCAGGAGTGGGGGTGGGGAAGGGGGGACAGGCAGGGGTGAGGGAGAAGCAGGGGCCAGGTGGGAAGGGCCTTGTGAGTCCCCGTAAGGACTGCGGCGTTACTTTTCAGTGTGGGAACTGGTGGGCAGGCGTTGAACTCAGGTACAATCTGACTTGTGAGCAGCCTCTGGCTTTTGTGGGAGAGGCCGTGGGGCTGCAGAGGTGAAGCAGGGCTGGCCAGGGGCCCTCATGGCCATCCAGGCGGAAGAGGTGGCTCGGGGACCGGGTGGAGGGAGCCAAGCTAAGCACACGGATTTGTGTTCTGGAGAACGAGCTGGTAGGACTTGCTGGTTTATTGGCCGCTTGTCCGAGGCAAAGAGGCATGAGGGATGACTGTGGCATGAGGGGCCTTGAGGCAGGTGTGGAGAGGAGGAAGGTGGGATGACGAGAGGTTCTGGAGAGGGAGCCAAGGGTCCTGACAGGACAAACTCACTCCAGAGATGAGCCAGCCATTCCCTGCGCGTTTGATAGGATGGGGTGGGCGGGGGTGGGCGGGGGGGCGGGGGGAGGAGAGGGGCCTGGAGAGGGGGTGTCTACCAATTAAAAGCAGATACTGAGGAGCTGGGAGCCCCGCTTGGAGGCACTGCTTGTTCTAGGATGGACCCTAGAGAGCTGGTCTGGGAGGAGGGAGGAGAGAGCATAAAGGCGCTCCGTGCCGGGGTGGGGGATGGGAGAGAAGGGCAAGTGGGTGGCCCGGTGGGTGGTCGCTAGCAGGGTGGGCAAGTCAGCGTGTCCGAAGGCCACAGCGAGGTCACCCCTGGGAACCGGGCGCAGTGCTCCCCACGCAGTGGAGCCCTCCTGCGGCCGCCCACTGTCAGGGCAGGCCCTCCGCCACGTGCCCGGGTCCGGGCGTGACTTGGGGCGTCCCACGCCTCCACGGCGGCGCACAGGTGAGCAGCCCAGGGAACAGGCAGAGTCCGACAACGGCCGGGCGCTGTCGTTGTTGGCTGTGCTGGATGCCAGCGCTGGAACCAGTGGCCAGAAGCCCCGAGATTCGAGGTGGAGGTGGACGTGGTGCAAGGAGGGTCCCGCCCTGCTCCGTGCTTGTCTCAGGGTGCCTGCCAGGCAGCAGAGCCTCGCACACGAGGCCGCTGACCCTGCTCGTGCCCGGCTGGCCTTGGCGCTTGCCGCTGAGTCCGGCCGGGCTGGGGCGCACCGGAGTGAGTACAGGACTAGAGGTGTCCCGCCGAGTCCTCACCAACCTCCACGGGAGGACCATGTCGGGGGCTGGTGGGCAGGGAGCCCTCACTCGAGCCTGATGGCAGGCAGCCTTTTCTTAATGACACAGTGACAGTAACGTCAATGACGGCTGCCACCCACTGCGGGCCTGACCCGACTCCTCTCCTGCGGGGCCAGCTGGTTCTTGTCCCCCAGGATTTCCGTGAGCGCTTGTCAAGTTAAGGTGCCTGGTTTGTCCTGTCTGCCTGGCACCTTTCCCGTTTTAACCCTGAAAGTCCCACATTTTGGGAAAACCTCCCCATCCCAGGCAAACTGGGAAGGTTGGTCACCTTCTTCTCAGCTGAGTCAAGGACAGAGGTGGCCGGGTGAGGGGATGAAGGACAGGCTTGGAGCCTTAGAATCCCCATAAATGCCAGCTTTGGGGTGTTAGATACAAACCATATAGAAGCGAGCCGGCCACGTACCCAGCCCAGCCCTGGGTGCCCAGCAGGTCCTGGGGGAGGGGGGTCAACCCCCCCAACACACACACACCCTCAGCCTGTTCGCGCCTCCCACCCCCTCCCAGGACCGAGACCCCACCACACCCTACAACTGCAGCCATCTTTACAAGTACGTTTTTATTGAAAATAAAAAAGGCATGATGCTTTCTTCCCCATAATTAACAAACAGCTCCCCTCCCCCCCAAACGCTGCCGGTCCTACTTCGTGTGCAAAGTCTCAGCACAAAATCGACATCATGGGCTCCTCGGTGGACAGATGGGCGCCCACACGCCCACTGAGACGGAAGGAGGCCAGGAGCCGGCTTCCCATGTGCCCGGCACAGGTAGGAAGGCAGGTTGCAAATATTTACACTCATGCATTAGGAACCACGCAAGTCACACTCTGCACGGGTTCATAGAGTACAGTAATTTTGCGTATATATTGGTATCTCTTTAAATATATATAACTATATATGTTTATATTTTTACAGCCATTAGTCTTTCTTCCAAAACTTGCTTTAGAACAGGGGTGGGGAACGAGCCATTAAGGCCCGCAAAACCGTTGGGTGTGGCCCTGCCAAGGCATCAGGGGTGAGTTAATTAAATGTTTGGCCACATACAGCAGGCTCGTTTTTACGTTGATGATTTTGGATGGCCTGTGAACGATGTTGTAAATATCCAAATGGCCCTGGGCGGGGAGAGGGGTGGGACCTCCCACCCCTGACCTAGAAGCTCCTACGTTAACACCTGAAGACTCTGGGAGGTCCTATCTGCCATTCTAAAGCTGGGCTCCGCCAGGCGACATAGCTGGAAAGATGTTTGAGAGAATGCAGAGAAGGAATGCGTCTCGTTCTCGGCCTCCACGCCTGGAGGAGGCTAAGGACGGGTCTGTTTGGGGGCCACAGGCATGTTCCTGACGTAAAAGTTCTAAGCTCGATGCCAGGCTGGAGCGGTTGGATGGACGCTTGTCGCCTAAGCTAAGATCCGCGGGGTTCTCTCGCTGTACCGAGAGCTGTCTCCGAAGGGCTGGATATTGGGTTGGGGGATTCTCAAAAAAATGCTTAAAAAAAAAGCTCTTCTCTTGTTTTCCCTGCACACCCCAGGGAAGAGATGTGACAAACCCAACTTGGGGGAATTTGCTCTCCACGGTTAGCTTTTCAGAGCTCTGGCTGTGTCCCCGGGAAGGAGACAGGGGCCCCCAAAGCCTGGTGGATGGTTCTCTGGGGGTCAGCGGATTAGACTAATTGCAAAATCTGGGCTTTTAGGTTTAAATCAAGGTCAGGGAAGCTGGGATCAGTGGGTCTGCCTGCCCCCCTTGATCCTCTCCAGGACCCCTTAGCCAGGATCCCCGCTCTGGTCGAAGGTGCCCTCCATCACTTCTGAGCTCAGGGTGGCACGTGCTCAGGGCTGGGGTCCTGCTAGTCATCTGCTCAGGGACCAGGCAGGGGACTCAGAGGCCGTGCCAGCGGTGGGAGGATTGCGCTGGAGTGGGGTCTGCCTGCTGAGCACCCACATTCTCTGGCCTGTCTGTCACCCAGGGGTGCATCCCCGGGGAAAGTGGTGGCATCCAGCAGGAGAACTGGGAGGTGCTCACCAGGCCGGGGGCAAGAATGAAGGCCACGGTGGCACTGTGCCAGGCTGGGGTGTGCAGGGAAAGCAAAACCAAATCCAAACCCCAAGCAAATCCTCACACAGAAGGGAAACTGAGAAGAAACAACCCTTCCTGGGAGGGGATCCCCAGCCTGTCCTCAGCCCGTCCCCGCTGACCTGGAGCAGGACAGGGTCAGGGTCAGGGTCAGAGCACACTCACCTCTGCCCTCTGCTCTCCCAGATAGCGAGCGGAACAGACAGCTCAGTGGGCACAGGGCTCCGGACAATGGGTGTGTCAAGGTTCAGCCCCAGTCGGGACTGGCTTTCTTTCAGTCTGTCCGTCTCACCTCAATATGAAGGTCTCACCTGCAGCCCCCAGCCCTCCACGGAACCACTGGTGGTTTGGGAGGCGGACTGGGTCCACCCGCGTCGCTGCCTGGCCAGACAGCGGGACCATTTAATGCGTCTGGTCCCTTCCTAGAGAGGGTGTGGTGGTGAGGGAACCACGGGTCAGGGCGCTCTCCCAATCCACCAGGGGATGCAAACCCACAGGGCCGCCGTCTCCCCGGCCAAGTGATGTGCCCACAGGGGTGGGTGGCCTCCTGGGCAACAGGCCTGCGGGGTCCCTCGCCTGTCACCCCTTTCCTTCCCTTCATCCACCAACCACTGTGGAGGGTTCGGCACTTTTAGAACCTAAGAGCTCGGAGAGAGACTCCAGGGAGCCACTGAGGCACGCCATCTCCTGGAAGAGGGGAGGCCTGGGGCTGTCAGGAGAGGCTCTGAGTCCCTGGTCAGGGCTGCAGGGGAGGAAGCATCGGGGAGCCAGCGCCAGGCCGCTCGGCCCAGCCAGACGCCCGCAGCGGGTTTGGCACAGTGGTGGCCCCTGCCGATGAAGGCAGGGCCTGGCTCACACGGACGGGTCAGTTCCTAGGGCGGGGACTTTGCAGGCCGGACTCAGCCCTCCGTGGCAGGACTGGGGAGTCAGGCGGGACCCAGGGGCCCAGGGTGCGGGTGGGGACAGGGGGAGAACACGGGCCCTGAAGGCTGAAGACGATAGCAGGTGGGGCGACAGACAGGTGTGTGGGAAGCACCTTAGAAAGGGGACGTCTCCTGGCTGTGCCGATGGCTTCTGTTGGGAAGGGCACAGTCAACGGAGCCGCAGGCGGGCTTCCTGGGGGCGAGGCGAGGTTTCCTGGCAGGGAAGTGGCCCCTGGATTGCCTTTCTTTGGGCTAAAGGGGGATGCCTCCCCCAACTTAGCGGACGGACAGACCCTCTGCCTTCGACAGAGCGCGTGCTTTAGACAGTAGCTGGGAGACAGCGGCTGGAACACAAGGTGAGAGGTGTGGGGAGCCTGGGGGTGGTGCCCGGGGGCTGCATGCAGGCAGCCGGCTGGCATGAGGCTGCGCTGCCCCTGCCCCGGGGCATGGCTGGAAGAGAACGCTTTCTCCTTTGCAAGGCTCGAGGCAGGCAAGGCAATGACGTCCTGGACAAGCGCAGTGTCAGCTCCTGTCCACTAGCGCCACCAAGGTGCCCTCGGGCCAGCGGTCCGGGCCGCGCTCACACCACGGCGTTGTTCACGTCCACGCCCTTGTTGCTCTGCGAGGTCGTCATGGGGTACTCCGCAACGCTGGTGCCATTCTCCTCCTTTCTCAGGGGTTTCCTGGGAGTGGGCGGAGGGCCAGGGGCAGCGAGGGAGGAGGAGGGACATCGTTAGTTATCAATGCCGGGGAGTTAGCATGCCCCACAGTTGGCCCGCCAGGCTGTGCTGGGTTAGCGTCCTTGGACTGCTGGGCTTTGGCGGGGGTGGCGGCGGTGGGGGGGTAGGGGGTGGAGGTGTGGGGAGGCGGGGGGACTCTGAGAAGGCTCTGGGCTGAGGTTCTGGACTCATAGTAGTACCTTCTAGTTCAAGTCTCCTCTCCCCTCTTGAGCGGCTCAGGAGGGGCTGCCCCAGTCCCAGGCCCGAGTGGCTACAGCTCCTGATCTAGCCCCCCCCCCCCCCCCCCCGCCGTGCTGGGCAGCCCAATCCCTCGCCACACGGCTGCCTCTTGGGTGGATCTGCGGCCCGTGGGGCTGTAGCTCTGACGCCTGTGTCCCCAGTAACACCGGGGCCAAGCCTGAACCGAACGTTTACGGGCATCACTGAAAGCCAGGGCAGGACAGCATCGCCTTCTCCAGTGTCCCCGAGCCTCCCCACACCTCCCCTGAGGAGGGCGCACACTAATGTGAGGCCTAAAGCCCCACGGGGATGGTTCTGGGAGAGGGCCTGGGAGGTGGCTATCGCGGGGCGGGGTTAGCAGGCCTGCTCAGAGAGCTCCCCGAGGTCAAATCTGTCAACTTCCTTTTCTCCTGCAGCGGAATCAGCTCCCAAAACACACGGAAACCCAAGTGCACTCAGCTGGGCACCGGGCCCGGCCACCGTGGCTTCCTCGAGAAAGTGAGGTGCTGGCCGACACTCCTCCCACGTGGCCACGCCCTGCTCACTGCGCTCTCAGCCACAGCATTCCTTGTCCCTTTCCACAGTGATCCCGGAAGAAGCAAGGCCTGGAGTTGAGTTTCACTTCATGGGGAAACTGAGGCTTAGGGAGAGCTGTGACTTGCCCAAGGTCCCGCGGCTGGTTTATGGTGGACCCCGGACCACCACCCACTACTGCCAAGTCCTGGTCCAGCCGTGTTTCTGTTAAACCAGCATTCCCAGCAGGCGTCCCCCCCCCCCGCCCCCCGCCCCCGGCTCTGTGTCCAATCAGCGTGGGAAGGCCTCCTCCGGCTCCTCCTGGAGGTTCCAGAAGTCCTCAGGGGCCTCCAAGGAGCCCGGCTCATTTTGCTTTACCCTAGCACATCCCGTGTCCTGGGGTCTGAGAACCCCCATTTATGTGGGTAGATGCTCACAGATGTTTTCTGGCCCCCAGGCTGGTAGGGCTCAGAAGAGGTGCCTTGTAGGTGATGGGCTCATGGAAATGACAGAGTCCGAGCGAACCTCTGTCCCTTCATCCCTCCTCCACCCCCACCCGCCTTTCCGAGGCCTCACAGGCTGGCTTGGCGGGTGGGCTGGGTTTGCAGCTGGGGAGTTGGCACGGTCTGGAAGCGTCTGGAAGCGGGGCGGCGGTTCATGTTGCTACAGGGGGCTCCCGTGTCGCCCCGCTGCGAGGCCACTTAAGGGAGATCCCTAAACGTATCATCAGTATAGCCAGGGAGGACGGACATCAGAGTCAGGATTCTAGCAAACATCTCTGGGCCCAACCCGCACTGCTGTTCTCCCTGGCGAATACTCAGTCTTGGGCTGAGGAGTCTGCAAGTCCCGCAGGGGAGATAGAGCTTCAGGCCTTGGAGGGGGGATGGGGAGAGGAAGAGGGTCTGGAATCCCTTGCACGTGGGCAAAGCCTTGGACCCAGAGTTCCCGCCCTCCTTAGACGAGGTGGGAAGTCAGCAGAATTATTCTGCCGGGAGAAGAGGGGCTGTGGCCTGGACACCCTGTGCGTCCCTGGTGGCTCAGAGGGCCTGGTGGGGGCCAGCTTGGTGGGACGGACACGGGGAACAGGCCAAGGGGGCAGCCCCAGGTCCTTCTCAATGGCGCAGCCAGCTCCCCAGGCCAGAAAGGACAAAGGGGTCTGGGCAGGGGCTCCACCCAGCAAAAAGGGCACCTCTGGCAGGTACAGCTCCCCCCGCCCAGGGGCATCCTGGAGTCTGAGTGTGTGAAGGAGAGAGCAGCTGTCCAGGGCCCTTGGAGAAGTGGGCTGGGTCTGCTCCCTGCTCCACGGAAGCTCAGCTGCAACCACTCTGCTCCCCGCTCTGCCCCACCCCCTCCCAGAGGCTTTCTGGGACGCCCTGGAGCCCAGTGGACGCTGGAGTTGTTCCTGTAGCAGGAGGAGGCTCTGCCTCCAAACCCCCACTGTGTCCTTCCATGGGCAAGTCACTGGACCTCTTTATGCCTCAGTTTCCTGGTCTATAAAACGGGCACAAGGACAGTGTCCGCTTCATAAGCTTGTTGGGAGGATTAACACGTTAATGTGTGTTAAGCTCTGAGAGGAGCCGCTGGCACACAGTAGGTCTCCGTAAGTGTGTGTTAGCTCTCAGGACGGCTGCTGGGAAGGTGTCAGCATCGCTGCTCCTGTTGGTGGGGAGCAGCCAGCGGTCTCCTGTCTGCACAGCCTTCCTACCTAAGGTGTGCCCCGTGGGGCTCCGCAGGTGCCTGAGACTTGCTAGACCCAGCCCGGCTCCGCGGTGCCAGGTGCCAGCCAGGAGTGCTCCCCACCAACCAGAGAAGGGCTCCTCTGCCCTGGTGCAGGCCCCTACATGGCCTGGCTCCTAAACCGAGAGAAAGGGCAGTGAGCTTTTCCTTGGCCTCATCACGTCAAAGGGCGGGTTCTCCCACTTTCCTGAGCCTCAGCCTGGAAAGCAGCAGCACCCCATGTTGTCGTCCTCTGCTTGGAGTGCTGAGCTGACAGCTCCGCCGCCAACTGCCAGCCATCTGGGCCTCTGCAGAAGCTGCCTCCACCAGCATGGAGCAGGGGTGGGGACGGGGATTGGAGGGGAGAGGGGGTTGGGGGGCAGGACCCAGGAGCCCCTCTTGGGCCCTGCTGACATCCACGTGACAGGTCCCACCCTCAGCCTGCTGCTCTGCTGGGGAAGCTGGTGGCAAAGAACAGCTCTGAGGAGCCTGGGAAGGGAGGGCTGCCCGGCTTGCTTCTGCCTCCCACCCCCACGGAAAGGCCTGTTAAATTAAAAGGTGGGAGTGGGCGTACAAGCCCTCACCGTTCTCTCTAACCATAAAGCCCCCTCAAGAGGCATGCACACACTCCTGACTCTGGTGGGCCAAGCAACCCCATTTCCACCCCCCATTTCCTCTCCCCCATTACTCTGAGGTTCCCCCCTCCCCTTCATAGTATTCATGGTTTTTTAAAACCTCATTTATTACTATGCTGGTGTGCGTGTGTGTGTACGTGTGTGTGTGTGTGTGTGTGTGTGGTCTGCTTTCTCCACTGGGGTGTGGTGGGGAGTGGGCAGGGCTCAGTCTCATTTATCTCTACATCCTGGTACCTCGTCTAGTCCCCAGCACACAGTAGGTGCTCAGTAAATACCTGTGGGCCAGCAATGACTCACCGAGAAGCCCTGGGGCGGTCAACGGTGCCAGATACCATCGAAGAGACTTGGGTGTTCAAAAGTGCCCGTTCTACTGGAAGTGGCTCACCCACGAGAAGCCGGTGGGCACCAGAGCCCCGCAATCACGGGCACGCCCAGCCACGCTCAGGCACACGCTCTGAGCTCGCTCACTCCCAGGGAGCAGCACGCTGGCTTATCATCTGCAATTAACAGTCTGCAGGATCAGCCGCGTGTTGTGCAGCCTTTATTGTTCTTTCGGCCAACACCTTGTAATCAGGAGGAAACGGCTGTCAAGTGGCTTAATGGCAGTTGATGGCCGGAGGTGAAGGACCGCGCCATGGGTGGCCAAAGGAGGCAAGGCCTCCTTCCTGAGCCTGGGGGCGGGGAAGCTCTGGGAGCTCTTCTGGATGGTGAGGGTCTTGGGTGGGGGGGCTGGGTCTTATTCCCGTGTCCCCAGGTCTTGCCCAGAGGAGAATGCAGATTACGGTGTTGGTCTTATTCCCGTGTCCCCAGGTCTTGCCCAGAGGAGAATGCAGATTACGGTGTTGGGGCCGAAAAGGGACTGTGATGCAGTCTCCATGCACCATCCCCGTCCAACCTGTGGCCCTGGATGCTAAGGGCTGCCTCTCCTGGGATCCCCTGCTCTTGGGTTTGCCAATGGGAGTCACCCTCAGGAGACCGGAGCGCCAGGGAGAGGTCGGGGCATTTCCTCCCCCTCCTTTCCTGTTTTGGGCTCAGTTGTTCCCCTGGCACCTTCCCTGGCCCTTGTCCTAGCTGTGCTAACCGCTCCACTGCTGCTGGTCTGGCCGCTTCACCAGCTTCCTTTGCTTCAAGGATCTTCGAGCCCCGCCCACACTCTGGAGGCAGCCCCGCCCACCTCATCTGGAGGAAGCCCCCCTGGAAGGGATCAACTGAGCCGTCTGGGGTGGGTTCCTTGTCTTTCCAGGCCGTTAACAGACCCTGGAACCAAGAGCTCAGAGCCTGCGGAATAAGACGGAATAAGACAGAGTGACAGGAGCCTCTCCAGCTGTTCTCGGGGGAGGCAGGTGGCAGCCCCACAGGCATTCCTGGGAGACCCCCAGCCCTGCTGAAGCACAGCCCGCATGCAGCTGCCTGCACTGCCAGTCAGATATTCCCTTTACCCTCTTCCCTCGAAGCAGCGCGTTTCTCAGAAGTTTGGGGCAGACAGCGAGGCAGAGTGACTCTGAGTGACTCTGGAAGAGCTGGGCTTTTTAAAAAGGTGCCGCTGCCTGTCTCCGAAGGGCAGGGGAGTGGGAACGGGTCCCTGATGGAACTAGGGCCACATTCCCTGGCAGTGCCCGGGGGGAGGGGGGGATCTTGCACACTCTTCCTCAAGAACCTTCAGTAGCTCCCAGTGCCCACCAAGTCCCAGGCGGGACCAAGCCTCACACCCCGTGTCACAGGGGCTTCCTGGTGCCTGGTGACTCTGCCAGGAGTGCCTCCCCTGCTCTGCTTCTCACAGTCCTCATCCCAGGGCAGCAGGCTCTCAGCTCAAATGTGCTATCACCCTGATCAGAGCTAACTGACTCCTCCAGGCCCACAACAGGCTGCCAGGGACTTCCTGCAGCCCATCCCGCCTGCCTCCCAACAGCCATTCTAGCATCCGCCTCCACCGCCCTGCAGCCAGATGAGCCGCCCGTGGGCACAGGCCTGTCCTATCTGTCTCTGTACCTGCACAGCCTGTGCATACAGTAGGCGCCCACCAGACACTGGGAATCGGGCTGACCTCGCGCCCTGGGAGACTCCAACACCTCCACCTTGACTCCTGAGGCCTGGTCTGTCCCTGAATTACAGGGTCCTGGGGCCTTTGTGTCCACCTGTTTTTCTGGCTTCAGACACACCCCACCACCCCCGTTTCCAGGCACCCTCGAGGAAGGGCAGGCAGGGAGAGCCAGGTCTGTCCTCAGCCCAACGCCAGAGAGGGACTCAACAGTAACACTGATGCGGAGCTGCGGTCAGGGCTGCCTTTGGAATCACTGGTGCTGGGTGCAGATTCTGACTCCTCTGCTCCCAGGCTGTGCCACCCTGGGCAGTTCCCTTACACCTCTGAGCCTCAGTTTCCTCCTCTGTGAAATGGGACGGATCGGGAGAAGATGCCGTGAGGTGACCTGAGAGACGGTTGGTGGAGCGATGAGCCCAGCGCTTGGCTGAGGTTACGCCCTTGTTATTTATCTATTTATTGACTTGGGGGAGGGTCTTGCAGCATGAGTGTTGGGGACCGAAGGGAGCCTGGCTGGGAGGCAGGTCCCCGGACATGGCCTGCCCCTCGCGGAGCTGTGTCACCTGGGCCCAGTCCCCAGCAAACTCCCAGGCTGTTGGCTTGACGTGTCCCTTCACCCTGTGTGCCTTACTGTGCATTTGTTTAAGACTTTAACTTGATATTTTACCCTTTCTGCTTTGAATTATTGAAGTGACATCACATAGAACAGTTGATTAAAAGGGCAAAGTTAAATATTTTAGGTGTTATGATTGCTCTTAACGTAGCTCCTCGAACTTAGGGCCATAGGGCATTTAAAACAGAACTTTCTTATATATTGACCACTCCTATTGCCCTTTGGTGTTTTGCAACATTTCTCTTGGTCTTTTGATTCTGTCTTCCCCCCCCACAAAGGTCCCTGTGCTAGGCTAGGGAGGCCATCCTTTGTAAGTTTGATAAGACTTCCCAGTCTCACCAAGGGACTTGGCAGAACTTCTGGGTTGTAACTCCAGGGGGCGCCATTCACACCATGGCCCACTCTGCCACACTAGAGCCCAGGACACAGCCCAAACCTCCTCAGACCTCAACAAAAGCCACACTGTGACGCAAATCCCAACTCAACTAGGTGCCACCCAACCTCTTCTGAAAGACGAAATGAGATGGTGGTTACAGAAATGACAGTGAGTGTTACTGAAAGATAGTTTGCTGTTTGGATCCTTCATGACCCCACTGGAACACTCCTATTCATCCTTCAAAACCCAACATAGGTGTCCCATTCACTGCAAACTTTCTCTGAGGCATCTCAACCTCCCTCTTCTCCCAAGAGAAGCATTTCTCCCTCCCTGTCATCCCGCCTCTCTCTGAGACTACTGAAACATGGAAGCTGGTGCAGCACGTCGTGAGCACTTACTGTATACCAGGCACAACAGGGACACACATTGTGCATACTATTAAAGCAGGCATCTCACCGGAACAGTACGAGGTTGTTATTCTTTCCCCCTATTTTACAGATAAGGACACTGAGGACCAGAGAGGTCAAGTGATTTCCTTGATGCAAGGAGCCTGAATTTAAAACGGACTCCAAAACCCAGTCCCCACTCCAAACCAGCATGGTGCCTCCCACCAGTGGCTCCCCTGCCGACCCCGCGAGGATTATTTCCATAACCCAAGGCTTTGGGTGAGCCCCGACAGTAGGGCCTGTGATTTCAGGAAGGGTCGCTTTCTATCGCATGGGGCCTGACTTATGATTGGTGCTCATCACATGCCTCCGAGCTGAACTCCCTAAAACCGGCGGGGGTATGAGGTGTGCAATCAGCTTTCAACTATTTCAGCAAACAAAAAGCTAAAAGGAAAAGGAAAGCAATGCAGCAAATATTAGCCAAATCTCGGTAACTGTTGAATCAGAGTGAAGGTAGATGCACGTTCCTGGCACGTTCTTTCTGCTTCTTAAATGCTTGACAATTTTTATAATGAAAAAACAAAACAAAACCCACAATGGGGGTGGGTGGAGTAGCCCCCGAGCCCAGCTGGGGTGCCCTCAGGGCTCCAAGCCAGTGGACACTCACCGCTTGATGGCTTTGTAGCAAATGATGACCAGCACAGTGAGGAACAGCAGGGAGGCGCAGCACACCGCGATGACGATCACCAGCCCTGACCACCAGCTCTCCTCGGCGGGGCACGAGGTAGAGCTGGGAGCTGAAAGAGAGAGGGGCAGCCTGAGTCTCCCCGGACGAGCTGGGCCTGGCCGCATCAGAGGTGCACCATCACGGTGACACCAGGGCGGCCTCGCTGCCATCCATCACCCAGATGAGGCTCTCTGACCCGTCCTGCCCTCCCCACCCCCACCCGGCAGCAGGTGACATCATAGCTGGCCCCCAGCCAGGCGACGTTATCCCAGCAGGGGTTAAGCACCACGCCCGCCCCGGGCCATCCATCCTCCCTGGGCATGAGCTAACTGACAGCAGGGTCAGGTTTAATTTCCCATGAAAAATAACAGAAGCTCTCATTCTCTCAGTTGAGGCATTAAATCCGCTTCCTCGGAGGGTGGGGGTGGGAGGCAGGGCTCATGGGGGACCCTGGGAGGAAGGAGAGAAAGGGAGGTTCATCAACATCAGTTCTTTTCTTTAAATGTATTGTTATTGATTTCAGAGAGGAAGGGAGAGGGAGAGAGAGATAGAAACCTCAATGATGAGAGAGAATCATGGATCAGCTGTCTCCTGCATGCCCTCCACTGGGGATGGAGCCGGCAACCCAGGCATGTGCCCTGACCTGCAACCTGGGCATGTACCCCGACCGGGAATCGAACCATGACCTCCTGGTTCATGGGTCGACGCTCAACCACTGAGCCACGCTGGCTGGGCCGTCAACATCAGTTCTGAAGCTAATTTCTCGAGAGGGGCAAGTGCTCTCCCTCCTTGGATTTGGTCCACGTGGTGGGTACGTGCAGCTGTTTCAGCTTGCACGGGGCGGCCGAGTCTGTCATGGACAAAGCATCTGACACCGGGGGCTGCAGGGCCCCCAGGTCACGACTCAATCCACGGGGTCCTCGAGGTGAACCTGTCCTCCCCCTCGGCCACTCGCACACTCGGGCCCCAGCACACGTGGTGCTGACGTGCGGGGAGCATTTCCCAGCTGGCCTGCCGGGCCTGCCTCCCACTCCCCTGAGACACCTGCGGGCCCAGGAGCTTGGCTAACGCACTTGGTGGCAGAGGCTGTTTCCTAGGCTCCGTGGACAAAGGGGACTCTGGGGCTCAGAGGAGGGGGGGACCCTGGGCCCCACGTCTCTCAGCCCTGCTCCCGGTACTGCCTCCAGGCACCACAAGGACAAGGGTTCTCAGAGGTCCCTCCAGGGGCCAAGTGCCCCCGTGACTGCCTCGGTGTCCCCAGCCTGAGTCCACTGAGGAGGCGGCGGCGTTGGGGGCAGGGCCCACAGCCTCCTCCCTCTCGCCCCACCCCCACACAGCGCCCATTGTCTCCCAGCACAAGGGCCCACTGAGGCCCTGCTGTCCGTTCATGGGCACCGGGCATCCTGGAGGAGGCCTGTGCCAGGGCCTCTCCTTCCCCCGTGGGCCGGCTCCGTGTGGGGCTCCCCGAGGTGCCAGGGTGTGGGCTGGGCTTTAATATATATATATATATTTTTTTTTCTTTCTTGATTTTTTACAGAGAGGAAGGGAGAGGGATAGAGAGTTAGAAACATCGATGAGATAGAAACATCCATCAGCTGCCTCCTGCACACCCGCTACTGGGGATGTGCCCGCAACCCAGGTACATGCCCTTGACTGGAATCGAACCCGGGACCCTTCAGTCCGCAGGCCGACGCTCTATCCACTGAGCCAAACCAGCTAGGGCACCAGTTAGGGCAGTGGGCTGGGCTTTAAAGCCACAAGCACAGGAGCAGACATGGCACTTGGGGGATCCAGGCCCCTTCCAGGGAGGAAGAAGTCCCCTTTGGAACTGACCAGGGGAAAACTGAGCGTCCCCATCTCAGCTCGGGGGCGGGGCTCCACCCCTTCTCTGCCCGTGGGAATCTGGGTAGAGCACTGAGACCCCCTCCTTCATAAGTCTTCCTGATCCCCCCCCAGGCCAGAGTGCCTGCTGAAGGCACGGATCCCCTGCCTGCACTGAACAGAAAGACAGGGGGCCGCACTCTGGGGAGTGGGGTGTGGGGTGTCGGGGGAGGTGCCTGCCTTTTCCAAAAGCAAGGGGCACCCCTTCTCCACCCTGCAGGAGGGAAGCATTGAACACTGCAGTGTAAGTGGGGGTCCCTGGCCTTCAGCCAGGGCTGGGGGTGAGCAGTGTACGGGGGAGGCAGGGTGTGCTTGGCCTGCTTTGGGGCCCATCTGTCTCTTGCCCACGGTCCCCCGGAAGTGGCGCACTGCCCCCACACCTGGCGCAGGGGCCACTTCCTGCTTGCCAGCGGGGCTGCCGTGGCTGAGCCTCCTGTCCCAGGCAGATGGAAACTGTTGCCTGTGAAAGCGCACGGGCCTTGGCCCGTCTCCACAAGGGGCTCTGCCAGCAGGCAGCCCTAAGTGCACCCCCACCGCTGTCCAGGGGATCCAGAGGGCCGACCACAAGGCCGGCCAGCGGGACACCCTGTTGGCTTCACAGGGAGAGTCACCCAGGGCCCCTAGCCCCACCCCACTGCAGTCCCATTGGCCCCACACATCCCCCTGCCCTCGGCCTCTCCTCAGCCACTACCCCCGGGGGGTGTGCAGCATCCCTCACGCACCCACCTGTTCAGGGAGCATCCGTCAGTGAGCTGCGGTCTCCCTGCCCCACCTTCCTCTCAGGCCCAGGCCCCAGCGGGTGGGCGTGCCCTGCTCCAGTGAGGCCACCAGAGGCCAAGTCCCGTGGCTGCGCTCTCTGCCCCCTCTCCCCCTGCCCTTTCTCTCCGCCCACCCCTTTCCCAATGCCAGGCCTGCCCTGGCTCCCCCAGTTATCACTGTCACCGCCCCTCCTCCTGGGGCACCTCCCCCGCTTAGCACAGCGGCCATCCACACTGGCTTTGAATCGGGACCTACAGCTAAATTCCAGATTCTGACCCTCGAAAACCATCTCATCTTTCAGATTTCATCTCAGTTCCCCACAGTGAGTAGGAAAGCATCAGAGCCTCCTCCATGGGCTGGTGCGGGATGGAACAGGCCCGCCAGGGAGCTCCCGCAGCAGACAGCCTCAGCCCTCACAGCGCACCCATCACCCTGAGCACCGGTCACCTGAGCACCCGTCACCCTGAGCACCCGTCACCCTGAGCACCGGTCACCTGAGCACCCGTCACCCTGAGCACTGGTCACCTGAGCACCCGTCACCCTGAGCACCCGTCACCCTGAGCACCGGTCACCTGAGCACCCGTCACCCTGAGCACCCGTCACCCTGAGCACCGGTCACCTGAGCACCCATCACCCTGAGCACCCGTCACCCTGAGCACCGGTCACCTGAGCACCGGTCACCTGAGCACCCGTCACCTGAGCACCGGTCACCTGAGCACCAGTCACCTGAGCACCCGTCACCCTGAGCACCCATCACCCTGAGCACCCATCACCCTGAGCACCGGTCACCTGAGCACCCATCACCCTGAGCACCCATCACCCTGAGCACCTGTCACCTGAGCACCCATCACCCTGCACACCGGTCACCCTGAGCACCGGTCACCCTGAGCACCCGTTACCCTGAGCACCCGTCACCCTGAGCACCGGTCACCCTGAGCACCCATCACCCTGAGCACCCATCATCCTGAGCACCCATCACCCTGAGCACCGGTCACCTGAGCACCCATCACCCTGAGCACCGGTCACCATGAGCACCCATCACCCTGAGCACCGGTCACCTGAGCACCCATCACCCTGCACACCGGTCACCCTGAGCACCGGTCACCATGAGCACCCATCACCCCGAGCACCCGGGAAGCCTGGGGGAGAAGGAGGTGACACTAGGGCTCAGCAGCCCATGGGAAGGTCCGCTGGGTTGGCCTGGGTGAGCGGGGAAGGAAGGGGGGCGCAGGCAGCTGGCGCCCCCAGCTTCTCTGCTCCCCCGGCTGGTGCCCGGGGCCTCCCTGCTGAAGCGGCTCTGGGTCCTCACATCTGTGACTCCAGCCTGGGGCCCGAGCTCCCCGGGACACTCACTCCTCTGCTGTATTTACTTCTGCCCGGCATCCTGGGCATGGAGCCCAGCGCGGTGGCAGGATGGCTGCTCGTCACCAAGGACTCTGTCTCAGGCCCGGCTCCTAGCGGGCATGAAACAGCCCCTGCATTATTAATAACCGTCTCCTCATCCCTGTGCCCAATTAGGAAGGGAATTTATGAATTGGGTTGCAGTCTCTAGGGCAGGGCAGCCACGGCTGTGCCCGATGCCAGGGAGAGAGGTGGGTGGAGGCCGGGCAGAGGCGAGAGTGGCAGGCCTGCCTGGTGGAATTAATTCCGCGTCTGGTGGCGACCGCAGGACACGCCTCCCCTTGCTCACGGCCCAGCAGCCCTCTGTGGGCTCCTCAGGCCAGGACACAGCCCTGCTCTCCTGGTGGCTGCAGGCGCCCTGCCTCAGTGCCTCGCCCGGGGACCCTCCCCCCGTCTGCCATCTGCTCCCCCCCAGGATTCACTGCTGCCCAGAGGCCCGAGCTCAACGGCCTTAGAGCAGCACGGGCAGCGCTGGCAAGAAGCGACGAGGGTGCCCCAGGGAAAGCTCTGGGTGACCTCCGCGCCCCCTCATTGCCCTGACTCCTCCTCAGTCAGTGCTAATCCACCCACTCACTCAGCACATGCCTGGTAGGAGCCCGCTATGTGCCCTGTGCTGGGCCAGGTTCCGGGGACATGACAGCTGACAAAACAGACAGGGACCCTGCCCTGGTGACGCTTACAGTCTGTGGGGACGGACACGGGGTCAGTAGCCACTAGAAAACGCACGCTGTGATTCCTGCCTCGGCAGGACACTGACCTGTGCCCGTGCTTAGGCACAAAACGGGGCACGACAACACAATAGAATAACGCCCCGAACGCGGGAGCCAGCGGAGCGGACTGAGAGCAGTGAGCTCATCTTTGCTCGTGAGAGCAAGCACCTGGCACCTGGCTGGCGCTGGGTCCCCATCGCCCCTTCCAGGGGGCGCTTCACAGCGGATGGGGCCTCGGGAGCGCCCCGTCTCGTGGGATCTACTCTGTCTAAATAGCCGTAACCATTGTGAGGAGGGGTCAGGATGGCCCAGCCCAGTGCCCGTGGGCCAAATCCGGTCCTCTTGTTGTAAATAAAGTTTTATTGGAACAAAGACATACCGTGTGTTTGCCTATTGTCATGGATGCTTTCTGACTACACGGCCGAGTTGAGCAGCTGCAATGGAGACTGTATGGCCTGCAAAACCTAACGTATTTACTTTTACAGGAAAAGTATGTCTACCTCTACCTAACCAGGGTGGTCTTCACTGGAGATTCTTAGATAAGATTAAGCAAGTACCGTGGGGACTTGACTTTCGAGTTTAATTCGTTCCATGACGGAGCTCGTAAGTCAAATTACTCGTATGTCAAATCATAAAGTGAACGAGTGAGACACGTGATGCTGGGCTGATGTTGTGGCGTTCAGTGTGACGTTCGCTGCGCCAACTAGCGGTGGGGTATCTGAAGCTGGCTCGTAACCCGAATTTTAGCTCGCAACTCAAAGCAAAAAATTGGCCGAGACACGGCTCGTATCTCGAAAAACTCGTTAGTCAGGACACTCATAAGTCAAGGCCCCACTGGTAGTCTGAAACGACATCCCAGATTTTTACTTTGCAAGTGAATGCTCCACTCTTCCCACTTTATTTTTAGAATGGGCCTGAACTCCCAGGGTCTCGCCCATGCCCTGGGGGAGGTCTCTAGGCAGGTGGCCCAGGGCGCTGTCCTCCGGGAGTTTTGACAGTGACGACGTGGTGAGACAGCACAAGCACCGAGGACAGGCAGACCCACGTGTGGGCCCTGATGTCACCCCACACCCCCCTGCTAAGTGACCCCAGACAACGCACTAAAATGAGCCCAGCTGGTTCGGCTCAGTGGATAGAGCGTCGGACTGCAGGCTCAAAAGTCCCAGGTTCGATTCCAGTCAAGGGCACGTACCTGGGTTGCAGGCTCGATCCCCAGTTGGGGGTGTGCAGGAGGCAGCCAATCAATGATTCTCTCTCATCATTGATGTTTCTGTCTCTCTCTCCCTCTCCCTTCCTTTCTGAAATCAATAAAAATATATTGCCTTAACCAGTTTGACTCAGTGGATAGAGTGTCGGCCTGCGGGCTGAAAGGTCCCAAGTTCGATTCCAGTCAAGGGCATGTACCTTGGTTGCGGGCACATCCCCAGTAGGAGGTGTGCAGGAGGCGGCTGATCGATGCTTCTCTCTCATCGATGTTTCTAGCTCTCTATCCCTCTGATAGCTCTTCAGTCCACGGCTGACACATTCTCTGGAAGGCTGGTGGGGAGCATCTACCCTGTAATGTGTCAGCTGTCCTCCTGGGGCCCTGCTGCAGGGGCAGCCCAAAAAGGATGGGTTTGTCCTGGCCAGTGCGGCTCAGTTGGTTGAGCTTTGTCCCATGTACCCAGAGGTCGCCCAGGTTGTGAGCTTGAACCCCGGTGGGGGGCATGTGGGAGGCAGCCGATCGATGTTTCTCTCATCGATGTTTCTCCCTTTCTCTCCCTCTCCTGTTCTCTCTCTCTCTCTCTCTCTCTCTCTCAAAACTCAAAGCATTTAGAAAAAGAAGATGGGGTTGCCACTATAACTGTCTTCAAAAGGCAGATCTGGGCCGGCGAGTAGAGCGATGGGATTTGGGCAGATTTAGGGCGGACGCCCAGGAACTGCCCACGCTGCCTCACAGTCCTGTAACGCAGCAGGCTGATGCCCAGGGCAGGGCCAGCCGCCACCTGGGTGCCAGGTTCTAAGACTCTGGCTCCTAATCTGATGACAGGCTCGCCCTCGGTGTCGGCAGCTCGGCGCCTTTCCTCCTCCGGCAGTTCCAAGCCACGGGCCTCCCCTCCCGCCCACCGTCCCCTCTGGGGCTGTTTGCTTGTTGGTGTTCAGATGTCAGCTGCTGCAGCGGCGGCAGTGGGTGCAGGTGACAAGGTGGAAGCTGCCTCCCACCTGCCTGGGTGTGGGGGGCGTACAGCTACACCCCACTCTCCTGGGGGCCCTTCTTTGGAAGGCTGTCCCGGGGCTGCTGGGGCGCCCAAAGCAGAGAGAATTCACGCCCCCAGAACCCGGAGTCCTTAACCAGTGACCGCCAGGTGCCAGGTGAGCCTGTGGAGCCCCCTGCCGCTGGTGGGTGATGATGGGAAGAAGTAAACGAACCTCCAGTGTCCCCTCCAGAGCAGGCTCAGGCCCAGGCCCAGGCCTTTGGGAGACGGGGCCTGAGGTTAGGCTCCCACTGGCCGCCTCCCTTGTCCCCTCTGGAAACATGTCCTTTGAAATCCTCTCCATCTCTGAGGACAGGCTCCAGCCAGGAACCTTAGACAGGAGGTCACGAGGCGCTGGAAGATCCAGGCCTGGCTTCCAAGGAGATGAAATTACAGCCCGCAGGACCCAGGGAGCTCTCTGTGTCCCGATGCCCCTTCCCGGACGCCCTGCGCTGCGTCCCTGGGCAGAGCCTGTGTCCTGTGGGAAAGGCCCCGTGGGGTGGAGCTGAGCGTGACTGAGCCCGGGTTGTGACATGGAGGGATGGAGACACAGCTGAGAAAACCACGGCCGCTGAGTTTGTTCAAAACAAGAAAGAAAGGAGCCGGACACGCCGGTGGCTTTGGAGCAGAGCCATCGTCTTGAGGAGCAAAAAGCAACAGCCCCACACGGATGGCCCACGACGGCACTCGGCTGTGGTGGCCACTAGCCCCATGTGACCACGTGCATGTGAAATATTTAAAACAGTTAAATGAGAAGTCCAGGTCCTCGGCTGCACTAGCCCTATTTTAAGGGCTCAGTGGCCACATGCAGCCAGCGGCTGCCACGCCGGGTGGCACGGATAGAGGCCATCGGTGTCACACAGCGAGGCTACTGACGGCGCTGGTCCAGGCTGGGGGGAGGGGCCACGTCCACTTTCCTTCCCCGAAAGGCAGCTGAGGGTAGACTCTTAGCCCCCAGGCGGCAAAATGAGAGCCACTTATATGCCCACAGTGCTGTTTCCAAAGCACCTTTCCCCCCTTCGATTTTAAATGTTATTCTCATATCCCCTCCTCTCGGGACAGACCAGGCAGGAATTACTGGTACCGTCTTATAGGTGAGGACTCTGAGGGTCCCTAAGGGCCAAAGAGGCAAAGGCACAGAGCTGCTCGGAGAGCGACAGAGCAACGGGATCGGAGCTGAGCTGTGAGGTTTCAGCCGCCACTGCTGGGGCATCCAGGACAGAAAGGGAGGGGGAGGGAGAGGAGAGGGGTGCACTGGGGGACCCAACCACTCAGGTCTCTGCTGAGCTGGGGTATTACCAATGCCCACTCTTGGCATGCACACTCACTTTTTTAAAAATTGTTTTCAGTGAGGAAGGGAGAGGGAGAGAGAGAGAAACATCAATGATGAGAAAAAGAATCATTGATCAGCTGCCTCTTGAATGCCCTATACTGGGGATTGAGCCCACAACCCTGGCATGTGCCCTGACCAGAAATTGAACCCGTTGTGACCTCCAGGTTCGTAGGTCGATGCTCAACCACTGAGCCATGCCGGCCGGGCAACACACTCACTCTTTTAATAGCTACACAGCCTCCTTAGCGGACACTTGTGACCTCAAAAGTGGTCACTTTGCCTTCGAGACAGTAACAGTGCAGAAGGCTGCTCTGTGGCTCCATCCTCTGTGACGGGCAGTTGTACCACAGGCATGAAACGGGGCCAGCCCGTGCCCCACAAGAAGGCTGCTTCCACTTCCCATGGGCAACTTCTGTCCGAAGGATGCGCATGCTGAGACTGGGCAACCAGCCCCGGCCTGGGAACTTCCTTTTCTTTCTGGACAAGCAGCTCAGTCTCAAGATCAAGGCCACACAACGTGGCTTCTGGCATTGCACTGGAGACCCTTCAAACTTCTGCGTGCACTTCATGAATCTGGGCCTCAAACACCCCTCGGCCAAGCGGGGTCATGACCTCGGCCTAGAGCAGGCTTCCTCAGCCTTGGCCCTGTTGACATTTTGGGTCGGATCATTCTTTGCTTGGGGGTGTCCTGGGCACCCCCAGCCTCTGCCCATTAGATGCCAACTGTGATGACCAAATGTTCCCTGGGGAACAGAATCTCCTGATTGAAAACCAGGGGCCGAGAGCGGTCCAGGGCCCTTCCCTGGCTCCTCCACTTGGTGCAGAGACAGAGGCCTCCAAGCTGGGCACGGCCAACAGCGTGGCCTCCCAGAGGGCACCACACCATCCCCAGCCCATGGAAGGAGGGAAGCTTGATGGCCTTCCAGCTGGAACCTAAGCCTCCAAGCCAACTGCCTCCACGGTGACCCCTGGCTCCCCAGAGGCCGCACAGCGGAACTGGCTGTGCCCGTGGCCAAGAAGAGGAGAATGCATTGTATTGCCAGGCACCCATAATTCTCTCTGCCAATGCAGAGGGGACAATGGGCCTCTGCCACCCACAGTCCAGCTCATTCTAAATATGACAACAAGGAGCCCATTCACTCCCGAGGGGCAGGGGACAGGCCAGCGTCCCTTCCAGGAAACGGGGGCCTTTGGCCTCCTCTGACTGCTGGCAACGGGGACACAGAAACCGGGGAGCGAGGAGCAGGCGTGGCTCAGATTGCCTTGTTCTTCTCTGGTGGGAGGAAGGACAGAAACCAAGGGACGCCCCTCCCTGACCCGCCTGGCAGAGCTTCGCCATCTCTCCCAGGCGAAGGCCCAACGATAGAGGCTCTTCTCAAGCCTCCTGGATGCGCCACGGCCGGGATGGAACCTGAAACCTGGGTATGAGCCACGACCGGGAATCACACCCACAACCTCGGTGTCCGGATGACACGCCAACCAACTGGGCCACCCGGCCGGGGCAAAACCCCAATTTTTGACCACAGTGTGGGCTCCCCATTTTGACCACGCTGGTTCCAACCCTTGTAGGGGGGGATCTATATAGAAGCTTAAGGGGCAGGGACAGAACTGCCAGAGCCAGTGGGATAACTCCCAAGGGGAAGGTGGATAAACTGTGCAATGTGTGCGTAAAGAAACAAAACAAGCAAGAAAGGAATTAGTCGTCTGACTCAATGGCTGCACCTCTGAGACAGCAGTACTTAATAAACGTCCCTGCCGCCGTCTCCGGCTCCCCTGCGGCTCCCGCAGTCTCTCCGGGAACCCAGGGGGAAGGTCAGAGCGGTTAATCCCATGGGGCTTTATGTGGCCGCAGACAGCATCTTAGAGTTGAATAAGGAGATAAACTGCTTGGCTGGTCATAGGGCTGCATGCTCTCAGAGATGAAAACCCTTTGTGTATTTCTGCCTGTGAGGGAATGCAGGGTTCCGCCCTCGGTGGGGCCCCCGGGAGGGGGGCTTGGCTCCCAGGCTGTGGCTTAGGGCTCTGGGGACCGACTCTCGGCACGGAGTCCTGCAAGGCGAGCTGGGCACTTCAGGGCACTGGGCTCGGTCCTGGTGGGAGCACAAGTTCAGTGGAAGTGGGGGGAAGGGAGGGAATGAATGGAACAAAATGGGGAGAAACTCAGAGAAACAGTTAAAAATCTCAAAAGCAGTGAGATAAAACTTGGTAGGGCTTTACAGCAATCGATTCTGCCAACATTTGGGCCAAGAGATTGCGAGCACGTTGTGCAGTATCTTGCTTGATGGAGACTGTCCCCGCGTCTAAGAGGATGTGTAGCAGGTGTGTTGGTGTCCCCCAGGTCACTGGGCAGCCAGAGCTGATGACTCACAGATGTGGCCACAGAGAGCTGCCCCCAGCCTCAGGCTTCCTCATGGGCCAATGGGCTCTCAGGAAGTGCGATTCCAGCTGAAACCACACCCTGATCGGCTCCTTCGCTTTCCTGTCCTGCCCCTCCCTCCCCTCCGGCCTCCTCCAGAGAACATTCCTTCAATAGTAACACACACACACATCCGAACCCCGGCCTCAGGCTCTCCCTCTAGGGTAGCGGATCTAAGACTGGATGAGGGATGAAAATTTTTTAAAAAAACCACCAAAACAAAAACATGAAGTCTATAGAAGTACCTGACCACATGAGACTGTGTGTAAAAGTTCAAGTTCACACATCAGCACTCAGAGCATAGAGAAGAACAGGAGCCCTGGTGATGGACGCAGAGAGCCCTGTCCTCCAGCCAATCAGAACGTCCACACAGGCACAACTGGAGTCCTGGGGTCCAATCAGCACATGAGAACTTACTGGCCAGGTGAGCTCTGCGGGCCATACACAGGATGAAGCGGCCCCATTCTCTGCCCCTGGGGGGCCTGCCAGTGAGTGTGGTCATCAGAGACCACTGGACCCATTCGGCGATGCCAGCCACACCCCTGAGCACCTGGACCAGGCCTTGCACATTCTGTACCTCTGTTGGTAAATGGTGGATAAAAGAATGTGGACGAGCCCCACGCTATCGGACAAGAGTGAAACAGTCATCGAAAGAGACAGGAACTGTCGCCCACAGCAGCAGGGCCCTCACTGAGGTTTCCAAAAATGGAAACACCCAACTTTCCTAGGGGCACCAGGCGGGACTGGACATCCGGCTGCTTGGAAACAAGGCCTGTGGCTGCAGTTTCTCAGCAGGGCCTGTTGTATTATGGGGAGGGGCTTCTTGGTGGAGAACTGTCCCTGGTATGACCTTGGTCACCCCTGGCCCCTGCCCACTCAGTGCCACTAGCCCTCCCCGAGGCTCCTCGCCACCCCCCAGTCACTATGACAACAACCTAAACATGAACCCTCCCCACCCCAACACACACTTCCACATGTACACTAGGGGGTGTTTTTACTTGTGATTGAGAACCACAGGTAGATACGAGGCAGCTCAAGGGGAGAGAGGGAGAGAGTGAAGAAGGGTGTGTGTGTGGAGGGAGGATTCATCTGAATTTGGAAAAGTATGAACTAGGAGTATGAGGGAGAGGGCTTGAAAGTGAGGGGAGGAAGAGGGGCCAATATGGGGTGGGAGGGGTCAACGCGGGGGGGGGGGGGGAGAGAAGGGGACATCTGTAATACTTTCAACAATAAAGATAAATTAAAAACAAAAAAAGGAAAGGGAGGGGAGGGGAAGGAGAGAGTGCCAGTTGGAAGGAATCAACTCTCTCTGGGTGTCCAGGGTCACTGCACTTCCAGCACAATCCGAATTTCACAGTCCTGAGCCCGGCCATCCTCCTGGTGGAGGGACTACGCAGCTGCTTGGCCACCCACAGCCCGACCGGGCAGCTGGAACAACCCATTCCTGACCCCAACCTCCAGGCCTCGAGGAGGGGGGGGGGCCTTCCTGGAAGAGGAGCGCCCCAGAAGGAGGGCGTGGTGTCCCCAGGCCGCTCTGGACATCAGCAGAGACCCTTGTGTGAACGTCCTGGTTTGGAAGCTTCCCTCGGCCTTTCCTGGGTTTCTTCTCTAGAGGTCAAAGGACGAAGGGCAACGTCCATACCATTTACAGGTCACGGCCAGTCTGAAGGGGGCCCACGCTGGGACTAACAGACATCACCCTCATCCGCAACCTACCCATATTTAGGGAGAGGAACGGGACGAGAGGCAGCATAAATCAGGCCCCATAAACCGGGCTGTGCAGGGGAACAAACAGCCAGCATCCTGGCAGCATCGTAGAAAGAGATGGCTGCCCAGCCAGGAGCTGAGCACAGACACACAAGTGCGCAGTGGCCTTGGCCCCTTCCCATCTCGAGATTAATCGTCTTCCAGCACCATGTGCTTCACTGAACTCAGCTGCTCAAAGCCCTTCGCTCTTCCAGAACCGCCCCAAACTCCTGGGGACATCCTCCCTGAGACACTCCCACCCCCACCCCCACGGACAGATGACACCCTCACAGTGGGCCTGCCTGCCTCTCCCCATTCTCACCTCCTACCCCGACCCCACTCTGCTCCAGCCACACTGGCCCCCGGCTGCCCCTCAGGCTCCAGGTGAGCTCCGTCCTGGGCCTCGGGGCCTCGGTCCTCTCCCGGGTGCCAGCGAGCCTCCTCCTGCCAGCCTTGCTCCCATGCTACCTCCTCTTCAGCTTGCTGCTGGCCCAGCCCCAACCCCAGCCCCAGCCTGCTGCAGTCCCCTGCCATTTCTCACAGCACCTGCCCCGGCCAGCAGACTGCCCAGCTCACAGCTTTATCAGCTTCATTGCGTTCTGGCCTCTCTTCCCCGCCAGCGTCAGCTCGGCATCTGTTCTGTTCCGTGGTGTAGCCCAAGCTGCTAAAATGTAGACTCGCTCAAGAAATGCTTGAGTGAGTAAAGGCCCACCTGCCGGCCATCGCCTGCCCGCCTCAGCTCCCGGTGTCCTGGGGGCTCTGGCTTGGCACCTCCCGTCCCTGAGAGAGAAGCACGCATCTGTTTAGTGCTTACAGCTTCCTCCTCCTGTGGGAAGGGGGTGCAGGAGGTGGACACCAGCTCCCGTTCCTGATCCCCGCGCACTCTCCTCAGCCCTTGCCGGGGGAGGGGGGGTGGGGAGGGGCCCTTGTCTCCAGATCCCCTCGCCTGGTTTTCCCCTTCCCCTCCCCCTCTGACTGCCTTTCTCAGGCTCCTCTTCCTCCCGAGTCCCAGGCTGTCCTCCCCACGCGCCCCCTGGAGCCCCCACCCCACAGCCTGAGGGCCAGCTCAGGCCTCCGCCCTCAACGCACACCCACAAACCAGTGCCTTCCCTGCTGTCCAGTGTCACCTTCCACGCCTGGATACCCAGAGAGCGAGTTTATTCCTTCCAACTGGCGCTTTCTCCTTCCCTTTTTTTTTTTAGGTTCCAACCGGAGGCCACCTGAAGGTTCTCAGGTCCCGGCCCCTGGCCCACAGCCACTGCCCGGCCCAGGCCAGTGCTCTCTGCCCTGGACCACCGCCTGCTCCCTGCAGCCTGTCTCCTGCCACTTCTTTCCCGCCCCCAGCCTCCCCCAACCAGGGCTGTCTAAGGGGACTCAGAGGGGAGCTCTCCACTCAGAGCCTCCACTGCCCTGGAATGCGCCCAAGATCCCCGTGCTCCTCAGGCTGGGCAGCGCCCTCGCTCCTCCAGCTCCATCCCCACGCCTCCTGCGCACGCCAGTCCTAGGATGGGCAGGCTGTCCATCCTCCAATGCTTTGCCCCTGCCCTTCCTTCTGCCAGAACACAGCCCCTTGCCCACCTCCACTCCCAGACTTCCCCCTGGGCTCAGCCATGACACCTGCGGGACACCTGCTCCCCACAGCAGCCGCGTGGGTGCCATTCCTGTGGGCGCTGCCTCTGCAGGCTGCCCACAGGGATCCCAACTCCACCTGAGAGAAGACAGAGCCCGGTCTTCGCCCTGTCTAACCTGCTGTGCCACCCTCAGTCCGGGCCACATTGAGGTAGATCTACACACACCTGTGAGTGAGCAGGTGACTGTGTGGGGTTTGCTGCTCCTTAAGCACATACATTGGCTACCCCTCTGATATGAGGACACCCACTTGACCGCTGATGCGCTTCCCCGAGTGGGAGAGAGGGGGGTGGGCTCGCAGCTTGAGGTCTAGACCCCTCTGGGGCTGACCAGGGCGGGGGCACCACGGCAGTTGCGGTGGGAGAAGGCCACAGCCTGAGCAGGTGCTGCTGGAGTCCTGCTGGGCTCGCTGGCTCGGCCTCCAGCTGCCAGCGTTGCCTCTCTGCCTGGGGAGTCGACTGCACCCCCAGCCCCCTGGGCCCTCAGGTGAGTCGCTCTCAGGAGCTGTGTGTGACCCCACCACTTCCCAGAGCTCCCCAGTGGGACTGGTCTCCCTCCAGGGTCCATGGTGGTCGCCGGCTTGATATCACCGCCTTGGCTGCCTGCCGCCCTCGCCCCATCTCCCAAGTAACCATCCGCACTTGAATTCTTGCCTCGGTGTCTGTTTCCAGAGGAGCCCAGCTCAGATGTGCTCCCAGAGGCTCCCTGGCAAGTGGCCGCTCGTAAACATGTTGGTCCCCTCCCTACCCGCATATCCTGAAAAGTTTCTCTTCTGCCTTCCTCGTCGGGTCACATTCACTCATTCATTCATTCTTTCTTTCAAACCCTCATGGGTCAAGCTGTGGGGACAAAGATGAATCAACAGTCCTGTCCTCAGGGACCAAATCAGAAACTTAATGGGGCAGAGTGCCTGCTTTGTGCTGGACACAGTGGGACACCCTGGGTGGATTCTGTAATAACACGAAATAGCCCGCGCTGACAGCGTGACCGCCTGAGCCGGCACTGCTCTGCACGCGGTCGCCTGCGAACTGACTGGACCCTCCCCACAGCCCTGTGAGTGAAATGGTCCGCATGAGGCCAGCGTTGTGGGTGTCAGAGCCAGCTCTCCACCCAGGCAGCAGGTGAGGCCATCCCTCCACCGATGCTGCAGGATCCCCTTCCATTATGGGTGTCTCACCCTCCAACACCTGCCCCGTGCTGGGCTGTGGGCCCACCCTGCACACGCCGGCTGGATTCTGCCTCTCAACACTGAGGAGGGAGGCTCCTCGGGGAAGAACACCAGGTTTATGTTAAATGTCCAGAATAGCAAAAAGTAGATCAGTGGTTGTCAGGGACTCGGCAAGGGGGCTGATTTGGGAGGTACAGGGTTTATTTTTTGGGGGGGAGGTGACAAAAATGATCTGGAATTAGACTGTCGTGGTGGTTATACAACATTATGAGTATACTAAAAACTGCTGAAAGGTATACTGTAAAATGGTGGAAATGGTGAATTTATCTCAATAAAAAAATTACAAGAAAGCGAGCACCAGGAGGTACACGTCGGGCATGGACATGCGCGTTTGCCGAGATGTGAGAGCCCCTGTTTCCAGCTCAGCATGGAGCCCAGACTCCTCACAAGACTCCAAGGTCCTAGAGGGCAGGCGCCACGCCTGGGGCATCCAGCCGCCGCGGCGATACCGGAGGCCACTCATTCATGCGCACGTCTCACCGGCACTTGGCCCCAAGTTCCATGGCGCCTCACCTTCCCTCCCTGCCTCCTGCCTCTGGTTACAGCCAAGAGTTTCAACCTAATTCATACAAGAATCACTCCCTCTAGGGCGGGCCGGGCATCATTTCTAAAGCTCTTGGGCGTCCAGGGCTCAGGTTCCCTGAGGACAGGGCTGTGACATACCCAGCAAAGGCTTGTTCAATAAATCAATGGATAAAGGTTTTTTTGAGTAAATTAAAGTCCACATAAATCCATCATCTTTTATTTGCTGGATGCAAGCATATACATGGAAGACGAACAATTCCATTTATTGAATTGGGAAAGGGAAAGCCAGTACTTAAAAAAAATAAAATCACTTTTTAAAAGAAAGCCAGCAACTATTAAAATTCCTACGATGTCAGACGCTCCAGGTCAGGGACGAGGGTCGTGCTCACAGGTCCCTGTGCTCGGCTGGAGCGGAGCTCAAGGCAGAGCCGGCCCATTTTATGGACGGGAGAGCTGAGACCAGCTGGGGGAAGAGATCCATTCAAGCAAAGGTTGCGCTGGCAAGAGGGTGGGGCTGTTCCAGGAGCTGGGCCAGGCCTTCACATGCACTTTTTGCACTCACAACCACCTTTGGAGGACGGAACCTCATCGCTCATGCGCAGACAAGAACACAGAAGCTCAGAGAGCGTCAGTGACCAGCACACAGCTGGCAAGAGCCAGAGCCAGAGCCAGAGCCAGGCCCGGCCTCCAGGTCCTCCTACTCGCAGACCAGGCAAGTGGCTCAAAGATGACAGGACAGAAGTCCTGCCTCCCGCAAATGATGAACATCTGATACCCCGGTACCCCAATCCATGGTGACATTAAGGACCAACTCAGCACTGACACAGCCCACAAAGCAAGAGCTATTCAAAGTGACATGGCCCATGTTTGACGCCCACAGCCCCTCCTCAGGGCTCACTCTGTGCAAAGATGGAGCTGTGGGGTTCACACTCTTTCCCGAGGAGCCTGGTGCCCGAGGAGAAGGCAGGTCCCCAGGGGTGGCCTCACCCGCTGCACCCATCCTCGGCGATATAGGCCTCTAGGGGCCTCATCTTCTGCTTTCTCCAAACTTGTCACAACCCAGAAAAAAATCGGGTTAGCCCCAGTGATCGGAACCTTCGTAAGGTCCCAGAGATTGTGTCCTTATGAAATGGCAGCTGCTAAAACACTCGGGGGGGCCTTTGAGCTGCTGCTCACCCCGTCCGGGCACCCCCGGGTCTGCATTAGCCCATTGGTGAGCTCACAAGCATCCCGAGGACCAAGAGGGAGCGCTGGGAGTGACACCTGCTCGTTCATCGCACAGAACCTCGGACACCCCTGCCCCACCCAACCACAGCCGTCAGAGTCCCATCACCCCACCTCCAAACCCTCTCAGACTGGACCAGGGCTGCCTCTCCTTCACCCCGCATCCAGGCCACATCCAGGCTCCTCCATCACTATTTCTCCTGGACCCAAGCAACAGCCCCCTCAGGGGGGAGCCAGCCTCTGCAGTGTCAATGAGGCCACACCATGCCCTTGCTCCAAATCCTCCTCTAGTTGCATATGAAGAGAAAACCCAGCCCTTTCCCCAGCCTCCAGGGCCCCTGAGCCTGCGTGGTCTGGCCACGCCCGTCCCCTGGGACTCCCGCCTCCTGTCCTTCACCCAGCAGCCAGCCCTTCACGCACCCAGAGGGCTTCCAGTTCCTGCCTGAGGAACTTGCACTTGCTGCTCCCTCCGCTGAGAACGACCTTCCCCCAGACCACATCCTTCAGCCGGCTCTCGGCTGACAGGTCATCTCCTGTCCCTGGACCATGCAACGCAGTGACCCCGCAATTACCCCCATCACAGCGCATCATTTCATTACCTTGGGGCACACATTGCCTTCTATTTTCCCGGTGATATCTGTGGTCTGTTCTTCTGTCCCAGCCCCCCACCTGCCCTGGCCTGTCTGTGCACGCAGAGAGCAAGCTACCACCTCCATGGCCGCAGGGACCCTGCTGGCCTGTTCCCCACGGCATTCCTAGACCCTAGCCAGTGTCTGGCAATGGGAGACAGTAAAAAACCTTTGCAAAAGGAATGAATTAGCAGTGACTGGGGACCCATGACATGCCAGGCAGGTGCTAAGGAGCTGGGGCTGTAAGTGGGCAGGCAGACACATGGTCATTGTCTGCCTCTAGCAAAGGACCAGGCATAAGTCAAGTCACTAATCAGATATT
Source organism: Myotis myotis (assembly GCF_014108235.1). Lineage (NCBI taxonomy): Eukaryota > Metazoa > Chordata > Mammalia > Chiroptera > Vespertilionidae > Myotis > Myotis myotis. Next base: position 217,594,764 of record NW_023416313.1, on the reverse strand, counting down.
GCGTGGGCGGGATGACTGCTATGGAGGCAAAGGAAAGTTCAGAGTGTGTGCGTGTGTGTGCGTGTGTGTGTGTGTGTGTGTGTGTGTGTGTGTGTGTATGGAGGGTGGTGTGGTTTAAAATGTTCACAGATTCCCTGGCTCCTCTCTCAAGGGGTGGAATTGCATTCCCGCTCCTGCAACGTCGGGGCCTCGGCCATTGATTCCGAGGAATGGAGCGCAGCAGCAGTGATGCTGCGTGACCTCCTCAGCGGCATCATCCACGGGCACGGCTCCCGCCTGCTCCTCCGCCTCGCTTAGGCAAAAGGAACCTCCTTCAATGAGCACTTAAAGAGCCCGTGTCACATTTTTTTTAAAAAAAGATGTTTTTGTTGAGTTCAGAGAGGAAGGGAGAGGGGGAGAGATAGAAACATCAATGATGAGAGAGAATCACTCATCGGCCGCCTCCTGCACACCCGGTACTAGGGATCGAACGCGCAACCTGGGCATGTGTCCTGACCGGGAATTGAACCGTGACCTCCTGGTCCATAGGTCGATGCTCAACCACTGAGCCGCACCAGCCGGGCTCCCTCCCTAGTTTTGGTATTGCTTAAGCCCCGTCAAGATGGGTTCCTGCTACTAGAAAAGTCCTGCCATAGGACCAAATACGTGTGCTATCCCCTCACCCAGAAGTGCCCTCATGCCCAAAGCTCAACATAGGTGGCGGCCCCCTCCCAGGCACGCCCTGCCCGCCTCCCCTTCTCTGCAGCCCCTTCCTGGCTTCCTAATGGATGGTCTGGGACCGAATTATCTCAAGATTCCCTCCAGTCTGGTAGCTCATCCCGCATCCCCGCACTCAGAAAAGTTGATGTTTCTGAAACAGATGTGCAGAATCACGCCATTTCCCTGCTTAACACTTTTGTGGGCTGATCACAGTCTACAGCGGTTTCCTAAAGGAGGGGCCACTGGTCCTTGAGCTCAGTGAGCTGGTTTTCCATGGCACAGGGAGCCAAGGGCACAGTGAAACATAGAACAAGAAATTCGGCCCTTCTGATTCTCTTACAAACCTTCTGATTTCTTTCTAGAGAAGAATCTCCGCATGGAACTACCGTGGCTCTGACACCTCACTACCACTCGCTTTGTTTCCATTACACATATTTATTTATTTTTAATTGATTTTAGAGAGAGAGGAAAGAAGAGGGAGAGAGAGACAGAGAAACATCGATGTGAGAGAGAAACATCGATCAGCTGCCTCCTGTATGCACCCCGACCAGGGATGGAACTCGAAACCCAGGCACAGGCCCGGACCAGGAATTGAACCTATGACCCTTTGGTGCACAGGATGACGCTCCCAACCACAGCCGGGACTCATTACATTTATTTTTATGGTCACCTTCATTTACGCAAGGGATACTGGTCTTTCAATGACAGTCGTTATGTCAAGTTTTCTTTGGAAATTAATTTGCATAACCACAAAAGTGAGTCTTTTTAAAGAAAAAAGGGCAACTATCAGGAGGTATTTGGATATGGTGAATGACGTTTGGCAAACAAGGATTCACAGGATGAAATCAGCCATATATGCTAATACAGTCCGCCCCTTGACCAGTCCTTTAAACCTACTGAAGGGCTGTGACGCCCAAGGTGAGTCTCTCAGAGTCACACCTCCAGCCTTTGCCCATGCCGTTCCTTCTGCCCGGATGCCCTTTCCCCACAACCTCCGTCTCAACCCAGAGCAATCCCATTCATTCTTCAAGGCCCAGGTCAGTGTCACTGTTTACTGTGGCCAACGGCTCAAGGATTCCAGGTGCACCCGGAGAGCTACCGCTATGCTCACTCGGGCCACCCATTGTAGGCGGCTGATAGGGGGCCTTCCCTTGAGCTGAGAGATCCCAGAAGACCGGCTTGGTCTCTCACTGTGTCTGGCGCAGAATTTCAATGAAATGAATGGAAGGGCCTCGAACTGGGGCTGTGGGTCCATCAGACACAAGCACCCCTGCAGACAGCACAGGCCTGGAGCCCCAGCAGTGGGAGGAGGGAAATTCTACAGGCAGGGGGCAGAGTGATCTGCAAGGCCAGGTGCCTGAGTCTGGGCCCCACAAGACAGCTCAGGGATTCCTTCAGGTGAGAAGAGGAGTGAGCATCCTGGGGAGGAAGAATCCTGCACAGGCTCCTAACCACCTGGCACTTGTTATAATGCTACTTCCTTAAGCCCCACCCCAATGACTCTGAGTTGGTGGGTATGAAGTGGGTCCCTGAAGCTTCACTTTTTTTTTTGTTACTCCTCACCCGAGGGTACTTCCCCTATTGATTCTTAGAGAGAGTGGAAGGGAGGAGGAGAGACTCGGAGAGAGAAACATTGATATGAAAGAGACACATCGATTGGCTGCCTCCCGCACGTCCTGACCGGGGCCAGGGATCAAGCCTGCAACCCTTCAGTCCGTGGGCCGACACTCTCACCACTGAACAACCCGGCTAGGACCCTGAGCTGCACTTACAATAAATGCCTCAGGCAAGGTTGAGGACCCCACTCAGGCAAGCACTGGCCATGGTGTCAGGGAAGCATGGAGACAGGTAGGGGCCCAGCAGACAAAACACAGAAATGCCCGTGACTGCGAAGAGCCTCCAGAACATTGCATCACTGCCTGGACCCCGAGAGCCTGGACTCACAGCCGACCAGAGAGCAAAGCGCCACCAGGATTATTTAAAATATGTCCCAGTAACTCAGAGGTGTGTTTACCAGAAGAGATCCACACAGGATCGCAGGCATTCTAGAGCCAACGGGAACGATCAATCAGAATGTAGACTCTCTCATCAGAGACCTTGTCCACGGGCGACTGTAGGCAGAGAACTTAACCCCCAGAGGTCAGGACCGAGGCCCTTTCTGAGTAAAGAACCCCTCCTTTGTTTGAATGACCAGGAAGTCAAATTGTTCATGGATGAAATCAAAGCAAACGAGGGGGGGAGGGGCCGGGGGGGCGGGGTAGCAGAGGTCACTGCGAGTGGCTGAAAGGCATCCAGGTCACTGTGCTCCCAGAGCCTTCACTTCAGTTCTACACTAATTGCCTCCTTAAACCAGAATTAAAGGCGAAAAAGGAGACCTTGTGCGTGGGTGGGATATACAAGACCAGTGCCCTGGGCCTGCCAGGCCGAGTCACTCATCAAATGGAGACGGACTTTTATCTGATTAGCTGATGGAGAAATCCTCCATCGCAGGACGTTCTGTGGGGACGGCGTTTTGCAGACTGCAGGGAGAACTTGGGCCTTGGCTTCCCTCCTGCTCGGCCAGTGGAAAATTACCAAGGAGGCCAGGCTGCCCTCTGCCATGCGCAGGTTCTCCCTGGGCCCCTAAAACACACGGAGGAACCGGAAACACGCCAGCCTCTACTTACCTGGGGCGGAGAGGAGTCTGGGAGGCGGTGGGGGTGGGGGTGGCGGGGGCAGCGGGGGAGGGGGCCGGCACTGGCAGATGTGTTGACAGCTGTCAGTCACCTTGGAGCAGGACTTCTGGGGCTCGCCCTGCGTCACCTGCAGAAATGGGCACATGTGCCCAAGAGAAGACAATGAGGCCACTGGGAGCCGAACTGGGCCGACCCCACCCACTGCCCGCCAGGCTGGAACTCGGGTTCTTCCCAGAGGCCAGGGCTGGAAGAACAGGCAGAAGTGGCGTTGGCTCACAGAGAATAAGCGGGAGGCTGGCTTGTCGGGTTTGGTGACTAAGGTTTTATTTCCAGCTCTGCCAGGGACCAGCGATGAGGCCGTCACAGGTGGCCTCAGTATGATTAAGAGGGTGGATAAGACCTTGCAGGTCAACTCCTAGAATCTCCCCATCAGACAGATGAGGGGCCTGAGGCCCAGGAGAAGTGGCTGCCCAAGGTCCTCTCACCAAAGAGGACAGGATACCGATTCTACGCCCTCAGTAAGCGGCCCAGCCACTTCTCCAGGCTTTCTTGCAACGGAACAAGGCCAAGCTGTCACTTTCTCTCCGGCCACAGCCCCTGACAGCCTTGCTGGATGGCCAAGGCCCTCTGTCTCGGGGGAGGAACCTTCCTCAGCCAGGCGTCTGCTCTGGTGGCCCACATGACCAAGGGGAGCCCAAGGGTTCTTGCGTGAAACATACCCGCCCAGGACACTTATATCCCTCAACTCCACACCCGCCCCCCCCCCCCCCCCCCCCCGCACCGCCAAATGCCTGCCCACAGCAAAGGGGATCAGGGCCACAGGGTTCTGCCTCACCCTGTGCTCTCACCCTCAGCTCTGCCCTCAGTGCCCTTCTTCCAATCCGGGCCCTGGCCACCCACCTCCCTTTTCACATGCTGCTCCAGTGGCCCAGAAGGTTCTCCCACCCCTTTACCCCGCTCGCCTGTTCCTCAGCGTGGCTCGCACCTCCTCAGGGAAGGGCCTCGGACCTCCCTCACCTGGTCAGATCTCCTTTTAATAGGCGCTTCTGGCCCAGGTTCCACTCTGGGGGGCAGAAATGTGGGGGATTCCCTGGTTCTTGTCTGTCTACACCGTCGGACTAGAGATCTATGGGGCGGGGGCCAGGCCTCGTCTCTCACTATCATAACCTGGCTAAAGAATGCCAGCCATTTAATAAATACTTGGCGAATGAATGAATGAATGAATGAACAAATGAATGACTGAATAAATATTAAACACGGGACCAGAATCCAGCCCTCTTGAATCCTGGTCGGGTGTTTTTTGATGTCAGTGTCAGTTTCCTCCCGGTAAACGAGGCAGAGTGGCGGCTCCCAACCCCGACTGCCCATCAGCACCTCCAGGCAGTTTTAAAAACACTCCCATCTGAGCCTTACCCACGGCCAGTTACAGCAGAGTTGCTGCAGGTGCAGCCAGGCACGCGTATTTTGTTTAGCTCCCCAGGTTAAACTTCTAACTGCCCGCGTCCCTCCCTGCTGCAGGGTGCGTGAACCCCCGAGGCCCGTCCCAGGGAACAAGCGGACTTACAGGCATGAAGGAAAAAGGAGGTGGTCACCCCACCACCACCACCACCACATCAATAATGCTCACGGTGAATTTCTCTGGCTGTCATCTTGAGTGAGCAGAAACCTAGAACCCCAATTTCCCTGGGACCAGCCGCGCACCCGCTGCCTTAGGCCGGTGCAGACACTTCGCTGCCATGTCCCAGGCCCAGCGGAGAGGGTCCGCAGGACTGGGATGCTCTTAGCTTTGGCAGAGGTGAACAGGCTGGAGTGACAGCAGGAGGTGAGCTGATTTACAGCCCAGACAACATCTGTGAGGCCAGGCCGCTCCTGCTCACCACCTTTTAGTGTTTTTAAGGATCCACTGAGGTTCAGACTCTGGAAGGCAATGTTGTCTCCCACTGGGAAGCGCATATCCTCAAGGGTGAGCCTTTTCTCAGTTATTTTACGGGGATGATGAACTCTTTACAGGCCCCCTCCCACCCCTGCCCCGCCTTCCCACCAGTGCAGCCCAGTTCTCCCATCGCCCCTGAGCCTGTCCTCTGGATCCCACCTTCTAGGACTACGGGGGTTGCTCGAGAACCTCTACCAAGTGTGTGAACTTCAAGCAACGGATGCCATTGCCAAAGCAATTACTTTTCCACTCTCCAAAGTGCAATTTACGCGGCAGAGTTCAAGAGCAGCACGTCTGTTTAACCTGGCCCAACACACTGACCTAGTTTTGGGAGAGGACATAAGGGCACAGATGTGTAAGTGTTTAATGCGATGACATTATAGGCAGGGAAAGCAGGGCCAAGTTTCCAGGGTGAAGGGGGAGGAGGCCTTTTAGGAAGCTGTGGTGTCTCGGACAATGGTCCCACTGGGAAGGGGCTGGCACAACCGCTTAACCCACCCTCATCACCAGAGCATCCAGGCTGGGCTGGCTGGCCCTCTCCCTGAGGGTGGGCCCTGCTTGGGCGCCGCTCTGGAGTTTGGTCCAGTGCAAACCAGTGGCCGCTGAGCCTCTTGCCACAGACAATTGGCTACTCAAACCCTTTATCTACCTGCCAACTTCTATTCATCCTTGAAACCCAGTTCCAGCACAGCCTTCTCGGGTAAGCCACCCCAACCCCAGGACGCCCCAGATTAGACCCACCTGCCCGGGGATGCTTCTTCCCTTGTAAGTCCTTCTCTTTGGGGGCATCATCCCCACTGCTTTATAATGTTTGCCCCCCCTCCCCCAATACCTCCCCCTACTAAAGCTGGCAGGTAAATGAGTCTGTGCTTTATTAATCCTGATCAAGTGTGACTTCCTGAGCCCTACTGTGTGTCAGCCACGGGAGACAGTTGTCATTTCACCATGAGGATAACCGGGAGAGGCAGGTGCTACCATCCACTCTTAGTGGGTGGGACGGCAGGATCAGTAAGTAATTGACTGGAGTGGCACAGGGCCTGGCATTCGGTCAGTGCTCAGTGAAAAGATGTGTTGGGAGATGATCCGCCCACCAGTGTAGAAACACAGGATCTACCCCATCCCCCAATCTGGGTCCACTTTGGGTTCTGTGGTTTAGTGGTGTGGCATTTAGACAAGCTCCTTAGTGCTGGGAGCTTGTCTCAATACCTGGCTTGGTTGGTTTACACCTTAGGGAGTCCCACAAGGAGAAGAAACTTGCCCTGAAGTCACCTACTCGTAGCTGGACTTGACCAAGAAGGAGCAGAGGCCCAGAGAGGTCAATGACTCGCCTAAAGCCCCCAGAGCGAAAGCTGGCATCACTGCTTCCTAGGACGAGTGTTTATTCCACTTTTGCCATCACCTGCCTTCCCTCCCCTGCTCAGCACTGTTCTCCTGGGGCCAGAGTCCTGAGGCACAGGGAGGTCCTGCAGCCACTGTGGCACCTGTCACTGGGGTCTGGGGGACAAGGTGCTCCATGGCTGCCAGTCCCCACTCCTGGCCAATCAATACAGCTTTTTGGTCCAGGGGGTATTGCCTCCTAAATAGTCATTGAATCCATCCACATCTCTCCCTTATCACCCTAACGAGGACACCATCATCTCCCTGCTGGGCAGCCCCGGCCTCTCACGGAGAGTTGCTATGCAAAATATAGGACACCCTGTTAAATTTTAGATAAACAAACACGAATTTTTTTAGTATAAGTATGTCCCAAATATTATATGGGGTACACTTATGCTGAAGAACAATTTGTGGTTTACTTGAAATCCAAATTTAACTGGATGCCCTGTGTTTTTATTTGCTCAGTCTGGCAGCACTACCCCCACCAGCCTCTTTTGACCCTTGCCTTGACCCCCTTTTCGAATCCACCCTTCCTGCTGGAGCTGGACAGAGACTCTGAAATGCCAATCTGAGATTGCCATCTCTTGCTTAAAATCTTGAGAATCCCTGAAGCCCCCAGGATCAAGTCCAAACTGCAAGATACAATGTTAGTAACTCAAAGCAGTGGCCTCACCCTCTCTCCTCAGGCCTTGGGGACTGTTGCCTCCGCCTGCACACCCCGCCCACGCTTGCCCCCGACTCCGACTCCTTCTTGTGCATGTCTCCGCTGAGCACTACATGGGTGCCTTCCACCAGATCCCATCTCTGAGCGTTTTGCTCCTGTGGCGCTATCTTGCCTCTAATTACTTGTTTAATTACCTCTCCACTGCCAGACTGTTGATGCCATGAGGACTGGGACCACGAGGTCTCTTGCACTTGACATAGGGCCTGGCAAACAGTAGGTGCTCAGTAAATGCTGCTGAATACATAAGTGAAGCTGTAGTGACTGCCATAGGGGGAGGTCAGCATTGCTTGGGCCTGAGGGTGGCACTGGGTCAGCCCTGGGAGACCCGCGGGCTCGAATCCGAGCCTGTCTCCCCGAGGATGGCTTTAGGAAGACACCCACAAAGACGATGGCTTCTGGCATCTTTTATGGTGACAGGCCAGCACCACGGTAACTTGATGAGACACACTCCTGTCACACCTAATAAATTTGCCAGCCTGTCATCCTCTTCGCTTGCAAAAAAGGAATCATCTGGAAGTGAACTTAGAAGAACCCTAAATCACAGAAGCTCAAAAGCTCAATTCCAGACACATTAAGGAGAAAAAGGGGGAGGCTCGCGGATGCCCCCACACCAACCTTGCGGCACTTTAAATGTCATCTGACTTTAACGATTAAGTTTCTGATCACAGGCAGAGGCTTCGGGCTGACTTCAAGGCAGGAGCTTGGTGCTTTGGGGAACACGGGTCTCTCGCTTCACCATTTATCCCATTAATTAGAGGACTTTGTGAGGTCGGTCTCACCCGTCCAAATGCTCACAACTTCGGGGGAGTCTTCTGGCAAAATGCTCATGAGAGCACAGAGTGGAGTTCTCTACCTCCGAGAAACTCCTAGACAGATTTCAGTCTCTCCACTTAAAGGGACATACATGGCTTCATGCACTTCCGTTTTTCCTCTTCTCCCTTCTGTTCCTCCGGATTCAGCTCTTTTACTTAAAAAACAGACCTATCCATTCCAAAGCCCTTTTCCCTTGGCTTTTCAGTCCTTATCGTTTGTAGATTAATTTTCCCAGAGCTTCCAGCCAAGATTTTATCCATGCTACTTGTCTAGAGGATTCCTTTTCTAATTGATTTGCACAAAAATTGATTTGTATTGAGTAACAGCATCTGCAACACACACACACACACACACACACACACACACACGCTTGTGTAAGTACTGTCTGGCTGAAGGACACTGTTAAAAAACCAGGCTGTTTTCACAAAATGATTTCTTATGGTGGTAGTGGTGGCGGGGTGATAGGGAGATGGTGGGGAGTTGGGGGGGAGTTGGTGGTGGTGATGGGGATCTCCTGTTTCTACCCAGCAGAATTCTAGTCTCAGAGACAGACAGCATCATTGTGTGGCTCTCCAACCAGCTGAAAAGTCCTATGGAAAACGGTAAGCAAACAAATGTAAAAACAAAGTGAACTTCCTGCCTGAGGTTCAACTAAAAGCTGAACAAGGGAAGCTGGTCCCCAACCACCTGAGTGTTTCAAAGTGACAAAACCCTGCATCCTGAGGAGGCAGAACTGAGTTTAATAACTGCAGTTTCACACATTAAACAAAGCTGTCAATTCCGAAAGGAAAACAATGGTGAGTGAGGCAGAGGCAAGCCAGAGACGAGCAGAAGGCAGGCCTGGCGCTGGGGTGGGTGGTGGATCCTGGTCGACCCGCCCACTCAGCCAGCAAGCCGGGCCCAGCTTCAGAGGCCCTGGTTCTCTCCCAGTGCTCACTCAGCCACCATCCACGCAGGACTGACTGAGCTGGTTCCCAGCAGGGCCCCATAACTTGGCACAGCTCATGGACCACGGCAGACTGACAAGCAGTCTCGCCCATCCCTTCCTCTGTGGACTGTCACCCCTTACTCAGATAACCATCTGAATAACCCCAAAACCCCAAATGCCACCGGAAGTGAAGCTGCAAATACCCAGAGTGGGGCATTTAAATGCCCAAAACAGTAAAAATGTCCTCCAGCACCTGCTGAACCACTAACAACTCAAAAAGGTGGAACAGACTATGAAGTGATCAAGAGCACCCGGCCAGCCAGGTAGAAGAGCAGCATCACTATCATTAATATCAATAATGGCTGCAGCAGCTACAAAGGGTGTTTGTCATGGTCTGGGCACTGTGCTACGTAGTCTCTCTGTGTTTTATCTCATCAAGTACTTGTAGTAGCACAGTCAGGAAGGAGAAACCACAGAGCAGAGAGGCTAGGTCAGCCGTGGGCAAACTACGGCCCGCGGGCCTGATCCGGCCCGTTTGAAATGAATAAAACTAAACAAAAAAAAGACCGTACCCTTTTATGTAATGATGTTTACTTTGAATTTATATTAGTTCACACAAACACTCCATCCATGCTTTTGTTCCGGCCCTCCGGTCCAGTTGAAGAACCCATTGTGGCCCTCGAGTCAAAAAGTTTGCCCACCCCTGGGTTAGGTGCACGGCCTAAAGTTGCCCAACTGGTACGGGGCAGGGCTGGGCCTCAAAATTCAAAGCGGACAACAAAGTCCACCTCTTCACCACTCCACTGTACCACTGACGGAGTACGTTCTGGGAGGTTCTAGGAACCATCCCATCAAACGCTCTCTCTCTGATCTTAATAGAGTTAACTCCAGCTGGTGGCTGCCTGGCCCCTGCCCAGGGACCCAGGGCAAAGATTCCATCCTCAGGCAAACCTTACAGACGGACAGTTATTTCCTACGTTCTCCATGAGTGGACACCACGTACACTCCGGCCACATCCCCAACTCCACTCCCTACACCGAACACAGCCTCTCCTGTGTTGAAGTCCAGCTTAAGGCTAATTGGAAGCTGACTAGAGGGAGATAAAAGATGTATATTCTTGGGATCCTTTCCTTTTAAGTTCGCAAAAGCTGGAAAGTTTCTTTCCTGGCATTTCTGCAATCAGATGTCATCACTAAGAAGGCATTCCCTAAGCCCTTCCTGTTCCCAGGCCCTGTCCTGTGGTCTTAGGCCACAACTGAAGCCTCCTTATGGAGTTTCTTAGCTCTTCCAGGCCAGAGGATGGGGAGGCCCTAGCATCTTTTCTTTACATAAACTCTCCCCAGGACCAGCCAGCGGGGGCGGCTGCAGGAAGCTGGGGTCCGAGAGTGAAGTGACACCCCGCCCCCACCGGGTCTCTCCCAGGAGGTCTCCAAACCGGTGCAGCCCGGCAACCCGCGCCACCGCTCACCTGCACGAAGCCCCAGAGCGGGTGGAGCGCGCAGTGCAGCAGCAGTGAGGGCCAGCAGCAGCCGCGGCGCAGCACCAGGTCCCGGAGCAGCATCTCGACCCGCGGCACCCGCTCTCGGGGCGAACTGTCAGGGGAGCAAAGCTCGGGTCAGGCGGGCGCCGCGGGCGCGGGCACCATCGCGGTCGCGCACCCGAACACGTAGCGGTCCGGGTTGGGCAGGCACGCCCCGCAGCCTGGGGCCCCCTCGTAAATCCAGCTGCCCCTTCACTCTAGTTTGCACATTCGAAGACCCTTCGCGCACACTCACAGACGCCGGCATCCCAGAACTCACACTCTCTCCTGGCGCACATTCCCAGAACCCTGCGGGAATACTTTGGCCCCCGTGCACCTGCCCAGTACCCTGCGTGCACACCTCGGCCCTGTGCACACCTCCGCACACCGCCAAGCACACGACACAGCCCCGCGCATCACCCCCGAAACAGCCAGCCTCAACTCGCTCCCACAGTTGAAACATTTTCAAACCGGGCGGGCACCACTCACCCGGGGTGCACACCCACAGACACCGCCGTGCACACCCGCCGGCCCCTGCCTGCACACTCGCTGACCCTGCGTGCACAACGCCAGGAAACACACGCTGCGCGCACCCTCCTCGCCCCGCCGGCTCTCACTGCGCACACTGCAACCTATGCACTTCCGTGCGCACCCCATTCACCCAGGCGCGCTCTCCCGAGCCCCGCCTCCCGCCCCAGAGCGCCAGCTCCCCCCAGGTCTCCATCTTCCGCCCCATCCCTCGGGCCTCACGCCACCTTGCCTGGGGGCCGTCCCAGCCGATCCACGGCGCGCCGAAGGGAGGTCGCACTCCCCCCGCGGCAGACTGTTCCGGAGCCGCCAGACGGCCCCCATTTAAAGCCAGCCGCCTCCCCAGTCCCCCGCCCTCTAGGCGGAGCCTCGGTCCTCACCCTGGCGACTGCGCGGGCGCCTGGGGGCTTCGCGTGCCGGGGAAGAGCGCCGGATCCCGGAGCAAAAGTTTGCGCGCGGCTTGGGCCTCCGGGGCTCCTGAGCTGGGGTCCCGGGCGCGGCGCACTCGCGCCGGGTGGCTCCCCGCTGCGCCTGGCAGCGCGCAGGGCGGGCGGGGCGGCCCCCGGCGTCCAGGGCCGGGCGGGCTGCCCAGGCGGAGGCGAGGGCGGGGAAAGTCTCCTCCAGGCCCCCGGGACCAGGAGGCCAGTGCCCTTCCCTGGTCCCCGCCCTCCGGTGGCACCGCGCGGCTGCCCGGGGCGCGGGCGTGCTGAGCTCTCCGCGTCCGTCTCGCCTGCCCGCGAGAGGAAGCAGCGAGAGCCACTGGCTGGGAGCGCCCGCTCGGGCAGCAGGGCCGCGGGCGGAGGCGAAATAAATAATGCACGAAAAAGGAAAACAGACGTGAGCCTCGCCCGCCTCCCGCCCGGGCTGCGCTCCCGCCCGCGCTCCCCGCCGCCGCCGCCAGCGCCGCTGCAGTGATTCCTAGTCTCCATCTAGCGAGGCTATTGTGTACTGGGCGCTTAATCACTTATTCATCCACCCGCGAGGCCGAGGACTCCCAGCTCCACGGGGACTTGCTCCTTGCTTGCCCTCCCCCAAGTTTCTCCGAGGCGTTGGGAAGCGGGTGAGGGCTGATTCGTGGAGACCCCTTTTTGCGCTCGGTCCTTAAGGACTCCCTCCCCTCCCCGCCCCATTCGGATGGGACGGGAGTCCCCTCTCCTCCTCCTCCGCCCCCCCCGCCCCCCCCCCCCCCCCCCCCACTCCGTGGCCGCGCCCCGGGTGCAGGGCCCAGGGCCTGTCTCCCTTCCGCGGTCCCGGTTTAGCGACCTCTCCCACCACAGCGCTGCGTCTTGGAAGGAGTTGCCTGGGGCCCCGGGGGAGGAAGATCTCTGCTTTTTCTCAACCATCTCAAACTCCTCTTTTTGAGGCAAGATTATCAACAAGTCGTCGCCAAGTAGCCCGGCATGTTTTGTTCAAACAAGCTGCCCCTGGCCCGCAGGCCACACCGCAGGTACGTGAAGCCGCTCTGCTCTTCCGGTGGAAGCGCGTGGCCAGCGCTTGGACTGATGGACTGGGCTTCCAGAAGGGCTCCCAGGGCATGGACCATCCTAGTTTAGGTATCAGGGGTTCAGGACAGAGCGGAGCTGACACCATAGCTCACCCATGGAAGGGACATGTTCTTTGTTTCTTTGCCCAGTCTCTATGGGCCCTGAAGTCACCCCTTAAAACACATACTCTGTCTGCTCTGCACATGAACTTTCAGACCAATTTCCCAGTGGCCGCCTTTATGTGGAGGGCTGCCCTGAGGCTCCTCTCCATCTAAGCTCTGCAGAGACTCATCTGAGCCGGGGCGATGCTGGGGACAAGCATGCATGGGCCCTGTCCCTTCCCTCCAGGAACTTGGGATCTGATCTGGGAGACAGATAAGACCAGCGGCTCCACTGTCCACTGGCATTCCACTCCCCGCTGCGTGAGAAAGGGACACCTGCGCTGTAAGGGGGACAGAGGAAGGAAGACTGGAGGGAGGGTCCCTAAAGGTTTCCAGGACCAGGTGACCTGCTGGGAGTGGGGGTGTATTTCAAGTATTGGGCAGAGAGGTGCAGATTTTTGTTCATTCACTCACTCATTCACTCTTTCATTTCATGCAGAGTGTCGGTGAGCACCTGCCAAGGGCCAGACATTGCATTGGCTGCTGGGTTCACCACAGTGGACAAATCAGGTCTTGTCGCTGCCCTGAGCGGGCCAGGCTTGAGGGAGGGGAGCTGGGAAGAAAACATGGGGGTGGGGGGGTGGAGGCTTCCTAGATTACTTTCTCTCACCAAGAGTTTGAAATAGGAGAATGAGGCACAAAATTGAGCCCTATTGGCCAGCTGAGGTCAAAGTAACACTGAGTATGTTAATGCCTTTGCCACTGTGGCCAGGCAGGAAAAGCTGGTCAGTATACAACGTCCATCTTTAAGTATGACACCAGCCCCTCATGCTTATTCATGCAGCTCTTTGCCACTTAAAAATGCTCTTTTTAAAAATATTTATTTTTATTGATTTCAGAGAGGAAGGGAGAAGGAGAGAGAGAGATAACAACATCAACAATGAGAGAATCATTGATGGGCTGCCTCCTGCAGTCCCCCTACTGGGGATCAAACCTGCAACCTGGGCTTGTGCCCTGACTGGGAATAGAGCCCCGACCTCCTGGTCAACAACTGAGACACTCCAGCAGGGCCACTTAAAAATGTCCTTTACATTTTAATCCACTTCTCACAACTCTGTGAGGTAAATGTAATTGCCCCATTTGACAAGGCCAGGGATGTGACAGTCGCTCACCTGGGATTCAGAAGTACTGGCCCCCAGATAGAGGTCCAATATTTTGGAAGAGCCTGGGCAGGTGTCGTGCTTTGGAAAGCCTGCATTATCCATTCTGGCCTCCAATATTCCATACTTGACCCAATCTACATACCTCTTGAGTGTCACCTGACCCTCCTAACACCATGGAACATCGCAGCCTTTCTTAGGGTGAACACTAGGCTCTGTCATGGGTCCCCTCATGCCACGGCAGGACCCAGGGAGACTCTGGCTCCTCTCACCCCTTCTGGACTCATATGGCAGCCCACACCATGGTACCTGGCATCTGCCTACAGGGGCCAGGAAACTCTACTCAGAAATGCAGGGGAGTTAAACCTTGGGGCAAATTTTGACCCGTGAAAAACAAGAGCTGGGAGGGGCCCAGCATATGGATAGCAGGGGTTCCACTTGGCCTGTCCGGAGATATCTAATAGGAATGAATGAGCAACTGGCAGTATTTTTTTCTGAAGAGATGGCCAGCTTGGCAACATACAACTTTGTGTTTGCTTTCCTCTTTCCTTGCTTCACTTCCTTTTCCCCCTTATTGTTGTGGCCCTAGGGTTGTATCCCTCAATGAAGTGTTAGCAAGCAAGCATTGCTTCATGCTCTGCTCCCCAGGAACCAGGGGCAATCGGTGTTGCCGTTCTTAAGTTAGATCCAAATATCATAGGAGGGTGTGAGCGACTCTAAGTAATGCAAGGGGTGGACTGTATTGGAGCCCATTCGTGTACTTTCTCAGATTTGCTTGGCTCCGTCTGCCTCTTCATGTTGCTCAATGGAGTGGACAGCCGTCACCACCATTGTCCCGTCTCCTCAACCACTGGTATCGCAGCCTCCCCCAGGGTGAGACCTGAGTTTCAGTGAGGCCTCCATGGTTCCCACCTTGGCAGAGACCCCAACTGCAGTGGGCCCAAGCCCAGTCTGACCATACTAACCACAGAGATGTTGGCTTCTACCGCCAGTCCCATACTCAAGTGAAGTCCCACACTATAGAGCGTGCGATTTGATTCCCCCAGCAACTGTCTGTAGAGGCCAACCTGAACATGTGGGGAGTTAAGTCCTGTGGTATGAATTTTGATCAACAAGAGAAAAGGGTCTGAAAGATCTGGTAGGTAATCCATCTTCCTTTCTCCATCCATATGGCTTATTCAAATCTGTCCTGTGTGTCTGAGCAATGGACGGTGCTCCCTGGCAAAGCTGGGGCCTGCTCAGTAAGCATACCACACTTCCTTCCCTCCCTGCCTCCCTGCCTATTTCCCCTCCCTCCTTCTGAACCTGGGATTGCATCCCCCAAAATGTGTAATTACTTACCCTTTGCTTCGGGCTCCCTTTTTGGGGGATCCTAGGCTTAGAAAGTTCTTAGATGTTTCATGGGCTCTAGAAGTTACGGCCAAGTTCCTGAAATGAAGTGGGACACCATGGCAGCCAGGATACTTCCTGTCTGAAACATCTGTACAGCTGCAGCGGGTTAAAAGTGGTGGTTCCTTAAGCGATGGATGACTTTCCTCAGGCCTCCATTTTTCTACGAGAACAGGCACGTTCAGGTGGGAAGAGCTCCCGCTGGTCCAGACCACAAGCTCTTGCCTGGCAGGCATGGCTCAGTGGTTGAGCGTCAACCTATGAACCAGGAGGTCACGGTTCGATTCCCGGTCAGGGTACATGCCCGGGTTATGGGCTTGATCCCCAGTAGGAGATGTGCAGGAGGCAGCTGATCGATGATTCTCTCTCATCATTGATGTTTCTATCTCTCTCCCTCTCCCTTCCCTTCTCTGGAATCAATAAAAAATATATTTAAAAAAATAACACCAGCTCTTGAGTTAGACTGCTTGATTCTTTCTAGCTGTATAATCTTGGAGAATTTCCTACCCTTTAAAGCCCAATTTTTTCCCTTTTCTAGCAGGAATTATAATAGTATCTTATATAATAAAAGGCTAATATGCAAATTTCCCCCTCAACTGGGAGTTCGACAGGGGTGGCGGGGGGGGGGAGTGGGCCGGCCCACCAAGCACCCTCAACCCTTCCCCCTGGCTGGCCCCGCTCCTGATCGACTCCCCCACCCCAACTAGGGGCAAGGCTGGCTGGCCAACCTTCCTCGTCCCCTCCCCCAGGCTGGCCGGACCCCACTTATGCACGAATTCATGCACCAGTCCTCTAGTTTAGATATAATTAGGCCTCAGAGTTCTTGGAAGTATTAACTGAGATAATTCGGATAAACACTTAGCCTGGCTCAAAGTGACTGCTCAGAAAAGGCCATTTTTAATTATTTTTTAAAGATAGAAGGGCAAAAATGCTGCCCTTTTCCAAGAGCCCTAATTGGCATCAGGGATCTTTTTGAGTAAAACACAAAGAAAACAAAAGTGCCTTGTGACCAGTGAAGGGACACTCATTATTGAACTATGAAATTATGCAGGCTAATTAGGTTTTGAAAAGGACATTGGTATTATCCAAATTGCTCATTACTGCAGCTTGAATTAAATATGTAATTGACAATGTCATGTTTTCCAGGTCGGCAGTGAATCTATCCAGAGAGAATGTTTCCCTAATTGACCAGATATGGGGGAAGGGGAACCCCAAGTCTCTCCTGGGATCTGTTCAGAATGTCACTCATCCATCTGAGGTTGGTCCCATGCCCCAGCCAGTATTTTAAGAGCCCAATAGGATTCATTACAGATTTGCCTTGCCCCAAACTGAGTTAGCTCTTTCCCCAAGAACATTTTAGTCCGAATCCCTTGCAGCCAGATGTTTGGACATGGATAAGAGTCAGGAAGAAGCCCAGATGTAAAACTATAGTTTTAAATCACCCGTGTCTTCCCTCCCTTGTCATCCTTTCTTTAATCCTAAGAAAAGACCACAATTTTTGAAAGAATTGCCAGGACCAGACATGCTCGGTCGCACGGCCTGGCTCAGTACCATTTTCCTGAATCAAAGGAAGTCCAAACAGAAATGACCCAAGAGAACATTGGATTGGAACCCTTGGTGGGCCACCCCTCTGGCTGGGCCAGTCAAGTTAAATGTCAGCCCAGCTGCGAGAGCCGGTTCCATCTCTCCTCTTCCATGGGTTGGGCCATCCTCTCTAAGATCTCACCTTCTAATAGAGGGAGGAGACGCATGCATGACCCCTAAACTGCATACAGGGCCATTCATCTTTCCTGCTTAACACTCCCAGAGGCTCCCTGATGCAAGCTCCCCTCTCTCCCCTGTGCCCCCTCCCTACTCTCTTGCCCCTTTGTACTGGGTGCATCTGCAGTTCCCCAGTACCCACCCCCTGCTGCTCCACAACCTCATGCTGTGTCCTCCTCCAAAGATCCCTTCTCCCCTTGTCACCTCGGCCAATTCCTATAGACAGTGGGCGGCAAACTCATTAGTCAGCAGAGCCAAATATCAACAGTACAACGATTGAAATTTCTTTTGAGAGCCAAATTTTTTAAACTTAAACTATATAGGTAGGTACATTGTTATTAACTTAATTAGGGTTCTCCTAAGCTGGCCTTTGCTAAAAACGTCCTCAATCTGATTGAGGTACGTTTGCTGAGGTCGACCCCTTCCAACTCTCCCATCCACACTCGTCTTGTAGACTCAAAACAATGTACCTCCCCCACGCTGCACATCCCCCGGCCCACCTGCGCCGCGTCTCCCGTTGCCCGACCCACCGACACCCCCACTTCTTCTAACGCCACTTCTTCAAAATAGACCCGCCCAGGCTGAAAACCGACTTCTGCGCACGGGCCACAAAGTTTCAATCACACTGTATGAGTGCGCCCGCACGTGGTATTTTGTGGAAGAGCCACGCTCAAGGGACCCAAGAGCCGCATGTGGCTCGTGAGCCGCGGTTTGCCGACCACTGCTATAGAGTCATCCCTGTCCCTTTCTCTTGATCTTACACAGCTCTCTGGACTGTAATTGGTAAGATGTGTGCAGCAGGGAGGTGCCAGGGCATGGACTTGGTGGAAAGAACTCTGATTGTGGTGGCACTTGAATCTGAGTCGAATCTGGGGATTTCCCTTAACCTCTCTGAGCCTCAGTTTCCCCCACTACAATACAAGGGTGCTGGTTGCCACTTGCTGGGCTGCGGAGAATACTGGGCACGGTGCACGTACAGCTTGGAGCCCAGTGCCTTCACACCACAGGCCACACGAAACCCATCCACTTGATCTAGTTGCAGGTTTGTCTCCCCTGACAGTGGGAGCCCCGGGCAGGGGCCCAGATCATTCATCTTGAGCTCAGGCACCTGGCAGCGCCCAGCATCTAATCAGAGCTCTGTAATAGTTGGAAGTGACTGCACAGCCAAGTGGGGAAGGGCCCCCTCACTTTCTGAAACTTACCTTCTCAGTATCTCCTATTTCTCCCTCCGGCCTCCTTGCTATTTTGTAAACTTTCAGGCCCACACCTGCCATGGGGACTCGGCCTGGCTGTTCCCTCTGCCTGAATGCCCTTCCCTCAATATCAGCAGGACCCATTCCCTCACCTATTTCTTTAAAAAATATAAATATTTTTATTGACTTCAAAGAGAAAGGGAGAGGGAGAGAGAGAGATGAAACACCAATGACTAGAATCATCGATCAGCCACCTCCCACACGCCCCACATCAGGGATCAAGTCTGCAACCCAGGTATGTGCCCCGACTAGGAATCAATCCATGAACTCCTGGTCCATGGGTTGACACTCAGCCACTGAGCCATGCCGGCCTGACTCCCTCACCCATTTCAAGTCTTTGTTCACATTCCACTTTTTAAACGAGATTCACCTTGACCAACCTATTGAAAATGTTAGCCCACACCTGCAGGCTCTCCCCATCCTCCTTGCTTTGTTTAATTTCTCTCCCTAGTACTTATTACTTTTTAAGACTTTACTTGTTTCCTTTGGTTGGTATGTATCTCTCTCACTAGTCTGTGAGCTCCGTGAGGGCGGGGCTTGGGCCCCTCTCTGCATGGTGGGGAGCAGACACTTTGTGTGTCCTGCCAGGCATCCCCTCAGTTCAGCTCTGGTTTCAGCACAGCCATGATGGACAGTTCCTCCCCAACCTGGAGTCCTCCTCCTGGGGCCTCCCTACCAGGCTACAGCCTCTCTCTCCTCTGCTGCCTGAGAGCCGAGGAAGCCCACCTGGCAAGCAAACGCCAGGAGTGCAGGGGCTTGAGGCCTCCAGAGCACCCTGAACAATGGGGCGGGGTTGTGGACACATGCCCCAGCCTCTCTTCTTGAAGGACAGTTCTTTTTAAAAAAAATATATTTTTATTGATTTCTGGGAGGAAAGGAGAGAAGAGAGAGAGAGAGAGAGAGAGAGAGAGAGAGAGAGAGAGAGAGAGAGAGAGAGGAGAGAGATATCAACGATGAGAGAGAATCATTGATTGGCTGCCTCCTGCACACCCCCTACTGGGGATCAAGCCTGCAACCTGGGCATGTGCCCTGACCAGAAATTGAACCATGACCTCCCTGGCTCATAAGTCAATGCTTAAACACTGAGCCACACCAGCCAGGCTGGAAGACAGTTCTGAGGTGAATTCTTTACAGTTCTGTGGGGGTCCCCAGTGGACTGAGGCCCATTGGTCCAGAGCGGGAACTGGCTCTTTAACACCGTCTTAACGGGCTCCTCCCTCCTCCTATGGACTCACCTCCCAGTGTGGGTCCTTTTCTTATGCACTGCTTTTGAGAGAACCCCAACGAAGAGGCCACTGTATTCCAGAGCCTAGAGTGGCCCAGCTTGTGCTGGGCCCGGTCATTTGTTGAATGAATGGATGGAAAGAGAGACAGTTTACAGAGTTTTACATTTTCTGTCTTGCCTTATAATGAAATGTTTGGGTGACTTTTTATCACAGCGAGAACTTCTTGAACTACGTTTTTTCTTGTTTACACTAGGATTTTCACGGAATGACTTCTGCCTGGAAACCTGTCTGTCTTTGCGTTTTGTGGATTTTTCAGGGAATGAGGATTTGGCCATTTACTTTAGTCAGAAATGTCAGAAGATCCGGGAGCTTGGAGAGGCCTTGCTAACACCAGCCTTGCCCAGCACTCAGCTGTTGTTATAACTTTTCAAAAGCACGTCTATCTCAGAGTCCCATGTAGAAGGGTAAGTTTGGTCTGATCGCCCCTGAAATGTGGTTGAGGAAACCCATGCTTATTATGCACTCGACAAACGTGTGTAGAATGCAGACTATGTACCAGACGTGAGCACAGGGAACCAGAACTGCCTGCTTCCCTCAGGAGCTCCGGGGCTGGTGGGGGAGACAGAACGGGAGGAGATAATGATAGACATTTGGGGAAGAGCTGTGATAGACGGGAGCACAGGCTGCAGACTTGCAGGAAGGACCCAGTGTTTTCAGCGTCTTTGCACAATTGTCCTTCCTGGTTTAGAGGGCCAGACTGTGGTTTTCTGCACACATTTGCTGTTGACTCCTCCCTGCCTTTTCACACACAGTTTTCTCTGCCTGGAATGTTTTCCCTCTGTCTTCCCGGCTAAGGCCTAGTCATCCTCCAAATCCCAGCTCATAGCCCAGTCGTGGCTCAGAACCTGGACTTAGAGTCACATCGGCTACGTTTGAATAGTAGCTTTTACCTAGCTACATAATTTTGGGCCATCATTTAAACTCCTCAAGCCTCCGTCTCCTCATCTGTAAAATGGGAATAATAATATTACTTTCTTTGCCTGGGAAAATCACAAGAGAACATAAATGGGGATAGGTTTTGTCAATTCTAAAATACCATGAAGTGCCAGGCATGATCAGTAGTTGGGAGAGGCCTAAACATGATGATAATTTCTTTCTGGTAAAAGGAAGTTTGGGGCTCGTGTGGTATTCCATAGAGCGGGGTCCGGGCTCTTTTAGCTTATTGATCTGCCCTCCTCAACACATTCGTTTCTTTTCACCTCATGGTCCAAGATGGCCACTCAGACTCCAGCTCTCACACCCACATTCTATCCAGCAGCAACAAGGAAGAGAGAAAGAGGGGTACAGTCCTCCCTTTAGAAGCACTTTCCACAAGTATCGAATGCTGACATCCTGTGGACCTGGGCATAATCACATGACCACACCTAGTCTCAAGGGAAGCTGTGAAACAACCTTCTTATTCGGGGCAGCCATGTGTCCAGCTTGAAATCAGTTGTCATTGCTGATGAATCAGAGAGATAGTGATATTGGTAGACAACTAGCAATGTCCCTCACATCTTTTGATGATTTGCACTATGGAGTTTCACATGTTGGATTTCTTAAATGTGGTGTGTATGTAACCCTTGAGATATTGGACAAGAAGCAGCAACCCCAGAGGCAGTGTTACGTAAGAAAATCAAAGGTATCCCTTTTCCCCCAATAAGGGGTGCCCTTTTGGGTGTCTTACTCCAAACAGAGACATTTACCCCATCCGGTTGGTACAATCATGATGAACAGAACAGGGAACAGCCTCGCGAAGCTCAGGTCAGAAGGGCAGGGGCACAGTGCCCCCTGGCAGCTTCTGGTTGGGCAGACTGTTGGGAGGGATGCAAGACCTTCATACAGCCAACCTCTGAAGACGAAGACACTGAGCTTTGAGAGCATGGGAAAGAGGGCTCTCAACACGAGGCAGCCAGCCCATGCAGATGCTCTGGGGCCAGATAACTAAGAATACACAGGCACTTCTCCCTGGAAGGCCAGATCCGTCCTCTCAGCCTCTCTGCACTTCCATAATGGGCGGAGCAGGAGGCTGAGACCAGACACCACCAGTCCAGCTCTGGCATACATGGTCCACTCCTATCTGAGAATAGAGAACGCTTTACAAGAGCCCCAGAGGAAATAATTCTCTCTAGGTATTTTATCTTCAGCTCCTTACTCAGAATGAATAGATTCTACCAGGCTATTACAATTCAGATGCTGGTACCCAGGGGGGGTTAACCAGGCAATGGGCATGACTAGCATTTCTTGGGTGTTTACAGAACAGCGCCAGGCTCTGTTCTGAAGCTATTACAGTATTAATTCCTCAAGTCCTCAGGGCAGCCTTATAAGGTAGCTACTATTCCTGACACCATTTTCTAGATAAGAAAACAGGCAGAAAGTGGGGAGTCTGCATCAATGGTTCCAGTTGTGCCCCTTACTGCACCCGCCCTGTTTGCCACATGACTTGGTTCTTCTTTCCCATTCTGATTCTGGGCCCATTGGGCCTTGCTTTGGACAGTGGGATGTTGGAGAGTATGATGCAAGTGTAAGCTTGGAGAGTGCTATGTAAGTGGGTTTGCTTGGCTTTAGCTTCTCTGCACATGGCCACATGAAGAACATATGTTGGCCAGCCTACCAGAAGTGAAAGACCTGGAAAAGAGTCAAGATGATGGAGTCATCCCAGCTGAGGCCACCCTAGCTCAACCGACAGCCAGCCGAACTTCAGGCCTGTGGGCAAGCCCAGCCAAGATCAGCAAAGCTGCTTAGCCAATCTGCAACTGACTGCAGGTACATAAGCAAGCCCACCCAGATCGGCAGAGCCTGGCCCAGGTCAAGGTTGTCCTGCAGATTTATGGGGTAAGTAAATAGTTCTCAGCATACCACTGAAGTTTTGCCACATCACTGTGACAGTCGAGAGCTGATACAAGAGGTTACCTAACGTCCCAGCTAATCATGATATAGCCAGGACTTGAGCCCAGGCAGTTTGACTACAGAGCTCACACTCTTAGATACTATTCTATGCCTGTTGTTGGCAAACTGTGGCCTGCAGGCCAAGTCCAGGCCACCACCTGTTTTCGTAAAGCCCACGAGCTAAGCATGGTTGTTACAGATGAATATTTTCAATTAGTTTAATCATAAGGAACACTAACTCTGAACCTCTTTTAAACAAAATGCTGTTATCCCATAAAAAGGAATTCCATTCTTCTCTTTAGTAGACCTATATTACAAATTATAGTACTTTATTATACTTTTAATTTCACCAATCATAATTCATGGAAATGTGATCTCTCTTATTAGGTAACTTTCTATATAATATCCTCAATGTTGCCTCTTGGCCAGCAAAGGCTAAAATATTTACCATCTGGCTCTTTCCAGAACTCATTTGCTGACTCCTGTTCTATATGACTAGAGGCCCGGTGCACAAATTCATACACGGGTCTGATGTGAGGGGAGGGAATGTGGGAGGTTGGCCAGCTGGCCCCACCCCCTATAGGGGGGGCTGGCCAGGAGTCAGGCTGGCTGGGGGGAGGGGCTATGGGAGGGCCGAGCAGGCTGGTTGGCCACCACAGTGCTCGTCATAGCAACCAGTCGTTTTGGTCATTCCAGTCATTTTGTCATCTGGTCGCTTGGCTTTTATATATATAGATAGTTAGATTGAGATGTTTGGTCTTTCAATTGGTCCTTAGGTCAAGAAATGGAAAGACTCAGACTGCTATGAGCTTGAAAGGCCCTCGGAGATCTTCTGATCAAGCTCAGAAGTGGGATGAGACCCCAGGTTTCTGGTCTCCTAGCCCAGAGCTCTGCTACTGCTCTCTAGAGGGGCCAACAAATAATCATTGGATTTGTTTAAGGCATTCAAATCTCCAAATGGAATGTTCTTGGTACCCACAGGCCTCTCCAGACCTCCTCCTCTTTGTCCTCCCTTCCAAGGGCTTGTACTTACTCACATGAGTGTGGATGAGTCACTGTTCCTTTATCCAGCTCTGCCCTGAGCTATCTAACATGAATCTGTGTTGTGTGCCTCTGTGATAATTAAAAATTTCGATTTTTGCTGGAGACAATGGAGGAGTTCTCTCCTGAAGAGTTTCACAATCTGGCCTCATTAGAAAGGAGAAATGGAATGGGAGAATTAGAGAGAAAACTGATTTCTTCCCTGAGTGTGTTAATGAGCTATGCCACAGGAGGCCATGTGTAAGTCGGGCTGCAAGCGGCTGTAAATTAAATTTATTACGCACCAAGGGATTCTAATAAACATTACTTAAAAATAGCAACAATACGAATGGTCTGTCTTGGCTTATGCTTCAGACTTTCCTAAAATCTCTCAAACAAGTAGCATCTGGCCTTGGCGTATCCCATACCTCTTGCTAAGTGGCCCCAGGCTCAGCACTAGCAGCAGCTGGCCTTGGTTCACAGGTTGGCCTCTCCTGGGCACCTCCAAACCCAGCACAAATAGCAGCTATCAGCAGATTTCTTTTTAGCTCATGCTGGGTGGCTCTGGGCAGAACACAGGTGGCAGCTGGCTTTGGCCTGCAATTCCCAGGAGGTCCCAGAGCCAGAGCACCTGGTGGACAGCTTCAGACCATATCAAAGCACCACCCAAGCACCTCCAAAAGCTACATACTCAAGGGATGGATTCAGCAGGTACCAGAGCCTCACTGAAGTAAGTACTGCTCTATGGGTTGGGCCCCTGCACAGCTGATCCTCCGTAATGGTCGCAGCCAATCCTTACAGCCCATAGGTCTGGGGGTAAATCCCTCCCATTGACTTGCCAACATCAATCAAGGCTCAACTACAACAGTCCACACAGGATGGGGGGTGAACCTGGAGTGCCCAGCTTGGGTGATTGGAGAGGCTGTGCCACGGGACCAACAGCACACCTACTGCATAATTCCACCCACCCGCCCCAGAAGATGTAGCAGCTCTACCTAGCACGTAGAAACAAACACAGGGAGGCGGCCACAATGAAAGAATGGAACACAACTCCAGAAAAAGAACTACACAAAATGGAGACAAACAATCTACGAGATGCAGAGTTCAAAACACTGGCTATGAGGATGCCCTAAGAACTTAGTGAGAACTTCAACAGCATAGAAAGGACATGAAACAGAACCAGAAAGATGAAGGATACACTAACTGAAATGAAGAACAGGGAATCAACAGTAGAGGAGAGGAAGCAAGAATCAAATTAGCCATTTGGAATAGAAGGAAGCAAAAAAAAAACCACCCAATCAAAACAGAAAAAAGAAAAAAGAATCCCCAAAAGATGAGGGTAGTGTAAGGAGTCTCTGGAACAGCTTCAAGTATACCAACATTTGCATCATGAGGATGCTGGAAGGACAAGAGACAGAGTAAAAAATTAAAAACCTATTTGAAAGAATAATGACAGAAAACTGGTGAAGGAAATAGACATACAAGTCCAGGAAGTGCAGAGTCCCAAACAAGATGAACCCAAAGAGGCCCATACCAAGACACATCATAATTAAAGTGCAAAAGGTTAAAAACAAAGATAGAATCTTAAAAAGTAGCAAGTGGAAAGCAGTTAGCTACCTACAAGGGAGCTCTCATAATACTGCCAGCTGATTTCTCAACAGGAATTTTGCAGGCTGGAAGGGATTGGCAAGAAATATTCAAAGTGATGAAAAGCAAGGCCTACAACCAAGATTACTCTACCCAGCAAAGCTATCATTTAGAATTGAAGGCCATATAAAGAGCTCCCCAGGTAAGAAAAAGGTAAAGGAGTTCATTACCACCAAACCAATATTACATGAAATGTTAAAAGGTCTTCTTGAAGAAGAAAAAAAAAGATAAAAAATATGAATAATAAAATGGCAATAAATACATATCTATCAACAATTGAATCTAAAAAACAAAATAGATGAACAAGCAGAACAGAAACAGACTCATAGATACAGAGAACATTTTGATGGTTGCCAGATGGGAGGAGTGTTGGAAGAATAGGGGAAAAGGTGAGGGAATTAAGAATACAAATTGGTTGTTACAGAATAGTGATGGAATGTAAAGTACTATAAAGAATATAGTCAATAATATTCTAGTAACTATATATGGTATCAAATGGGTATAAGATTTATTGGGATAATCATTTAGTAAGTTATATAATGGCTAATCAGTGGGATGTACACCTGAAACTAATATAATATTGTATGCCAACTGTAATTGAAAAATAAGAAATGATTTAAATACATTTTTAAAGTTAAAAAAAAATAAAGTCAATATTACCTTTAATTCACATTTTCTATTTTCTCCATAATTCACCCTTTCAAACTATAAAAACTGGGTGCATCTTCAAGCAAATGTCCTGGGTGATGTTCCATAATTGTATGAAGAAGCAGTTAAAAACTCATGGAATATCTTTCCAGCAAAACTTATAGCTGTGTCTTGGCCAAATACTCAAGGGTTAATCATGGCCCTGTTGTTTAGTGTCTTCTCCCTAAAGAGAACTTCTGTACTGTAATTTATAGTTTATTGCGCCTTTAACATTTATGCAAATCTGTACCAATAAAAAATTATCAGTTATATAATTTGCAAAAAAAAAAAAGCGACAGATGGTCATTTGTAATATGTCATGTGCCCTGGCTGTGGCAACATTTTTGTGCCTCTGCTATTAATCAGAGTTACTTTAAGAGGCAGTTAGTAAATTCTTTTAGAGCCACTGGCACCTTCCACTTCATTAAGATTGTTCTGGAAAAGAGCGGGGTGAATCAAAAATAGTCATCGTGAATATCATTGCATCCCAGAGGCCCTCCTTGCTCATTAGACGATGTTTATTAGGCTTCCCAAGAGGGATAAACCTGACAGAAAATGTCGCTTTCCTTAATAAAACTCTCAGGCCCTGGGAAGTTAGTACCAGAGGACAGTTCTTAAGGGAGAGGACTGCTGAGCCTCACTGGAGAAAGTCTCCATTGCTTGGGGGTGCGGGGGTAGAGGACGGGGGGTGGGGGGGCATGCTGCCATCTCCCTCCAGCCTCATGGGGGCACTGCTTGCCCTTGACCCCGCTGTGTCCAGTGTGGACAAGAACCTTTCTCTCATACTCTGGCACAAGAAAGGGAATGTTTTA
Source organism: Myotis myotis (assembly GCF_014108235.1). Classification (NCBI taxonomy): domain Eukaryota; kingdom Metazoa; phylum Chordata; class Mammalia; order Chiroptera; family Vespertilionidae; genus Myotis; species Myotis myotis. Next base: position 217,568,100 of record NW_023416313.1, on the reverse strand, counting down.
ACAATACCCCAAATTATCTTTGGAAAATCCCAAGTGTGAGTTTGTCACCCCCTCATTTAAATTCTCAGAGTTCATTGCTTGTGTGATGGAGCCCTTGCCTTCTGTCCCAAACTCCCCCCTCCACCTCCCCCCTCCACTCTGCACATGCGCTACTGGCAATAGAAGCAAGGGCATTCCTGGGGTTAGGACCTTGGGGTCTGGAACCTGAGTGACCTCTGCTTGAATTATATTCCTGCCACCTATTAGCTGGGTAACCACAGGGAATTGACTTAAATCTCACCTCCGTTTTCTCGTCTAGAAATGGGGATGTTTATGCCTATCGCACAGTCATTGTGAGGATTCCATGAAATAATCCACGGGAGGGCTGGACACCCGGGAAAGCTCTGGGAGTGTCAAGAACTGAAAGGAGCCATAGCAGCAGTTCCTTGACAGTGTTGTTTGCTTTTATTTCTCCCGAGTACTTCCCCTTGGCCCAGCCAATCTTACCCCTGGCTTTGTCTCGACCTTTCCCTTTGTTTTTAACGACTGTTCATCCTTTGTACCTCTCAGCTCAGGCATCGACGATCTGACAAGACTTCCTAGCGCCCTGTCTGATTTAAAGCCCCCTCTTCTGGGCTCTTGTCACCTCCTGGGACACGGGGTCCCTGCCCTCATCACTGCTCTGACGTCAGTGCCTGTCTAGGATTGGCACGCGCGAGGCTAAGGTCTTTCAGGGCTGAGATCATGTCTGGTTTACCTTCGTCCCAGTGCCTGGCTCAGATCAAGTGCTCAGGGTCTGCTGACTAACAGAACCAGCAGAGAATGAAAAGAGAAAGGGAGGTCGCCAGAGAGTACAAGGTGCAGCCAACTGCCTTAGTATAGAGTCAGAAGCAAGGAGTTGGGTGAAGGGAGTCTACTCGGGAGGGGAGGGAACAGGAAAGGGAGGCAGGCAAGGAGGGAAAGGCGATATGAGTGCTTTATTGAGCTGCTGTGGGCAACAGAGGCCCATATCCACTGGGGACCCCAAGAAGCTGCATAGAGTGAGCCTCACAATTGTTTCCTGGAAGGGAAGGGGGGGGCCGAGGCTTGTATCCACTGACTCCCATCCCCTGTCGGTGGGCACTATTAACCCTTCTGCATTTCTGAGCTGCCCTGTGTGTATGCCAAGTGAGCGCCAGGCAGGATATTGAAATGCGGCTGGCACTGTAGGTGGGGTTCTGCAGCGTGCCCAGGAACCGCCCGCCACAGCTGCAGCTGGCTTCAGACCTCAGTCTTATTTCATGTGCACTGCTGTGGCACCCACAATCTGGGTAAGAATGGCTGGCATCTTAACACCTCCAAATCTGGAACCTAGAGAGGGAAGCCCAAGTTCTCTTTGGTCCCCAATTCCATTCTCACCCGGGGGACCTGCTTCCTCCTTGGGATGTCACCTATGGAAGCCAGACTCCAAGATGGCCCCCATGATTACCGCCTCCTGGTACTGGTGCACTGCATCGTCTCCTCCTCCCCTGAGTCGTGGCCAGCCTGTGTCACCCATAGGATATGGTGGAAGTGGGAGTGTGTGACTTCTAAGGCTAGGTTATAAAATGTATTGGCGTTCCCATCTTGCCTCTTGGATGGCTCACTCTGGAGGAAGCCACTGCCATGTCATCGAGCAGCTTTGTGGAGAGGCCCCTATAGAGAGAAACCAAGGCACCTGGCCAATGGCCAGCGTCCACTTGCCAGCCCTGAGAGCGACCTACCTTAGACATGGATCCTCCAGCCTCGGTCAAGCCTTCAGATGACTGCAGCCCAACTGAGCCTTCCTAAACTCCCGACCCACAGAATCCAAGAGCAGAACATAGGGCTGACTGATGCCTCCACTCTTTGGTTTGCCGCCACAGTAACTGGAACACCATGCTCTCTGTGGGGGGACTTCAACTTCGGACTCTGCATGGACTTCACCAACCTCAGCAAGTCACAGTCGTGATGTTTCCATGCAATCCTGTCTTTAATAAAGGCTGAGAGGGCAGTGGGAGGAAAAGAACTGGGGAGGCAGCCCAAGATGGTGGCAGTCACCAAGCCTATTAAAGTAGGTAATTAATCAGTTACTGGGGGAACTTGGACATTCGGGGTAGCCAAATGGAGAATCCATGTCGTAATCCAAGTGGACTTGGTCATCAGGGAGACTGGGGACTCAGGTATGGGCTTGGCAAAGGGGAGGAAGCCACAGCTTACACCCAACCATAACAATAATTATATGTAAATGGATTGGACATGCCAATTAAAGACCCCACTATATGGTACCTACACAAGACACCCTTTAGTTGTAAAGACATAGATTAAAAGTAAAAGGGGTGGGAACAGATGGCCACGTGAAATGCTGCTAACCAAAGGAAAGTTGACATGTGATTGTCTTAAAATGAGACAAAGTTGACTTCAGAACAAAGCCTTTGTTAGGGAGAAAGAGAAAGATTTCATAATGATAAAGGGGTCTATTCAACAGGAAGACAAAATAATCATAAATATGTCGGCACAATATAGCTTCAAAATTCACGAATCAAAAAGTGACAGAAGTAAATAGAGAAGCGGACACATCCACACTCTCAGAGTTGGTGCTGTTAGTGCTTCTTCCTCAGTAACTGAGATACAACTTCCCCATCCCCACTGCACAGCCAGCAAGTGGCAGAGACAGAGGCCGAGTCGGGGAACAGGAATTGTTCTTTCCACTCCCGTGATGCTCTGGGTACCCTGGGCACATAGCATTCACCTCTCTTCGAAGCTCTAACAAGACCCCCAGTGGTCATCGGGCAGGGACTTCTTATGAAGATTTTATAGACAGAAGCCCAGAAACATCATTAAGTAACTAACAACCACAGGACACAAGGCATGCGAACTGCCCCTCCCCGGCCAAACTCAGTCATCTCCCTCCCATCTTCAGGTCCCTCCCCGAAGGTGTCAGAATAGAAACCCCGCTGGTGAGCTACATGGCCTGGTTTGTCTTCCTTTTCAAAGGAGCTTCTCTTTCTCCTTCCCTTTTGTATCCTTTACTCGTTTGGCTCCGTAACATTATGGACCAGCCCTAAGAAGTCCAGCTTGGGGAATAAGAACAATCAGGTGGAAGCGATGTTCTTTATCTTTTCCCATCCTCCCTGCCCTGCTCCTCACTGCTCCCCAGTACAGGCATATTTTGTATTTCAATTTTCTCTCTCTGAAATCTGGATGCTTTTTATTAAGATTGATCTATACAGATAATGAAGAAAGAACTACTGCTCCCACCACCAGAGACCAAAGAAATTATAACAACGTGCAAAATATAAAGTCACCAGAGAAACTCCTTTTCCACTCATTCTTACCCAGATACATACCTCCGCTCATATCTCACACACGCTGCTTGGCATACGCTCTAGGTACAACCACTCGCATACCAGTTCACAAACATACGCCGACAAACATACACAGGTTTGCACCCACTGGCACATACTCAGGCGCACACAGAAACACACACGGGCATGTACACACACATTCACATGCGTGGAAACACAGCCAGGGTTTATTCCAGCTTCAGGAAGACCATGGGATGGCTACCTTGCGCTCACGAGTGTTTGATGATGCCTTCGCCAGCAGGAGCATCATGAATTATTTATCAAATTATTCAATAATTAATAAAAGTCATCACAAAAAGCTCAGCTGAGATATAGCTCTCTAAAAAATTCCCCACTGTTGAAGGCGTATGTTTGTGTATGTAAGGAAGAGAGAGAAAGAGGCGGCAGTTTGAACAAAGACTTCTATTTTAAATCAACTTTAAAATATGCAACTTAGCCTGGCCAGCATGGCTCAGTGGGTGAGTGTTGACTTGTGAACAAGGAGGTTCGATTCCCAGTCAGGGCACATGCCCGGGGTTGCAAGCTCAGCTTGATCCCCAGTTGGGGGCGTGTGGGGGGCGTGCAGGAGGCAGCCGGTCAATGATTCTCACTCATCATTGATGTTTCTACCTCTCTCTCCTCTCCCTTCCTCTCCGAAATCAATAAAAATATATTTTTTAAGAATGCTGCTTATGGCCCTTGCTCAGTTTACTGGCTTTTGTTTCTTCACACAGGCGCAACTGTCAGGAAAATAAATAGCCGCCCCCCCCCTGCCCCCCCCCCCCCCGACTCACCGCCCCTGAAGGCTCGCTTTCTGCTTGGCACTTGGTGGGCTGTGTGGCCACCACTTCACTGAGTTTTGCCCCAGAGACTCCGAGTGCGCCCCAGAAGGCCGGTCTGCGAGAGGAAAGAAATAGTGAACAGGCTTATGAAAACAGTTTCCCTCCAACATGGATCAAAGAACAGCAAACACTCCTCTTTGCTTTCAGATTGGGAGGCATTTTTTAAAAAATCAAACCATGACAGCTCACTGTTTGCCCTCAGAACAACCAGCGGTTACAAGCTCTTTGCCTTCCCTCCTGGACAAAAAGAAGGGGTCCCTGTCTCGCGCTGGGTCCCACTCCCTCTCACCTACCCAGGGTTTTGCGACTACCTCTGCTCACTTAAATCATGATTTCTCCCTCTCTCCTGGGTCTTTCCCAGCAGCACACAAATGTATTCTAGTGCCTCCGAGCTCTGAAACAGCCTGCCCTGACCCCAGGGGCCACCCCATTTCTCTGCTACTCTTCACGGCAAAAGGCTGAAATGCTCAGCTGAGCTTTTTCAGAGTCTAGATCAGCATCTTCGGCACCTGAGTTCCCCGTTTTCCCCCAACTCACTCCACCTGGGCACTGGCACCAGCATTTTGCGGAGGGTCATCGAGTGCCCACAGCTGGCCATGTCCTTCTCCTCTCACAGCCCTTCCTACTGCCCAGGTGGCCCAGCCCAAGCCCCTCTTCTGCCCTTGCCAGCTGTGTGACGTTGGCTAAGTTACTCAGCTTCTCTGGGCCTCAGCCTCTTCATCTGTAAATTAAACCACACAATCGCCTTGACTTGAAATGGTTGTTTTAAAGACTTAAGGACATAATCCTGGAGCTCCCTTAGCACAGAACCTGTCATGTTAGGGGGCTCCATTCCAAACATGTTCTCTTTCACTATTAATGGTGGATTTAGGTAGCTTTTTAAAAATATATATTTTATTGATTTTTCACAGAGAGGAAGGGAGAGGGATAGAGAGTTAGAAACATCGATGAGAGAGAAACAACGATCAGCCACCTCCTGCACACTCCCCACTGGGAATGTGCCCGCAACCAAGGTACATGCCCTTGACCGGAATCGAACCTGGGACCCCTCAGTCCACAGGCCGATGCTCAACCACTGAGCCGCGCTGGCTGGGCCGGTTTTAGCTAACTTTCAAAACAGTGACCACCACCAGGACTCTGACTGGAGCAGTGTTTCAGAAACAACCCACAGACACTCAGCTGTGTTTTACAGAAACAAGTGGGAGAAACGCAGAGCAGCCAGGTGTTGACTCCTGTCTTCACTCTGTGGAATGTGCCTGGTGCACGCCAGGCCCGGAACGGAACTCGCAGCCTGGGCGGCGTCCACACCCCCTCGCCTGGTCCTGGGAGGACAGACGCAGGCACAGCCTCTGCCTCCTGCAGCTCCGCCAGCCCTTCCAGCCTCCAGACCTTTGCTGGGGCTGCGCTTACCGTGGTGAGAGCCCCTCGCGCCTCGTGATTCAAATCCCATCCCCAAAGCCCAGCTGCTGGATTCTTCCCTGACGCCCCTCTCCCCCACTTCCCTGCTCCTTTCCTTCCCAGCATGCTCCTTGCTTGGCACCTGCTTCTCTCCCAGGGCAGCTGCACGCGGTGTGTTTGCGCTATTTAACCTGTGTGAGCTCCCCAGAGACCTTCCTGAGGCTGGAGTCCCACCTCGCCATCTTCATAGCCTCAAGGCAGCAGCGCGGCAGCTGGTGAGGGCCTCGCGCGCGCCTAGTAGGTGCTCCACAAATACCAGAATTACTCGGGGGGAGCAGAAAAGCCACCGCCTGCTCTGGGGCAGAGGAAGGGACCCCCATTGGACACAGTTTGGAAGTTGGCGAGCAGAGTCTGGTCCCCAAGGTGGGGGAGGGATGATGAAGGGCCTGGGCTTGGCGTCAGAATTTCTCAGGCTCCAGTCCAGGCTGTGACGCTCGCCAGCTGTGTGATCGTGACTGAGCGGTTCTGCCTCTCTGAGCTTCAGTGTCTTCAATTATTAAAGCCGGATCCCTCTCGCCATCTCCCCGGGCTGGTGGGGGCCTGAGGGAGGCTACGGTAGCCGTCGCGGTGTGTGGCAGTCACCCTTCTGAGGCCTTGTGACCAGCTGTCCTAGCCCTCCTGCCAGCCGGGCTCATGGCTGTGATTACTCAGGCTTGCTGCTGGGGAAACTGAGGCACAGGGTGGTTTCTGGGCAGAAAGACTGGAAACACACTGTCGGACTCCAAGGCCGGCTTCTGGACCGCTGTCGGGTACCCAGCAGGCACCCCAGCCAGCATTGCGGACGCAGAAGACGGTCCAGGGGCGGAGTGTGTGATGGTGGCACCATCACAGAGGCTGAGCGTCAGCCCCCTGCCCCCACAGTGCCTGCCCTGGGTGGGGCTGAGGTGACAGCGAGGCAGCTCCTGACTCAGCCACTGCACCCTGCGTGGGAACTCCCCGGGGACCTGCCACCCACCGTTGGGGTGTCCTTGGGGGCGGGGCTGTCACGTGGCTGCTCCCTGAACACGGAGGATCCTGGATGTGGGCGAGGCCTCCTCCTGGGAGCTGGCAGAGCTGTCATCACAGCGGGCTTGTCAGCCTTGGTTGGGGGGATGGTGGTGGCTTGTGCTCTGTGTGTGGTGGGGCGGGGGGTGGAGGGGCAGGAGGGAGGGGGAGTCTGAAAACACAGCTTTTCAGACACCAGAGACAACTGACCCTAGGGTCATCCCCATGAATGGTTTCTGCTTCTTGCATACCTCCTGGGACAGGTGTCTCACTGCTCGTTCCACTTGGGGCCAGCCCTAGCTTTTAGTTCTTTCTTGAATTGAGACAGAGACATCTTCTCATCAGCATCATTCTGCTGTGGGGAACCACCGGCCTTTTGTTTTATTTTGTCATTATTTTAACTGCAGGAGGTGGAGTGGTATGGAGAGGAGGGCAGACCCACCTTTAAATCCCAGCTCCTTCCTTAGCAGCACTCTGACTTCAGGCAAAGGGCATCTCGTATGAGCCCCTCGGGGTCAGCTCTAATGTGGGAACCAGGAGAGTTCCCTGAGTTCGCTGTGGGGATTGGGTGAGGAGAGGAAAACCTCTAGGGCGGGGCTTGGCGCATAGTGGGTGCTCAAAGAGCAGCAACTTTTGTTCAACTTAACGCGAATTTCTTTTCCACTTAACAATCCCTGAAAGTATTTACAGTTCTCCAGTGCTCTCCACGTCTGTCACAGGTTAGACAGCCTCCACGGCCACCCTGGTTCCCGAGCCTCCGTGGCGTGTGTGAGTGCACATGTGTGTGTGAGTGCACATGCGTGTGTGAGTGCACGTGCACATGCGTGCACAAGTGTGGGCATCTCAGTCACGACTCCCGGAGCTCCGCCTCCGCGGGACGCTTCCTGGCATTTCCCTGGCCCGCTTTGCCTGAGCCTGAGCTTGCTCTATTTTGTCATGAGCAGGCCTCGGGCTTTGAAGGCGAACTTCATCATAGAAATGACAGCTGGCAGCCCGCATGCGTGCCTTTTCGCTTTGCCATGGATGACGCAGAGCTCTGACTAAGACGGGCTCTGGTAGCCTCTGAGAGGCAGGCCCGGCTCAGGGAGCATCCGCCCCCGGCCCCAGCTTGGGTTCGGAAACACCACGCTGGGGGCCTTCCTTCTACATCCTAATGCCGTTCCTAACATCCAGGCCAGCACGGGCTGTTTGCACTGTGCGTATCAACTCCAAGATGCCATTTAGGATTTTAATTATGTCCTGATCCTGAGTCACGCCCCCCGGAGGCCTTGGTAGGAGGTCGGTCAGTCAGGGAACGGGACTTGTGCTCCGCTATCACCCTGTCAAGGCAGTTCTCCCTCTGAGCCTCTGTCTTCTTCTCTGCGAGAGGGGGGAGGGGGATATTTCTTCTCTCCCAGGGTCTTCCAAGGAGGAAGCGTGGAGGCCCGTCCTGCCCGGAGAATGTGCAGCTGTTGGCGCCCTGCGGCCCGGGTCAGGCCCAAGGGTCTTCCGCAGGGTCGGCCCACGTGGCGGCCGGCTGGAGCCAGGCTGGAACGGCGCCGCCCGCCAGGAGGATTGGTCACGCCGTTATCTGAGACCCGTCATCACTGCTTGCAGCAGAGCCTCGGGCGCGGGGACACGGTGCCCATTGTCAGGAGCCCCAGAGCAGCGGCTGCTCAGAACAGCAGGCTCCCGGGGGTCCCAGCAGCCCCGCCCGGGCAGGTGCCACTGTTCCCCCTCAGTCATCACACTGAGCTTTCTCCCCTCTGGCTCCTCAGCGGTGCTTCCCTGGCCGCTGTTTGTTGGTCACTTCACAGAGGTGAATTCCAGGGACTAGGAATATGGGTGAAATCACATCTCTAATGACTCGGCTGTCTTCTCCAAAGCCCTGATGGTGGCTCTGGGAAGGCTCCTGCCAGCGGAGAGCTTCTCGCTTTGAAGACCGAGCTCCTTCCCTGTCGTTTAACTCAGGGGCCTGCTGTGGTGGTGCAGACAGGTGGGCGAGGGGGCGAGGGGGGCGGGGCAGGCGGGAGGTGCGGGAGGAGGGAGAGATGGAGAGACGTTGGACGGAAGGATGATGGATGCAGGGATGGGGGGATTCAGTTTACAGAAGCGGCCGTGCTTTCTTTGCCTTTGCCCTGGTCTTCAGGAAGAAGCATCATTCCTTTGTGTGTGAAGTCACAAATGTTTACTGAGCATCTATTATATGCTGGCTGATTGGGACACAGCAATAAGTGAGACGCCACCCTTGCCTCCAAGGAGCTTAGGGTCCCACAGAGAAGAGGTCCACTAAGTCTGAGTACAGATGAGGACGCTGGGTACCGGGGTTGCTAGTGGAGGCAGCCAGGACAGCGGAGGGCAGTCAGAGAAGGCATCCTGGAGGAGGGGGTTCAGCTGAACCTCATGCTGCACACACTGTTGATCCTCGGCTCCTAACCACTCCTTCTTCTTGATTGTATTTCTTACTAGAGGGAGGCCCATGCACGAAATTCGTGCAAGTGTAGGCCTTGGCAGTCCTGGCTGCCTCAGCTGCCCTCACAGCCCCGACTTTGTCTGGAAGGTCATCTGGACGGTCGTTCTGCTGTTCGGCCATTTGGTCAATTTGCATATTACTCGTTTATTATTATGGATCAGCCTCTCACTCTTTTTTGAGGGTTTCTGTGTGTTTTATGAAAATGTTTTTATAACTGATTATGATAACCTCCAACCTCCATAGGGAATAAAATCTGTTTTCTTTGACTGACGCGAGGGGTGCACCCCGGCCTGGGAATCGAGAAGCCTGTGTAAGTCCCAGCTCTGCCGCTGACGTACTGGGTCTCCTTGAGCAGGAGGCTCTGAGGTCCTCATTTGTAAAATGACCCAGTGATCCCTAACATCCTTCCCATTCCGAGAGCCAGCGCTACAGTGCAGAGCTGACCATTGAGCACAAGGTCAGCCCAGAGTGGCCGTGGCCTCTCTTCCTTGGACGGCCTTTCCGCGGGTCGGGTCGCACTGGGCCTTCCCAGTCACATATCATTGCAGTGCCTATGTGGCCTTGGGCTTATGACTCTGTGGTTGCTGGGCTAGCCCAGGGCGACAGAGGGCCCATTTCTTCCAATTCCCTTCAGGCGGCACTGAGGTGTTAGACTCCTGTAGTGCAGGGTAGAACAAAGCAGGGAGCCCCCACGCAGAGTCCACTGCTAACTCCGCTTGGAGTCTCCAGAAAACTCCTATACATTCCTATACAACCACACCAGACATCACCTCCTCTGGGAAGCCCTCCAGGATCACTTCTCGTCCACCCATCTCACCACCCCCAGCTACTATTCCCTCTTCTGCTTATACTCACCTCAGGCTGACCTCCAGCCTGGCACTTGTCACTCCCCGTACACTCTTGGCCGTGTGGAGGCTGAGCCATTCTTTCCTCAGCTCCGTGTGCCCCGAGTCTGGTGCGAGGTCTGGATCTACAGGGGCTTAGTGAGGTTGTTGAATAATAGAAAGAAAAAATGATTAACTGATTAGATGAATGAAATAATGACGCTCATCATCTCTAACTGGAAATCGACCCTGTACCCCTCTCCAGACCTCCCTGTGTGTAAAGGGTTGGACTGGTTGGTGTGAGGTCTCTTTGAGTTTGAACGCTCTATAATTTGATTTAAATTTGTCAACCTCAGTCATGCTCGGCCCCTGGGCTGCCCTTAAACACACACACACACACACACACACACACACACACACACACACACACACACACACACATGCCAGCCACACCAGCTGCCCAGCACTTGGCCCCCAGCCTCTTGGGTTTGGTGGATAACTCTCTGTGTGACATGTTCTTTGTGTGGCAGGTGGCCGTGTGGCTGTGGGCTCCCTGGGAAGCCATCGGCTCTCCCGGGGAGGGGTTGCCTTCTCTCTTCCTCGAGTCTTCTCTTCCTTGGCTCTGTGTCTCACACCCCAGGCCCCGGGATGGGCTCTGGTGTAAGTGAAGACTGATGGGGCTGTGAAGGGAGCAGTCACACAGGCTTCAAGAACATAAACCAGGAGAGGCTTCCTGGAGGAGGCAGCATTGGAGATCAGCTTTGAGGCAGGAACGCCTTGAATACAAGAGTGGGGAGTGTGCAGGTTACTTTCTATCCGAACAACTTGACCAGAGTTGCAGTCTGGACAGAGAGACCAGGCAGGATGCTCAGGGGTAAACTGAGTCTGGAGGTGGAGGGAAAAGCAGCGAGGGGCCGTGGCAGGGGCGCCGCATGAGAAATCCTGAGCGATGAGTTAGACTTTTTCCCGCTTTGTGTTTTTTAGGCAAACCTTGCCTGGATCCGTTGGCTCAGTAGCTCCTGCCCAGTTGAGGCTGGACAGGTGACCTGGGCTTGCAGCCCTCTGCGCGTCTGCCAGGCCCAGCCTATTTTAGAGGACGGAGTCAGTGCCATGGACACTGGGGCACTGGAGAACGGCCAGGGACAGTGGCTGCCGGGCTGCGGAGCGTGCCCCCTGGGCGGAGGATTCCACTCTAACCTGCTGTCATTATCCCAGACCCCGTCACCACCAGCTTCTCCTCGCTCCCTCCTCTCCGGCTGCTCTTCGTCTATGGGGAGAAGGGATGACTGTGTGAATCTGGTGCCTCGAGGGACGTGAGAGGGAGGCGTCTCCAGGAACCCCTTGCTCAGACGCGATTCTTAACTGGGCAACCCTTGCCCAGAGGAAGCCCCAGTCTTCGGCCATCAGCCCCTCCCGGCTCCCGCTGAAAGAAGAAACCTGCCCCGGCCCTTTCAGCCAGGCGGCCTCTCCGGCCTTTGGAGAAGCTGGTGTGGCAGAGAATAACAACCTCCTACCCAGCGCCAGCCGTTGTAGGAGGCATCACTCACGGAACACGTCCCACAGGCTCTCTGGTGACGCCGCATCTGGCCGCCAGAGCCGCAAGGTCCTGCTGGCTTCCTGTCTCTCCCCCCAGATCACTTATCTCACTGGGTTTCCCACCCCTTCTCCTTTTTCACCCAAATACACAAAGTCCAACTCAGATTCCCTGTTCCTGCTGCCACGTGAGGCCCGGGCTGGGGTCTTCCTGGCACCGCCACACCGATCCTCCCAGTCACCCCATCAGCAGGTGAGGAGGCCCAGAGCAGTGACTCACTTGGGGGTCTGGTGCCCTAACACAGGAGAGCGGGGGCTTGAACCCAGAGCCTGTGACTCTTGCCATCATGCCCGGCTGTTTTCTTTCCCTTTTCTGGCCTTGGCATTAGTGATGAATTACTGACCCTTTCCTTTTTTGAAGGAATAAAATCACCAATTGCTTAACAAAGCTATGGAGGTTTTTTGTTTTTGTTTTTTTGAGTAATCACTCTCCTGCTCCAGAACCTCCCATAGCTCCCCAGTGCCTTGAGGATGAAGTGGCCGTTTGGAGCCTTCCTAGAAGGTGCACCATGCCCACAGACCTGCCTGGGTTCCTGCCCCGCCAGCGCTTCCCTGTCTCCTGTCACAGACTGGTACAAACACACCTCCCTCCGCGACACCTCGGAACCATCCCCAGGCGATCCCCCCTTTCCGGACCTTCTGTGAGTACCGTTCCCGTGCCACTGAGAGAGAAGAACTTGCTAAGCCCACATCACAACCTTCATCACAATTCCTCTGACACTGGGGACAAGTGAGGCGGGCAAGACAGGGAAGATGGCGAGCCAGAGCCGAGCCCTCCTTGGCCCCAGCCCTCAGGACTGCGTCCTGACACCAGAGCTGGTCCCGCTCTCATCCTGTGCCTGGGCTTTGGCTCAGGGCCTGGCTCTCCACCTGGCCCCTCCCTTGCCTGGGCACAGCCACTGTGCTCTCCTCCTATGATGTCACTTCATCTTCACCATCACCCTGGGGAGGGAGATATTCGTAGTCCCATTTTACAGATGCGCAAACTGAGGCTGAGATAAGCCGTTTGAATTGTCCAAAGTGACTTGCCCAAAATCTCATAGCTAGAAAGACAGAACAGGATTCATTCATTTGTTCGTTTGTTCACTCATTCCTTCAACGACTGTGCATTTACTGAGTGCCTGATCTGTGCTGAACAAAATGGATTAGGCCCCTGCTTCCCTGGAACTGATGAGGCAGAGCCTGGGCCTGGACCCCACGAGAGCACAGGTCTGTCCTGAGGCTGGGAAACCGGCCCACGTGCCTCCTTGGACCTGACTGGCTTCTTCCAGTGATGTGTGGAGACCCATGTTTTCTTTCTGGGTGTCAGGCACTCGGTCCCTCACACGCTCTGGCACTCTGGGCCACCAGCGGTTTGGGCTGAAATCCGACGGCATGGTCCTTCCTCCCATTTAACCTTTAAAATGAGAGCTGAAGGGCTGCTGATCACTTTCCCGAGCTGCAGAGATGAGGGCAGCCTGATGGCGCTGTAATTTCCCCAAACCCTGTCAGCCCTGCTGCCCTGCGATGGATGGGACCGGCTGTCCACCTCCCGGGACTGCCCTCCGTCATCCCGGCCGTGCAGCCTCCGCCGGCTTCCATTTGACTCGCTCCTCAGCCTCTCAAGTTGGAGCCTGTGGGAGCAGAAGCCAAGTCCAGAGATGTCTGGGGGCTGCCAAGGAAGCCAGCCTGGTGCCCTCAGGCAGGCCAGCAGCTCCCACTGTGCGGGCATCCCTGTAGCTGGAGGTGGAGGGGTCAGCGAGGAACGCCGGGCTCCCAAGGCCAGGCGCTCTGAGGGTAAAGCCTGGAGTGGGGGAGGGTCACCAGGGGGGTCACTGTGTCCGGAATCTGCTCCCAGGTTTGCTGGAGGTGGGAGAGAATTCAGAAATAGCACCAGCATGGGTCTGTCATGAGTCACACATCCTGCCGGCCCTCACAGACACTCTCTCACTTAAGCCCCTCGACAATGGGATGAAGACATTGTTGACTCAGTTTTACAGACAAGGAAACTGAGACTCCCAGAGGCCAAATGCCAGCACAGGGGCCGAGCTGGGATTCAGCGCATGCCCCTTCTACTGTGCTAAGGAGGTCCAGAATCTTGGGGCTGGATTCACACATGTCCAAGTCACAAGAGACTGATGTACAAACCGGAAAGTGGGATTGTGGGTTTACGGCATTGATATAACTCCTCCAGGGTCCAGAATATGCCTGGCTATCAGTAGGCACAAAAGCACAGGAGGTCAGGTTACACATTCTGGGGGAGTATTTCACTGAGGCCACGGAAACATCTGGCAGCTTCTCCCAGCCCCGTGAGTGAGCCTCCTGAGTGGCAGGGTGGGTCCCCACCAGCTGCTAGAGGACCCCTGATAAGCCCCCCCCCTTTGGCTTCATGTTCCCCTCCGGGTTCCTTCTCAGCCACCATCCTGGCTGCGTATTGCTGTGTAACAAAACCACCCCTAACTCAGTGACATAAAATACCCACTGTTTTGCTGCGTGCACAAATTCTATGAGTCCCAAATTTGGGTCTGGAATCACCTGAAAGCTCTTTATTTACACATCCCGTACCTGGGCTGGGGTGCCCGATGGATCTCTCTGTCTTTCTATGTCATCTCAGGGCCTCACCAGGTGGTCCCACCACTGCAGCTTCAAGCGCCGGGCTAGTCTGACACTGATTAATGGTGGCCCAGAGCAGGAACACGAGGCAGAAGCCAGGTGGCCTTCCAGGAGTCGGCGTCCAGTGCCCCATGGCAGCACTGCTGCCTCTTCTGTCAGTGGCAGTAGTTGCATGTCCACTGAGATTCCAGGGGAGGACATCCCTTTCACAATTCAGGACCGCTGACTTCTAACCACTCCCCTAACCGCTCCCCTGCCAGCCTGGTCACTACCTAACTGCTCTCCCCTGCCGGCCTGATCACCCCCATCTGCCCTCCTCTGCTGGCCTGATAGCCCCAACTGCTCTCCCCTGCCAGCCTGATCACCCCCATCTGCTCTCCCCTGCCGGCCTGATCACCCCCATCTGCCCTCCTCTGCTGGCCTGATAGCCCCAACTGCTCTCCCCTGCCGGCCTGATTGCCCCCTAACTGCTTGCTCCCCTGCCAGTCTGATCACCCCTAACTGCCTCTGCTTCAGCCCCCACCACTGTGGCTTTGTCCGGAAGGAAGTCGGACGTCCAGAAGATATCTGGTCGACCTGGTCTAATTAGCATATTACCCTTTTATTAGTATAGATTGCTCTTTCCATTCCCTCTCCCCCCATTTCTGCCCTGTGATGCTAGGGCTGGAAGTCTTCAAACTACACTTTCCAGACACCTCGCTGACTTCTGGTTGGCCAATGAGAGGCAACGGGGAAAACTGGAAGACGAGGGGAGGGAAGAAAGGACTGTCCTTTGGCTTCCAACTCTGGTCTGCATTCCACCAGCAGCAGACGTGCCACCTGTACGCCCTCGCTTAGCACCAGCCAGCAGCCTAAGCATCAGGCACGCGGAGCTCCCTCCGCGATGTGTCGTGAGCCCTCCTCTCCGATGGCTGGGCGTCCGTGTGGGTGCTTTCTGGAGAGTCCAGGCACTGACCGTAGTGCCACCCTGTCAGAGTCCGAGCACGAGACTTAGCGGCGCTGCTCCTCCACACTCCGAGTTCCAGGAGGATCACCTCTTGCCTTTGGTCCTCAAGCCCTGGGGATGACAGCTGCTTCCTGCAGTTAATCTCTGGGCTAGCTCAGCACCACTGTGCTTCTCATCTTCTCACCCCCAGCATCGCCAATCCCCTACACTAAATCCTTTCTGTTTGAAATATTTGTGATTTCTCTTTTCCCGGCCTTACTCTGCCCGATATAGTCTTTATCCTAGAAATTCCCATCCTAAGAAATTATTTTAAGAAAATAGTCATAGATGTGTTAAAAAAGAAAAAAAGTGTGACATTATTTGTTGATAACAACCAAACAATACAAACCAGCTAAAAGCCCACCAATGGGAAAGTTGGGGGTTGATTTGTGTCCTTCAAAAAGGTATCTTGAAGCTCTAGCTCCTCAAACTGCAGGAGTTTGGGACGGGAGTTACCGTAGATTTCATTAGTTAACTTAAGATGAGGTTATATTGGAGCAGCGTAGACCCTTAATCCAATATGACTGGTGTCCTTACAAGGAAAGGAGAGCCACAGGGAAGACACCACGTGACTATAGGGGCAGAGGCTGGTGTTGTGCAGCCACAGCCAAGGAATGCCATGATGGCCAGAAACGCCAGGGCCTGGGAGGGAGGCGTGCACGGAACAGATTCTCCCTCTGAGTCTCCAGGAAGGAACCAGCCCTTGATTTCAGACTGCCAGCCTCGAGAACCATGAGAAAACGCATGTGTTTTGTTTAAGCCACCCCGTTGGTGGCACTTTGTCATGGCAGCCTTAGGAAGCTAAGACCATGAGTCTGGTTAGATGGATTATAATATCGCTGAGTGACAGAAAACCTAGCAACAATTGAAATGTAGAAGAATCTGTAATGGTACGAAAAGATGTCCCTAGTGTGTTATGTTAAAAAATAACATTATACATAATTTTAATTTCTTTTTGTAACTTAAAAATAATATTCATGGTAAACAATAACCTGTAAGGTAATATCTATAATAATAAAAGGGTAATATGCTAATTAGACCAGACGTCCTTCCAGACATCCTTCCGGTCGAAGCTAGCGGCCGGAGTGAAGCCCAGGTCCCAGGTGCCCGCAGGCAGCTGGAGGGAAGCCAGCCCACTCCCGGAAGCCAGAGGGAGGCCGGTGCCGGCAGCCGAGGGAAGAAAGGCCCACTCTTACATGAATTTCGTGCATCGTACCTCTAGTACTAACATAATAACATTAGTTATATGGGGGAGGGGGGATAGTGTGGTGAGTGGCTTCTGTTTTCTTTGTTTTGGTTATCTTTGTTTCTAAATATTCCTCAATGAGCATGTCTCACTTTTACACAAGAAAATAAAGGCTTAATAAAAAGCATTTTCAGTCTCAACATTTCCTCTGATCCTTGCAAGGGGTCAAAGCAGGTAACGCCAGAACTGATGTTCTGTGGGGAAACTGAGGCTCGCAGTGGCAGGACGGGGAGAGGCACCTCCTTCCAATGCCGGGATTGGATGTTGAAAGAGCGCGCATTCACTTGTTCCTCCCCTGGAGGCCCAGCCCCATCCAGGACACCTGGAGAACCGGCGGAGCCAACATGAGCATCGATGATGAACGATCAAAGATGCCAGGCGGGGAAACCGAATAAATCTCTGGGCTATTTTTAGCGCACCCTGTTTCCATTGACTGACTCCGCAGACACTCAGGTGGCCTCCCCGGAAGGCTGTTTGTTATTTATTTGGAAATTTATTTCAAATTTATTTTTACTTTTGATTAAAAATTTTCAAAATATTCAAAAGTAAAGAGAACAGTGACCTAGTGCGGCTTCCACAACATCAAATCCTTGCCGCACTGGTTTCCTCCCCGCCGCCCCATCTTTCTCTGGAACATGTTAAAGCAAGTTGCAAACGCCATGCCATTTCACTGCTAAATACTTCCATTTTCATCTCATAAAAAAGGGGTGCGTGTGGACATTTTCTTACAGAACTCAGTGTCGTCATCTCACCTAAGAACATGACTATCCTAATAACTCATTAATATGGCCTGATAGTCGGCTCATAGTCAGATTTCTACTGGGGCCTGATTTGGGCTCACTACATTCTCAGACGCGAAGGAGGCAGCAACTGTACGGATGCTTTAAAAATGGTGATGAGCATACGTGATATTTTGAGGCATCTGTGATAACTTTTATATATAAAATAGCTGTGGTTTTTTTCCTTGTTTCAAAAATACTACTATGATATGGTTTTTCCATCTAAGTTCACGGACACCCTGAATTCTATCTGCAGACCCCGGTTAGGAACCCCAGTGAATTAGTGCGTTAATGGCTTGGAAGAAACTGACCCGGCCTTGGTGCCCAGCTGCAGTTCCTCCTTCCTCTCTGCAGGGCAGGGCTGGTGATCAGCCATGGCAGTCATATGGCATGCCCCAATGTGCAGCCTGGGGCTGATAATGACTTGGGCATCCACCCTCCATCCATCCATGCATTCACTCATCAAATGTTTATAGAACTGGGCTCTGGGCTGATATCTCAAGGAGTTGCCAGGCGATGCAAGAGAAAGAGAAAAGTAAATGACAATATCACATTGTTAGCGCTAACACAGAGGCATGAACAAAGCTGGAGGCTGGGAGGGCATTGCAGGCAGAGGAACGTCGCGTGCAACGGCCTGACGGTGAGAAGGGGCCTGGCGTGCCTGAGAACAGTGTGGGAATACAGTGGGGAATGACGGGAGGCGAGTCTAGGGAGAACTTGAGGCGTGATGTGGGCCAAGTTCAGGGGTAGCGATGGCATCAGCCATGGAGACTCCCACCCAGGGCAATGACATGGTCAGCCCTACAGAGGCAGGGATGGGCTGGACGAGGGGAGCTGGCGGTGGGAAGACCAGTTAGGAGCTCTCAGAATGAGCCAAGCACAAGATAGTAAGACCTGAGCTGCGGTACTGGCCAGGGTGGTGGAAAGGAGACATGAGGGAAACGCCCTGAGTACAATGCCCTGGAACTGACGCGCTGTGGGCTGTGGGGGGGCGGGGGGCGGGGGGCGGGGGGGGGGGGGTAAAAAAGGGGAGGGAACCAGGGAGACTCCAAGCTCTCTTCATGGGGAACTGGGAGCCTGCTCCTACCGGGCATCCTGGGTGTACTGAGAACACGGAGACCCTGGCCTCAGGGTGTGGAAGGAAACAGGGCAGAGAGGAATTCTGCTTCACGTCTCCCCAGGGCTGAAGGATGGCGGGTGGACCGCGTGGCACATGGGAGCCACGGGAGGCGTTTGAGCAGGGGAGAAGGCCACCGGTGCCTGTGCTTTGGGAAGATCTGGGGAGGAGAAGGGCGCTGCCTGTGACCCCATGAACCCTCACCCCAGGGCCTCAGACGCAGGACTCAGCCTGCTGGCACACCCTGCCTGGAGCAGACAGACCTGTGAGGCTGTGGGGACGGAGACACACAGAGACTTGCCACGGCGGCGGGGACTTGCGTGTCTCCAGAGGGGTCCCCTAGGACTGCTCTTTGTCAGAACAGGCTGGGATCCGAGGGATGAAAGGGAGGCCGTGGCCTGCGGGGTTGAGCCAGCATGAACCCCGTGAAATACAGCCTCCGAAGGCACCCAGGCCATCTGTCCTCTGCAAAGCTCTTGCAAAGCCATAAAATTAATGGCAGATCGTTTAAAAACAGTTCCGTTAATCTCGGGGCTCAATTCCAGCCTTGGCCTCCGGAACACAAGCTGAGCAGTGGTAGCAACTGGAACTACGAACTATGTCTGAGGGTTTTCTAGAGCACAGTGCCCCGCGAGCGCCGCCCCCCCCCCCCCCCCCCCCCCGCCCCCGGCCTTTGGTCAGCAGCTCAGCTGCTGGGTTGTCTCAGTTGATGTCCCCTCCAGGCTCTCCTCGCAGGGCAGGGCGGCAGGGCGCGACTGAACTGGTTTTGTTGCGGGTTAGGTGTCTCCCCAGGGCACTGGGCCTGGGTTTTGGCAGCCTCTGAGCGGCCAGCGCAGGAGGAGCCGAACTTGTTGGTCTCTCCGTTCATGGCAAGCGAGGGCTTTCCTGGGTTGAAGCTCAGGAGGGCCCTGCCAGTCCCTTCTCTCTCCTTGGGTCTCTGTCACTGCTATTATGCCTCTGTCTCCGTTTCTGCCCGTCTTTCTGCCTCTACTTTCACATTTGTCTGTGCTCTACCTCGCTGTCCGGTCTGAGGTCTGAGTTCTCTCTCTCTCTCTCTCTCTCTCTCTCTCTCTCTCTCTCTCTCTCTCTCCTCCCAGCTCTCATGTTCCTCTCCGTGTCCCTCTGTCTGTCTGCCTCTCCCTTTATCTCTAAGCCCTGTCTCCCATGTCCGTCATGTTCCCTCTGGGGGGGGGGGGTGCTGACACCAGCTGGGAAACCTGGGGGCCGCCTCTTGGGGAGACACCCACATTAGCATAGAAAGCACAGCACCGAGAACCCTCTGTTGTTCCTGCGTTGCCCTGTGCTTTCCGCCTGACTTGTTTGACAACAGAACCATTCCGACCCCCAAATATGTATATCCTGCGGAATAATCCGAATAATCATAACCACAGCTGCCTGCTCTGTGCCTGGGCCCACTCCCCATCACTCGTTTCCTCCCCGCCCTCCACGGTCCTGACACCCCAGCTCTCTGTCTGTGTGCTTTTCTCTGTCGCTGGCGCTCTCTCTCTCACCCTGTCTTTTTCTCTCCGTCTCCTGTTCTGTCTCTCTCTGTGTGGGCTCTCTCTTTCTTCCTTAACTTCTCTCTCTCTCTCTCTCTCTCTCTCCCTCTCTCCCTCCCTCTCTCTCTCTTTGCCCCACTCCTCAGGGCAGCCTTGGCCTGAGGCCTGGGTGGTGGGGGCCTTGCCTCTCCCGGGAGCCAGGGTGCTGGGAGGGCGAGGTGGGGAGCTATGTGGGTCAGAGCGAGGCGGAGCGCAGGGAACTTTTCCACCGGAAAGACTCAGAGGCCAGCGGATGCAATGCCGCAGCTCAGAGTGTGCTTCCAAGTGCTGGGGCAGGTGCCCTGGAGGGACACGGGGCCAGGACAGGGGAACGCCTGAGCCCCGCTGACGTCCACAGACCCCGCCCGGCATCAGCCCAGGCTGCATCCGCCAAGAGAACCAATAGGAGCATAAAGAAGGGGGCGGGGTGGGGGGGGGGAGGTGGCCTTCGGAAAGCACGCTGTCTTTCCTCCCTGTCACATCCACGTCTCCCTCCTCCTCTCTGGTTCATTTCCCCGTGACCCTCTCCTGTCTCCCGCCGGAGGCCTGCTTCCTTGACCCTGGTCTTGTGAGGCCTCCATCTGATGCATTAGACCCCAGACGTCTCCAGGGACTTGCACACCAGCTGCTCCAACACCCAGCGTGAGAGCAGTTCCCCTTTCATGGACGAGAAAACCAAGTCCCAGAGAGGCTGAGTGACTCGCTCACCATCACACAGCAAGTAAACGAAGCTCAGGTCAGCCAATGCCGCCACCTTATGACTACCCCTGACGCCCATGGCCTCCTCGGGAGGGGCTTTCCTAGGAGCCTGCCAGCCCCTCGCCCTCCTCCTCGCTCCCGTCTTCCCGTCTTCCCGGCACCAGGACTCCGGCAGGACGGCTCCTCACGAGGAGGAGGCTGCACCTTGGCGTGGCGGGCCCTTGCTGATCTGTCATCTTTTCCTCCAGCCTTGGCAGCGCGGTCCTGCCAGGAGGAGCTGGAGGGAGGGAGCTGGCCCCGACACAAATCTTTTTGGATCCTGGAACACTGACCGTCAGCGACTTTGGCAGGAGGTCAATTTCCAACCCTGTGTTACATAAGGAAACACGAAGTTCATATTTCCAAATATACCAGAACACCATTCCTCAGCCGTGACCTGCCATCAGCAGGGGCAGAACAAGGACGCGTGGGGGCCTGGCGGGCCGGGTGGGGCTGAGCTAGCCTTCCAACAGGTGGCCAGGACACCATGTGGGCTCGGGTGGCTCAGTGTGGACTCAACAGCTCAGTGTGGACTCACTCAGGCAGCTCAGTGTGAACTCACTCCGGCAGCTCAGTGTGAACTCACTCTGGCAGCTCAGTGTGAACTCACTCCGGCAGCTCAGTGTGGACTCAACAGCTCAGTGTGGACTCACTCCGGCAGCTCAGTGTGGACTCAACAGCTCAGTGTTGACTCTCTCAGGCAGCTCAGTGTGGACTCACCCAGGCAGCTCAGTGTGAACTCACTCCGGCAGCTCAGTGTGGACTCAACAGCTCAGTGTGGACTCAACAGCTCAGTGTGGACTCACTCAGGCAGCTCAGTGTGGACTCACTCAGGCAGCTCAGTGTGAACTCACTCCGGCAGCTCAGTGTGGACTCACTCAGGCAGCTCAGTGTGGACTCACTCAGGCAGCTCAGTGTGGACTCACTCAGGCAGCTCAGTGTGGACTCAGGCAGCTCAGTGTGGACTCACTCAGGCAGCTCAGTGTGGACTCAGGCAGCTCAGTGTGGACTCACTCAGCAGCTCAGTGTGGACTCACCCAGGCGGCTCAGTGTGGACTCAACAGCTCAGTGTGGACTCAGGCAGCTCAGTGTGGACTCACCCAGGCGGCTCAGTGTGGACTCAACAGCTCAGTGTGGACTCAGGCAGTTCAGTGTGGACTCACCCAGGCGGCTCAGTGTGGACTCAACAGCTCAGTGTGGACTCAGGCAGCTCAGTGTGGACTCACCCAGGCGGCTCAGTGTGGACTCAACAGCTCAGTGTGGACTCAGGCAGCTCAGTGTGGACTCACCCAGGCGGCTCAGTGTGGACTCAACAGCTCAGTGTGGACTCAGGCAGTTCAGTGTGGACTCACCCAGGCGGCTCAGTGTGGACTCAACAGCTCAGTGTGGACTCAGGCAGTTCAGTGTGGACTCAACAGCTCAGTGTGGACTCAGGCAGCTCAGTGTGGACTCAGGAAGCTCAGTGTGGACTCAGGAAGCTCAGTGTGGACTCAGGCAGCTCAGTGTGAACTCACTCAGGCAGCTCAGTGTGGACTCAGGCAGCTCAGTGTGGACTCACTCAGGCAGCTCAGTGTGGACTCACTCAGCAGCTCAGTGTGGACTCACTCAGGAAGCTCAGTGTGGACTCACTCAGGAAGCTCAGTGTGGACTCACTCAGGAAGCTCAGTGTGGACTCACTCAGGCAGCTCAGTGTGGACTCAACAGCTCAGTGTGGACTCAGCAGCTCAGTGTGGACTCACTCAGGAAGCTCAGTGTGGACTCAGCAGCTCAGTGTGGACTCACTCAGGCAGCTCAGTGTGGACTCAGCAGCTCAGTGTGGACTCACTCAGGCAGCTCAGTGTGGACTCGGGCTGCTCAATGTTGCCTCGGGCAGCTCATGGTGTGAGCTCCTGGGAAGTGCTGGCCCTGTGCCAGGCACAGGGCACATTTCATCTCATTGAACCCCTCACAGCATTCCCTGAGGCAGGGCTCTGTCCCCTATCTATAGAAGAAGAGTCTGAGGCTTAGACCCCCCCCATCCCTAATGCCCCCAAACCAGGAGTATGGTCCCCCTACAGTGAGGTGACTCCCTCAGGAGGTGATGAGGGCTTGGTTCCTGGGGCTGTTGAGCGGTGACTCAGTGAGCACGTGTGGAGTGTTGCATAAATGCTAACGGACCTCAGCAAGTGTTGGACTCGATGGCTTGGATCGCAGGCACTTGAAGATTCTGACCATGCTCAGCCCGGTGTGGCCAGGGCCCGGCCTTGCTGGCACGTGGTCTGGAGGGAGACTGGAGTTGACCTGGGGCTCCAGCAAGAACCTGGCAGGAGCTCGCCTGGGAAGGGAAGTGATGTGACTCGGACATGGCTGGCACTGCAGCCTCTTTGTTGGAGGAGAATCGGGGAAAGAGAACACACCCATCATGAAGAGTCTAGGTAAGTAAACAACAGGTCAGAACTGAAAGGGCCCAGGAGCTCCCTGAGACTGACAAGGAGAGAAATCCAAGAGCTATCATTTTGTGATAAAAGCAAGATACAGAATAAACGTGCAGCGGGATATTGTTTAAATTAAAGATACACGCAAAACAGTGCCCTAGGCTGTCATACAGAGTAAGAAAGGCGTGCCCGTGCAGGTCAGGAGGTCTGAAGGAGACACCCACACTGACCATGGCATTCCCTCTGGGGAAGGACTGGAATGAAGGGGGGCAGGGACAAGGGGGAGTTGGGAATTCTCTGTAGTGCTTGAATTGCTTGCAGCAAAAATATAATCTTGTGCTCCCTGAGTAATTAAAGTAGATGCAAAAGAAAAGAAAAAGAAAGGGCAAATCCGCTCTGCGGAAAATAAGTACATGAGATGAGACCTTTATTTGATTTGATTGATCCATTTGTTCATTTATTCAGCCAATAAACAATGAAGAATGTGTATCCTCTACGACAGGCCCTGTGCTAGGGGCTGGGGTTGCAGAGTTGAAAGACAGAGCCCTACCCTTGTGCACTGCTGATGGGAATGCAGACCGGTACAGCCACTGTGGAAAACAGTGTGGAGTTTCCTCAAAAGGTTAAAAATGGAACTTCCATTTGACCCAGTGATCCCACTTCTAGGACTATATCCCAAGAAACCAGAAACACCAATCAGAAAGGATATATGCGCCCCTATGTTCATAGCAGCACAATTCACCATAGCTAAGATTTGGAAACAGCCTAAGTGCCCATCAGCAGATGAGTGGATTAGAAAACTGGTACATCTACACAACGGAATACTACGCTGCTGTAAAAAAGAAAGACCTCTTACCTTTTGCAATGGCCTGGATGGACCTGGGGAGCACTATGCTACATGAAATAAGCCGGTCAGAGAAAGAGAAATATCACATGATCTCACTCATATGTGGGATATAATGATCAACATAAACTGATGAACAAAAACAGATCCAGAGACAAGGGTCGGGGGCGGGGGAGGGCGGAGTTAGAGATCAACCAAAGGACTTGTTTGCATGCATATTAGCATAACCAATGGACACGGACACTGGGGTGGTGGGGGCCTGCCCTCAGGGGTGGGAATGGAAAAAGGATACATATGTAATACTTTAAACAAGAAAGAATGAAAGAAAGAAAGAGCCCTGTCCTCAAGGAGCTTAGACCCAAAGAGGAAGGTAAATGGCAAACCCAGGTGATGAATGACAGTCCAGGTGATAAATCATCCCAGCTGCTGTGTCAACCCACAAGTATCCCGTAATTTTTTGCAAGAAGGTGACATTTATGTGGGGTTCTGCAGGATGAGTAGGAGTCTAACTAGTAAATAGGGAGAAGGTTCCTGGCAGAGGGGACAGCATGAGCAAATACTACATGGCAGCAGAGAACCGGAGCCTTCCTCCAAGGGACAGTGGCCAGTCTTCCCATCAGTTACCCTTCCTTCTGGAGCCAACACGACCCTGTCCACTCCGCCACATCATCTCTCTGGTCCTGTGTCTGGTGTGAAGAGGCTGGGAGGGAGAGGGGGTAATCTCCCACCCTGCCAAGTTTCCAGGATCAGCATGAAGATCAAGTGGGATCTCTGTTGGACAAGGGCTTTATAAATAAATCAACAAGCACTAAACAAATATTATTTAGAGTCCAGTTTTCTTTCTAGAAGCTGAGCCCTTTGGCTAAAGAGAAAGATTACGTTAAAAGGAGGATCAAAATTTGCCCCTCTCACAGCGGAAGGCCTCCATGCTCCAGGGGCAGGCAAAACCCTCGGGGCCAGGCCCACCTGCTTGCTGAGAGGTTAGAGACCTGGGAGAAGAAAGGGTGGCGGGGGGGGGGAGAGGGCCTCATCACAGCTGTGGTCATCACAGCACTGTCCTTTCCAGCCAGTCTCGTGGGGCCGGGCCAGGCTCAGGCCCAGCTATGAAATCACCAAGTAGGATTTTCTTTGCTCTCAGACCTGGCTTTTTCCATTTTTTTACATCTTGCCAAGGATACCGTCTCTTTGAAGATTCTGCCTCCATCCTGCAAAGGGAAGTTCCCGTCTTCCTCTTGGGGGTCCCCAGGGGCCCTCATGCTGACATGGCCATGGTCACCTCTGGCCCCCCATTGCCTGGGGTATGAATGGAGGTGCCACTCAGAGCTCTCAGGGGCCTGTAACTTTTTCAGGCATCAGAGCTGTGAGGCCAAGGGAGGTGGCTCGATCATTAGTGAGCAGACAGGAGCGCTATTTAGGGGGATGAAGGCGGGGGGAGGAGGGGGGGGGCGGGTGTCCTGAGGCTCTGTTGAGCTTGCGCAGCTTAGCTCACTGTGAATTTCCATCTGGAATCAGAGACCTAGGGGTGGCCCATAGGAGCTATAAATGGTGCTGCTGTCCTAGGTAGAAGCTGTTAACGTAAGAAACATTCAAACCTGTAGAGAATTTTGTGAGTTTATTTGAGCCGAACTGTCGACAATTGCCAGGAAGCAGAACCTCAACAGATTGAGATAATGCTTGGGAGAATGGCAGTTTTTCACCTTGCTTTATACCTTATAATCAAAAGAGGAGACATAAGTGGGTTACATGAAATCCACTGCTGATAGATTAGGGAGGCGGGAGAAAGCAAAGCGGGGAAACCTCTGGAATTGGATAAAAAGTAAAATGATAAATGCATGCTTCTTTTACATTAGGTGGGCATAGGATAGCTAACAGGATAACAATCACAATGAGGGAATTTGTGGCCTCTGCCCTGATGCATTGGTTGTGCTCTGAAGGGTCCGGAAAAAGGGAAGTTACCCTGATATTCCAAAGGTATGTTGATCTTTGTTCGGGAAGTGACTGGCCTGGGACATGACTACCCACCATAACCTGCTTTTTAATTAAAACGTTTTAATTTTAAACCATCCTTTGTGGTTCCTTTAGGTCTCCAAGTTTGCGAGGCTGCCACGCAGGCCTTCCCTGAGTTTGTCAGGTTAGCATGTGGCCCCTCTTCGTCCACAAAACCCACAATGGTCTGTGATGGGACTGTCATGCGCGAGTGGACCAGCTCCTGTGTACAGGGTCAGCCCCAGAAACCCAGGTTTCTCATTCAGGCAGAGCCGTGGCTGTCGTCTGCAGCTCAAGGTAGGGAGCAGAACGGATGGTGGGGAATTGGGATGAAGACCTGAATACCTGGGATTCTGGCTCATGTTCTGTGGGCACGAGTGTGGGGTGCAGACATGTAATAAAAGAGGATGGATACTCTGACAGCCTAGGTTGATGATTTGCTAGGAAGAGAGCTATTTTTACTTACGATTATCTATATATATAAAAGGCTAATATGCAAAGTGTCCCCTTGGGAGTTCGACCAGGAGACCGGGAGTTTGATTGCTCACTATGACGTGCACTGACCACCACGGCGTGGCACGGAACGAAGGAAGGCCCCGGCCGGCAGCTGGAAGTTCCCGATCGGCCCTGATCGCCGGCCAGGCCTAGGGATCCTACCTGTGCACATGTTTCGTTCTCTGGGCCGTTAGAATATACTGAACTTGTAGTTTATAACAGTGAAAGGCGACAGATTAAAGTCAGCAAGGGGTTCAGGTACACAGGGTAGAGTCCAGGAGGGAGCAGCTGCCCTCTCCCAGAGGAGTCGTATAGACAGGGCTGAATTCGTGTCTATATGGGCTGAATGTGCGACAACACATACAGAGTGTTGCCAACCAAAGGCACTCACTTCAGCCTTGGTGTCTACCCAGCCATGTAGGCAGGGCTGACCCTCATGGAGCTAACCTTACCAGTCTCCGGCCCCTCCAGAGGCCATACCTGTGGCCCAAGGCCCCCCCATAATTCACATTGTGTCAGCTACCAGGCATGGCCCGAAGACAGTCCTGTCAGCGGGCTATTCCAAGAGCTTGGAGGTTACCTGCCAGGAGCCAGTCCAAGGCCAGAGCCGGAATGTGCAGGGTGTGGTCAACCAGACCAGCTGAGTCAACCATTGACTGCACAGCAGAATCTTAGAACTCGGGGAGCCTGATTTCCTCTGCTCTAGGTAAGACTTGGGGGGGGGGGGGAGAGGGGCTGGCCCGGCTGGCTGGAAGCCCACCGCGTCAAGGCCAGCAGAGAAAGTTGCTTACATTAAACCGAACAATGATTGAGAGCAGGAAAGCAACAGGGAGGGCCAATGTTCATCCATTTAAGGAGGGAAGCTCAGCTGGTTCAAATCCCGTGTAAAGAGGTTGTGGAAAATGAGAGGCAGCCAGGAAGGGGCTGAGGTGGACAGCAGGCTGGCACAGCCACTGGCTTCATGGGAGCTGAACCCCAGGGTGGGGGCTCCGACCCAGAGACCAAACAAACCCGATAGCTCCTCGGGCAATTCAAAGTGGCAGGAGGGACCGGGGGCCTTTAGTAAAGGGTCAGGAAGGAAAATCTCTTACATTTAAGCACCTCCTCTTCTTCTTGTCCCTAAGGCCACAACTGAGAAATTAAAATAAGACTTTGTTGTTTTCTGAGATGGGGGATGGCAGAAAAAACCTGGGCTCCCCCATCAAAAATAAGTAAAAAGGAAGAAGGAGTGAACCAGATCTGTTGGTTCCAGCAGGTCATGGCTCAGAGGGAGCTGCCTAGATTTGTTTTCCAGAAGACAGGACCAGGACAAAGGGTTAGAATCGGAGGGAGGCTTCGGTCCGCCTACAAAAGAACATTCTAGCAAGAACTCCCAAAGGCAGGTAGGGCTGCCTTGACTGGTAGTGAGCTCCTTGTCACTGGAGCATGCAAGTAGGAGATGGGTGGTCACCTGTCAATGATGCCGTGGAAGGAATTCTTGCTCTGAGAGGGAAAATGAACTGAAATGAACCGCTCCTCTGACTCTTTCATCTGGGCCTGAGCATTAATCACCTTTTATAAGTTCAAAACTCCCCAATTTAAAATTCTAGCCCAGATCACTCCCCGTAGCTCCACACCCTGCCAGTCTTCTCCAGTGAATGCCCAGAATTTACAGCATCTAGCACAGTGGTTCTCAACCTTGGCTACACATTAGAATCACCTGGGAATCTTTTTAAAATCCTGATTTCTGGGCCTCATCCTCCGGAAATGAGGCCCAGAAATCAGGATGTTAAAGATTCCCAGGTGATTCTAATGTGCAGCCAAGGTTGAGAACCACTGATCTAGCACAAAGTTGATGTTCAGTAGATATTTCTGAGCAATTGGATGAACCCCAGCCCCCTCACATCTCTTCTCCTTTGGTTCTGTACAATTACCACTTCGGGGATGCAGCCTGCCTCCAGCCAACCGTGACCCACCAACCTCACACCAGCCGAGCCATCTTCCCTCTCCTCTACTCCTTACCTCCACCCAACGCTGGGACTCCCCGGGGTCAGTCTATGCTGCTTACCCTTGCGCAGCACCCCGTCACTGTGCATGTCCTGTCCCCTTGTGTGTCTGCCCCCTGAAACTGGAAGTTGCTGGAGGTAGTGGTTCTCCCTGAGTCATTGTTGTGTACCCAGCGCCCAGCCCAGGCACCAGCATAACACAGGCGCTCAGAACACGAGTTTTGCATCCAATTGGGACATTCCCAGGTGGGCTGGGCTGGCTGGCCCCCCTCACGCTCCTGCCAGTAGAGCATGCATTAATTTAATGAACTAGCTCTTCCAGTGCTAGGAAATCTATTTCACGTTAATGAAATCCAATTAGCGCCTTCACTGTGGAGCCCTGGGCCCTTTCAGACTAAAGATGTTGAATGAGGTGACACCTCTTCCTGTAACCCAGAGGTGCCTCCCCGCCTCCATCTTCCTTCCAGGAACAGCACTGCCAACAACTATTTTGCAACTTCCTTTATCTCCAAATGCACATCTGTTTCCAACATTTCCCCGCTCAGGATTCTTCGAGTGTCCTCGGCAGAGTAACACAGGGAGGGTATTCTTTCTCTATGCATCCCTCACCCATCTTCCCATTCTGCCACTTACTCATCCTCCTATCTACCCACGTGCCCATCCACTCACCCATCCTTCCACCGAACACTCATTCATTTACCTACCTGCTCTCCCAAAGACACATCCACCCAATTATTCATCCACCCGTCAATCCATCCTCTCCTCCACCCATCTATCCAACCACCCATCAAGCCACCCAGCTGTCCACTCATTCATCCACTTACCCATCAACTTATCATCCATCCATCCATCTGTCCATCCATCTGTCCATCCATCCATCCATCCATCCGTCCATCCATCCGTCCATCCATCCATCCATCCATCCATCCATCCATCCATCCATCCACCCATTCATCCATGAGAACACACCCAATAAACATTTTCTTGAATGCCTACTTTATGTGAAGTCCTTCACCTGGTTCTAGGGAAACAAAGCTGAACAAGATTCAGTTTCTCTCCTGGGAAACCGCCAGTCTAGCAAGAAAAATCTGACACACAATGAAAATCCGGGGTAAAATCCCTCCACTTAGTAGCCCAAGAACATGGGAAAATTGCTAACTTCTCTGTGCCTCAGTTTCCTCGTCGCAAGGAGTGCCCACCTTTAGAGTAATTGTGACAACTAAGCGAGATATTCATATAAACTGCTTAGTCTGAATCCTGGTATATATTAATTGATCAATAAGTGATCAATAATATCACCTATAGAATGGTTACTATGATCATGATCCATGCCCTCATACGGGATTTGATTATTTATGCATGTAATGGTTAGTTCATACACTCAATGAATATTTATTGAGTATTTACAATGTTTCCGGGGTCCAACCCCAGCAGGTCCAGGGGTTCCCAAAGGTGTGGACGGAGTCGGCGAAGAAGGAATGACACGGAGACAGCGTTCAGTTGATCAGCAGCCTAGCCAGGATCTCTAGCCAAGTTCTGGTCAGGATCTCCAGCGAAGTTCTGGTTAGGATCTCCAGCCAGGTTCTGTCCAGGTTCTCCAGCCAGGTTCAGTCACCAGGTTCTAGTCAGGTTCTCTTGCCATGTTCTATAGTCAGGTTCAGTCCAGGATCTTTTGCCATGTTCTCTCGCTAGGTTCTGTCTCTAGGTTCTGTGGCCAGTTTCTGTCCAGGATCTTTTGCCATGTTCTCTCCAGCGAAGTTCTTCTGTCTCTAGGTTCTGTGTAGGTTCTGTCTCTAGGTTCTGTGACTAGGTTCTGTGTAGGTTCTGTATTCTAAGTTCTGTCTCTCGCTGTCTTGTTACATCTGTATTTATACCAGTTGATTCAATCCTATCAATCTCTATTACAACGGTTAGGGCGTTTCTTATCTCCATTCCAGGGAGTAAAGATTATGTAGCCTAAGCATGATTGTTCGTAGTTAAAGTGATTAATTACCCGCCTGGCACTTAGTTGAGGGGTTTTATTCCCTCCCTAACTTCAGGGGAAAATCCCTACCTGGGGAAACAACCTTTCTCAGAGAGGAGACCTTGGTTAAAACACATAGTGCCAAGAAGGTGAGCAAACATATTAAGAACAGTATGCCATATATGCCAGGTCCCTTGAAACAGCAAGGATGGACCGGCTCCCGGCACAATGTATCTGAGCTTGTGCCTCAGGAGTTTAGAATCTCGTTGTATAGACAAGATGGATACACTTGACAGAGGCAGGTGGGAATAGTGTGCTGGGGTCCCAGGTGCTGGAGGTTCCAGCAAAGCCCAGAAGCTCAGGTGGAAGGAGGTGCCCTTCAGGTGGTGGGAGGCAGGTCAAGGGCAAGTGCAGGTGCTTTGTATCGGATCCATCAGGCTCCTTCTGGGTTCCAGGCCTTGAGGAATCTGTTGGAATGTAAGCACTGACCCCTCCTCCCCGGGAGATGTGCCCAAGGCTGGTTCTCCTTGGGACCTTCCTCCGGGACTAGTTGGAGCAAATGGCAGAGTGTGGTTGGGACCTGATGGGAGCTGACTGCAAACGCCACCCTGGGCCCACGTGGCACCTGTGGCCGGTCCCCCACCACCCGGAAAGCCTTTCTCCCACCCTCCGGCTTTGTAAGTAGCAGGCTGGGGTATTTCAGATCCAGCACTTGCTTCTGCGGGTGACTGATGAGGTCGCCCCAGCAAGAGGGCTGTCTCGGGTGGGCATGACCAGGGTCAGGTGACAGCTGAGTGATGAAAATTCCTCGTCAGTGAGCCTGTCACTGTCACTGTCACTGTGAGTGAACAGCTCAGAGACCTGCTGGCCGCTCCTGTGGCCTGTTCACGGCCTTTCTATGAAGACTGTGACCTTGGAGGGTGAGGGCAGCGCTTGACAGGTCTCTGGCTCAGCAAGAGCACCTTGTCACCATCCTGGCGGTCTGAAGTTTGGTCAGGGACACAGAGCCACCGCAGGTGACATGGGACCAAGGGCTGCTAGAGGAGGGAGGCTTGCTGAGTGTGGGAGCAGCTGGGGCCACAGAGGACGGGAGATAGAGTCACCCTGCCTGAGCCCCAGGCCCCCGCCCCAGGGAGCAACTGGGGAGGTCCTGAAGTCCAGGGCAGTTGGGGAGGCCCTCTTGTCTAGGTGCCCGGGGGACCCTCCAGTGGGTGCTCATGGGGCCGGCTGAGCAGCCCTACTTATGAGTGAGTGGTTGGCCCCAGTGCTCAGGGCCCCTCAAGAGTAATGGTCAGCCTCCAGTCTCATGGTGATGTCTAACAGGAAGTGCACCGGTTCCCTGGGCTGTTGGACAGCACCACAGACCGGGGAGCTTACACAACAGAAATGCATTCTCTCATAGTTCTGGAGGCTGGAAGTCCGAGATCAAAGTGTGGGCAGAGCTGGCTCTTCTGAGGCTGTGAGGGCGAACTGGCCGCTCCCTGAGCTTCTGGGCTTTGCTGGAGCCCCTGTAGAAGCATCACCCTCATCTCTGCCTTCATCCCATTACGATGTTCTTTCTCCCAGTGTGTACATGTCTGGGTCCAATGTCCCTTTTTATAAGGACATTGGTCGTATTAGATTAGGGGCCCACCCTACTCCAGTGTGAACCTCATCTTAACAAATTACATCTGCAAGGACCCTATTCCCAAATACAGTAACATCCTGAGGGCTAGGACTTCAACATATGAATTTTGGAGGGACACGATTTAACCCAGTGGTTCTCAACCTGTGGGTCGCGACCCCTTTGGGGGTCAAACAACCCTTTAACAGGGGTCGCCTAAGACCATCGGAAAACACATATAATTGCATATTGTTTTTGTGATTAATCACTATGCTTTAACTATGTTCAATTTGTAACAATGAAAATACATCCTGCATATCAGATATTTACATTACGATTCATAACAGTAGCAAAATTGCAGTTATGAAGTAGCAATGAAAATAATTTTATGGTTGGGGGTCACCACAACATGAGGAACTGTATTAAAGGGTCGCGGCATTAAGAAGGTTGAGAACCACTGATTGAACCCATAACAGTTGGGGCTTCTAGCAAGAAAGATTCCCAGCTGTAGACAGACGTGCTGATGCCAATATGACAACAGACAACTAGCACAGAGCTGGCAGACGTTCCTCCCCATCCTTTCATTCATCCATCCATCCATTCCATCCATCCATTCCATTCCATCCATCCATCCATCCATCCATCCATCCATCCATCCATTCCATTCATCCATCCATCCATCCATCCATCCATCCATCCATCCATCCATTCCATCCATTCATTCATTCATCCATTCCATCCATCCATCCATTCCATTCCATTCCATTCATCCATCCATCTATCCATCCATTCCATTCCATTCATCCATCCATCCATCCATTCCATTCCATCCATCTATCCATCCATCCATCCATCCATTCCATTCCATTCATCCATCCATCCATCTATTCCATCCATTCATTCATCCATCCATTCCATCCATCCATACCATCCATTCATTCATCCATCCATTCCATCCATCCATCCATTCCATCCATTCATCCATTCCGTCCATTCATCCATCCATCTATTCATCTGTTCATAAAATGTTTACTGAGTGCCTACTATGTGCCAGGTTCTGTGTTTGTATTAGAGACACAATGGTGAGTTAGGTCTTTTCCCTGCATTTGTCCTGAGTGTGAACTGACAAATAACCAATAAATTATAATTTATGACAGAGGAGAATAAAGATGAGCAGTGGCTTCCCTGAAGAAGGACCTTGCAAAGGAGGAGGCAGAGTCGGGGAGGGGGGGGTGCAGGGAAGGAAAAAAGGGCGTTCCAGGTGAGCCACCAGTCAGTCCCAGCAGGTTAGGAGAGGCGCAGGAGGAGCGGGGTCTCTGGAAGGCAGAGTGCTACATACTGTTGGCGGTCCTGGGCAGGGTCCGGGGTGGGGGGAGTGGGGACATGTGTACCATACCCCTCAGCCTGGATTGCCCCATCCATCTTTGCTGGAGGCTAAGACCAACAAGTCATAATTATGCAAGAAGTCCTTTAGAAGGCTAATGGACTTTGATATTCAGCAGGGCTGAAAATCAGCATAATATTGCTCTGGCAGAGGAAGCCAGGTGTCCAGTGTCCTGAAGGCGATGGTCAGTGCTGGGGACCAGGCAGGTGGGCCAGGGCTCTGCGTGGTGGGGTGGGGCTGGGGAAGAAGCCAGGTGTCTGGACCGGCTTTTTTCTTTTTATTGATCTCAGAGAGGAAAGGAAAGGGAGAGATAGAAACATCAATGATGAGAGAGAATCATTGATTGGCTGCCTCCTGCATGCCTCCTACTGGGGGCCGAGCCCACAACCGGGGCATGTGCCCTGACCAGGAATTGAACTGTGACCTCCTGGTTCATAGGTCAACGCTCAACCGCTGAACCATGCGGGCCGGGCTTTTTGATGCATGTTTTTTTCATAACAGAATCCCAGCCGGCGACAGGAAAGGACATGGGCGATGGGCGATGGGCGGGCCAAGGAGGTAGCTCAGGAGGAAAACAGGAGGCTCAGGCTCTGGAGGAGGCACTGGGGACCGTCCCTGGTGGTCACTGTTCCTGTTACTGGAACGGAAGGGGGCTCAGAGCAGGTGGCAGTGAGTGTATGTTAAATGTATATGCAAATGTGTCTGGCCTGGAGCAAACTTTTCGCAACAGGAAGGAGGTGGGTGTCAGGGGAAGCCTGATGATGTTCCCTGGAGTTCGGATGTTGCTAAATGCGCGGATTGGGGAGGCAGCCACGCAGTCATCTTATTGAAAGTGAGTTGTAATTCTCCAGCGAATGGGAGCGAGGCACTTCACTGGAGAGAAATGGGACGCCTGGGCTGGCCCAGCAGGGCCGGCTGAGCGCCTCCACGCCTTATGCCCAATGTGTCTCTGGGCTGATCAATACCCGTGGGACGTGGGATGTAGGCCGGGCCCTGGGGGAGCGGATGGGACCCTAGCCCGGTGCTGGGTCCCTGGGACAAGCCAGAATCTCTGCTCTGGGCGCTGTGAGGAGGGGTTTGTGGGAACACCCCTCCCTGCCCAATTCTATCAGAAGATGACCAGGATGAACGGAACCCAGTCATGGGGGGTGGGGGGCCCTCATGGACAGTAAAGAAGGCAAACCCCAACAGTGCGATTTGGAAAAGGCTGGTGGGCAGGAATCCTGATGGGTAAGGTTAGAGACTGACCTCTTCCAGAGGACCCTCCCAATCACCCTCAGGCTTGGCCTGGGACCCCCTCCCCTGGGAGCCTGTGTGATGCTTCAGGGGTGCACATGCCCCGTCTCTTCTGTTCTTGGGAGGGTGAGAGTGAGGCCCCTGATTGTGCAGTCGGCAGAGGCTGCCCTGGGAGATCCCAACGCAGAATTCCGCTAGCTGAGCTAGCAGGCTTGGGGGGGCCTCTGAGAGCTCCCCCCAACTCTGGGTGTCTCTGGAAGTGATAGAAACCTCCATTCCCGTGTCTGGTCCAGACAAGCCAGCCAGAGCAGCAGGGGCCTAGGACAGCTCAGGGCCTTGGAGGCCCCTGCCCTGGACACGCCCGTCTGATTGTTTCTCCCTTTTCGTGCGCTGGAGCCGCTGGGAGGTGGTGCTGGGTGGGGAGTGGAGAAGGGTCCTCTGTGGGCGGCAACCAGATGCAGGTCACAGCAGCATGCGCTGAGCACCAGGCCCTGGTGGGGACAGTACTTTCTATGCTGTGGTTGGAGCCCAGAGGAGCCCTGATGCAGCCTGGAGGCGGGGCTCAGGATGGGGTCGGCCCCCAACTGGGGCCCAGAGCATCCCAACAGGGTCCCAGCAGAGGCTGCTGCCTGGGCAGCTGAGAGCGCACTCCCCGCCCCCTCCCAGGGCACTGGTGCCCAGGACAGACTCAGCTGAAGTTTGCTGAGCGATTCTGCCCCGTAGCATGATCCCCACCATCCGTCCTTCCAGGGCTACGTGTTGTTTGCATCGTGACGAGCTCAGCGCAAAGGAATGAATCCCTAACGGGCGAAATCCCGGGTCCCAGGCCAGCCCGCCCTTCCCTCACTCTGTGGTCTGACCTGACCCCTGAGCCTGTTTCCCAAGTCAGCCGAGAGGGTGGAACTAACTGAGCCCGCTCAAGCCTTTAAAGAAAAGTGTTCCTGAAACCCGGGCCTGTTTGCCTCTTCCAGGCCCCTCGGGGGTTCATTTGCATTCTTGGAATGAAAATGTTGACTGTACCTTTAAAGGCTTTTTTGAGGTTTATTTTGGAGAAGTAACTCTCAGGAATGCTGGCAGGACGGGCACCACTGCCTCCCTCTGGAGAGGCAATCAGCCCCCCACCGTGGCTGAGGACGGCCAGGGGCGGGCCTCCATCCAATGAGCGCCTCACCCCAGGGGCTGTCTGGAGGCTGTGGGGAAATGTCTCATTTTTATACGTAAATAAATCCTTTCTAGAGAGCGCTCTGCTCACAGCAGGCTGCTGCTGAAACGTTTTAAGTGGCTCCTTGGACACTGTAAATTTTGTTAAGCGTTATTCTCAAGTTTGGTTCTGTTTTCCTCTGCTGATCTCATGGGATCATCCACTCTGGACTTTGCTCAGCCTGTCCTGCCACTGCACCCTACTGCATACCTCTGGCGGCAGAGCGCTCCCCATCTGCAGGCCACCCCCTCTAGCTGGACACCACTGACCGGCAGAAAGGGCTCCGTCAGTGAGCTGGAGTAGAAATTCCCAGAGCCGTCCTCCAGCTGCCCCTTGCTGTGGCTTCATAGACCAGTTCTCTCCCCCTTCCCTCAGCTGCCCTCTGAGGACTGGATCAGGGCTCTGACCTCCCTGCTAAGGCCGGTAACATCCTGTATCACCTGGCCCTGGCCCCTTCCTCGCTCTCATCTGCTCTCCCCCTGACGCACTGTGCTCCCTTAGGCACCTGTCCCTTTGAGGCTAATTCCAATGTAACCCTGATATTTGGGGGGGCTAGCAATCTGAATCTGTGCCAGCAAGCCCAGTGTACATTCCTGATAACCTATAAGTCATTGCCCCTTTCTCCACAAACTGGTCTTGCAAGACCTGTTATCTAAATGCTCACTTTTTACAGAGGCCATAAACCATGACACAGCCCCCGGAGGTGGGTTATCAGGCCAGGCCCTTGGTATGGTCTCAAGACCCCCAATACCTGGGGATTTGTGCAAAGTCTGCGAAAGGTCCAGAAGTATAATCCATATTTGGGGAACAAAGACACCAAAAGGGGATAAAAGAGGGGCTTCCACCATATTGGTTTGCTCAGAATTTGAGAGGCAACCTCCTCTGAATCCGCCAGCGTAATAAAGCTGTGTAACTCCATTTCTCTAAGCGTTGCTTGGTTTTTCTCCGGTCTTCTATAACACCTCAAACTCACAAAATGCAGGCTCCTCTTGGGGCCTTTGCACGTGCTGTTCCTGCTGCCACAATGCTCTTCCTGCAGATTTCCTTCGGAGGATCCAGCTCTGACGTCACCTCCTCCAAGAGGCCCGCCTTGGCCATCCCAGGCAAAGCAGCCCCTAATTCCCGCCACTCTTTACTGTATGTTCCTATGTCATTCCCTTCAGGGCATGGGATATTATTTGACTATTGTTAGAAAACGAAACAAAATTCAGTTGAGTAAATGTTAAGACCTTATTGGCTTTATTCGGCGAGTCACCAGTTGTGCAGCATCCAATCTAGTAGATAGAAAGGAGCTCCAAGAAGCTGTAGGAAATGAAGGAGTTTTACAGCTGCAAGGGAGCAGACCAAGAAGTCACACCAGGCAAAAAGCGCATAGGCTGCTGCAAGGTCAATTTCCCCGTAGAGGATGTCAGGGGCCTATCAGGCTGGTGACCTGCTAGTGCTGATCGGGCGATTCCTGATCGACAGGGTGGCAACTGCATTCTGGAAGAGCCAACACAGTAGTTAAGTCTCGGGGTAGTGATGTGGGGCTTAGCATGCGCGACTCCGCTCGGGGCTTGTTGTCTTGCTTTTAAGAATGCGGTGCAATATCTCTTACTTACATGTTGCCATCTGCCCCATTAGGACGTGAGCGCCTGAGGGCGGGTCTTTGTCTTGTTCTGCTGCTGCCCAGGTCTAGCACACAGATGCCCAATAAATGCCCGTCCTAGGAGCGTGGTGCTCATGTCTGCAGAGTCTCCTTGTTGCAGGCTCCTCGATGGCCTCTTGCAAAAGTGGGTTCAAGGTGCTCACATCCACAGCCTTCAGTCTGGACTTGCTTCCCTCCATTCACATCAAGAATGTCCCGACTCATCATCATCATCATCATCAGCAGCAGCAGCAGCAGCAGCAGCAGCAGCAGCTGCACTCCCATGGACTCACCTAACTGCTCCCCGAACAGAACCTGAGCAGCAGCCCAAGATGTGGAACAGGTGACCAGGAAGGTAATCTGGCTGAAGTGGGGGAAGGAGAGCAGGGTCCCCTCACCCTTTGGACCCCTGGCTCCTAGTGTGGTCCCTCAGGCACCTGCAGAGATGTCGGGTTTTCAGCACCTGATTTTCCCCTGAGGACCCTACCCCTCACCCCCCTCACCGATTCTCAGGCAGGGATTCCATCCACCAGACCTGGCCAATCTGCCCGTGCCACACCCTAGCCCAGTGGTCAGCAAGCTCATTAGTCAGCAGAGCCAAATACCAACAGTACAACGATTGAAATTTCTTTGGAGAGCCAAATTTTTTAAGCTTAAACTATATAGGTAGGTACATTGTTATTAACTTACCTAGAGGCCCGGTGCACAAATTTGTGCACGGGTGGAGTCCCTCGGCCTGGCTGGCAATTGGGGCTGATGGCCAGGGGGAGGGACTGCGGGAGGTTGGCAGGCCATGGGAGGTTGGCTGTGGGAGCACACTGAGCACCAGGGGGCAGCTCCTGTGTTGAGCGTCTGCCCCTGGTGGTAGGTGCACATCATAGCAACCAGTCGATCGGTCGTTCAGTCTCTTTGGTTTTTATATATATAGATTAGGGTACTCCTAAGCTGGCCTTTGCTAAAAACGTCCTCATTTTATAATAATAAAGCCACCAACACAAAATAATTACAATTCTTAAAATGATGACAAAAATACCTGTAGGATTTGCAGCTGATTGGAAAAATACAGGTAACTTTATGCTTCGAGTAGGTACTTTTGTCACCCGCGCACAATTTGCGGACGCGACTAGCACTAACCACTGCACAATGAGACTGCTGACTGACTGGCTCACTCAACTCGTGCATGAATCACCCGCGCCTCCCCCACACTGCGTAACCCGCGGCCCACCTGCGCCGCGTCTCCCGTCGCCCGACCGACTGACACCCCCCACTTCTTCTAACGCCACTTCTTCGAAATAGACTCGCCCAGGCCGAAAACCGACTTCTGGCATGGGCCACGAAGTTTCCATCGCACTGTACGTGTGCGCCCGCATGTGGTATTTTGTGGAAGAG
Organism: Myotis myotis; assembly: GCF_014108235.1. Classification (NCBI taxonomy): domain Eukaryota; kingdom Metazoa; phylum Chordata; class Mammalia; order Chiroptera; family Vespertilionidae; genus Myotis; species Myotis myotis. The sequence continues at coordinate 217,529,502 of NW_023416313.1, read as the reverse complement.
CCACGCTCAAGGGGCCAAAGAGCCGCATGTGGCTCACAAGCCGCAGTTTGCCAACAACCCCTGCCCTAGACACACTGAATAGAAGTCTGCTCTTGGTGCTGGGGTTGCTGGGCAGGTTGAGTGTGAGCCAGGATCTGTGGGCATCTGCCGGGGAGAGCCTTGCCCGTAACAAAGCCGAACAGGACACAGGCTCAAGAGATGGAGAGGAAGTGAGCAAATCCAAGTGACCTTGTTTGGACGCCTGTACCGGCCAACCCTGGGCTTCATGGTTACCTGAGCCAATGGTTCCCACTTTGCTTAACCCTGTTTGAACTGAGCTTTCTCTCACTTATAACGGAAAGAATCCCGACTGCTTCATTAGGGCCCATGGAACATGATTTAAGAACCGCTGTTCTATGGCATCAATAAAGCCAGGCAGCGTGCATTTGACGCGTTAATTCTTCTAGCTTGTTTTCATGGGTAATTAATAATTATAATAGAAACGACAGAAATGCCTCTGCAAGAGTTTTCAGGTGTGACAAACATCACAGAAATGGATTAATATTCTAATTACATAAAGAGCTCACATACATGGGTACACTAAACAAATAAAAAACAGTCCTCCAGGACATAAATGAGCAATAGAGAGCTGACAAGAGCAATGATTCAGGAAATAAACAATGGGAACATATTCAGGCTCCCTCGTAACCTAAGAAATTCACATCGAAACAAGAAGACGCCATGTTTCACGTCTTTAAAAACGAGCAAAGATTCAAACAAAAACAAACCGCAAGTGCTCATCTGCATGCGGAAAGATCGACACGCTTCCATGACAATACTTTTGAAAAGAGTTGGTCAAAAGCATGTCCAGAACAGGGCTTGGCAAATATTTTCCTGAAAAGGGGCAGAGAATAAATATTTCCAGCTTATTGAACCCCATGGTCTCTGTTGAAATTACTCCATCTACCATTGTAGTTGGAAAGCAGCCATAGGTGACGTGTAAATTCACGGGCATGGCTGTGTTCCAATAAAACTTTATTTTTAAAAACAGGAGATGGACTGCATTTTCCCTGCAGGCCATGGTTTGCCAACCTCTAGTTTTAAACATTTATTATTAGATTATTATTAAAATGATTGTTGTAAAAACATATACTTACATGGAAACACATTTTGGATATAAAGTTAAGTGAAAAATACCTGGCTACCCAATTTCATATCATCATAGCTATGCAAACAAGACCCATAAACAAATATGAGAGAGAGCAAATGTACCCGAATTAGTTAGCTATGGCTACTTAAATAAAAACCTTAATTTTAGGAGCTTCAACAACCAGTATTCTTTCTGGCAAGACTATGGGTTGGCTGGGCTGTTGTGTTGGTCTGTGCCAGTCCTGGAGTGGCTGGGACAGGCTGGTCTGAAATGGCCTCAGCAGCATGGCTCATCTCCGTGGCACGCGGTCACCTACCCTCCAGCAGGCCGGCCTGGGCACACTCTCCTAGGGGTGCAGACAGTGGTCCGATAGAGCCACTGCTGCTTCTGGGTGAGCGTGCTCAGACCCCGGGGCCCCTGGAGGAGCTCCTTCCGACGGGCTGCCCACCTGGAGGCGGACGTGTGCCTGCTCCACTTTAGCGGCCTCTCGGGGGCACTAAACCCAGTGTCCCTCCAAGAGTTTAGAGATTTCCCGTCTGTTCACATGGTTTCCCCTCTTGTTACCGTCTTGCATTGGTGTGGTCCATTTGCTAGGCCTGATGAGCCAATCGTGAAACCTATTATTAACTAAAGTCCATCGTTTACATTGAGGTTCACACTGTTGTACATTCTGTGGGTTTTGGGAAACGCATAATGTGATGTATCCACCATTACAGTACCATACAGAATCCTTTCACTTCCCTACCCCGCCCCCCCACTCCATTCACTCATCCCTCCTCCTTCCCCCGAACCCCTGGTAACCACTGATCTTTTTAGGGTCTCTCTAGCTTTGCCTTTTCCAGAATGTCATATAGATAGAATTCTGTAGTATGTAGCCTTTCAGATGGGCTTCTTTCACAGAGCAGTATGCATGTAGGGGTCCCCGTGGCTTAATAGCTTTGCTTTTCTTTTCTTTCTTTCTTTCTTTCTTTTTTTCTTTCTTTCTTCTTTCTTCCTTCCTTCCTTCCTTCCTTCCTTCCTTCCTTCCTTCCTTCCTTCCTTCCTTCCTCTTTCCTTCCTTCCTTCCTTCCTCTTTCCTTCCTTCCTTCCTTCCTTCCTCTTTCCTTCCTTCCTTCCTTCCTTCCTTCCTTCCTTCCTTCCTTCCTTCCTTCCTCTTTCCTTCCTTCCTTCCTTCCTCTTTCCTTCCTTCCTTCCTTCCTTCCTTCCTTCCTTCCTTCCTTCCTTCCTCCCTTCCTTTCTCTCTCTCTCTCTCTCTCTCTCTCTCTCTCTCTCTCTCTCTCTCTCTTTCTTTTTACTCGTTTCTTTTTATTATTGAACATTTCCTTGTATGGATGTACCGCAGTGTATCTACTTACCTTTTAAAAAACATTGTGATTTCTTCTAGTTTGGGTGACTTAGGAATAAAGTTGCTATAAAAAATTTTCGTGGGTTTTTGTGTAGATACACATTTTCAACTCCTTTGGGTAAATACCAGGGAGCACAATTGCTGGGTCATATGGGAAGAGTATGTTTAGTTTTGTAAGAAACCACCAAACTGCCTTCGGAAGCGGCAGTGGGGGACAGGTCCTGCTTCTCCAGTCCTCGCCGGCATGTGGTGTTGTCCGCGTGATGGCTCTGGCCTTTCTGACAGGTGTGAAGTGGAACCTCGCTGCTATTCCAATTTGCATTCCCTGATGATGACATACGCTGTTGAACATCTTTCATGTGCTTAGTTGCTATCTTTTTATGTGTTTTGCGGAAATGTCTTTTCAGATCCTTTGCCTATTTTTAAACTGGGTTGTTTGTTTTCTTATTGTTGAGTTTTAAGAGATTATGGGTCATTCATCGGGTAAATGTTTTGCGATTATTTTCTCCCAGTCTGCATCTTGTTTTCATTCTCTTAACAGGGTTCTTTTTCACAGAGCAGAAGCGTTTCATTTTAATGATGTCCAATTTATCAGTTTATTCTGGCATGCAACATATACTTTTGGCGTCCTATCTAAAAAGTTATCACCAAACTCAAGGACATCCTTGCTACCTCTAGAAGTTTTATACGTTGTGTTTTACATTAAGTCCATGATTCCCCCCTCCCCCCGCCCCCGCCCGCCCCAGGTGGATGTCGAGTTGTCCCAGAACCATTTGTTGAAAAGAACTATCTTTTCTCTATTGTATTGCCTCTGTTTCTTTGTCAAAGATCAGTTGACTATATACGTATGGGTCCATTTCTTGGCTCTGGTTTCTGTGCCTTTGACCTACTTATCTCTTTTCTCACCAACAAAAACTGTCTTGATGGTCACAGCTTTATAGAAAGTCTTGATGTTGGATAGTGTCAGTCCCCTGACGGTTCTTCTTCAGTGTTGTGTTGACTGTTATGGGTCTTTCCTCTTTCCAAATCAACCTTAGAACCAGTGTGTCATTATCCAGAAAAGAACTTGCTGGGATTTTGACTGGGATTGCATCGAACCTATAGATCGAGTTGGGTAAATGTACCTTTTTGCAAATGAAACCACAAAGGCCCAGAGAGGCAAACTGACTTGTCTAAGGTCAACGTAATTAAGACTCTTATTTTAATTATTCTGACGCACATGTTTATCATCTGTGAAACAAGTCTTCCAGTTGATGCTGACAAGGGACAGTCAGAGTTGTCATTGCCCGCACGCGCACATGAAAACTTGCAGACTGTGAGCAGTGGCTTGGAAACAATCTTGGAGACGACAGTGGAGCCCTCTTTAAGAGCCGGTGCCCACAGTGGCCAGAGCCGACCTGTGTGAATGGGCAGCGCGCACATGGGCGATTCCGAGGCACACGGGCCCCCGAGTGTGAGGACTGGAAACACCTCTATTGACTTCTTTTGCGTATGTTCTCCTTTTAACGTATGCACAAGGGTGATACATGATTTTAACAAGACTCCAGGTCTAAACAAGTCTAACAGTTTTTTTATAAATATGAAATTAAAAAATTTTAAATGAAAGGCAGTGTCATCATTTATGGGTCTCCTTTGTGCCATCGTTGGGGCAGAGGCTTATTCTTTCTTAATGGGACATAGAAATAAGAGTGCAGCTTACAGTGGATGTCCCTGCAGTGTGCGACCTACAGTAAAAGTTGCATCCGTCGGTAGCGCATGGCATACGTGAAAGAGGTCGTGAGTTTAATTAAGGGGATATTTACGAAGTTGTGGGCAGGGCGAAGGGGAATCCACAAGGGGTGGTGCAGGGTCTCAGGGCTGGCCACCCCAGGAGATGCTGCCACCTCCAAGCCTGAGGGCAAGAAGGGAGCAGCTCCCCAGACCTGGGGAGAGGCTGTAAGGGAGGGCAGCCGGATGGGAGGTGCCACCCTTGGTGGGAAAGGAGCCAAAGGAATGAACACCTAACTTCACTCTGTTCCCCCGATCCTGTGCCAGTGCCCACCCCTGTGGGAGACACTGGGAAGCTGAGGTCAAGAAGGCACTGAATGCACCCAGTGGTCACCCTCCTGGGACCCCAAAGAGCGCGGAGGGTGGGGCTGACTCTAGGGGACACGTTCCAGCGTGCCTGTAGCTCTACTGCCCGTGGGCCTAAGCTCTGCACTTGGGCCCGTGGCAGTGCCAGTTGACCAGATGGACCTTGAAGGCCCTTGCTGTTGAGGGGCCCACTCATTTCGCTCCACCGTCTGTGGGCTGTCGCTGCCCCCCCCCCCCCCCCCCCCAGCCAATGCTGTCTGCTGTGTGGCCAGGCCCGGCTGTGGACAGCGCCTTCCCCCTCCCTGCCCAGCACCTGCTTTGTTGGGAGATGAACATCTGCTTCGAGGCTGACACTTGGCTCCAGGGTGCAGACGTCAGCCAACAGGCCGATGTTGGGCAGTGGGAACTTGGATCGCGGTGGTTTACAGCTTATAAGGGTGAGTTGTGTGTGTTTCATGTTTCAGACATGGCCCAGATGCCTGCTTGCCCCGTTGGCCTGTCGGGCGGGGTCTTGTCTGAGTTAAAGCTCTGGATCTGCCAACCGGATGTTCGCAGCTAACTCTTGTTTGCCAAATCTCCCGCAGCGACGGGATCTAAGGCTCCGTGTCCATCAGAGCCAGGTCACCGCTCGGGCTCCCTCTCTCTGTACAGGCCAGGAAACTGAGGCCCAGAAAGGGAAGGTGCTGGCCCCAGGGCCCAGCACCTGGGGTGGAGCAAAGGGCCTGGGGTTGGAGCTGTTGCCTGCATTCGGGGCTTAGCTTGGCCTTTCGCTGTGGGATGTTGGATAACATCTTCCTGTCCTCAGTTTCCTACTCTGCAAAATGGGGCTACGAACGAAACCCACTTCACAGGGTGGTTGTGAGAATCCAATGAGCTCTGAGCCAGGCGAGCTGTGAGCAATTCTGAGTAATTCCTGGAGCTGCCCCGCCTCTGAGCGCTCGCCCCGGTTGGCCTTCAGTGTTTGTTGAATGACCTAAGGAGTGCAGAAAGGGAGTCAGAGTCTGCCAAGTGCGGAGAACACGCTACTCATTATGTTAATTAGTGCTCTGAGGGGGCTGGGTTTCTGCAAAGCAATCCATCTCACCACCCTTGTCTGTGGGCTGGAAAGTCCTCCCCCTGCAGGTGCCTGCTCTACCCCTTCTGCACCTGTCCCTCAAGAGCCCCGGACTGTGCCCCAGGCTGGGCTGCACAGGCTCCCAGGGAGTCTGGCTTGGGGTTTGGGATTTGGGAACTTCTGGGCCACCATCCCACTGGGCTTCTCACCCATTATCATCATCCTAACTGGGAGGCAGGTGGCTATGAACACACCTGTTCACAGGTGAGTGAGGGAGGTTCAGAGATAGGAGGTGACATACTCAGGACACATGTAGGCCTCTCCCTCCAGCCCCTGAGCTCTTGGACCTTCTGAACATTTAAGACTTGAAGTTTGGGTGTTGGGCTGGGAGTGCAGCCTGGCTGTTTGAACCATGTTGTGATTGGCAGTGCCTGGCGCCACCTGATGGCGGCTCTGGGAACTGCAGGCGGGGTACCCAGGAAACCTTTCTTGTCCTGACCTGCGCCAGCCCCAGCTCCTCCCACCGGTGTGGCCACGGCCCCTCCATTTATTATGGTGACAGGTGTCTCCACTGAGGCGCCAACGCCCAGTTGAGGGGTTCACTCCCTTTGATTCGGGTTTGGAATTCTAGAGTCCCTGAGCAGGGCCTGGCTTGGCTCCAAGCAAGTGAGGACCCCTTCGGGCCTCAGTTTCCCCACTTGTCAGCGAAGAGAGAGGCTGAGCTAGATCTCTAGGGAGTCCTCACTATGATATGAGTAGGGACAACTGAGGACACGTTGATGGGGCTGATAGAATCCTTTTCCAAGACTGAGTTGCAGGATTTGGGGGGAGGGGCCAGACCCCTTGAGTGTGGAAGGTGCTCTGTCCACTTCCCGGGGAAGGAAGAAGACAGGCGGAAGCAGGCCGGCTCCCTCCTGGCCTTGGGTTTCGCCGGTGCTTGTCAAGGATGTTCACGTTAAAGGCTCATGGAAAAATGAGGCTGCAGCTCCAGGATGGGGTGGCTGGACTGCGGGGTACGGGCTGCGGGCTGCTGGCTTAGGTGGCCGACAGCCATTCCGTCTGCATCAGTAACAGGCGCACAGCCTCCGGAGAGCGTCCCTGGGCTCGGACACTGAGCAGCCGACAGGGCTCTTCCGTTTTTGACAACAAAGCCCACCTTTGCCACGTGTTTATCTTGCTCCGTTCCCTGGAGCGAGATAGACATACGGGCAAAGGTGGACTTCTTCTTCTTCTTCTTCTCCCTAAAAGCCTGGGGCAGGAAAAGGCTGCACCCATTTGTAACCTGAGAAGAAGGGATGGTTTATCCCCAACAAAGCTCTGTCTTAGGGGTCTGAGCCCAGCTCCTCCCCTGCCCGTCCTAGAGATGGAGCCTGCTTACATGGGAGTCACCCCTGCTCTCCCTCCTTCTCTCCCCTCCCCCACCCCCCGTCACACACACACACACACACACACACACACACACGCTTCCTACTCTTCCTGACCGTTCTCTCATCTCCTCCCCTTTACTAAACCATGCAGGGCAGGGGCACCATCAAGATCCTCAGGGGCAAAGGTGAGAGGTGGCTCTGGACTCCGCCCTCCCCTGAAGGCTGGGTCCTCTGGGCTCTGCCTGAGCCCTTTGCCTCACCGTGATCTGGGGAAATTTGACAAACAGAAACATTCTGATAGGAAACTGACAATATCACATGTCCCCACTGTTAACATGTGACACTGGCATTTTTGCTTCCTGACTTCTTTTTTTTTTATTTTTTTTTAAGAAAAATCACTCTCTTCTTTTTCTTAATTGAAAACGATGCATGCTCTTTTCAAAAGTAAAGGTTAAACCAGCACCGCCCAGAACTGCCCACCGATGCTATTTTGGCGTATTTGCTCCCAGTGGCGTTGTTCTGCGTGTATTAAAGAAGCGAAACAAATAGTATATAAGTATAGTCTCCCTCAAAACTTAAAACATGATTCTGTAGTGGGACCCCCTTTGCGCCCCCCTTACCGCTGTCAGTCTGCGGGGTGCCCTTTGAGCCCAGGTAAGAGGCATTTACACGTATGAATTCAGAGAAACACACGGCAGCGTTTTGCTTTATTTCTATCATGTTGTGCTTGTCAGTCTCCACTTGCTCCAGTCTCTCAATCCACCCTGCACTCTATTCCTGTTGACCTGACTTCACATCACTCTCTCCCTTCCCGCTTCTCCCCTTCTCTCCTTCCCCCTCCTGCCCTCCCTCCTTTATCTCCCCTTCCACCCTTTCCTCCCTCTTGCTCCTCCCCTCATGGCACAGAGCCATGCTCCGGGCGGGTCTGCTGGGTGTCAGGTGGGAAGACCTGGGAGCAGGGGCACCTGGAGCGTAGACTTTGGAGGAGCAGAGAAAAGAGCCTAGGGGACAGGGGTGGAGGGGACAGGCTGGGGAGGCCGTCAGCCACAGCACAGACCCCCCCAGGCCGACGCTGGTCCAGCCCTCAGAGCACCTGTCTCCACCGCCCCCCACTGCAGCCATTCATTCTCCGAGGCCACAAGCCACCGGTGCCACCCGTTACTCACATTCTGCTTGAAGTCGACTCTCTTTTTAACTCAAATCCACGCATTTGGGAAAAAGCCACATCGAACCCGAAATCACTGTGTTGGACTATGAAGCCCTGTGCCACACTGCGGAGGCGGGCACAGCCGCCGGCCCAGGGGCCTCTTGGTGGGATGAGGCTGCTGCCCTCTGTCACCCCTCCCTACTCTCCACGGGGCCTCGCTCGGGCCCCATGGCCTGGCCTGTGTCTCCCCCGCCTGCCTTTAGCACCCTGCAGGGGCCTGAGAACCCAGCTTCCCCGCCCCAGGTCACTGGAAGCTTTTTGACCAACTCCAGTGGCTCGATTCTGCGGTTTGAAGAGGTTCAAGCGCCCTCTGCTGGCAGTTGGCGAGTCCTTGCCTGTCAGAGCGACAACTGGGAGGGAAGAGAGGTGAGCCCCGCATCTGCCCTTGTCCCTCCTGCCCCTGCTCTGTCCCATCAGCCACCACCTCCCACTGTGATCCCTCAATTGCACTAGATGCCCGCATCTGCCCTCCTGGGATGTGTCTCCCCCACAGGACTCCCGCTCCTCCCCCCGGTCCATCCGATGCCCCCAATCACCTCCGAGACTGCTCGGCACCTCCTCCTCCGGGAGGGCCCCTATTTCACCCAGGGAAACCGATCACACTGCTCCCGGCCCCACTGTCTCTGCGAGCACCGTCACGCTTGTCATTCCGAAAGGTCCTCATCTCCTCACATGCCGTTCCCCGGGGGGACCGGGTCTCCTCTGAGCTCAGCACCCAGCTCGGGTGGGAAATGCTGGTTGACTGAATGACTTTTGTGTTGACCTATTTCAGAGGTTCTGAGCAGGACTACTCTGAGGTGGGTGTCCCGGAGAAAAGTATCCTATATAATAAAGAGCTAATATGCTAATTAGACCAAACTGCCGCACTACCATCCGGACGACCTTCCGAGCCCCTTGCATGAATTTCGTGCACCGGGCTTCTAGTATATCTATAATAATAAAAGTGTAATATGCTAATTAGACCAAATGAAGCCAGGGCTGTAAGGGAAGCCCCAGTCCCAGGTGCCAGAGGGAAGCCAGAGCCAGCATCCAGGAGAAGGAAGGCCTACTCTTGCACGAATTTCATGCATCGGGCCTCTAGTATATATAATACTTGGGACAAAAACATTCTACATCCCTTATGTGCTCATTGAGAAAAAAATCACACAATATATAGAAAAGTTTATGCTGAAAAATAAACCTCCCTACATCTCTTTCCCCTCCTAGATCTCGTCATAAATCGCCAGTTACCACTTTGGGGTGCATCCCTCCCTGGCGTTTCCCAGCATTCCCCGTCACTGTATTTGAGCCGTTCCTCTTTCTTTTTTGCTTTTCACATAAATGGGGTCCTACTGTACACGTAGTTCTGTACTTTACTTTTTCATGAAACGACCCATCCTGAGTCCCTTCTAGGTCGGCACCTGCAGGGTTATGTCACTCCTTCTAGGCCAGTGGTTCTCAACCTTCCTAATGCCGCGGCCCTTATTCAATACAGTTCCTCACGTTGTGGTGACCTCCAACCATAAAATTATTTTTGTTGCTACTTCATAACTGTGATTTTGCTACTGTTATGAATCGTCATGTAAATATCTGATATGCAAGATGTATTTTCATTGTTACAAATTGAACATAATGAAAGCATAATGATTAATCACAAAAACAATATGTAATTATATATGTGTTTTCCGATGTCTTAGGCGACCCCTGTGAAAGGGTCGTTTGACCCCCAAAGGGGTCGCGACCCACAGGTTGAGAACCGCTGTTCTAGTGGCTCTAGAGCAGCCGCACCCAGCCCGACCGACCGCACTGCGTTGCGGCCAAGTCTGGTTTTCTGTCTTTGCTTTTGTTTGCTTGCTCTTTGCAGTTGCAAACAGCATTTCTGCGCCATCCTCACGCCCAGATCTTTGTGCTCTGCGTCTCAGGGCAGGCCCGTTTCGTATTTTAACCGATACAGCAAAAAGCCCCGCGAGAAGCCAGTATCAGTGTACACTCCCTCAGCAAGGCTCAGGTGCACCTATTTCTCTACGTCCCGGATAGCACTGGGTGTTGTTAGACTTTTAACAAATTCCAACATATACCCGCTCATCTCCGCCTTCAAGTCCCGCTGAGCTCTGGTGGACGTGGGTGTTGAGGAGCCATCGAGGAGAGAAGCTTGGGGAGGGTGCTCGGCAGATACATGGCCTCCAGCCTCTCATAGCGGCCACTGGCCGCCCCCCCCCCCCCCTCGGCCAGGAGGGAAAGTCTTTCCCCAACCCCTGCTGAGCCCTTGATCCTGGACTGAGAGCCCAGGCCCCTTAGCAGGTGCCCACCCCCCGGGAGAGGAGGGGGTCCTGGGCCAACCAGAGCCCCAGTGATACCACTGGCTTCTGGCAACGTTTCCCCACATCCCTGGGGGAGAGCCCCGTGGTTTCCAAGGACCCAGATCCATCCTGCTCTCGGGAGGGAGAATGCTTTTGCGGAAGCCAGGGAAGTACACACTGGCTGTGCACAGCGATGAGGATGCCTACAGTGGTCCACGGAGGGGCAGCTGGAGCGTCCGAGGGGCCCACCTCTTATTCCACCCCACCCCAGACCCGGAGGACTCTGGAGATGAAACTTGGAAATAGCTCGTCATCTGTATTATCTAAAAAGATAGAAAAGAGGCGATGGGGGCAATGCCAATATTCAAACACTGCCCTTCATCCCAGATTCAGGGTCGTCCTGGCCAGGGCCCTTGGGGGGCAGGAGGTAGTGTGCCCATGGTCGCCTGGGATCTTTTCACAGGCTTTAATTTCCTAAGAGCCCAGGATGGCCTCCAGGGAGCCAGGCCTTCCTTCCTCCCTTCCTCCCTCCCTCCTTCCTCCTTCCCTCCCTCCCTTCCTCCCTCCTTCCTTCCCTCCCTCCCTTCCTCCCTCCTCCTCCCTCCCTCCCTCCCTCCTCCCTCCCTTCTTTCTCCCTCCCTCCCTCCCTCCCTTCTTTCTCCCTTCCTCCCTCCCTCCCTGCCTGCTTTTATTCTAATAGGCCCTACTATACAAGGAACTTGAAGCGGCTCAGGGGAGAGCTGGCCAGTGTGCTCAGTGGTTAGAGCATGGCCTGCAGCCATTCTGGTCAAGGGCATGCACCTCTGGTTGCAGGCTTGACCCCCCCCCCCCCCATGCAGGAGGCAACCAATCCAGATGTCTCTCTCACATCGATGTTTCTCTCTCTACCTCCCCCTCCGCCCTCCCCTCCACTCTCTCTGAAAAAAATCAATGGGAAAAATATCATCAAGAGAGGATGAAAAACTGGCTCAGGGGAAAGTTCTGGGGGGGGGTGTGTGGCGGGGAGGGCGGCCTTGGCGGGGTCACCGTGGAGCCCCTCGGTGAGGACGTGTGTGTGTGTGTGTGTGTGTGTGTGTGTGCGGAGACGAAAGCTGGAAGTTCACTGGGTACAGCCGGAGGCCGGCCAGTGCCCGAGGAAGACGGACACACCGCGTGCCTCTCCCCGCTGGCATTCCGGGGTCCAGCCGCTTCCGCTCAGATTCCTGCATGTCTGCCCCTCTCCGAGGAAGGTACGCAGGGTCCCTCCCACCTTCAGACGATGCCCAGGGAGAGGTGCTCACCTCGGGCGCGGGTCTCCCCTTTGCTGGGTCAGCTTTTTGCTTCCTTTAGGATTCAGATCAGGGGCCACGGCTCCCGAAGCCAGCAGGCCCCCTGCCCTCAGCCCCTCTGCTGCTTTCCAACCAGCACACGGCCGGTCGGTGTGTGTTATAACTAAGTCCCTCCCCACCAGCCGCACCCTCCAGGGCATATATCGCCTGCCCTCTGCTGCCTTCACCCTCCCTGGCCTGGCCATTCCTGCAGGCAGGCGCTGAGCAGGTGTTGTGGCTGGACCGATGGGAGTGTGGGTGGATGCTAAGAGGCAACCAAACAACGTAACTGTACTCCTGAAGCCACTGTGAAATCCCTGCTGGCCAGAACCAATATGGGGTCTCAGAGGATCCCCAGTCTCCTCACAATCCCGGGGTGGGGGTAGAGGTTGGAGGAGGGGGGCGGGAATGAGCAGGGGCTCTGGGATACCTCCAAGGAGCTGGAGTGGGGGGTAGAGGTTGGAGGAAGGGGGCAGGAATGAGCAGGGGCTCTGGGATACCTCCAAGGAGCTGGAGTGGGGGGTAGAGGTTGGAGGAAGGGGGCGGGAATGAGCAGGGGCTCTGGGATACCTCCAAGGAGCTGGAGTGGGGGGTAGAGGTTGGAGGAAGGGGGCGGGAATGAGCAGGGGCTCTGGGATACCTCCAAGGAGCTGGAGTGGGGGGTAGAGGTTGGAGGAGGGGGGCGGGAATGAGCAGGGGCTCTGGGATACCTCCAAGGAGCTGGGGTGGGGACGTCTCATCAGAACGCAGAAGGGGCAGGAGCATGGGCTTCAGGCCTAGGAGGCGGTGAATGTTGGCACAGACAGAAGGAAACCCTGACCGATGCCAAGGGCGCCCCCTTGTGGCTATTTGGGACCAAGGCTGCGAGTTCGGAGGAGAATCCTGCCAACGTGCAAAACTTGGGCTCCGAAGAGGGAGGGGGAGGGAGCACGGGTCCTGGAGGCTGGCGGCTGGTCCTGACCCTGCCACTAACTCGCCCGGCTGCCCAGTTTCCTCGGCTGGGGAGTGGATGCCATGCGCAGCTCTTACGAATGGAAGTGCTGACGGCAGGCCAGCCCTGGGCTAAGCACATGCAGGTGTCACCTTGACCTCCTCCCAGGACCGGCGGGGAGGTGCTGGGGACAGGGGACAGGAGGAAACGGAGGCTCAGAGAGCGTAGGGACCTCCCCTTGGTCTCCCAGCTGCTAAGTGACAGACGCGGGGCTTGACGCCAGGTCTGTGGCTCCAAAGCCCCCTCTGCTGGTGTTCCTCACGGGCTGCCGAGTCCCTGCCAGCTCTCTCTGTGGTTCGGGGTGTCTTCTGGAGAGAAGAGGTTCCCAGGAGCCACGGGGTCCTGGCAGGCAGCCAAGACCGGAAGTCAAGGACCAGAGGCAGAACCTTCAGACCCAGAGCAGCCTCCTATGCAAAGGGCACAGACGCTGCAGGAGAAGGAAGTCCGGCCCCCACCCTCTTAGCTGTCAAAGCCATGTTCTCCGGGAGCAGACCTGGCGGGCCTCAGGCCTCAGCTCTTCTCCGCTGGCCCTGCTGCCTCGGTTTACCCGGCACACCTACATTTCAGGGGATGGCTGAGTGATGGGCCCTGGGGTGACTTGGGGATGCCAAGGATACGTGTTCCTGGGGCTGGTGCGTCTCCGAGGGCTGGTCCTCCCCAGGATACGATGAGAAGCGGGGAGGAGTCTCCGAGCGCAGGTGGGTCTGGGTTCAGATCTCAGGTCTGCCAGTTCTAGCTGCGTGAACCTGGGCCAGTCGCTCTGTGCCTCGGTTTCCCCTCTGAAGTGGGGTTACTCAGAGGACCCAGAGCGCAGTTAGAGGATTTGGTGCGTGAGCGTGAGCCCTGCGTGTCGCCGTACAGTGAATGCTAGGCTCTTACTGACCTTAAAGAGCAGCACTCCTGGGGCTGGGACAGGGCTGGATGGAAGGGGCGGGGCGGGGCGGGGGAGGGGGGAGCAGGGGCCTGCAGCAGCTCCCTGCACCGCCCCAGGGTCCCAGTGGGAGTTAGAGGCCCGCCCAGCATTCAGGTTTTAGACTCTCTTTTGGGACCAGACGTTGGACGGTCCCTCCAGATGAGACGACCACGTGACAGGATTGAGGGGAGAAGGAGAGGGACTCGCCAGCGTCCCCTGCGTCCCCCTGGGCACCGTTCATTAATGTTTAACATCCATATTAATTCCTTTAAAATTATTTTCATTTAACGCGTTAATCACTTCTAACTAATATTTTAACGGAATTTGATTAAAATTGAAAATGAGCCCTGTCATTCTGATGAATTGCACCATCACACGGAAGTGCTTTTCTGTGTCGAGTGAGTGCTATCATTTCTGCGCCCCCGTCTGCTTTAAAATGTCTAATTTTTTTTAAAATATGAGGATAATGTCATGAAATGGAAGTGGTGTGGGGCTTACCTGAACCCAGGCTGGGCGTTTCTGGGGACTGTGTCCATTCATGAGGGACTCAGCCTGCAGGGGTGAGACCCGGTGAGAAATCTCCCAGGGCCCCAGCTCAGTGACAAGGGAAACTGAGGCAGAGGCCAGGGGTTTGGGCCAGGCCAATGCCCGGGAGTGTGGGAAACATTCCTTCATTGGGAAGTTATTTCTGAGGTTGGGTCTGAGACGCTGGGACACAGCGTGAGCTAGAATGCAAGACCTCGCTCTTGGTGGGAGTGCCCTCTGGTGGGAGCGGACAGACAGACAACAGGGAGGTGAGCGCGTGAACGTCCTGAGTGCTTCATGGGGGCGAGTGCGGAGAAGAATAAAGCAGGAGGATGGGATGGAGGGTGAGGAGGACGCAGAGGAAGACAGGTGGGTAAAGACATAACGGGGGTGAAGGAAGGGGTGAGCCCTGCCATTGACCAGCGCCAGGGGTGGCAAAACTTTTCAGTAAAAAGGTAAATACTTCAGGCTTTGTGCGCCCTCTGCTGTCTCATAACGCCTCCGTTCTGCCTCAGTGGATAGGACATAGCTGTGTCTCAATAAAACTTTACTGACCCAAACAGATGGCCTGTGGTTTACCAACTGATGGAGGGGAAGAGAATTCCAGGAAGAGGGAACAGCAGATGCAAAGGCCCTGAGGTCGCCGCATGCCTGGTGTTTGAGGAACAGCGAGGAGAGCAGTGGGGCTGGGGCGGGTGGTCCAGGGGAGCAGGTAGGAGAAGAAGCGGATCTTGTGGCCCCTGGAGGACTTCCGCTCTGAGTGAGATGGGAGCCGATGGGGGAGGGGGATCAGGGGCTGTGCTGAGCCAGCTTCTCTTTTAAAAAAGAGCACAGGCTGCTGTGGGCAGACTCAGGAGCCCAGTTAGGAGACAAGCAATCCAGGCGAGGTAAGAGGTGGTGGACTGGTCCCAGGGCGGAGCAGAGGAGAGGGTGTCACGTGGTCAGTATGTAGTTTGCAAGTAGAGCCGAGAGGCTGTGCCTGGGTCAGAATGAAAGCTGTTTCCAGGGTGTGGTGACACTGGCTATTGGAGTCCCCAAGACGGCCGAGAGCCAACCAATAGTATTACTCTACGTTTCATTCATTCATTCATTCATTCATTCAACGGGCCTTTGCCGTGTGCCTGCTGCTTGCACAGACCCATGGAGGACAGCCTTTCTTCCTAACTTTCTCGCCCCACTCCCTGCAGTGACCTCTCCTCTCCATTGCACCGAACTCACCACAGTCTCCGTTCTCCAAAGTGCCTACCACCCCCGGTCTCAGTTTATTGAACTGAACCGATGAACTCTGCCTGGGAAGTGGGAGCACCTGCGTGCCTGGGGGAGTCACTGCCCTCCTCTGGGACACTGTTCCCTTGGTTAAGATCTCGGGGCCGGGTTACAAGGAGGCCAAGCGTCACCCTCCTGGCTCTGCATCCTGTTATTCTGAACGGGCCTCGGGGATATCAGGCAGGTACAGTCAGCCTGTCCCACCCACACCCATGGAAGACAGCACTAGCCGATCCTGAGTCCTGCCTGGCCCTCGGAATCTTTCCACCCGGCACCCGCCAGCCATCACCAATCAAATCCGAGTTGGCAGTTGAGATTAAACGGACTTTTCATCCCTGGCTGGTGCCTGGGTCGGGTGGAGAGACGCCTCAGAGAGGCAGGCACCTGAGGACGCGTCAAGGTGATGGACGTGTGGCGGGCGGCAGGCATGAAACGGGGCCGTGGTGGGAATGTGGGGCCGTGCGGACACCCAACAGGGACACAGAGATGCTATTCCTTCCAGGGAGATGTGCCCAAAAGGGGCTTCACCGCGGCAGCTTTGGGACCCAGAGGGGAAGAGACGGGGAGGCATCGACTAGGAGGCCGCTGTCCCTGCCGATGGGCTGTGACTCCTCTGCGTCGTCACGAGGTCCCAGAGGTCCCCGGCTGCGCTGAGGGCACAGCCGCGCTGGTGTTAAGCCGCCGTCCTGAGGCGAGGTCCCCGGGGCAGGAAGCCCTCGGCCTGGCAGCCAAGGGGTTTATTTCAGCCCTTAGCCTCCGGCCCAAGGAAGCCTGTTTGCTCTGACTGCAGCGGACCGACAGGTGGCCTCGGGCTGGGCTTTGGTGGAGACACTCCCCTTATGTAAGGGGTGAGTTACATAAGCCGCCCGGACAGCTGCGTCCTGTGCTCATGGAGGCGCTGGTCAGGCTGCTGTGTTCCCGAGTCTACTGGTTGGACCTACCCCTGCAGGGGGCGGGCCGGGCGCTTCTGCACCTCTGGGCCAGCGAAGCCCTGGGAGGGAGCGAGGGTCTGTGTGTGGGGGGCGGGAGGGGGAGGAGATAGTTGTCGGTGGGGAGAGCAGCAGGCGATGGTTGTGACGGAGGGCCCGGCTCTGGCTGCCAGCATCCCCCTCCTAGCCCTGCCCTTTACTGAGCAGGGACCTGGGGTAAGGCTCCAGGCTCTGTGCCTCAGTTTCCTTATCCATTCAAGACAGTATCCTGGCACCTGGGCAGAAAAAAATGCCTTAATACGTGTTATGGACATCGACCAAGCGATGAGTGCTGGGTAGGCATTTGATGACTACCCTGAGGTTGCAGGACAGGCTTTTTAAAATGACCGTGCCAGCTGCCTACCTCCGTAAATCACGGTTTTCTCCATATCCTGCCATCGAAACAAGGGGTGGCTGGTGCCAGGCCGCCACCCAGGGTTCTGTCTCACTGGCCGGTGGGCAGGAGGTGGCTGCCGAGTCACCAAGACCAAGCCCATCTCCCCGCCAGCAAGTGGCCTCGGACAGAGGAGCAAGCCGCACAGGCCCACCCCGCACCCTCGAGTCCCTGACACACAGCAGGTGCGGAGCGGAGTTGCCCGGAAGCGGGGTGTCCCTGTCGCTGAGTGGGGTGGATACACTTGGGGTGGGGTGGGCACAGCTGGAAAGTGGACGATCTGCAGGCGGTCACGGCCGAGTTGGGAAGGGATCCTCAAGTGCAAGTCCGCACAGCTTACGTGCCGTTACGGAGCTTTCTAGAAGCCCTGCTCTGGTGCAGGGGATGCAGTTGGGAAGCAGGGCCTCCTGCTTTCCAGGCACCCACAGTCCCAGAGAAACACAGACGACGGGCCATCAAGTACCACCTCAGCAACAGCAAGGGCTGCTCTGGGCCAAGGCCATTCTAGTCACCGGAGAGGCAGAGCCCTCCTGGAGCTCACACACGGGGGCTGGGTGTGTCAGGAGGCAGCCGGAGCTGTGATGGGAGATGTGCCAGCCTAACCCCATGACCTCAGCATTGTCCCCAGCAGCATGTGCTCAGTGGTTTGGGGCGGAAAGGATGCTTCCAGTCTGCACTGGTCAGAGTGGGCTGGGTTCTGCTGCAGAAACAAGTGATCCCCAACACTCAGGGGCTTAAAGCCACAATGGTTTGGCGCTCATCCACGCACAGGCTTCTGTGAACAGGGGCCACGCTCTCCAGGCCTTGTGGTGGCCAATGACCCAGGATGCTCCAGTTCAAGGTCACCTCCATCTCAGTCCACGCTTCCCCCACCCCCACAGCAGGGAAACGGGGCACAGAGAATACAACCACGACTCCCCAGGATGGGCTCTCTCTGCCGAGCCCTTCATTTTGCCTGCAGGGACCCTCGGGCCAGAGCGGGAGGTGGCTTGGAGCCCTGTCACTGCAGGCAGGCGTCCCCTGCAGTAGCAGCTGTCTATTGGCCAGCAGGAGGGGGTGGAACCGTCACTCCCGGGTGAAGCCTGGCCCTCCCTGTCAGTGCTCCCAGTCTGGGAGGGGCGCTTCAGAGAGGAGTCCCTGGCATTTCAGGTGGTGGTGCCAAGGTGTGGGTTGGTGCATAGAGCACCACCATTTGGCCAGCCAGGGCACAGAAGGAGAAGGTGGTAGAAAAAAGAGAAGGGAAGGAAGAGGGAGGAGTGAAGGAGGGGACAGGCAGGAGGTATAGGGGGTCCACCAGTCTGGCTGGCTGGCACGGAGGCCTAGCCCATCCACATTTCCCAGGCAGCCTCCCTCTGCCACTGGCCTCACCTTCCCTCTGGCCAGTTGGTGGGCAGGGCCCACGGCCGGCTCTGGGCTCCCTTGCTCGCTCAGAGCGGCCCTGCTTGTGGCCCCGCCGCCGTTGGCACGGTGACAGTAGCCAAGTGTGCAGACTTGTGCCATTGTCCCCAGGCCAGGGGGAGCCATGGAGACTGGCTAATATGACACAGGAAAATGTTTGCTGATGGCAATTCTATGGGCTTTGTCCACCTCTTTCTCCATCATGACGACTCGATTTAAGTCCCTAACTGTTTGACTACAAATGCAAGGGGACCGTGCAACGCCAACCTTTTGTCCGGCCGCACTGAATGGGCAATTCAGGCTTTGTGCAGCTCAATTGAGGAAGCAAACATAAAGACAAGATTCCTGAGAGCTGCGGCTGCCTTCCCATGGATATCCCGGCCCCTCGTTAGAGAGTCCTTCCCTGCTACCTATGCCCACGCCAGTGTGCCGCCGGCCCTCACAGGCCTGCCTCGGGGAGCGGGGTGGGGAAAGAGAGAGGAGAGGAGGGAGCCACTCAACACTCAAGGACAGCAGGGAAGGCCGCCTGCCCAGCTTACCCGTCCGATGGTCTGCACTGGAGCATGGCAGCCGCGGGCCGGGCGGGCCGGGAGCCTGTGGGGAGGAGGGCCAGCCCGTCTCTGGGCCCAGCCCCGCCTCAGTCCCGGACTTTTTAAACACACCCCTCACCCCCTCGAGAAACCAGGGAACCGAGGTCAAGGGGAGGAGGGCGTGGAGGCCGAGGGGGAGAGAGGGACTGAGGGTAGAAATTTACCGGGAAATGAT
Source organism: Myotis myotis (assembly GCF_014108235.1). Classification (NCBI taxonomy): domain Eukaryota; kingdom Metazoa; phylum Chordata; class Mammalia; order Chiroptera; family Vespertilionidae; genus Myotis; species Myotis myotis. The sequence goes on along the minus strand of NW_023416313.1, from coordinate 217,510,521 downwards.
TGCATTTGGGAGCTGTCTTTTTTGTGATGGTCCCCATGGTGACAATTTGTGACGGCAAAGAATGTGGGAACGGGGCGCTGCCGCCTGATTGGGATGCTTTGTATCTGGAGAGGCGCTCCTGATTGGCCTAGGGGGCCCCCCAGCTCTGGGGACTTGTCCTCCATTCAGCCCACTCGAGGGCGGCACAACCGCTTCCAGCCGGACAACCGGAGCTCGCCGGCCGCGCGGGCCTGACCCAGGTCTGCGGCGGGAACCAGCCGGACCACGTTGGCCGGCCGGGCCCGCACCCTCGGTCAGTGTGGAGGCCCAGTCGGCCGGCCCGGCTGGGTGGGGGCGTGGGGCCGGCTGGGGCCCGGGGGAGGGGCGAGGGGCTGTGGGAGGTGGCCCAGGAGGCATGAAATTGCTGCAGATGCTTCTGCAGGGGTGTTCCCGCTGCCACAGCCTGAGCTCAGCCCGCCAGGCAGGCCTGCGCTGGAGTGCCAGACAGGGTCCTGCCCGTCCCGCAGGAGAGCTGGGGGTGGAGCGTGGGGACCGAGGAGGGGGGCTGCTGCTCGCAGGGCTGGGGCGGGGGTGGGAGGAGGAGGGCACCACCAGGGAGACCGGGGTTTGGCTTGGGAGCGGAGCAGTCACCCCTGCTCAGAAAAGAAAAACCTGGCTGGCAAGTGTGCACGTTGGCAGCGTGGTGTGTGGGAGACAGTGGGCTGGGAACGAGGGGACCTGTGCTCCAGCCCCAGCAACGCCACTTGTGGCTGGGCCACCTTGGGCACGTCACCTGACCTCCTTGAGCCTCAGCTGCAGGGAGAGGGCGACCGACCCAAGCAGACTAAGGTGTCTGAGCCTGGCCCATCCCCGATGCTCAGGACACGCTGGAATGGGTGTCCCACTGCCCGGGACTCTGTCAGGGGCGGAGGGGGGCCGGGGCCACTGTTTGCAGCCACGTGGCCTTTGAGGGGGAGGGCTGAGTTGGCTGCTTGGAGAGACTCCAACGGCCGGTGTGTCCCCCAGGTCAGCTCGGTGCCCTTCCCTGGAGCTGCCCGCCACGAGCAGACCACCCTCTTCATGGAAAGCCCGGTGCAGTGGCCCCCCTGGTGATGGCATCCGACAGTGACGTGAAGATGCTGCTGAACTTTGTGAATCTGGCTTCCAGTGACATCAAGGCGGCTCTGGACAAGTCGGCGCCCTGCCGCCGCTCTGTGGACCACCGCAAGTACCTGCAGAAGCAGCTCAAACGCTTCTCCCAGAAGTACTCCCGGCTGCCTCGGGGCCTCCCAGGCCGAGGGGCCGAGGCTACCCTGAGAAGGGGGCCTGAGGACCGCCCCGGGAGGCTGCCCCTCAATCCCGGCCCTGACGCCAGCCCTAGCAGTGGTGGGGCCTGCAAGGAGAAGGCTCTGGGGAACCCCTACAGGGAGGAGTGTCTCTCTAGGGAGCAGACCCTACAGGGGCAGAATCCAGGAGCTGCCAGGCCTGGCCAGGTGCCCATGAGGAAAAGACAGCTGCCCGCTTCCTTCTGGGAAGAGCCGCGGCCCACCCACAGCTACCCCGTGGCGCTGGAGGGGGTCCTGGGCCCGAGAGAGGGACCTCCCTACGAGTGTAAGAAACACTGCAGGGGCTTGGAGCTCTTCGGGCCCGACATGGCCCTGATCCCCATGTCCCCCAGGGCACTGGCTGAAAAGGAGCCACCCAAGTTGCCTGGGGTCTCCCTGGTGGGCCGTGTCAATGCCTGGAGCTGCTGCCCCTTCCAGTACCATGGACAGCCCATGTACCCGGGCCCTCCAGGGGCCTTGCCGCAGGGCCCCGTCCCCAGCCTGGGCCTGTGGAGGAAAAGCCCGGCCTCCCCCGGGGAGCTGGCCCATCTGGCCAAGGATGTGGATGGCCCGGGGCAGAAGGTATACAGGCCCGTGGTCCTGAAGCCCATCCCCACGAAGCCGGCCATGCCCCCGCCCATCTTCAACGTCTTTGGCTACCTCTAGCGGGGCTGCGGGCCTCGCTCCCGCCTCAGGCCTGCGGGCGTGTGGGGCCCCAGGAGCTCCCCTGGGAGCAGGGGGCCGGGCAGCGGTGTGGTGTGGCCTCTTGAGAGCCTTCCCTTTATATGTGTGCGGGGCGGGGCGGGCGGGATCAGGGCCGGCCTTCTCAGGCCTTCGCCTTGGGAGCTGCGGGGCCGGGCTCAGCAGGTCCCGCTCCAGGCCAGAGCCCGAGGGATCATCCCCCCGTCCCTGTGCAGACCTCGGGGCTTCGCCCTGGTCGGCCAATCACCCCCGAAGCCTGAGTTACACATCTGTTATTCTGCCACCCACTCTGTAAGCCAACCTCAGTTCTGTTATTTTTGTTCTTTGTAAATAATAAGAAGGTTTAAAGAATAAAGGCGTTTCTTTTGCAGTTTCCACACCTTGGGTCTCATGAAATTGAATGGTCCCCAGGCCTAAGAAGTGCTGGCTGCACCCAGGAGGAGGGCTGCTCATGGAGGTGACAGCTGGGGGAGGCCAGCCGTGGGCGTGGGCACTGGAGGCCAACCGCTCAATTTGAAGGAGGGGGCGGGGGGACAAGCCACCAGGGAGGATGGTGCCAGGGGGCGGAGCTGTGTCCTGCGTGGGACGTGGGGCTGGACCTCCTCTCAGGCCTCCTGGCCCCACCTGCAGAAGCGGGTGGGAGGGTAATGGTCCCTCTGTGGTGCCTTCCACTTTATTAGGACTCAGCATCCTAACGTGAGGCTCCCGGATTAGCGATGGCTACGGGACTCTCCCACCTGCCCATTTGTACCCCAGGGCTCCCCTAAGGCCCATCCACATGGACGGGCAGCCCATGCTGGGGATCGGTTTGTGTCCACTGGTCTTGGAGGACTTCAGAGCCACAGAGGCCGTGCGGCACAGGCAGCATGGACAGCGAGCCCTCAGCCAGGACCCTCCCCCCAGCTGCTCTGGTCTTAAGGGGCAGGGAGGGGACCAGTCACAAGCGTGTGGATCCATTCCGATGAGGCTCAGCCCCTGCACACAGTAAAGCAGAATGTAAAAAGCACTAATCGGGGCTCTGCCACCTACTAGCTGTGTGACCTTGGAAAAGTTACTCAACCTCTCTGTGCCAAAATCTCCTCATTGGAAAAATGTAATTGAAAATAGGCCTGCTGCGGGTTGATGTGGGGATGATGCCAGTACTGCTACCCAAGTGGTGAAACGCTGCACAACCGAAGGCCACCTCTCCTGGTTATCGGGCAGTGTCTGTAGGTCCTGCCATGCTGGTATTTCAGTGATGCTGTGGACTGGGCCATCCAACCTCCCTGGGCCCTCAGAAACAATGGAGCTCTGGGATCTCTCTCTCTCTCTCTCTCTCTCTCTCTCTCTCTCTCTCTCTCTCTCATCAATAAGACTTTTTTAAAGAAAGAAAGTACCCCGGCCAGTGTGGCTCAGAGGTTAAGCTTCAACCTATGAACCAGGAGGTCACGGTTTGATTCCCCTTCGGGGCACATGCCCGGCTTTTGGGTTCAATCCCCTGTGTGGGGCATGCAGGAGGCAGCCCATCAGTGATTCTCTCTCATCATTGATGTTTCTCTCTCTTTCCCTCTCTCCTCTTCTCTGAAACAAATAAAATATATTTTTAAAAAGAAAGAAAATCCAAGAATGCAAATGTGGCACCAGGACATCCCAAGCCCAGGGTCCCACATCCTATAAGCAAATGGTGCCAATGGGCAGTGGCTGAGCCCTCCTTCCCTACGCCTCCCACCTCCCTCTCAACCTCCCCTTCTCCAGGGGTGCCTCACTAGACCGCCCCGGGGTGCCTGGGGCCCTGCCTGCTCGGACCCTCTGAGAAGTGCCAGAGATGAAGAGTTTCCTGACAGCCAGCCCCACACCAACTGCACCTGAACACCTTTCTGCTCCAGCCCTTCACTGGCTGCCCCCCACCCCGCCCACCGGGGTGGATCATCCCCAGTCTGGGAGGACCGGGTTTCCAAGGACTTTTCCAGGACCACTGGAGCAAGGCAGCGTGGGACCCTGGCCAAGCACTCGGGGCTGGAACCCCAGGGACGCGCTGTGCGTGCCGGGCCCGCTGCGCCGCGAGGGAGTGGGCACAGTTCTGCTGACTCCCCTCTGGCCGTGGCTTTAACGTGTTGCCCGGAAGGCTTTTCCTCTCCAGGCAGCCCCAGGACTGACTGGTTCTCTGAAAAGCCCGTATGTAGGAGCTGGCAAGGCCACGGGGGCCACCGCGATGAGGAACCCGAGGCCCCAGAGGAGCAAGCTAGAGGCAGAGCGGGGCGTGCAGCCAGGGCTCCCCACACCTGCCCTGCCATTCACTTTCCCAGGCCTGAAACCAGGTGTGACCTGGCCTAAGGCTCTTCCAGACCCCGGGGCAGCCGGCACAGGCTCTCCTGCCCTGGGTCCCCGCCATGCTTTCGTCACGCCGGGGAAGAGAACTCAGGGAGCCCCGCAGCGTGCGTAAAACGGGGCGCACTGGTCTCAGCACCGGGGACTCAGCTTTCTCACCTCCACCATTGAAGGTGGCCGGCAGCTCCTGCCTGCCTCACCCCACAGAGCCACATGGGGACTGGGGCAGCCCAAACCCAGGAGACCCATGTGCCCGGTCCCCAGCCCCCACCCCGCCCCCACTCCCACCACGAGCAGGGCTGAGGGCCCCAGGCCCTGGCGTGTCTGGTGAGAGGGACCACGCTGGGCAAGGAGGCATCTGTGCAACATTTATTGTACCAGGAAGCCCTCTGGGCCCGAGGGTCTCCCCAGCCCCCCAACAGGCCATACCTGTGGAGGGGTTCACAGAGCAGAGGGGCAGGGGCGGGGCCAGCTCCGCAGTGAAGTTGTCCAGGAAGGCACTCAGCCCTGAGCGCTCCAGCACCCCCGCCCCACGTTCTCCCCCGCCAGCCGCCCCGACCCGGAACGGAAGTTCCTGCCCTTCCTGATGGCAGAGAAGCTCTGGGATCTACTCGTCGATTTGCAAAGAAACAAGATTTTCCTCCTCCTCGACATATTCCGTTCTCTGCTCTGGGCACAGCTCTGGCCCAGAGACCCGGTGAGGTCACAGCGGCTGCCCCAGCGCAGGGGGAGCAGCCCACAGCCTCGCCATCACCAGGTCCCCTGGATTTGGGGACCCCACTGTCCTGAGATTCAGTGAAACAGTCTGAGGAGCACTCCTTCTCCACGTGCCCTGGTTACTGGGTGTTCTCGTACTTCAGGTACCGAATCAGCCTGCCTGGGAGCGGCAACGTGTCCAGGAGTTTCAGACGGTATTTGCCAATGGCCTTCCGAACCTGCAGCCTGCAGAGGTGAGTCAGAGGTCTCGGCGGTTCTGGGGAAAGGACAGAGAGATGCTGACCTGTCCTCTGCAGCCTGCGAAGGGTTTGCTTCTTCCTCTGCATACACAGCCTGGACCCTCAGCACAGCCCTTAGCAAGAGGCTGAGGAACCTGAGCTGCTAAATGCCTCTGTGCAGGCCAGGCAGCTTGGCTCCGGGTGGTGCAGAGACCAGGGCAGGGGCTGGGCAGGGGCTGGGCAGGGGCTGGGCAGGGACTGGACAGCTCCCAGCAGGCTCCAGGTTCCAGAATCGCACCTGGTGCCTCGCCCCGGAGGCCCCCGAGGATGGCTCCTCAGTGAATGAAGGACAGTGAGTGGTCTCTGCTGGTGGAGGGGACGGGCTGTGAGGTAAAAACAGGGACCAATACGACTAGTAATGGGGTCATTTATTTCAGCCCCAGGCACAAGGTCTGGCACAGGGAAGGTGTTGGTTGAATCAAAGGCCATTCATTTACTCATTCAGCAAACGCATGCTGACCCCTTCGCTGTGCCTGGCTCTGTGGTCAGGCCTGAGACAGCGAGGTGCCGGCCAGGGACCTTTGCCGAAGGCTTTCACGCCATACGCTGCCATCTGAGGGGGGCCTTGACGATTGGGCAGGAATTTGCCAGGCGAGGAAGGGAGGCAGGGGCATTGCAAGCAGAGGAAACATCAGTGCCAGGCCAAGGAGGCCCTGGCCGCCCAGGGAAGACGGGACACAGAGGGAGCGTGGGGGAGGACCGAGGCCAGGCAGCTGCGGGGCTGCCTCACTAGGTGAGAAGGTGCCGTCGCTGCACTTCGGACACTTCCACTGCCTTTCGCTCTCCCTTGGGACAGAGCCTGCCCGCTGGGAAGCTTGGCCCCTTTCTCAGCCGGGCGAAGACGGAACTTGGGGTGGGGGGGCCAAAAGGCCACTGGTGAGGCCGAGGACACGGGACCGCCAGGACTGGGCTGGCGGCCTGGGTAACTTAGGAGACTCTGGGTGTATCAGGCCACCTCTCCGAGCCTCTGTCCGCCCTTCCTCGTAAATAACGACATCAGCATCGCAGCCTTGAACGAAAAAGCACAGGGGGAGTGTTCTGCAGGTGGAGGGTCGGCTTTAAGGCAACCGAGCAGGTATCGGTTGGGAACTATTTGTTCTACCTGTTACTAGGTGTTTGGTTCTGCTCATTTTCCCTGGGACGCTGTCTAGTTGTAAGGGATTAGCTTTCTCTAGGGAGGAGAGGGGGAGGGGACAGTGAGGGGCAAGGCCAACATCGAAGCAGGGACTGCTCCACCCTCAGGCGGCCGCGGAGGGTCATGGTGACAGTCACCAATGACTCGTGAACCCAGTGAAAGCTTATTGAGCATCGAGGGCTGTGCCCATCAATGCCATCCTCCCCCTGCTGCCGGCCCAGGAACTTTATCAAGGGTCTCAATTCAAGTGCTTCCCAGGCATTTGTCCAAATGCAAACTCTTGCAGTAGGTTTAGGTGCAAAGGGGTGTGGGGATCAAGGAGGAGCCTGGCAAGTCAGAGTCGGGCACTGGGATGGTAGGCACCTGGACAGGCAACGTGCCAGGGGAAGGCAGCAGCGGTGGGATAGTACCACTGGCTTGCTGTCAGTCTGTGCCACAGGACTGACGCTTGGGCAGAGCTGGGGCAGCCCCTCGGAGCCAGAGAAAGGCTGGGGCAGCCCCTCAGAGCCAGAGAAAGGCTGGGACTGTGCCCCTCAGAGCCAGAGAAAGGCTGGGGCAGCCAGGACTCCTCTGGGCAGGCACCCAATTCTCACTGGTGTCAGCACCCAGTCCCACTGATTCTGCCGTCTCACCTGCCCCGTGAGCTCTCTAATGCTTAGGAGGGATTCTCAAACTGGCTTAGCCAGGCTGCCCCGTCTACACTGCACACAGCAGCTGGACCCTGGCCAAACCCCACCTCACTGCACCAGGCACATCGCGCCCCCTGCAGGCACCTCAGGCTGGCGCAGTTGAAGGGGGCGGGACACACCCAAGCTCCTCTGCTCAGATGCGGATGCTGAGGCCCACGGCCACCTAGCAAGCTCGGGGCTCAGGGGGTCTGCCTCCTACACCAGTGCTGCTCCAGGTGGGTTTGTAGATCGGCAGCGCTGGCACCGCCTGGCGGCATGCTGAAATGCAGGCTCTCAGGCCCTGCCCAGACCTGCTGAGCCAGCTCCTGCTTTTTTAATAAGATGTCCGTGTGCTTCATATGCACTCTGCACTCTAGGCCAGTGATGGCGAACCTCTTGAGCTCGGCGTGTCAGCATTTTGAAAAACTCTAACTTAACTCTGGTGCCGTGTCACATATAGAAATGTTTTGATATTTGCAACCATAGTAAAACAAAGATTTATATTTTTGATATTTATTTTATATATTTAAATGCCATTTAACAAAGAAAAATCAACCAAAAAAATGAGTTCGCGTGTCACCTCTGACACGCCTGTCAGAGGTTCGCCGTCACTGCTCTAGGCCATCGTTCTCTCCTGGACCTCACCGTGCTGCCTCTCAGCGGCTCACAAACATGGGCAACTTGCTCTGAACATCCGATATCCCTTAGGGAGCTGGAACTGTTTAAAACAGCGTTTCTCAACCTGTGGGTCGCGACCCCTTTGGCGGTCGAACGACCCTTTCACAGGGGTCGCCTAAGACCATCCTGCATATCAAATATTTACATTACAATTCATAACAGCAGCAACATTACAGTTATGAAGTAGCAACGAAAATAATTTTATGGTTGGGTCACAGCATGAGGAACTGTATTTAAAGGGCCAGAAGGTTGAGAACCACTGGTTTAAAACGTCCCGGAAAGACAGTGGAAGGACTCGAGTGGGTCAAACCTGGATTTGAATCCCAGCTCTGCCACTGACTAGCGGTGAGACCCTGGCCCAGGTAACATAGTCTCCGAGGGTCAGTCTCCTCAATTACAGAACAAAGAATCACGAAGACACTGTATGTGACTCACAGCACAGAACGTGGCACGGAGTAGGTGGTCACCAAATGTTAGTAACAGTCACATGTCCCCAGCCCGGGGCCCGAGTCGGGCAGCGAGACGTGCCAGCAGCAGTGACAGCCCTACCTGCCTTCTCCTTGATGACAGCCCAGTCCTCGTAGCTGTCAATGTGCTCCTTCAGCCGCGAGCACAGCTGCACGTTGCCCACGTAGTCCAGAAGGACGTCGATGATGGGCCCTGCCCAGCGGCTCACCTCGGGGGCAGACAGGATCTCGCAGAACTGAAAGGGAGCACACACCGCTGGGACGCCCAGGACAAGGGCACCGCCTCCGCCAGCTCATCCTGCAGGCGGCAGCCTCAGGCTGACATGTCCCAGGACGGACACTGGGTACACCAGCTAGGATCCAGTTCCCTCGTCTCGTCAACACAGGCCTCTGCTGCCAGAAATGGGCGGTGGGCAGCTTAGGCCAGTGGCACCACCTCTCTAAGCCTCAACTTCCTCATCTAGAAAATGGGTATATAACACCCACTTCAGGGGCTTATGAGAATGAAAGTAGTATGAACATCAACTTCTCTGCACGCAGTAGGTGGCTCATCAATGATGGCCGTTAGCCACTGTAATGATCTCCGAGAGCCGGGTGTTCTAACTTCCTTTTCATTAAGTTCTGACTTCTTGGGTTACCACCATGGACAGGTCGACCTCTGCTCTGACCTTGCATCTCGCCTGACCTTAGACCCACCTGCTTTCGCCTCCATCCGGGTCCTGCTCATTCAACCCCCCTTTCCAGCCACAGGCTTGCTGGGGGTGATGACCTCTGGTTTTTGCAGAGTTCCCCACCAGCCCCCTGCCCCACTGTTCCTTCCTGAAATTCCCCAAGACAGCGGACCAGAAAGGGTTTAATTGTTCGTGTGAACAACTAAGTTCTGCTGCTTCTGAAACCTTCTAACCACCCGGTTCTACTGCCACCAAAGCGCACTAACCACTAACCCACACGCCCTCCCAAAGCATTCACTGCGAGCCCATGGCCGCGTCCCGTCCCCAGGCGTCCCCACCCCCTACCTGGACCACGCAGGGCGCCTTGCCGCAGGCGGGCACGTCGTTGAACCTGCTGGAAGGGGGCGGGGCGGGCGGGTGCGGGCCGTTGCCGTAGGTGCAGGAGAAGCAGGGCTCGCCGTCGCAGCCGAGGTCCATGAGGAACTTGAGCAGCGACAGGTACTTCATGGAGAACATGATGGTGGCGGGGAAGGAGGTGGGGTGCGTGGCGATGTAGGCGTCGATGTTGGCGCCGTGGTCCAGCAGCAGCTGCATGATGCGCAGGGAGCCGTGGCGGATGGCCACGAGCAGGGGGCTGATGACGTCGCAGTTGGGGTCGGCGCCCGCCTGCAGCAGCAGCTCGGCGGCGTACGCGTTGTTGTTGACCACGGCGAAGTAGAGCGCGGAGCTGCGCCGGTCCTCGTAGAGGCGCGAGCGCTCGGGCGCCAGCGGCGCGTTCACGTCGAAGCGCGCGCCCAGCAGCGCCTCGAGCACGTGGTCGTGGTTGCGCTCGGCCGCCAGGTGCAGCGGGCTGATGCCGCTCCTGCGCACGCGCGTGCGGCTGGTCACCGGCAGCAGCATCTGCACGATCCTGCAAGGCGGAGCGCGCACGCGCGGGTCACGGTCCAGCAGGGGGCGCTGAGGGACCAGGCTCGGCCACTCACAACTACTCTATGTAGGGAGGCGCGGGCCTACCAGCAGGGGGCGCTGAGGAGCCGGCCAGCCCTCACAGTTACCCCTTTTGGAAGGGTGGGCCTGCTGCTATCCCCACTTCACAGAGAGGGAAACTGAGTCTCAGAGAGCTTCAACCGCCTTCCCAAAGTCACATAGCCAGTAAGCGGTGGAGCTGGGTGGCCATGAGGTGGACAGGGTGCCCCCTGTCCTGTAAGTCTCAGTGCCTCTAATGCTGAAGTCTGACTCCAGCCTCTCCCAGGCTCTCTGCTCTGCCTGTGGCCTGGGGTGGGTTGGTCAGCCCCTGCTGAGGCTGGAGATCCCTGGGCAGCTCTGTCCCGCTGGATCAGCACATCACTGCCACCAACGTGTACTAACTACTAGTACTATCAGCACTGCCTTCAGCACTTGCCCTGCATTAATCTGTTACACCCTCCCAATAGCCCTATGAGGTGGGTACTAGTATTATCTTCCTTTACAGATGAGGAAACAGAAGCCCAGAGAGGGTATGTGACTTGCCCAAGGATGCACAGCCAGTAAGTGACGGCACCGGGATTTGAATGCAGGTAGTCCCATTCCCCCTAGAGCAGCTGTTCTCAACCTGTGTGTCGTGACCCCTTTGGGGATCGAAAGACCCTTTCACAGGGGTCGCCTAAGACCGTCGGAAAACACATATATAATGACATATTGTTTTTGTGATTAATCACTATGCTTTCATTATGTTCAATTTGTAACAATGAAATTGGGGGTCACCACAACATGAGGAACTGTATTAAAGGGTCGCGGCATTAGGAAGGTTGAGAACCACTGCCCTAGAGAGAGGGCCACACTCTGAACCACACCCTTATTTTTTGTGTAGCAGGTATGTCATGGGGCTTCACATGTTTCATGATGCATTACTTGCCTGTCCCGTTTCACCTTCCCTGCAGCCCTGTGGGGTAGCCAGAGCAGGTCTGTGGCTCCCTTTTGACTGATGTGGCTCAGAGAAATGAAGGGACTAATCAAGGGTCGTAAAGCAGTTCTGGGGGCTTGGCCCCAGCGCTCTTGACCCCTTGTCTCTGCTGTCTTCCCCTGGACCCTTGCCACCTGCAGGAACAAGCTTCTGTCATGATTCCAGACCCCAATCCGTCTAATCCTTGATGACAGGTGACCTCACGTCCCTATGTGGGCTCCAAGGAAGTGGCCATGGCAGGGCAAGGCGGTGCCAGCAGGCCCGTTCCCACGCCTCTCTGCCTCCTGGCACGTTGATTTCCCTGCTTCCTGGCACTCTGATGCCAGCAACCTCTGCTAGGGTCTCAGTGGAAAATGTTATTATTGTTAGTAACGCTTTATTTACCTAAAATCTGTGCCTAAAACCTCAAAAGGAAATTCACACACCAGGGGGACTAATTGCCTCCTAATTTCTGTTTGTGCGGGCACAGGAGGCCTGACCTTGCTCTGTAGAGGGGCTGGTCCAAGGCAGGGCTGGGGCCTCACCCTGGACTGAGGCCATTGGCAACAAATGCTCGCTAACAGCCGTAACCTGCCCAAGCTCGGGAAAGAACAGCGAGAGGGACTGCCCGGGGCCACCTGCCAGAGGGGGCTGGTATCTCCGGCAGGTCACAGCTGGTCTCGAGTGATCCCTTCCTGAACGGAGGGAAAGGGCCGAAATGTGGGAACATGACTGGACGCTGCCTAGATTCCCAAAGCATCATCTTAACGACGTAGCAATACCATCTTATTGTCTGCCTCTGTAGGACTTTGCCAATCTGAACACGAGTGTGTGATGCTGGACAGGTCTGGAGATCAGTGTGTCCAGCCGTCCCATTTTCCAGAGGGTGAAACTGAGGCACGGATGTGGGATGGGAATAAGAGTGAGGTTGGACAGGAGGTGGATAGCAAAGCCAGGCCAGAATGTATGTATGTCCAAGGCCAGACCTTTCCATGATGCCCCAGTCCCCCTAACACAGGGGAGTGGCCATGGTGGCATCCCCACTGCATATCCATCCATATCATCACCTCTCTCCCCAAGCCCCTTCTGTGGGCTGAAGGACAACCTGGGGCCTTCCCCCTTCTCCCATGGGCAGGTCCTGGGACCATAGAGTGCTTGCTGCTCAAAATGCACCTCATGAAGAGGAACAAAGGTGACCATTGCCCGATAGAACCCTCAGTGTCTGAGGCCCAGTTCCCTGCCCCTCTGGAACTGATCCTGTGAGCTGATCTCATTCTCTCTCCGACCAATCAGCAAGGTCGACTGCTCTGCCCAGGTTACAAAACACAATTTAGTAATGCTTTCACTGAGATTGCTGTTGAGCATAAAATGAGATCTTAGAAGTTAAGCTGAGCTGCGCCTAGTAGGCACTCAGTAAATGGTAGCTGTTGGCATCTTGGCCACCAGGGCGAGGGGAGCACACTGCCCTGCTGCTCAAGACCTGGAGGCGTTCTGGGTCACCAGGCCACGGTGCTGTGACCTTTGTCAGTGTTCAGGGTAACTTTGACTGTGAACTAGACTTTCACAAAGGAACCAGCCGCCCACAGACGGCTCCGCGGCCAATACCGCTGAGCTGCACCGTGTGAGCCCTGCCGTGTGTGTGTGTGTGTGTGTGTGTGTGTGTGTGTGTGTGTGTGGTGGGGGGGGGGGGATTACCTCTTCTTGAGCCCATGTGATGCTCATGCTGGAGCCAGCAAAGGTCCACCAGTGGAGCATCTGCCTGAGGGTGTTCCCAGGGCACAGAGGGCCCCCGCCCAGGAGTGGCAGCATTTCCGGGGACTGCTGGGAGCTGCAGCAGGAAGCAGGTCCTCCGTGAAGGAGGACGAGCAGGCAGGTACACAGTGGAGCTGGCTGAGCATGCACACTGCCAGTTCTCCTCACAGTGCGACTCAGGATCACTCAGGGAACCGCTGGAAATGCAGAGTCCCGGGCCCTGCTGTCCAGGGCCTGATCCAGCAGGACGGAGGGACCTGGGAGTCTGCTGCAGGTGACCCAGGCCCCGCACCTAAGACACACGGACGCCCACCCTCACCATTTCCCGCAGGAGACACAGGCAGCCAACCAGCTTCCTGCAGGGGGCGGGGTGGGGAATGAGGCCTGTGCGCACGCTCTCCCCTCTCATTTCCTGTGAGGCCTTGAGTTCTGAGCCTCAGTTGCCCTTGTAGTTCATGGGGATACCAACTGGCTTGTGAGTGTGCTGTATTAGCTACACTTTAATTTAACTTACTAAATGTTCTCCATTCTGCCTTTTCTTAGAAAGAGTGTTAAATGGCTTGCAAAGATAGTATAAATTAAAAGTAAAACAGAAAGCATATTTAAGAACAAGGAGGTCAATCGCTTCTCGGCCTTTTGGCTAAGATCAAGTGTAAGAACAAGGAGGGCAAAGTGAGTCCAAAATGCATGTCTCTGCTAAATGTCAGCTGCAAAAAGGACACTAAGATCCTGGTTTGCTGCCACTGCGACGTTCAACCGGTGTGCCACAAGAATGTTTAAAACATGCAATACCTGACTATTTGGTCAGGGGCACGGACCTCTTTCCCCTGAGATTGTCAAATAGAAAAATGACAACAATCAAGACAACAATAGCCATCCGGTGTAAATGTATCAAAATCATACCTATTTTTAAATGTCAGATCAGCAAAAGACACAACCTATTTTTTGGTGTGCTGCAGAACTTTAATAATTAGTTATGTGTGTCGTGAGATGGAAAAGGCTGAAAATCGCTGCTCTGCTGGGCTACCCAGTTACATTGTCTGGAGGAGCCCGTGGTTTGTAGCATGCACCAATGGCTGTGGTGTAAATACTCTCACCATGGCCAGTTTTAGGCTCTCAACGTGAACAGTCGGCTCGTGCAAGCCGGTACTGACCAGCTCTAGCACAGCTCTGCTTCCAGTGTGCCCTAGGACCACTGTGGAATGCTCTTTCGTTATGCCATGAATTCGTGTGTGTGTGTGTGTACAGACCTGTGCACCTCTCCTCCCACCGGTCCCTCCCCGAGAAGTAAGCTTCTCTCATCTTGCTCAAAGTACCCACACATAGTAAGTGATCAATAAGGTTTAGCTATTATCGCTGGTACTATTGGTATTATTGTAGGCATCTTGCATACTGGCTTATTGCCTTAAAGGTTGGTTTTGCATCCTCACCAGAAATAACCTCAAGTTCAGATGCATATCTGGTGCCTTGAGTGGAATTCCTATAGATGTGACATTGGGGATGGGTGAATTCCTACCATCTATAGGCTGTGTGACTTTGGGCAAATCACTCAACCTCTCTGTGTCTCAGCTTCCTCATTTGGAAAACAGAGATAACAGTATCTACCTCGGTAGATTTGTTAAAAGGATCATTGAAAGTGGAATTATCAAAAGGATTAAATTAGTTCATAATGGGAAGTGGTGGTCAGAGCTAGTGTTTGCTTTATTACTGTCATTGCTGTTGCTGTGGGCATTCGCCCTAGCTGGCCAGCTGCTGAGCGCTTTTCCTCTCATCCTCCAAAGGTGCCCTCCTCTCTGACCGAGCCTTCCTCATCCTGTGGGCGGGACATTTGGAGCCCCCCGCCCCGTGTGGGTTGGGGGGGGGGCGGGCCGGGGCTGACCTGTAGTTGCCCTTCTTGGAGGCGACGTGAAGCGGGAGCATGCCGTCCTTGTTGGCCTTGTTGGCGTCGGCGCCCTGCGACAGCAGAAACTCCACCACCAGCTGGTGCTCGTTCTTGCAGGCCTCGTAGAGGGCCGACGCGCTGTCGCTGGCCTGCGTGTTGATGTCCGCGCCTGGCGAAGAAGAGGCAGACCGGTGAGTGATCGGGGGTCGCTGTCCCTGATGGGATGTCCCTGTTGGGCTGTGCTAACCTCCGTGGCACGTTGGGTCCTTAGAAAGGAGGGGTCCACCTGGAGGACCCCCAGCTCCCTTCCGTAACCCCGAGACGCTGGGGCCTGCCTGCCTGAGCAGAGGCCTCTCGCAGGTGAAAAGCTGTCACACAGTGCTGGCATTTGGGGAGCGCCTACTGTGTGCCGGGCACCGCGCTTTCCATGGTTGTGTCTTGGAATCCACAACACAACCCCATGTGACCACCACTACTCTCATCTCTGTGGAGAAGCACAGAGAACCTATGCAACTTGCCCCAGACCCGCCAGCTCGTAAGTGAAGAGCCAGAACTTGAACCCGAATAGTCTGATGGCGGAGGCATGGGAGATGGCCTGATGGCAGAGGCCAGGCTCGTCCCCCTCTCTCCGTGTAAAAGGAGCCTGGCCCCGCCTTGAGGAAGGCCCTCCCTTGCGGGTCTTGGAGAGTACAGAGCCCCCTAGTGAAGAAGAACCCCAACAACAAATCCCGATCTCTGCCTTCCGTTTCCAAGAATGAACGAGCAATTACTTCCTGTCTCCCTTGAAAATGGCACTGCTCTATGCTGACAGGAGGAGGAGGCAGGTCTGGTGGCAGTCTCCCCCAGCCCAGGCTCCTCCACCCCCTCCATCTCCTGGCGGTGAGGGGGAGAGCTGACTGCTTGGGTTTCTCGGACTGTCCGCGGCCCCTCTTATTCTGGCAGGAAATGGAACTGAGAGGCAGTAGACTGTCAGGAAGGGCTGAAATCAAAAGTGTCAGGTAATCACAGCTCCTCCCTCAGGCCCCATGCTTAGCTCAGGTTTTCGGGTGAGCATTCATTTTTGATGACTGATTTCTGGTCTAGTGGACCGAGCACAGGCTCTGGGGACAGACAAGGACCGGCTGAAGCTTCTTTCTCCTGGCTTACAACCTCCCTGGCCCTGGGCAGCCTGCAGGAGCCTCGTTTCCTCAGCTGCTGGTGGAATAATGGTACCCACTGATTGGGATACTGCGAGAATAAGCAAATATCTGCTATAGACAGTGTCCCCCCCAAAATGCATATGTTGAAACCTCACCCCCAAAGTGATGGTGTTCGAGGTGGGGCCTCTGGGAGGTGATTCCAATCTGGAGCCCCCAGGAGTGGGATTTGTACCCTAATAAAAGGGACCCCAGCCCGGCTGGCGTGGCTCAGTGGTTGAGCGTCGACCTAGGAACTAGGAGGTCACAGTTCAATTTCTGGTTGGGGCACATGCCCGGGTTGTGGGCTCGATCCTCAGTGTGCAGGAGGCAGCCGATCAATGATTCTCTCTCATCATTGATGTTTCTGTCTCTCTTCCCTTCCTCTCTGAAATCAATTTAAAAAATATATATTTTTAAATGGACCCCAGAGAATCTCTCACTTTTCCAATGTGTGAGGACACAGCGAGGAGACGGCTGTCTGTGACCAGGAAGTGGGCCCTCGCCAGGCACCAAATTTGCCAGGGCCCTTGGCCTTGGACTTCCAGTCTCTGGAACCATGAGCAACAGCCCCTGTTGCCTGTGAGCCAGCCAGTCTGTGGTCTGTCACAGCCGCCCGGTGCCCGGCACAGAGGAGGGGCCCGCAAATGGCAGTTCTCCAGGGTGGAGGGGGCTGGGCACAGGGCAGGCCCGGCCCTCCGCCCCTGAGGGGGAGTGGGCGAGCAGCTCTAGCACCACCTCTCAGTCAGGCTCCCTGGAAGCCCGGACCCCGCTGGCCAAGCCGGCTGCTCGCACAGGAAAAATATTTGGATTAAAGATGGACTCAGCCCACAGCGGGAGCAGGCCTTGACTCGGAGGCTGCGGGAGAGCTCCGCAGATGTGCAGAGTCCACCGGTTCCCGCCCGCTGGGGCCCTGCCCTTGGCCTGGCCTCCTTGCCTGGCTCCCAGGCCCCTGCCTGCGCCCCTTTGTTCTCAAGCCGGTCCGTCAGGATCCATCCCTGGCTGTAGGAAGTGCCGTGGGTCTGTTGCCCTAACTGCTCAGGCACATGGTAAGCGGATGCTTATCTGAGCAAAGTCCCACAAGGGCCATTCTTGAGGCCCAGTGGGGTGGCCGGGTGCAAAGAACATGCAGGTTGGGATCAGATGGATGCGGTCAGAATCCAGGCTCTGGCCGTGTCCAATCATTTAACCTCTGAGCCTCAGTCTCTTTATCTATAAAATGGGATGAGGACACGACTATGGAGAAAATCACATTGGCCTAATCTGTGTTCATGCTTAGTACAGTGTCTGACACATAGTAGGTCTTCAACAAAGTATTCCAACTCTGCCCCAGGGTCTGGCTTACCTCTGGCCTCTCTGTTGCTAAAGGGAGGGTCACTTCCCAGCAAAAGAGAAAAAATAATCAAAAGTGTTCTTGGGGGAAATCAAAATATAAGACTCTTTAACCACAAGGACATCTGCCATAGGCAATATTGTTTTCCTTTCTCCATTAAGTGAAAAAATTTTTTTACAGACTAAGAGTACAAAGACCTGAGTTCAAATCCCAGGTCTGCACTAACTTGCTGGGTGCCTTTGAACAAACCACTTTCCCATGCTGGTCCTTGGTTTCATCGACTACAACATGAGGAAGTGATCTAAATGCTGTCTGAGGCTCCTTCTGGCCCCAACGTGTGACATGGTAGAAGGAGAAGTGGTTGTGGTATCAGGAGACTAAGAGTCTGGCTGGTTCTCCCACCAATTTGCTATGTGACTATAGAGAACTCACTTCCCCTTTCCGGGCCTCGGATTCCTCATTTATAAAACAAGGATGTTGGGCTAGATTAGAGATCGCCAATATGGGGCTGGTGTTCCACTCCACGCCCCCTCACCCACCCCCTACCGAGTTTGTGCCTAATTTCAGGCATCACTGGTGGATCTCAACAGGTTTCCCACTGAGCCTAGACACAACCTCAGAACCCTCTCAACACAGCACTCCAAGAAGATAATCAGAGTTTGCCCACACGATGACACCTAAACTTGCCTGCCCTTGGAGTGGATCTCTGAGGACCTTCCTAGCTGTGCCCTTGGGGGACTCCTTAGCACTCACCGTGCTTGGCCAGGAATCTCAGTGCCTCCAGCTGCCCGCTCTGGGCGGCCACGAACAGGGGGGTGATGCCGTAGGCATTCTTGGACTCCACCTTGGCGCCGCTGCTCACCAGGATCTCCATGACCTCCAGGTCATTGCGAGAAACAGACTCATGCAGAGCTGTCCAGCCGCGGTTGCAGCGGTGGTTGGTGTCCGCGTTGTACTGCACCAGGATCCTCACCGCCTCCACGTTCTTGCGCTCACAGGCTGTGCCCAGGGAGAAGCGAGACGGTCAGCAGGGCCTCTGGCAGGACCTGGCCAGCCAAGACGTCATTCGCCTGTTTGTCCATTCATTCATTCATTCATTCATTCACTCCTCCGCCATTCATTCAACAAATATCCACTAGGCCAGCACTAAGTTTCAGTGTCTGCATAGGACAGACAGCGAACAGTAATAGTAATACTGATTAGCATCGATGTTTGTTGACGTGCATATAGCACTGGTTATGTGCCAGGCACTCTGTTCTGAGCACTTTACATGATTAGCTCATTTAATGTTCTCAACCATCCCTGAGATCGGCAGCGTTACTATCCCTTTGCACGGAGGAGGAAAATGAGGCACAGAGAGGGTAAGTGACTTGTCCGAGGTCACACAGACAGTAAGGGGCAGAACTGGGATTCAAACGCAGGTTGTTGGGTCCAGAAAACCTCTGTCCCCAGGAGTGTCCCGGGATGCCTGATGTCATGTCCCTTCCCAGTGTTCCCCGCGTCAGCCTTCCACCTTGCCAAGGCCCGAGGAGGAGCACAGGCCACACTCCTGCCACAGCCCCTCCACAGGAGCTGCTCACTTAATCTGGGGTAGAAGTTATCTCCTGAATGCAGTTCATCAAGTCTGGCTTAACCTGCCCCAACCTCCCTTTTAAGCCTCCTCTCTCTCTAGACCTGAGTGCACTCTTTGCTCTGCCGGAGTTGTCACCAGGGTGCGGGGGCACTTGTCCAATGAACTAGTAGCCCCTGGAGGCTTCTCCGGCTCAGCCAGGGGCTGAGAGAAGGAACGGGGCTGCCTGGTAGTGTTCCAGACAGGACCTCAGGCGAAGCCCCATTCCCCGAAGCCTTGGTTTCCTCGCCTGTAAAGCAGAGGTAACAAAACCTCCCTGAGAAGATGCTGTGGGAGCACAGAGCGAGGTGGTGCATGGAAGGTTCTAGCAGGGTGCTTAGCACGTAGTTGGAGCTCACACAGGTCCATGAGCTTCGGCTATAACCCCACATCCTGGAAGCTCTCACCCCACATCTTGGGACCTCCCACCCCACATCCTGGGACCTCCCACCCCGCATCCTGGGACCTCCCACCCCGCATCCTGGGACCTCCCACCCCACATCCTGGGACCTTCCACCCCCGCCCCGATCCTGGGACCTCCCACCCAGCATTCTGGGAGCGCTCTCTGGGACAGCTGAGGGTCCAGGTGATGGCTGTGGTGGCTGAGTGGAGCTGGGTTCTGGGGGAGACACTTCAACTGCAGGTCTGCAGTGTCTGCTGCCTACAGAATGTTCCAGGTGCTGGATACCAGACACATGGGAGATTGGGGAATGCTGTAGTTTTTGGGTGTAGAAGCCCTCTCACTTTTGCAAGACCCAAGGCTGATGTAGGCACAGACTCACTAGATGCTTTATAGGGTAGGAGTTCAGAGCATGGAGCTGTCATACCCCTTCCTGAGTTTAAATCCCAGGCCTGCCCCTGGCTGTGATCCCGGATCTCATTGCAGGTCTCTGTGCCTTAGGCTCTCATCTGTGAAATGGATACCTCATATGTAGATGGATATGAGGTAAATAAAAGGACAGTGCCTGGCATACAGAGAGCTCTCAATACATGCCAGCTGTTAGGATTATTTGGCTTTTGACTCTGGGCACTTGCTAGGGTTGCCAATGTCCTTGGATGATGTATTGATTCAGCCACCAGTGTTTGGTTTGCTTAAGCATCCCAGAGGTACAAATTCTCTCCCACACCTCTTTGTCTTTGCCTGTGCTTTTCCCATGCTGGTCCAGCTGGCAGATCCCTCCTGTTCAGGCTCAGCCCAGGTACACCCTCCTGTGGGTGCCCTTCCCCATGTCAGGGCCCCTGCCCTGTGCTCCCAGGTGCCTTGAGCCATGCTCTTCACCGCCCTGTGCTGACCGTTATGTGAGGCGATGCCCCTTGGCCTGGGAGAAGACTCAGGCATGGATGGTCCTTTCCATTCTGAGCCCTCAGTGCTCCTCGGCCTGCCTACCCCAGGGGAGGACTTGGGAAATGTTGACCGAATACAAGCATGAATGAGAGAATCAGTGGCCTAAGCCATGCATCCGAGTGAGGCTGCCCCTTCAAGTAAACCCCATGGGGCTGGGGCATGCGCCTCAGGAGCAATGCTCCCAATCGCCCACCTAGTTTCTGAACTTTTCCTCCGGGAAGCCCACCAGGGCGCCTCACCTTTGTAGAGAGGTGTCTCTCGGGACTTGTTGGAGATGTCGGGTTCGGCCCCCGCCTGCAGCAGGGATTGGAGGCAGTCCAGGTGTCCCCTGCACGTTGCCAGGTAAAGGGCTGTTTCCTCCTGCAGGGTGCGCTGGTCGATTGTTGCTGGGTATGCTGGGGAGGACAGACTGCATTCATCAAAGAGGGAAATACCTGCCTCTCCCCTCCGCCCCCGGCCTCACCCCAACACAGGGGTGGTCAGAGTTTCCTCCCAACTCCAAGAACAGGCTTATGTGGCATCTGCCTCAATTGACCACCCAGCCTGCTTTCGTCATCTTGGCCCTGGATTCAGTAGTTTTCACAGGGCTGTTTCAGCGTCCTGGTCATATGCATCCAGCTCAGATGCCACCTCCTCTGGGAAGCCTTCCCTGGTTGAACCTCCTCCTTCGGCGAATGACCCTGACCTTCCCTTACAGTCCCAGCGGCCACTGCTGGAAGCTCGGTCTCATGCAGCTGTTTCTGCCCTGGAGTACAGTAGGCTGTCTGGGGCCTGTGCTGCCGCAGGTGTTCCCACCCACATTTGGCTTGGGGGGAAGCCGAGGCTCAGAGAGGAGACACGATTCGCCCAGGGTCCCACAGCTGTGGGGGATGGCCTTGGAGGGCACAGGCACAGCTGCGGTATTTTCCACACCAAATCAGCCTCTGGAACATTCTAGAACAAGCTGGCAGTAGCTCTCCCCAAAGCCAACCCCCACTCCTTCCTTTTCTAGGAATTAGGCTTTCCTGTCCTGGGAGGTCCGGAGAGGTTGGGTGGGTGAGAGGAGGTCGTTGCGTTTGGGGACAAGTCATTTTCCCTCCCCCAACTTGGAGACTGTAACTCAGGAGCGAACCTTGCCGTGCCCTTCACCCAGGCTGTGGGGCAAAGCGCACGAAGCTGTCGGAGGAGGAGCCCTCGCCCCGAGTCCCACTCCCGGACCGGCTGCACCCAGAGCGGCGGCCTCACCTCGGTGCAGGGCCTTCAGGCAGCTCAGCTGGCCGTAGTAGGCCGCCTCGTGCAGCGGCAGCCAGCCCTCCTTGTTGGCCTCGGCGAGGTTCCTCCCCGCCTGCATCATGGCCTTCAAGGCCTCTTCATCGTCTTCCTTGATGGCCTTTAGCACTGGGTCCACGGGCCTGTGAGAACCAGGGGTGGGGCCTCCTCAGAGCACAGCGGGGCACAGGCTGGGCCAGGCGGCCTCTCTCCCAGGGGGAAAGCAGGGCCTGCTGGTGGCCAGGAGCGGTGCAAGCTGTGGGGTCACTTGCCCCGCTTGTCCCTGCTGGTCTGGACAGGCGCTCCACCCTCTTGTAGCCAGCGTCCTCGGCAACAAGGAGAATGATCCTTCCTAACCCACAGGGGTGCCCTGGGAGCTCGGCCGACCTCGGCCCTGACCTTGGCCCCTCCAGACCTCAGCTCCATCGCCGCTCCCTCAGCCTGCCTGGCCAGGTCAGCCTCTCCCTGCCTCCAGTCATAAACCTCATATAACCACTGGCCTTCACATGTTTTTGAATGATTGTTTGACCATTGTGTGTCTCCCCCACCGGACTATGAGCTCCAGGAAGATAACTGTGTCTTTCTTTATTTCTCATGATTTAATTCCCAGGGACAAATCAGTGGCTGGCCCATAATAGGTGCTAAATAAATATGGAAAGAAAGAAAGAAAGAAAGAAAGAAAGAAAGAAAGAAAGAAAGAAAGAAAGAAAGAAAGAGAGGGAGGGAGGGAGGGAGGGAGGGAGGGAGGGAGGGAGGGAGGGAGGGAGGAAGGAAGGAAGGAAGGAAGGAAGGAAGAAAGAAAGAAAGAAAGAAAGAAAGAAAGAAAGAAAGAAAGAAAGAAAGAGATGGAGGGAGGAAGGAAGGAAGGAAGGAAGGAAGAAAGGAAGAAAGGAAGAGGAAGAAGGAAAGAAGGAAGGAAGGAAGAAAAAAGGGAGGGAGGGAGAAAAGAAGGAAATAAAGGAAGAATTCAGAACCTGGGAACCCCAACAATTATTTCACACCTTCATCCCTTCTGTTTCCAAAAAGATAGCCTCTTTTTATTTTTTAATCAGAGTTTTGCTTGTTTCTTTGGGAATTTTGTTTACATCTTGTTCAAAACATTTGTGCCAATGGCCTCCCTGGGGCATCTGGAGGACATAAAGGCCTACAAAGGTGGGTGTGGGTCCGGCTCAAGCCTCGCCAGGTTCACTCCCCCTGTGAGCATCCTGGGCGTTTTCACAGCTTTCATCTCCAAACGCCTGCCACGTAGGGAAACTGCTGGAAACGGCTGAGACATGGCAAGCTCCTCCACTTCCACAGCTGGACACGGGGTCCCTTTTAGACAAGGCTCATTGGTGGCTGGAAGAGAATTAGGGGACCCCTCTGTCCTGTGGTTGTCAGTGGCTGCCTCTGGTGTTACACCAAGACCACGTCCGCTAAGAGGATTGGTGTGTACAGTGCCCGCCTCCAAAGGGATGGAAGACTGAACCGCGGGCGGTGTTAGCGACACTTCACCACCTTCCCTGAGCGCAGGGCGCCCTCACTGGCCCAGCACCTTCACCTCTGGGGCCGGCTGCGCTTTGAGCAGCTCCGAGGCAGACTCTGCACTCAGCAGCCCGCTTCTTGCTCCTGCCCCTATCCTCACCCCAGAACTTTTAGCAGCTGAAAGGCTTAAGTTCTAGGATTAATCAATCTGATTCATCAATACATTTAAAACTCTGAATGTCAAAAAGAATTCAGGGCTAATACAAATGATAACTTCTTTGCCTAGCTCATTAAAGCGACTTCATTTATTCATTCATTCATTCATTCATTCATCCATTCATCACGCATGCATTCAGAGCTCCGTCCCCCATCCTTGGAGAGTCAGTGAAGACCATGATGCCTATGACTCCCAGATCTCCTCCTGGAGCACATTCTACAGACGCGGCCCCACTTCCCAGGTGGAGAAGCAACAGGGCCCCACCCCTGTCCGAGGCTGGGATAGGCCCTGAGGGTCTCCCAGGCCAGCCCCTCTACCCTCCCACTGCTTCCTCCAGCCGGAGCGAACTTCCCCCTGACTCTCAGCCTCTCGGTTATTAATAGCTTTGGAGCTTAGATGCCAGTTCAGTGACAGACCCAGCAAGGATGATGGGTAACTGACCAGATAAGCCCTGGAATCCCCATCAACGCCATCACTGCCGCCCTGACGAGTTCCTCTCTGATGAGCGGCCAGAGCAGCCCCAGAGGGGTATGTGTCCCGTCTCCCTGGAAGGTCTCCTGGGGCACTGGCTGAAGTGGAAAGAGGCGGCCGGCTGTTCTTGTGGCCTTGGGCGAGGAGGGGGGGGGGCGGCATAGTGAGAACACTCTCAGCCGCCACCAGCCTGGTGTCCTCCCCCTGGAGCCAAGGATGGCTTCTCTGTGAGCCCAGCCAAAGTCCCGCCCCGCCCCGAGGGTGGGAGTGGCCGCTGGGGTGTCAGCCCTCAGAAACTAAGGACCTGAACAGGACCCTGGAGGCGCCTTGTCCTCTAACCTCACAGCGACTCCCCAGCAGTCACAGGAAACCTCAGCCGCGCCGAGACCAGAACCCGGGTCTCCTCCACAGTCAAAACCCCACCTGCAGCACCACGGAAGTGGGGACTCACATGGGCTGGGGAGGAGCGAAACATTGGCCATGGCCTCCTCCCCTCTCCCCAGCACAGCCGGGCAAGCGGACAGGGTGCCAGCGATGGCCCTTCTTTTCCTTTTAGCTGCTTCTGGGGTCCATATGGGGAGAGAGAAGCAAACGGGACAGAGCTATTCCCCACGGACACACCTAGCCCAGCACCCTGGTGCGGGGCTAACACATCTTCGTAATCGGTAACTCGATTATTTCTAGATTTTAGCACCTGGCAGTTAACAAATAAAGGCAACAAAGTGAAACGAACCCTGCCCCCCCGCAGTGATGACAAGGGGTGGGGAAAACTGAGACAGAGGGTGTGGCTGACTTATCAGCTCCGGCTCCTCGGAACCCCTCTGGGCCTCAGGGGTTCTAGGGCAGGCTCCCCTGCTGGGTCCCCAGGTTCAGAGCCCCCAGCCCCCAGCACTCAGGGCTCGTTCTGGGGCTCTGAGAGGCTCATCACAGTCACAGCCTGGCCATCGCTTGAGGGCCGAGTCTGTGACCACCAAGCCCAGCTCAGCAGAGCACTGGGTCTCAGGGGGACACCCTAGGAAAGGGTGTGCCTGGGAGGTCTCCCCCAGAGTGCCCTCCCGCCCTCCCCCCCCCCGCCTGGGGCCTGGGGGCAGGCTTCCCACCCCTCTCCCCCACCATCCCCAGTTGGGAGAGGAGCCTGGATGGTCTCAGGGGCAGCCCGGGGTCACTTACGCCATCTGGGAGGCCTTGTTGCGGTTGTATTTCTGCATGACCCCCTGGAACAGGCCCAAGTGGGCCGAGCTGCTCTCGGGAGGCGCCGTGGACCTGGAGGGTGCAGGGCAGGAGTGAAAGAGGGAAAAGTACTCTGCATATGAGAAGCAGGTCATGGCCAGAGGCAGGTCGGAGGACAGAGGGAGCTTGAGGGGGAGAGACTGACAGACAGACACAGGGCTCTGAACCAAAGCAGATGGCCCGGTCCGCTCTGTGCTGGACACAGCTGCTGTGTCTCGGATTATTTTTGGCCCTTGGAGGAAGCCCTGGGAGATTTAAATGACCATATAAGACAACAATGAGGTTAACCTCACCCCACTCCTGCGGTCCCCTTCCCCAGCCAACCACACAGGAGGCAGATATGAAACAAGGTGACATTCTTCACCCGGGAGGATGTGAGACTGTCAGCAGCAGGTCCCGGGATGAAAGGGCTCAGCCTCAGGGCTGGCCAGGCCCCGTCCTCACAGCGATGGACAAGAGCTTCATGGGGGAGGGGGCAGGGGAGCGGAGCTGAAACCAGGCTGGTCTTTGTCCCCACCCCACCTCGCCGGCTCCTCGTTAGCAAGGCCTGCGTCCCAGGGTTGGGAACGTATAGTAGAAAGGTGTCAGCAGCCCGGCCTGGGTGGCTCAGTGGTTGAGTGTCGACCTATGAACCAGGAGGTCACGGTTCGATTCCCAGTCAGGGCATGTGCCTGGGTTGCGGGCTTGATCCCCAGTTGGCAGCCGATCAATGATTCTCTCACATCATTGATGTTTCTATATCTCTCTCCCTCTCCCTACCTCTCTGAAATCAATAAAAAAAATTATTAAAAATAAATAAAGGTTTTACCAAAAGGATGCGGAGGAAGGTCCTAGGGGCCAGGGCATGGAGTCCGACCAATGTGGGTTCAAACTCAGGCTCTGGCACCTTCTGGCCGTGTGACCTCGGGCAGGTGAACCTCCCTGGGCCTTAGTCTCAGGGCTGAGGTCTCCTGAGTGGACGGTGTGAAGTGCTTAGCAGAGGGCCACGCACAGGGGTGCTCCGTCGTGTCCACCGTCCATTTTATCATTGTTTTGCCTTTCAGAGCCTCAGTTTCCCACCCCACCTGGCTATTCTGAAGATGGGAGGGGTGAGAGGAGGTGTGGTGGCCACTCCAGGAATCTGGTTGGGAATGGGACACGTGGCCCATGCTGGCCCTCCTTCCAACAGGTCAGCCCTGGGACCAGCGGCACCCCTCTGGGAGGGGCCCTATGGGATTGGGGAGGACATTGTTGTCAGTGACCAGCACCCTGTGGGGCATGGAGGTGCTAGAAACTTGACCCTGAGTAGGACCCACACTTCCAGGACAGGCCAGACTCTACAGACTCTGTGGGTACCTCAGCGAGGCCAGGACACCGTGGGGGGACGGGGGGTGAGTGGGCAGAGAGAGAAGGAAGGACCCCTGATTCCATTGCTCCAGCCCATCTCAGGGGGCTCCAGGTCACCCCTTCCTCATCCTCATCCCTGATACCATCGTCACCTCCTTCCCTCCCTTCTACTTGTCACCACCTTCTTTCTCCTGGGTACCCACTCCTCATTCGTTAACGCTGGAGGTGGGTGCCAATGTCATGGCCTTTTATAGACGAGGAAACCGGGACTCTGCAAGGTGGGGGACTACTCCCCCCTACCCTGCCGCCCTCCCCCCCCCCCCCCAGCCGCAGCTGCTGAGGGAGCAGAGCGCTGACACCACCGCCCCCCCCCCCCCCCCCGCCTTAGTCCTCTCCAGCTCTAAGGCCACCTGACAGGCCCTGTGGCTTTGAACAAGGCCCTGACCCTCTTTGCGTCTTGGTTTCCTCCTTTGCAAAATGAGGAGGTAGGACCCAGCCGGCCTGGCTCAGTGGCTGAGCATCAACCTGTGAACCAGAGGCCAAGGTTTGATTCCCGGTCAGGACACATGCCTGGGTTGTGGGCTCAATTTCCAGTGTGAGGCGTGCAGGAGGCCGCCGATCAATGATTCTCTCTCATCACTGATGTTTCTTTCTCTTTCTCTCCCTCTCCCTTCCTCTCTGAAATCTATTTTTTAAAAAAATGAGGAGGTAGGACCGGGCCAGGGGTTCCTCGCTGCTGTTGTAGCCGTGGAGTCTTTGCTGAAATGAACTCACGTGGAAAGTCCGCGTGTCAAACAGATGAGAGACCAGCCCACTGGCCCTGAAACCCCGGGCGCAGCACTATTATCTGCGCTTGCTCCTGGCCCTGGCAGGGGGAGAGCACTGGGCAGGC
Organism: Myotis myotis; assembly: GCF_014108235.1. Lineage (NCBI taxonomy): Eukaryota > Metazoa > Chordata > Mammalia > Chiroptera > Vespertilionidae > Myotis > Myotis myotis. The sequence goes on along the minus strand of NW_023416313.1, from coordinate 217,483,729 downwards.
TTTGGTCTCCACAGGATCCGGGGGTCCCAGCCGCCCTCAACATCGGCCCACGTGTGGCCTCCCATTTTGTAAATATCATTTGAATGTTATTACAGGTTACTAAGCTCCAAGGCACGTTACCCTGTGGTGCTAATGACAGAAACGCATCAAGGTTCTCCAAGTCTAGCATTTCACTCTGCTGTTCAGAACATCCGTGCATCAGTGAAGCAAGAACAAAACGCCCCGTGAAGATCCAGCCCAGGCCGGTCAGCAGGAACAGACCAAACATTTTCCCTCCCAGAGCTGGAATGTTTTCAGCAAGGTGGTAGGCACCGGTCAGGTCCCAGACCCCACCCCAGGACGAGGCCCTCTCTCTGATGGCATAATAACAGTGACAGCAACCGTGAGACTGTGCGGCCGGTGGGGTGGCAGCGAGTCGGCGTGCAGACAGCCCCTGGGATTGTGCCTCCTGTCCACGGCCCCGCCATCAGGATGGAGGCCGGGGGTGTAGTGCTCTCACTTCGCAGAGGAGGAAACGGGCAAACCGAATTAGTTCAGCAAGAACCTCTCAGTTCCTGCTCGCTCACGCCCTGTACCAGCACCTGGGATGCAGACCAGTATGGCACTTCTTTTTTTAATATATGTTTGTATTGATATCAGAGAGGAAGGAAGAGGGAGAGATAGAAACATCAATGATGAGAGAGAACCATTAATTGGCTGCCTCCTGCACACCCCCCACACTGGGGATCGAGCCCGCAACCCGGGCAGGTGCCCTGATCGGGAATCAAACAGTGACCTCCTGGCTCAACCACTGAGCCACACCAGCTGGGCCAGGGCACTTCTTTTCGTTGATCCTCAGGATGTTCAGGGGCCGGCGGGACGTGAGACAAGGACACGCACACACAACCGCAGAGCCGCAGGGGAGGAGCTGAAACGGGGGCAGGAGGACTTGTTCTGGGAGCCCTGACATTGTGGTTAACTGGGTGTTAGGGGCAGGCAGGCGAGTGCTCCGAGCTACTGAGTCCTGAGTCTCAACGCGGCTGGAGGGGGAGCCAGGCCCTGACTGGGTTCGTGCTCTCTCTGCTGAGGCTGCAGCGGCACTTCCTTCCCAGGCCCAGCGCAGGGGAAAACCACAGGCTGACTCATCGGACGTGAGAGGACCCTGGGGGGATGTGGGCGCAGGTCATGCCCTAGAAGAGGCCCAGGTAGGGGCCTGTCCTTCGCGTGGGCGGGCAGCGCGGGGGTCAGGAGTGCAGCACCATCACCGGCTCCCCACTGCCCCGTCCTGGCTTCCGCCTTGGGGAGGGACTGTGATGCCTTGATGAGAGAGAGAACCATTGATCGGCTGCCTCCTGCATACCCCACACTGTGATGCCCGCTGGCTTCTTGGTGAATGAGAAGCCTAGCTGCCCCAGGGAAGGGGTTACCTTGGCTGAACGCAGGTGGCGGCAGGCATCTTAAAGGGAGGAAGCTCACAAATTCAAGAGTCTGCCCTTGCCCATCACTGTGCCCAGACCCTATACCTGTACTCTCATCTGGTCCTCATACCCACCCTATGTCAATCAAGCACAGGTGTCATGAGTACAGTGCCTGGCACACAGTAGGCACTTGATAAACTTAAATGAATGAAACAAAACAAACCAAAGCCTTTGGCGGGGTACTACCCCATACGGTGATCACAGTGTTGGGTGGCTGCATGCCAACACCTCAGATTCCTGGAGAACCAGCCCTGCCCTCTCGGGTACAGAGAGGAGGGGCTCACACGGCATTGCCACCTCCATCCCGTTCCCCCGGGTCTTTAGGATCAGCCTACCTCCCATGAGAATTCTGTTTCTCCCTCACCCATTGACCACGCCATCCTTCCTGTGCTGGCCAGAGAGGAATCATAGAGAACAGGAATTCCAGCTGCCACGCCTGCCTTCCCACACACGCATAGCCGAGATTGGTCGAGCGCTTGCTATGTGCCAAGCCTTGTGCTAGGTACATGGCCCAAAGCATCTCATTTCATCCTTGAGTCCACTTTGTGAAGGAGATGCAATTGGCTCCCTTTTGCAGATGAGGAAACTGAGGCTCAAAGAAGTTTGCTTCGTCTACCCTGCTTGGTGAACTCCTATTCATCCTGCAAAGCCCACCTCCTTGACTAAGTGTAAAGACCCTTTCTGTGTCCCTCGGAAACCAAGACAAGCCCCTTTGCTACACCTTTCCTGTTGGGTCATTAGGTACTTCTGTGCCTTTTATACGCATTAGACTTCAGGCTTGGACAGGGTGGGGACCAGGCCTGATCCACATCCAGGTGCCAGGAAGCTGGCACCTCAGAAGTGCACCGTGAGTGTGGATGGACTGATTCGAGTGGTTCACAGTGCATACACATTGGCCCAAGCAAGTTCCTGCTTCATGCTTTCCTTCTTAGTCTTCTCAGAAATGCAACCTTAAATAAAATGCAGAAGTTCAAAGACTGAAGACCCAGCTTCCTGGCCCCATTCTGGCTGGTCCACCCCAGTAACCTTGGGGGCGCCCCCTGTTCTGTTCCTCTCTGGCCAGCAGTGCACGAACCCTACTTCTCCTCCATGGCGTGGGAAGTCAGACCTGCCTTTCAGGGAGCCCTCGGAGGGCCAAGGAAGATGATTAGCAAAGAAAAAACGCAGACACAGACCACAGTACGGTGATCACCAGAGGGCAAGGGGGTGGAGGGAGGTAGAGAGGGCAAAGGGGCATAAATGGTGATGGAAACACACTTGACTCGGGGTGGTGAACACACGATACAATATACAGATGATGTATTACAGAATTATACACCTGAAACGTACATAAGTTTATTAACTAATGTCACCCCAATAATTTCAATTAAATTTTTTTTTTTGTGGGGGGAGAGTGACAAGATGCAGGGCTGAATTCTTCTCCCCTATATTACCTGTACCTGGATAGTCAGTGAGGGTCACATGACCTTGAATAAGTCATTTTTCTTCTCTCTGAGCACTTTTTTCTCAGGAGGCTGAGTAAGTGTTTACACTGGCCTCATGGTGTGTCTCTGCTTCTTTCTCCACTAGAGGAAGGAAGAGGCCAGAGTCTGGGCGCGGACTCCCGGGTGGGGCTCCCGCGCTGGGAGAAGGCTGCGAGGCCCGGGGTGCTGGCTTGTGCTGAAGGCTCCGTGGGAGGGAGGCTGCTCTGCTCTCTGATCCCTCCTGAGAACGAGGACGCTGCGGTCTGACTGACGCTGAACGAACCGGCCAGGACAGGAACCAGAGCGGCCCCGAGCACAGGTCACCACGAGTCCTTGGCTCTGGGCTTCTGTTTCTCAGGTTGAGTCCCCAGATGGCACGTCCTCAGGGGCAGCTCCAGAACCTGGAGCCTCCTAGCTGCCCAAGGAGGCTGCCTGCCTTCCCTTTTAGAAGGGACTCCCTGGTGACAGACCTCCCGGGCCTTTGGCCAGCCTGCCTCGCAGAGATGGTCCAGCCTGGGCAAGGGCCAACGTCGCACCATCACCTACCTTCCTCCCTATCAGCTGGGGCTGGACACGGGAAAGGTCTGTTTATTGTTGTTGCTATTATAACTGGAGAAGGAGACTGTGTTTCAGAAAGGTGAGGTGAGTAGCCTGGGGCCACATAGGGAGTCAGCCAGCTGCTGGAGACAATGAGATCTGAGGCCCAGGCCCAAGATAACACAGTTGCAGCAGCCCTTCCCACCGCTGTCACCCACTTCCCAACACACACGCGACTTGGACTCCTGGCGAGCAGAGCATCTTTTAAATGTATGTATTTCTTTTCTAAAAGCTCTAAGGTCCAGTGCTTAATCAAGTTCCCGGCTCCCCGCCTACCCAGACGGAGTCCTTACGGCCCCCGCTGCTCATGTGGGGAGTCTGAGTCAAGATGTGCGGTGAGTGCAAAAGACACCAGATTCCAAAGACTTAATATGAAAAAACAAGTATGTACACATCTTTTTTGTGATTTTTTTTATATTGATGATAACATTTTAGGCATAAGTTAATTTCACCTGTTCTCTCTACTTTGTCATGTGGCTCTTGGGACATTCAAAATGGTGCGTGTGGAGTCCAGCTGGCGTGGCTCAGCGGTTGAGCATCGATCTATGAACCAGGAGGTCACGGCTCAATTCCCGGTCAGGGCACCCAGTGTGGGGCGTGCAGGAGGCAGCCGATCAATGATGCTCTCTCATCATTGATGTTTCTATCTCTCTCTCCCTCTCCCTTCCTCTATGAAATCAATAAAAAAAATATTTTTTTTAAACCACAAAAAAATGGTGTATGTGGAATTGCAACTGTGGCCTGTCTCATACCTCTGTTGGGGTGCTGCTCTAGCTGGTCGCGCTGCTGGGAGGATGGGGTCATGCTGAGACGGGGGTGCAGAGCAAGGGGGCAGGATCGCCTTGCTGGGAAGATGTCACTTGCTTCTCAGACACGTTTCCCCAGGGAGACTGCACAGATGGGGTTGGGAGCTCTGGGCAGACTCGGGTATCCGTCCACTGCATTCAAGCATGCAGTCAGCAGTGCAAGGCCCAGCCACAGCCCAGGCTCTGCAGCACCATCTCCTCGCTGTGTGGTCTGAGACTAGTTACTCTGCCTTGAGCATCAGTTTCTTCATCTGTAAAATGGGAATCTAGCACAGAGCCTCCTAGAAGGTTCGTAAGAGGGTTAAATGAGGCAAAGTGCATGTAGCACCTCACACAGCACCTGGCACTGTCAGAGCTCAGGAAGTTCAGATAATAAATGTACACCATTTTGGATTTGGATTAGTAGCACTTGGGATCGGCACCTTATGAATGGCCCAGGTGACCTCTCCTGGCTTACCTGGTCCATGGGTAGAAATGGGCAGGCTGGCGGTTGGCACGTGTGGACAGGGAGGCCTCAGTAGTGGTTGGGCCCCGGGTCTTGTCAGCCAGACTCTGCTCAATGGCCATCTGGACCAGCTCCTCCTCGCTCAGGCTGCTGTACAGGCTGTACTCCTCGTTCCCAATGGCACGCTGTGTGCCCGGAGCACTGATCTCCGTGGCCATCTCTTGCACCTCTCACCCCGGTCTCCAGTGGAGACACTTGGTGGGGAGGAGGAAACAGCAAATCAGAAAACCCTGTGAGAAGACCAAAACATCCTGGTCACTAACAATTTTGCAAAGCATCTATGTTTACCCACTGGGAAGTCTCTGCTATCTTCCGGCATCCACGAACCTATGAACCAGCCACCCATCTGTCCTTTTATGCATCCTCCCATGCACCCATCTGCCCATCCAACCTTTCATGATCCTATCCATCTACTCATCTACCTATCCATCCAGTCATCCAACACCCACCCATCCCTCCATTATCCACGTTCTGATCATTCTGTCTGTCCACCTACCCATCCATTTTCCATCCCTCCTCCCATCCACCCAACTATACATCTATCTATCTCACCAACCATCCACTCATCCACCATTCAGTCTTCCATTCCAGAAGCCTCTCGCTATGCATGCATGCACCATTGATGAGGGATTACTTATTGAGCACTGACTCTGTGTCAGGCACTGGTCTAAGCACTGGTGATACAACAATGATGCCAACCGACAAAAATCCCTGTCCTCACGGAGCATTCACTACAGTGCTCACATTCCTTCCTTCCAATTACCCAACAACATCTTCTCCCGGCATTTTTCCATTTCTCGGCACTGCGCGCTAGGGCTCATACACGGGCCTGTTACCTAAAAGCTCGTGAGCTAACTAAAATCAGTTGTTTTAAAAAAATTGACGTGTTAATTCCAGGGACTCTCTTTTTAAAAAAAGAACAACACACACACAAACAAACAAACCCACACATGCCTCAAGGAAAAATAAACACTGGTTGAGTCAAACTGCTTCTAGGAAATAAAGTAAAATTAATTAAGCCTGATTTTCGTTTTGACTGGCTGACAAGCAGCTTGACCGTAGGTCTATGGTTCTGAGCCCTGGCTGAACATAAGAATCACATGAGGTCTTTTTAAAAATATCCAAAATACTAGTGCTATAATCTGGTTTGCTTGGCAAATGCTCACCCCTCTCCCTGGAGGCAGAGTAGCCCCTCTCCTCTCCCCATTGAGACTGGGCTTGGCCATGAACTTGCTCTGGCCAGTGGATGCTGGTGGACGTGGTAAAGCGGCCACTTGACTTGGCTTGTGCTGTGGGGCTTGCTCTTCTGCCATCGCCGGGAGAGGAGCTCCCCCTGGAGGCACTGCCCTGCGCTGGGCCCCAGAGTGAAGACACCCGGGGCAGCCTGAGCCCAGCCGCACAGAGGAGCCCGGAGCGCGCCGAGCGGCAGGGCCTGCACCTGAAGCTGAGTAGCCCAGCCTGGGCAGCTTAGATCGGCCTGTGTGCAGATGAGAATAAATGATTAGAGGGGGTGCTTGGTTTGCAGCCTTGTGGCTCTGGGTGAAAGCAAGCATTTGATGGGGACCCTCCAGGCCCTCACCCCAGGCGTTTGTTGGCCCTGATATGGGCTGATCATAGGCATAGGGACGGCACTCAGCTGTGTGCCTTTCCCTCACCAGATGCTCTGGGAGGTGAAGGCAGCAGGTGATGGTCTGCAAACAATTCCAGACTTGCCAGACCCTACCCCGTGTCTCAGAGGGTATTCAGATCTTTTCCATTTGTCAATTATTTCATGGCCCGAGGAAAGAGAGTTGTTTTTTTTGTTGTTGAATTAACTGGGATTAGTTCTGCAACACCTCCACTCCTTCCAGGAGACTTGATGCTCCCATTTTACAGATGAGGCAATTAAGGTGAAGGGAAGGGAAGGGAAGGGAAGGGAAGGGAAGGGAAGGGAAGGGAAGGGAAGGGAAGGGAAGGGTTGGGTTTGCACAGAAAAGCTGGAAAGATAGGATTTGGAGCCCAGTTTTCCAAACTCAAATCTAGTGCTCCTTCTGGGAATCCCAAGAACACTGATCCAAGTAACTGGCACACACCCGGGGCACACACGTGGGATCTGAGCAGGCGGGGGCAATGTTGTCTCCTCATCCAGCCGACCATCGGGCCTACACCTGGACGAGGTGCCCATACAGATGGACGAGGTGGGGCCGACCTTGAAAGGACGTGAGGGCTCTGCCTTTGAGAGGTGAACTCCCCTACCCCTTGGAGGGCTTGGCCAGCGCTTGCTTTCCTCCCAGATCCTCCGTTTGGGAGGATCCTTGGGTAAGTTCCTCATCTACAGAATCCTGATGCACAGAATGGAGACACTAGTAAATGCTGTTGTTATAGGGTTTGTGGGAGAATCGAGAGGGCTCCGTGTGCACAGGCTTAGTGCTGGGCCTCACGTGGTGCCAGGCTCTACAGGAGGGGACTCCCCGTCACCGGGCCTATGCAATTACAGGCTGGGGTGTCTGCCAGGGACGGGGGCCTCTCCCCGAGAGCAGGTGGGGCAGTTCAGCCTCAGCAGAAGCGGCAGTTCTGAAGTCGCCTGTGGGGTCAGCTTGGCCGGGTTCGAATCACAGCCTTACCGTCTATTAGCCCTGTGACCTCTTAGAACCTTAGTTTCTCCGTCTGTACAATGGGCACAATGAGAGTATCTATGTCATGGCAGGGTGAGGGTGGGGCTGGGCCAGAGGTCCTGCCTGCCTCCTCTTGTGGCCTCAGTTTCCCCTCGTCTTCACGCTGCCCAGCTTGGTTTCTGAGGCCTCTGCCTGGGGCTGGGCCAAGTTCCAGGCCTGCGTCCTGGAGAGAGGCCAGCAGTCTCAAGGGACCCCTGGACGGCCAGTTGGAACAAAAAATAGCCTTTCCCAGGGAAAGCGGGAGTGCAGTGGGCTTTGCCCCTTTAAGGCCTGCAGAGGGAGCGGTGCTCAAGGGCAGCCAGTCCACAGCCAGCTTGCAACAAGCAAAACTGGGGCCACCTGTCCCAGGTGGCCTCTGCAAAACGGGGGTAACAGTGGCTCTGACAGGGTTCCCTGAATTAACGCCGAAACACACGCAGAACAGTGCTCTTTTACGCCGGGCCTCAGCCTCTACATCTGTGAAATGGGCATAGAAACATGGGCCCTGCAGAGCTGTGGTGAAGATTAAATAACAGCGTTTGAAAAAGTGGTCCTTCCTGCCCTCAGTTCCTTCCCCTCCCCACAAATCCAGGATCGCTGACAGCCAGGGAACTGGTAGTGGGGCCTGGCACCAGGGGAGGTGGGACTCTGTGATGGTTTGGGGGCTGCAATGGGAAGAGTGGCTCCCTGGGTGTCTTATAAAAAAATTTGGGGCGGTGGTATGGAACATGGCTGGGAGGGCAGGGGCAAGAAGGGACCTGAAGCCATCCTCTAGGACCCCGAGCTCCCCCTCAGCCAGGGACTTGGGTCAGGAGTGTGAGTCTTGGTCAGTCCTGCAAGTCAACTGCACACAGGCTGATCTAAGCCACCCTTCTCATCCTTAGGCTGTTTATAGATGGAGTCAATATCGCTGCTCATCTCCCTCCCCTCCCCGCCCCTCCCCTCCCCTCCCTCCCCTCCCCTCCCCTCCCCTCCTCCCTTCCCTTCCCTTCCCTTCCCTTCCCTTTCCTTCTCTGCCTTGTCACCTGGCCAGTCATCCTTCCAGGCGCAGTTCATGCATCTCCTCCACCAGGAAGCCCTCCTGATTCGATGGCTGAGGCATTCTGAGATGCCTCCAAAGGCACCACTCACATTCTGTTGCTCTAACTGCCTGCTATGAGCCTGTCTCCCTACAGAGTTGGAAAACTTCTGAGGCGCAGTTTATATAAAATTATCTATCATCCATCCATCTATCTATCTATCTGCCTCTCCCCAAAGTTTCAAGGTCTTCCAACCATCACACGACCCTTACTTGAAGGCAGTCCTAGCAACTGGCCGCTCGGGCTCGCCTGGGGTACGTGAGGAAGTGGGCACTGGCCTAGGCTGTTCCTTGGCCCCCCGGGGTCCTCAGCCCTGTCCCTGGAAATGCCCAGTGAGTTTATAACGAAGCTTATCTTTCTGATCTGCTGCCCCTCCCCTCTCCAGAAGGGTCCTGCGAACTCTGAGGGAGCACTTCTAGCTGGAGGGCTCGAGGGAGTAGCCATTCGCGAGCTCTCTCCCCTTCCTGATCCCGTTGCTTTCAAACCCAAACCACAAATACAGCCGGTGCTTGTGGGTCCCTGCTCTGTTCCCGGCCACGTTCAAGAAATGCACCACTTGACCTTCTCGGTTCCCTGGGGTGGGCATGGGGGTAAGATTCTTCCCATTGGCCAGATGGGGAGACTGAGGCCCAGACTGTAAGGGGCAGAGTGGATGGAGTCAGGCCTGCCTGCCCCTCTTTTCATCAGACCCTCTGACAATGAGAATTGGGCAGTGGCCAGGGGTTAGTTACTCTGGAAGTTTCTGCCCTGGCTAAGGGATGAGCCGGCCTTGGGAGAGTGGAATCCAGGCCACCTCGTTTGACCCACACACAGGGGCCGGTCAAAGCCGCAGGTGGGCCTTTGCCAGGGGCGGTGCTGGCAAGCCTCACTGCTGGTGTCCAGGGCTTCGCAGCTGCTGGGAGTTTAAGCCTATTGTCCAGGCTCTAAAGATGCTAAGAGCTCCTCCCAGCATCACTAATCCCAGACTTTGATGCTGGTTAAAGCTCTGGCTCCCCGGGCGCCAGGACCTTAGGCCTCCGGGCTTGGGCCAGGGTTGCTGATGTTACCAGGGAATCTGCTCAGGGCTGCAGGCCTCAGCTGACCCCACACACAGGCTCTTCTCCCTGGAGGCTGGTGTGGGGGGGGGAGGGGGCGGGCAGGGGGAGCTGAGGCCCAGAGAAGGGGCATGACCGGCCCAAGGTCACCAGGTGGGAGGTGATGGCCAGTGATTTGAACCTGTCAAAGCAGGCTCTGCTCCCACTCCCACGCCCCCAGACACTCTGTGCCAATCGGGAGGGAGGGGGGCATCGATCTAAGACTCCATCTGAAATGGAGGCGCCATGAGTACCAGCTAAGAAAAGCCTCAAAGAATGTCAGCTTTCCATTTTATTTCTTTAGGACGCAAGCTGCTGACTCTCCAGGTCCCTGAGTCACCTTCGCCTTCGCCTTAGCCCCCCAAGCGGGGGACACTTCTCTGCCCTCCTGGCCCTGCAGGGTCTGGCCCAGCACAGCTGCCCCTCCCGCACCTCCCCTGGCCCATCTCCTGCCTCCTGCGGCACCAGGCCCATCAGTGGGGTCCGGCCACATGCAGGTCTGCACACAGGATTGCAGGCCCCTGGCCCAGCTTCTGCCCAGGGCTCAGGGGACGCCAGGCTCTGCCATCTGTGCCAACGGCCCGGATGGGAGTGAGGCAGGGCGGGGCTTGCCAGTCCAGCCTGAGCTTCCAACAGCGCTGCCCGCCCCCCCCCCCCCTCACAGCCCAAGGGCAGCTTGCCCAGCCCTGTTCTGGGCACCAGGAGAACATGGCCCCTCACCTAGGCCCCTGGGCAGCAGAGGGTTCTGGAAGCTCCAGTCCCAGACTGCAGGCAGAGTGGGAAGGCTCAGGGGGGTGGGCAGGTAGGGGTGCCCTTCCAAAGCTCCTCCCCACTCCCCACTCCCCACTCCCCACCCTAGGGCCCAACCTCAGGGCCAGCTACAAATCTTTTAATGGAGATCACAGCAAAGTCATCTGAGATCTTTCTCCTTTCTGTCCCCCCGATTCCTGCCTTTATGTAGATCAGTTCCTTCTCCTCTCTCCACTTCCCTTGTCTTTCCGGTCTTTCCCACCCCTCTCTTTCGTGCCCTCTTCTTTAGAAAGTGCAGGCAGGTAAGGAGCCACTCACTTTCACGTCACCACCACCAGCCCCCCAAACATTCCCCTCAACCACAAGGCTCTTCACAACTTCATTACGTTCCTGGGCATTAGTCCAAGAGCAGGTGCTAAGGATGAGAAGTCACAGTAAAACCAGTCCTGTGACAGCTGCCTCCTCCAGGCAGCCTGCCCCCCTGCAGCTCGGCAGTGGAAGGAGATTTCTGTGCCTCCTTTGGGAAGGCTCTCTGGGTCTGGCCTGTCCTTATAGACAGGCATCTGATGACCCCTGCCTGTGCCAGGGACAGGTCCTTTTACTGCTGTGTCAGCCCCCTGGGCAGCTGCAGTAGCATTGAAGGTGGGCACTGGAGGCTAATAGACCAAGAGGCCAGGATTTGATTCCCAGCGTAAACACCTCCTAGCTGTCTGGCTTTACGCAAGACCCTTAACCTTTCGGAACCTCAGTTTCCACATCTGGAAAATGGGAGTGACAATCACCTCTCACTCATAATGCCCTTGAGAAGAGTCAATGAGAAAAATGGCCACAAGCACTGGGCTCAGTGCCTGGCTCGCAGCAAGTGCCCGGGGAGTGCTCACGGAAGTTCATTGTGTTGTTATCCACTGTGAGGTCTCCAGGGGTGGATCATATGGAGGGAGGAGGAAGAGGAGACCCCCTCCCCCACAAGGCACTCATGGCACCATGAGTCAGAGGTGATTGTCACTCCCATTTTCCAGATGTGGAAACAGGTTCCGAGAGGTTAAGGGTCTTGCGTAAAGCCAGACAGCTAGGAGGTGTTGAAGCTGGGAATCAAATTCTGTTTGTGCAAGAATGGATGATGCAAACTAGAGTGGTGCCAGGTGGAGGCCTCTGCCAGCTCCTCAAGGGGGGGGGGGTGCTGTAAACAGGCCTGTCACCAGCTGTCGGGACCCATCGACTGCTTTGGAAGTGATTGGCGCATCTGCCCCTGGCAGCCTCGCTGCGCTCGGCCCAGGCCGCTGATGGCAAAGGTCAGGCCTGTGGCCGGTGTGCTGGCCCAGCTGGCTCTGCCGGAAGCCCTGTGAACTCCTCCGGTCCCAACCTCATGCACGAGCTGAGCTTTCCCTTCATTGAGCTACTCTCTGCCCCCTGCAAGGGGGAAGGGAGGGGCTCGGCCCCTGCCCAGCCTCGGGTCTCCATCATCTACCTGTCCACCCTCAGTCGCCGCCTCCTGCCTCCTCATTCCAGTCCATTCCCTTGACTTCCTGAAGTCAGATCCTGCCTGCTCCTCCTCTGCTCGGAAACAATTAGAATGTGTCCCATCTTCTTTTGTAAAATATGTTTTCACTGATTTTTAGAGGAAGGGAGAGATAGAAACATCAGTGAGAGAAACATCATTGGTCAGCTGCCTCCTGTATGCCTCCCACTGGGGAATGAGCCCACAACCTGGGCATATGCCCTGACTGGGAATCCAACCAGTGACCAGTTCATGGGTCGGCACTCAACCACTGAGCCACACCGGCTGGGCTGTTCAGCCTTCTTGACTGACCTGGTGGGAACTGCATCTGCCTCCAGCTCCTCCTCCCAGCTTCACCCTGACTTCTGACCTCCACGGCCCTTTGCCGTAGCCACACTGCACTGTCCACAGAGCCAGACCCACCTTGACTTGTCTGCCTTTGCCAAGCGGTCCCTCCACCTGCAGTCCCTCTCTCCACCCCTCTGTCTGATGCCATCCTGTCCGTCCTTTCAAAGACCACCTCCTCGTTGCATGTGTCCTCATGCTTACACACACACACACGCTCACACGCACAGTATTCCTGCGTCTCTGCATTCCCACATAACATTTCTCATTCTTTACCTTGAGCCCTAGTTTTTGTTTCCAAATTCTATTTCCTCTCCTAAACCCCAGGCCATTGCAGGCCCATCATCCTGGCACCCTGGTTGCTATTGCCCCACAATACCGGGCACACATAGACACTCCATGAAATTGATGCCCCCATGCATGAAAATATCTATTCACCCGAAATAAAAGCACTTCTGAAAGTCATTTGTCTGACACACATTGCCCAAGGCCTGCGAAGCAACAATAGCATCATTGATAACTCCTTTTGCATTTCCATTTTTAGAAGTGCACCGCAGACGGGTATTCTGAGCGAGAGTCCTCACAAGGATGGATGAGTATATGCAGACGGCTGCTCCTCCGTCCCCCAGATCTGACATGAAAGTCACCGGCATGCTTCATCACCCAAGAAAGCAGGAGAGAGAAGAGGGAGACGCAAGAAAGCAGCGTGGCCAGCCAAACACCCTCGCTCGAGGTCTGCATGGGAGCGTGGAAAGCGTGCATTACCTGCTAGGCTCTGCCTCAGGGGGCCGTTCAGGGGGGATGCAAGGATTTTCCTGAGAGTGTCTGAGTTCAGCACATGCTCCCTGCGTGTTCCTTCTGCCCTGGCCCTGCGAGTCTGGCTGCTCCGCCTGGCCGCTCTGAAACGCTGTCCTTTGAAGCGGGGAGTTTATTTCGGGCCCACCGCATGACCAATGATGCAAGCCAAACTATAAGATGTTATGGAGCTCAGATTTCCTGTTTGGAGATTGCACGGCGGAGGCTGTGGTCCTGCCTTCAGCTCCTCCAGGGCGCATCAGCTGCGGGCTTCACTTGGGAGCGCATCTCCGCGCGCGTTGGCCCTCACGTGACATCATCCTTTGTGATCCTTGGCATGGAGGCCATATATGGGTATGTTTCTGGAACTACCCGGAGGGAGCGAGAGGGGAGAGGGAAGCAGAGGGTAAGAGACGGACAGGCAGGAAAAGAGAATGGAGAGAGAACTGGGAGATAAAGAGACAAGAGCAAGGGAGAGGGACAGGGTGGGAGAGGTGAGAAGAGGGAAGAGGAAGCATGAAGAGGATGATAGAAGAAAGGAAAGGGAAGAAAGAGGGTAATGAGAGAGGATAAGGAATGAGTGTAGAGAAGGAAAGAAAATTATAAAAAACAGGAAGACAAAGGCAGAGAGAAATTGTGACCATTTAAGAGATGGAAGGGGGGGAGAAAAAATAAAGTAAAAGAAAGAGAAAAAGGAATAAGAAAAAGCATGAATTGAAAGAAAGAGAGGGAGAGAGAGAGTCGGGGGAGAGGGAGGCGAATGGGAAAGGAGAGAGAGAGAGAGGGAAGCGAAATAAAAGGAAGGAGGGGACACAGGGAGGGTGGAGAAGAGAGAGAAAGACGGGAGGCTGGGAGCTACTTAGAGAGAAAAGGGGGAATGGAGGAAGGAAGGAAGGAAGATGGGCTGAATGAGAGATCGGGGAGAGGGAGACAAGGATCAAGGGGTTCAGTGTAAACAGCCTTTGCAGAACTCGCCGGGGCTGCAGCAAACAGCGGAGGCTGACATTTGCAGGTGTCAGGGTTCCAGCCGCTGGCTGCTGTGCAATGAGGCTGGAGCCACAAAGGACAGCGGAATAAACGAACCAACCAGCACGTGGGCCAGCCCTGGACAGAGGCACACAGCAGACGGGGCCCTTCCCCCAGGCGAGGGAAGAGGATCCCTGGGTGTGCAAGGGAGCAAAGGGCGCCTCCTGTCAGTGTCAGGAGGCAAAGGCTGCACACAGCCCCGTGCATCGAGCACCCAGGAGCGTGCACGGGGCGTTCCAGGTGCTGACACGCCCACATACGCATCCAGATCCCCGGCCGCAGAGTCGATGGGCTGAAATGTACACTTGGTCCATTGCTCTCCATGGCAAACAATTTCCATTCCGAAGGCCCATTCCCCTTGGAGGATATGGGATTTATGACAGGAGACTGGATGTATGATTTCTCATTGACTTAAATGATTTCTTATTAACTCAAACTCAGGAGAATTCAAGATGCCTTTACACTCACGTGGAATATTCCACCTGAAAATAAATCTCAGTGAATACATGGTTCCCTGGTGTCAGGCCAAGGTTCTGGGGGTCTGACCTGGTGCTGAGGACAGGACCTGTCCCAGGCTGTCTCCCGGCTACTCTGAACTGTGTGTCTCTCCAGCTGGGCCAGTCCCCCCGGGCCACTGTGGCTGCACTGCCCCTCAAGCTCAGCCCCTCTCAGATCCTGTGTCATGGTGGGGGTAGGAGAGAAGGGCGGAGAGGGGCTGTTCGATTCTCTTTGCTGTTTGGGGATTTTCCTCGGCAGGAAGAAGTTCTAGGGCTCCCTGGACTGCATCCCTGGGGTCGTGCTGCTTCTATGCGCTCCCCGCTGAAGGCAGGACACAGGTCCCTCTGCTGTCTGTCACAGAGGCCTCCCCAGATTTGGCCTTTGGAAGGTGGCCCTCGGCCTTGCCTCTCCCTCCCAGTCCAGACAATCCTCTTAAAATTGACAGAACTGGGGAAACCCACTCTCCCAATCTTGTTGATTTGTGCCTGGACTCAGCTTCTGCAAACCAAGAGCTCATATTGTGGGCGAAGAATCACAGGGAACACAAAGTGAGCTGGAGGTGGACAGCAGAGGCGGGGGCTGGCCAGGCACACTATGACTAATAAGTGACAACACCGTCCTGCTGCATTCACAGCCTTTCCAGCAAGTACTATCATCGCCCCATTTCACAGACAAGGAAACTGAGGCTCAGAGAGGTTGGGGAGTATATCCATAGCCCACAAGGTACAAGTGATGGTGACACAAAACCAATGCTTTCTCTGCAACTCTGTCCCCTACATACCGAGAAATGCAAACGTTGGGGCAGGACAAGGGGCCCCACAAGATACAAATACAAATTGGTGACTAAGTACTTTTCCTTGGCCCTTATCTCAGCCCAGTTGGGAGGCTTGATGCTGCAAGCGCAGGTCCACGGAGCCTGTGGCGTGGACAGGCTGGCCCCTCGGTTGACATCACAGGTTATTCACCTCCACAGTGAACAGGTTGGGCGAATTTGGCGGTTCCCAGGCCTGACTGTATATTAAAACACCCGCCTCTACCCAGAGATCTGATTTCATTCATCCGGAGTCAAGGCCTGAACAACACTGACTATTTAAAACTTTTGATTGACGGAAAATATACCCCCACCCACAGAAAAGTGCACAAATCTATGTGTACAGCTCAATTCGTTTTCACCGACTGAGCATGCCCAGCATCCAACTCTAACAGAATATTACCAGCACCCCAGTACCCCCCTTTAGCGCCTGCCCTCGTCTGTACCCCACCACCCAGCACTTCCTGCCAGGGTGGTGGCTCTGAGCAGCACAGGTTGTTCCGAACTTCATATGAATGGAACCGCACCTGTGTCTCCTTTCGTTCGACAGCATGTTGTGACATTCATGCGTGCTGTTCCAAGTAGCTATGGAGTGCTCCTTCTCATTGCTGAGTCGTATTCCACGTCACTTATTCTACTGTTGGTGGGCATTTGGGTAGTTCCCAGTTTGGGCAATTGCGAACATTCAGTACATGTCTTCTGTTGGGTAAACGCCTGAGAAGCCTTGGCCTCAGTGATCTCTGGGGCCTTTCCGGGGTCCCCAACTTTGTACTGGCCCCCGAGGCAGTCCTGTGGAACAGGCCTCCGGGGAGGGTTTTATGGGGACAGAAAAGGGTAAATGAGGGGTTGATGCGGAGGCAGAAACCAAACAAATGGTCGACCTGCTAGGGAGCAAGAAGAAGGATGTGACCCCCAAGGGAAAGCCCCCAGGATTCGCACGTGGCCCCAGGAGGGCTCTCTCTCCCAGTCCTAATGGAACCTTCCCCACCCCCCACTCTCTAGCCCCTTTACCTGTTACATATTTACTTGTCATGAGCTTATTGCCTGTGTCTCCCATCTGTGCACTGCGATCTGTCAGTACCTACAACAGTGCCTGGCACAGAGTAGGCACTCATTAACTATCTGTTGGATGAATGTGTTCACATTCAAGCCACACAGATCCTGGGGGCTGTGGCCCTGATTGCCAGCCTCAGCTTGGCTCCTGGCCACACACTCACACACACACACACACACACACACACACACACAGGCACACAGACACACACACACCGTTATTCGTAGGAATTCATATGAAATTAAACCTGAAGGGAAGCCTGGTGTGTGTATGTGTGTGCGTGCGTGTGTGCGTGCGTGTGTGCATGTGCGTGTGCGTGTGTGTGTGTTTCTGCACATGCACTAGGAGGCAGTTCGTTGAGTCCCACACCTAGTAGGCCCAGAAAGGGAGCCAGACCCTGCACATTTTCCTCATGACAATGACACCTTTTCCAGTGACAGGGGGTGGAGTGGGGTGGAGGGAGCGGGCATGGGGGTCAGTGCCAAGTGCCGGGACCGCTGTGACCCAGAACGGAATATCACCTGCTAAAATAAGCAGCCTGCAGCCTTGGCATCCTGGCCCCATCCTTGGCTGCCTCTTGATATCAGTTTATTTTGGTCTCAAGAGATGAAGGGGAGCAGACAAAATACTGATCCTCACGCTGGCAGTGTGGGGGAAGGACAGAAGGCAGACGGTGGGGGTGGGGAGGGCAGTCAAAGGCCCCATCCCCCTTCCTTTCTTTAAAATGGGCCCTGTGCCCTTTGGGGTGTGGTCAACTGGCATCGTCTTTCCTCTGGAACACTCAGAAACCACCCTGCTCACCCTCCCAGCTCAGGGGCCAAAGCAAACTCCTGAGAGAGGAAGTGTTTCTATATCCAGAGAGCAGAGTGAGGGGTAGCTTTCACCCTCTGGTGGGAGAGGCAGGCCAGTCTCATGCCTTATGACACCCTAGGTGTGGGGCACACCTCTGGGATGAGGGATCGCCACCAGGGCCCTGGGGACTGGCCAAGGCTCCCTGACCCTGGCCCCATTCTCTTAACACCCCACACGCCTGGAAAGGGGGAACAGTGGATCTTATCAGGGTTTCCATCCTCATTAGCAGATCCAAGGTGCAAATTCCACCGTGGGACTTGGGCTCTTAACAGCTGGCCGGGCCCCTCCTGGCTCATGACTGACCCTTCGGACAAGAGTGGCCAGGACAGAGCAGCAGGACAGAAGGACATGGCCGAGACTCAGCCAACATCTCAGTCTCGTGCTGTAAATGCCACACCCCCTCGTGGGAATCTCCAGCCATCCTTGACCGGCAGCGCTGAGAGATCCCGCCCCAGGCGCGGATGAGATATCCCGCCCCAGGCGCGGGGTGAGAGATCCCGCCCCAGGCGCAGGGTGAGATCCTCGCCCGCACTCGGGCCTGCAGCCCCGGGGAAAGGAGTCAACTGCAGCAGAGGCCTGGCCCGGCCCTGTCTGTCTGTGAGCCCCGAGTTTCTCCAACGAGGGTCTTGCCCCTGGAGGTGTCCTGGGCCTGGTGGGGAGGTGCTGGGGACCAGCCGCGTACAGATGACATCTTCCTTGCTGGGAGCTGCCACCCACATGCAATCAGCACCACCTCATCCTGCTCCCAGCACGGGCACTGCCGTCAGATAACCCCAGTCGTGCCCTGCTTGCGGCGAACCCTGGCCAGAGCCCTGCCCCCCTGAATCTTCGTTCCATCCTCTGAGATGGGGGAGTGACATCTCTCCCATGGCTGTTAAGGGGTTCCATGTGACCCCAGGACTCCAACAGTCCACACAAGGCCCAGCACCCGGGAGACACACACCGTAGGACCACTTCCTGCCCGCCTGCGCCCTGCAGGGGCCATAGGGCGGAGGCGGCACCTCCTGCGGGTCAGGCGGGTCAGGCGTCCAGTGGCCTGGGCTGATCCGGCCCCGAGGCCGCTGGCTCCGGGGGCCGGCAGGCTCACATGGCCCCGCTGTGGCTTGATCTTACCGCGCCTGGGTCACCCTTAGGGACGCGGGAGCAAAGCTACACCCTGAGTGGCCCACATGCCCGCGTTAGCTGCTGGGAGCAGGCTTTGCATGAACCTAGACACACTGAGAGCAGAGCTGTGGGAAGGTCCTCTCTCACGAAAGACCCACCCTCCTTCCCAGGGATCAGCCACCGGCCGTGGGGATACTGCGCATCCTGCCGGGAGCCCCTCGCCATCAGACCAGGTTTGGGGGGGGGGGGGGGGAGGAGAAGGCAGAGGCCTCCCTCGGAAATGCAGTCCCAGGCCCAGCCACTCTGGAGCGAAGGCGCTGCTCCAGATACCCAGCTGTCACCCATTTGGCACCGGGAGGCGGCTGCGCTGAAGGGCGTCTGGCTGCTCTCAGGCTCCGGCTTCCGCCTCGGCCTTGCTCCTCGGGGAATCCAAAGCAGCCAGCGGCGCGGCATGGCACAGGTGTCAGCCAGGCCTGGCACTCCGGCAAGGCCCTGGCTGGCTCTGGTGGGGAGGGCCAGGGTCTGGATGTGGGGCCGCTGGGCATGCCGGGGGTGGGGTCCTGACATCTGGGGTGGGAAGGGATGGGCAGACGCCTGGTTTACCAGCCCCCCTGGGACCCGGGCACGTGCATGGCCACCCTGTGAGGGAGTCGTCCTCTCCTGGTGGAGGGGCCCAGGCCCTTCGGGGACCTGCCTGAACGCAGTGGTGGCCACACCTCCACCCACACAGCCTCTGTCCCACCCAGAACTGGAGGGGCAGAGAGCAAGGTCAGGACTGGAAGGTCCCCGGGTCTTCTGCTCCAGCGAGCTGCCGTGGGAGGGGGAACGGAGCCCGGGGAGCTCGGCAAGGCTTCGCGGAGCCACAGCTTCCGGAAATCCATTCGGTGCTTTGCCACAGCCCCCGCCCAGCTTACAGTGTGATCTTAGTAATTGATCATCACCTCATGCCGTAGACTCTAAATCCCAAGGTGTCGGGGCCGTTGGCAGGAACCCCACCGCAGCCCGGAAGGCAGGCTGGCCTTCCTCATGGGCACGTTTAAGATGCCCGCTGCCCCTGGAGACTCCCAGAAATGCTTGGGGCTGGAGAGGTTGTGGTTTGCAATAGACCATCGCCCTGATGAACAGCTTGAGACTATAAGCCTGGGCATTTGGGTGTCAATGTCATCGTGCCTCCCCCATTCCGATAGGTTAAGCTGGGGTCACTCCCAGCACAGACTCGCTGGTAAGGTGACTGCCCCCAGATGTCCCTCCAGAGCCCAGTGGCTAAGAGCACAGACTGGAGTCATCTGCCAGCTTCACCACTTGATAGCTGTGTGGCCTTGGACAACTTACTTAACCTCTCTGAGCCTTGAGGTGCAGGGGAGAAATGACAGTACCCATGTCTCACAGGAAGCTTGCAATAATTAACGTAAATAAATACTAGAGGCCTGGTGCACTTGGGGGCAGTCCCTCAGCCCGGCCTACACCCTCTCGCAGTCCGGGACCCCTCGGGGGATGTCCAACGATGGCTTAGTACCGCTCAGCCTAAGCTGGCAGTCGCAGTTGGACATCCTTAGCGCTGCTGTGGAGGCTGGAGAGGCTCCCGCCACCGCCCCTGCACTCACAAGCCATGAGCCCTGGCTTCTGGCTGAGCAGCACTCCCCCTGTGGGACCGCACTGACCACCAGGGGGCAGCTCCTGCATTGAGAGTCTGCCCCCTGGTGGTCAGTGTGCGTCATAGCCACCAGTTGTTCCGCCATCCTGTCGATTTGTATATTAGCCTTTTATTATATAGGACTAGTATATATATTAGAGTGAAGACTTATAAATGTTAGAGGTTGTTATTATCTTAAACATCCTGATGGAGATGAAGGGGCTGGTGGCTGGTTGGAAACAATGGTTCTTAACTGAGGACCATTTCCCCAGGAGACAGTTGACAATTCCTGGAGACATTTTTTTGATAGCCACACCTGAGGCTGGGATAGTGCTCCTGGCATCTAGTAGGTAGAGGGCAGGGATGCTTCTAAATGTCCTTCGATACATGAGATACCCCCTCAACAAAGAATTAACGTCTAAATGTTCATGGTGCCACCATGGAGAAAGCCGGGCTGGCAGAGTGGTATGCAGTGGGAGGAAGCCTGTGGGAGTAGGAGGTCTGCGTTGAGCGGAGGAAGGAAGGGGGAAGCGGGGCGGAGCTCTCCTTCCATCCCAGAGAGTGGCTGTGGATTTCAGGAATAGCTTTTTTCCGGAGGGCCAGGTGTTAGGATTTCAATGCCTGTGACTGTTACAGGGATGGCTCATTGAACAGGGCTGGGAAACCAGCCCTGGAGGTCACGGGCAGAGGAAGAAACAGCCATGATTTGAGCAAAGCAGGGGGGACAGCCTCGGTGGTCACCATGAAGGTTGGAATTTCTCCATTAAGCAGGAAAGGGGTGGGGGAGCCTGGCAGGTCTCAGCCTGCTAGGGCCCAGCCCCTGCTGTAAGCTGGAGCATTCAGACCTGCACACGCGTGCATGTGCACACACACAGGCACACGCACCAGTGATGCTCAGATCACATGCACCCTGCACGCACATAGCTTACCTTCTCTAAGTCAGGAAAAGAGGGGATTGTAATCTAACTACAGGCCCAGTGCATGAAATTTGTGCATGGCGGGGGGTGGGGGGCTCACCCCAGCCTGCACCCTCTTGCAATCCGAGACCTTTCAGGGGATGTCTGACTGCAGGTTTAGGCCCCATCCCGCTCGCCTGCCTGCCTGATTTTGCCCCTAAAACGCAAGCTTCTTCTTTTTTTATTTTTAATATTTATATTTATCCTTTATTTTTTATTTTAAAATTCAAGCTTCTTTGAGAACATGAGGTGTTTGACATTATTCCATATTCCTTACAGAGAGCTAAGCCTGGTAAACACAGCAAATACTTAATACTTACGGGCTTCTACACAAACACTTTCCAACCAGGGGTGTTTTAACAGGCCATCTCCAAACACTTGAACTGGGAAACCTAAAAGCAGAGTGCTCAGACTTCAGGCATCAGATGCTTTTAGCAGGATTTCTATCCCAATTAAACTCTAATTCTGAGCCCTCAACAGTCTGGGCAAACTGCCCTTCACTATCTCCAAAGTTTCTTATTCGTCACTATCCCATTTTCCTCCCCTTCAAACCAAGGTAACAAATGAAACCTTTAATTCTGATCTTCCTCGCCGCAAGGGAACAGCAAACCTCAATCCAAATAATTTCCCGCCAGAAGTCACGTCCAAATACTGTGAGACTGAGGACTATAGGGCTATGTACATGCGCAATAACAGGCTCACGTTCTAGCGGTAGGCGCCCAGGCATCCTCCACAATCCCACAATCTTCTGGATGCCTACTTCGGTTTTTCTAGCTCCTTAAGTGGTGTTTCCTTCAGTCACATTGCAATATCCAGGGCTCTAGTTGGAGAGGATTTTTCTGTTCTTTGACATTGATAGCTGTTTACTATTTGAAATCAGTGAAGTTCCGGGAGTACTGCCACTGCCGTGAACATGTGGGTCCCAATCACACTCATGAGACAACCGCCCAGTCAGTCCCCAGCTGGCGGTCCTGGTTCGCAATGAGAAAGGTACTGTGCTGAGCCGTTTTCCAATCGGATCTTCCTCTTCCTTCCCCAGCACACTCCAAACCTACTCTGTGCCGACCACCCCCGCCCCGCAGACCCTTAAGACCTTCCCCCCATTTCTTTGACTTCCCCCCATCAAACTCTCACCCTATCGAATTGCCTAACAGCTCCCTGGGGGGGCGGGGGGGCAAGCCTGGGCAAGGGACCCAGTATTCTAATCTCTGGTCATTCCGGTGTTACGGTGGCTGGCTTTTTATATATATAGACAGTTGGCAAATAAATGAGTTATAAAATATTAAGTAACTGTTGAAATCTAAAAAGGTCTCCATTTCTTTTTGGTGCACGTGTGTGCACATGTGGGGTGAGGGGCACCTGACACATTAACAAGAGCGTGGGCCTCGCCACCCGGATGCCTGCCTTGGCCCTTCTGGAAAGTTCTATGCAAATCGTTCCCCAAGAAAAGAAGGAAGGGTCTGTGTTGTGGAGCTGTAAAGAATATAGGCCCTCCAAGCTCGGAGTGCCTCGGAAGCCAGACTGAGCAGCAATGCCTGGCTGCATCCACATACCTTCGTTCTCGGAGATTACAAACTCTAATTGTAAATCAACTGGAATTCAAAGCAAACCTACCTAAACATTTTCAACACCAGAAATTAAATAACAGGGTAATAATGATTTTGGAAGAGTGTCTGAATCCTGGTGTTCAACCTCCCATCACAGGTCATTTCAAAGTGAAGTGCTGTTGGGCAGAATTCAGTTAACATATGTGTTTACTGCTGATCTTGGTTCATGTGGACACTCTCACACATGCGCACACGTGGCTTGTACAGCCATGAGGCTGACGGTCTGGGAGCCCCTTGGGGACGCCTGGTGCAAGGTGTCCCTGGGGCGAGGCAGGTGAGGGCATGTGGTGTCTCACACCCTCCTGAGGGGGGATGTGGCCACCTCTGTTTCACAGCTAAGGTGATGGAGGCTCAGAGATCATAAGATATATTTCCAAGTTCGATCTGCTAATACAGGGCTTAGATTTTACATTCCTTTCTCTATCTCTCTCTCTCTGCTCTTTCCTTTCCTTCCTTCCCAATTTTTCTGGTGCCATCGAAGCTCACCGGCATCAGCTCCAAACTGCACTGTCATAGCGCCTGGCCTGGCCTGCCAAGCGTGTGACCCGGGCACACACGGGGCCTGCCAGCAGCCAGGGCTGTGCCTGGGGGTGGTGCCCTGCAGCTCTGGGCACTGCCAGCCCCTGGGCTCCTGGGATAAGAGCTGACTTTTCTGGTTGATGTTGGCCTCTTTTATGGCCCTTCTTGGCTGGCCGGCTGGCCCCTCTGGGCCTATAATTAGCAGCAACGCTGGCCCTGGCCCTGGCGGGGGGATCAGGTGTCTGTTTGGTCCACAGGTCCCAGAGCAGGACTGTTGGGGCCTGGAGATTATCTCCGGGCTACAGTGCCCAGTGGTCTGGTTTCTGACCCAGGAAGTCTCTTGCCTGTCCGACAAGGGTGTCTATGTCCCCCTGGGAATCCTGTGTTTTTCTTTCTAAATCTGGTACGCCTTTGCAGGGCCTTTGAATGGTGCACGAATGTGTCCCCAAGTCATGGGGGCGCTTCCAGCCATCCCTGACTAGAGGACACGGTGGGTCTGAAGACACTGGGCACCACACAGAGCTGGAGCGAGGCGCAGCTTTCTTCTCCTGTCAGGGCAGCGGGGGCTTCCTGGGGACAGGGACACAGCCTGAAGATGAGATGAGATTGACTGAGACATCGCCCTAGTTGCCGGGCATCAGCCCCTAAAATGTCCCCGGAGCCCTGCCCAGTTTGGCTCAGTGGATAGAGCATCAGCCTGAGGACTGAAGCGTCCCAGGTTCGAGTCCAGTCAAGGGCACATGCCCACATTGTGGGCTCGATCCCCAGCGGGGGGCGTGCAGGAGGCAGCCAATCAATGATTCTCTCATCATTGATGTTTCTCTCTCTCTCTCTCTCTCTCTCTCTCTCTCTCTCTCTCTCTCTCCCCCTTCCTCTTTGAAATCGATAAACATGTTGTTTTTAAAAATAATAGTAATAATAAAAAATGCCCCCCAGGTCGTGGGCAGAGGCATCCCAGGCCCCTGCTCTCATGCAAAGGCCTGGCTATTGGCGCTGATGTGGCAGGATTCCCAGCATCGACTTTGAGGTCTCATGAGGGGTGAACAACCAGGACCAGGACGTTTGGAGAGAGGGCTTAGGAGGGCCTGGAGCCTCCTGCGAGCTGTGAACGGGGTTTGGAGTCAGATTGAATTCCTGTCTGCCGCCTCCTGGCCTTGTGACTCTGGGCCTCAGCTTCTTCATCCATAAAACAGGGACAGTCAATCCTCTAGGGCAGTGGTCGGCAAACTCATTAGTCAACAGAGCCAAATATCAACAGTACGACGACTGAAATTTCTTTTGAGAGCCAAATTTTTTAAACAAACTATATAGGTAGGTACATTGTTATTAACTTAATTAGGGTACTCCTAAGGCTTAGGAAGAGCCACACTCAAGGGGCCAAAGAGCCGCATGTGGCTCGCGAGCCGCAGTTTGCCGACCACGGGTCTAGGCCGGTCTGCAGTGAGAATAACAGGAGCTGCCCATGGACACAGACACCAAGTAATAGGGTCAGGACTGCCCTCCTCAGGGGCCCAGCCTCTTGCCTTCAGAATTAGCAAGGATCTGCTGCTGTAACAAATCTCAAAGCAGCAATGGCTCAAACGCAGTCATTTCTTTCTCTCTCTTGAAAATGCACACACCGCCGGTATTCTTCACTGGCCAGTGGCTCTCCCCACAGTGATGATTCAAGGACCCAGGCTGCTTCCGTGGGCAGCTCTGCCATCTTATAATTGCACGGCTTCCGAGGTCACCATGTCCATCTGCGTGTGGTGGGAGAGGAAACAGCATGGACGGGGCACACGGAGGAGTCCTGTCGGCCAGGCTTGGAGGCCGTAGACGTTAGGCTCGTGTTACCTGACTCGCCCTTGGTCACCTGGCCACTTCTGACTTCAGGCCGCGGAGGAGTGTCGCCCAGCTCTGCCTCAGGAAGCAGTGCCTCCTGCCTGGAAACAGCAGCACTCTGGAAGGTTCTGGAGGAGGCCCCAGGAGAAGGGAACTGCTGGGAGCCCCAAAGAAATGAGGCCCTGATTCTTGGTTCGGGTTCCTGGCCTAGGAGCAGACGCTGAGACAAGGATGGGAGTGCCCGCTGCGGGTTGGGGGAGACCCCACCATTCGTGGCAGAGGAGAAGGGCGGGGAGGCAGCTGAGGGAAGTCAGCTAACCAAGGGCGTTTCTCAGGCCAGCTACACGGGGGGCGGCTGGAGCCTAAACCTCAGGGCCCTGGGAGCCAGGGTGGCACGGAGCCTCAGAGTCACCCCTTGAAAGGAGTGGGGAGCTGGGTATTGTACCCCCATCTGTCGGTGGTTGAGGGCTGCTCCTGGGGGTGTTATTCCCTGGCCCTGTGGTCTCTCCTGTGGCAAAGGGAGCCTGGGCCGGACAAGCAGGTGCCCACAGGTGGGAGCTGGACGTGTGCTCCGAGTGGTCAGGGTGGGGGCCTGAGCGGGCACTCACAGTGTCTGCTACACGCAGCAAATGTGCAGGGACCTCAGTTCCCTCTCTCAGTTGGTCCCCTGAAGGGATAGGTAGGGGTCCACTCTCAGCCTGCAGCCCTGAAGCAGGGTCACCAGGCCTGGAGGCAGCTGCACGGCCAGGGGTGGGCACTGGCTCGGAGTCCGCAGACCTGAGCTCAGGTCTGGAGCTTCTTGACCAGAGACCTTGAGCAAGAAAGCCATCTCCTCTCCCAGGCCCGGTCTACTCTCTGCTCACTTAGCGACACTCTCTGGGGGCCCACTAAATCCGTGGCCTGGCACCGTGCTGGGCCCTGAGGGCACAGCTGAGATAGGATCACTGCCCAGCTCTCCCGGGGCCCCCAGGGAGGGACACTTGGTGCCAGGGCTGCTTGGTGGGAAAACAGGAGGGGCGGGTTCTGAAAATCAGAGAGGACTCCCCCCGACCCCCAGCCTCAGGAGGCAAAGTCAGTTCCTTCAGGAGTCTCTACGCTGGAGACCCCCGGGTTCTTTTCTGTAAAGCGGGGATGCTCACTGGCCCCTGGAAGATAAGACCAAGATCACCTGAGAATGTGTGGGGCCCGGCGCAACAGGAAAATACAGCTCCTTGTTCAAAAATTAGCAAAGTTTCAGGGCAGCAACAGCAGAGCATGGAAACTGGACGGGGTGTGCCTGCTCCCCCAGGAGATCCCACTGCAAACAGATTTGGTAAACTGCCAAGTGCAGTGTCTGCGTGAGTGGTGGTGGCTAGCCAAGGGCGCAGGGAGTCCGATGGGCCCAGGGGTGAATGGCACCCACTGGGGAAGGCCAGGCCCCATGGAGAGGCACTCAGAGTCTTGACAGCTGTCACAGACCTTGGGAGTCAGACAGACTGTCCTCAAAAAGGGACAGCCAGTCCCCTGACCTTGGCCGAGGCCAGACACCCTGCTCCCAGGTCAGAGGGCTTGGCAGCCTCAGGCACAGACTGGAAGCACAGACTGTACGTACATGAGAATTGACTCATGATGACACCCAGTACAGGGCAGCCGGTCAAGGTTACGGTCCCAGCTGCCCAGGCCCATGCCTCCCCCCACCCATGGCAAATGCTGCTCAGTATGGGGTGCTGCCATGTAGCCAGGAGCTACGGGTGCCCCAGCACGCTCAGCTGGGCCCGCGCGGGGCTGGCCCTCCAAGGAAGCCCTTGGTATTTCATCGGGATGCAAACGTTCTCCTGGCTCTGGGATACTTGGGCTTGGGACGGGTCTGTCAGCAGGAGGCACCTGAATCTCTGAAAACACTGGGTTTCTACTTGGGGCCAATCTGAGGACGACAGCCCCAGAGCAGAGCTTCGAGCAGCCTGGCAGCAGTGCTCGGCTCTGGGGAAGTGAGGGGCTTACGTAGGCGGGAAAGCGAGCAAAGAAAGGGACACGTGGTCCAGCAGAAGTTACCACAAGGGGACATACCCTCCTTCCACGATTAACAGTTTTACATCAAATGGAAAAAATGCACAAGATAAGGTTGGGTCTGGAAACAATCAAGTGGCCTTGAACGTCTTTGAGATGCATTTGATCTGGATGAGGGAAGCGCAGGCACCGTTTTCTGAAACCACTGGCCTTTAGATGAGACGTTGTGGTTGTACATGTGTGACCATCCCCCACGGCTGCCTGAGGAGGAGGTGAGACAGGCTCTCTCTTCTCCCCCGGTCACTGACTATTCAGAGGAGCCCACGGACCCTTTCCTTTCCTCAGGCCCAATGATGCTCTTGAAATGCACATTGACCTGCTCCTCATGCCAACTGGGCCCCTAGACCCCACGATCCAGCTCCCAATTCTTAGCTCGCCTCGTAAGGTGCTTCCTGCCCCGGCCCAGGTGCTCCGTAGGTCAGGAGTCGGGGAGGGCTTGGCTGGCTTCTCTTCTCACCGTCTCCTGAGGCTGAAGCCAAGACCCGCCTCTCATCGGGAGCCTCCAGAGCTTGTTCAGGTTGTTGGCGGAGGTCAGTTCCTGCAGCCGCAGGACGGAGATCCCGTCTTCTTGCTGACTATTGGCCAGAGACCATTCTCAGAGATCTCTGGGGTCTTTGCCTCATGAGCCTCCACCCCAGCCTCCCTCACCTGAATCCCACTCACACTCGAATCTCTCAGACTTGTTCTGCTACCAGCCAGAGAAGATGCTTTGCCTCCAGGGGTCCTGGGAGTAGATCAGACCACGAGGGAGGTCTCCGTGTCTCACTGTCCACGGATCGGAACCTTAATTACATCTGCAGAATCCATTTTGCCCTGAGAGGTGGCATCCTCACAGGTATGATGCTACCCATAGTCACAGGCCCAGCCGGAGGCCTTGGGGCCGGGCTAGGAAATTGGTCCACCCCGGACCCCCCTTCCTGGCTCTCAGGATACCACGCCCTCCTGGTTCTCTCCTTTCCTCACTGCTGCTCCTGCTGGCCCTTGGCTGCATTCGCCCCCCAACCGCCAGCATTTGTTAAGAACATCAGGACTCCCTGAACAAGTGATAATAAAGAGAGGCCTGGGTCCAGGCCACCCAGGGAGCTGGCAGAAGTCACCCCAGCTGGGAACTCTCAGCCCCTGCTCGGGCAGCGAATGTCCCAGGGGTTGGGGGCCTTGCCCAGCAAGCTCAATGGATGAAGTTGTGGAGAGCAGCTAGTGTTTGGACAGATTCAAGCCTCAGACTAATGAGAGGGCACGATCCTCTTGTGGCAAAGCCACGTGTAAATCCCAGCACAGTTATAGCCAAAGGCTATCCTTGTAAGCTTGACCTTATGGTCCGAACCTGTGATCCCACGTGGCTGAGTGATGTGGGCTTGACAGAGTTCAGGTGCATGTAACTGAGTAGATTCGAAACCGACCAGAACATTGTAAACATTTACCACGCCCTTACTTTGCCTTGTGGCATCTGACTATGAAATAGACTCGGCTTGCAGGCCGGGGCACTGTCTTTCTAATCACAGGGCAGAGTCCCACCCAGCCCCAGCTTTATTCTCTTGTCTGTCTTTTCTAATCCTTCACCCCCTCTCCCGCTCAGGCTCACCCATGGCTGTGCTGGCGCGGCACATGAAGTGACCACCAGGGTCAGGTAGTTTCCTGGAGACGTTGGGAAGTGCTGAGTTACCCTCTGAGCACTGGGGGTGAATGTGGGTCGGTGACCCAGACAGACTGGCCCTTTTTCCAGCTCGGCCAGAGAGTGTTCAAGACAGGGCTTGGCCTTGAATAGAAATAACTGGGGACGCAAAAATGGCACAAAGGTTGGGCCCGGGAGTGTACCTGCACCAGGCAGAATAATAAGAACTTTTTCGAGCACTTACGATGTGCCAGGTGCTAAGGGTATGTGTAAATATTAGCTAATTTAATCCATGACTATTTATGAGGTATTAACCCCATTTCACAGAGGAAGAAACTGAGGCTCAGTGAGTGAGGTTAAGGGACTCGCCCCAGGCCAGACAGTTCATGATGGGAGGAGCTGCCGAGAGAGGTCCCCTGCCTTCAGTATCGATGCCATGCTGGAATGACTCTATCGATCTAGCATGAATAAGGAGGTATACCAGCAAGAGACTCCATGTGGGGAAGCAGTTGAACTAGGACTAAAAGAGGAACACTACAAGGAGACATATTTGGACTCAACATAAGGAAGGGCAGATATCCTAGCCGTCAGAGTGGCCCAGGGGTGAGCATGGCTGTCTTGGGAGGGAATGAGCTGCCGGTCGCTGAGTAGATGCAAGTTCGCTTTTTCTGAGGCCCTTAATAATAGACACTGTACTGAGCACTTACATATGTCATCTTTAGGTCCTTGATCACCTAGGCACTATTGTCCCCAGCTTACAGATGAGGAAACTGAGGCTCAAAGAGATTGACTTATTGGTGGTTATGCAGATGGTGAATGGGGGAGCCATGACTCAAACCCAAAGCTCTGCCTGTGTCCATACATCTACCGAGTGCCTGCTGTGTGTCCAGCAGGGACGGACCATTTAGTCCCAGGCCTCACCCTCATGGAGATCGCATCCCAGTAGGAGTGAGACAACCTGGAGTAATGAGTGCTGACATAGAATCGACCAGGACAGGTGAAACCAACAGTAAGCTGGGGTCAGGGAGATTCGGGAGTCAGGGAGGCCACTCTGAGGTGGTGGCATCTGAGCTGAGACCTGGAGGGCGAGAAAGCTTGGAGAGCGTTATGAAGAGCTGGGAGAACAATGCTCTGAGCAGAGGCAACCACAGGTGCAAAGGCCCGGAGGTGGGGCAGGGGAAGACCAGTGTGGGAGGAAAGGCCAAGGTGGGGGCCAGGTCATTCAAGGCCTGGTCAGCCAGGGTTTGGCCTTCATTTGAAATTATCGGAGGATTTTACACCAGCAGTGCACTACAGACAACTCATACCAGCCCCTAAAAACCACCTCTTACATCTTTGCAAGCAAGTTAACTATTAGTAGCTTGAAATCAGCCACAGTGGGAGCATTTACACCATGGAAAGTGGCATTTACACCATGGAAAGTGGCATTTACACCATGGAAAATGGCATGCGCCACAAATCATGGCTCTGTGCTCTGGGCAGTAAGGTGGTTGGTTATTTTTCTGCATTGCACTGGCTTTAGGCAGGGACATGGGGAGATTGGGCTGCACTTTAAGGAGAACTCTGGCTCCTGGGTGGAGAATGGCGAGCAGGAGGGGAGGGTGTTGCACTGGTGCATGCAGGAGATATGGGGCTTTGGACCAGGGTGGGCCAGTGGATGGATTTGAGCGATTTTAGAAGCAGAACCAGCGGGCCTTGCTGAGGCTCTCCCTGGTGCAGAGCAGAGAGGAGGGTGGAGGAGCCAGGCTGGGGGTCTCACAGAAGGAGCAGCCACAGCACCGCATCCTGGGCCCTGGGACTTGCCTCCTCCTGCACCCAGTCTGGGAGGGAGCGGACGGGACAGATCTCGGAGAGTCTATCTCCATGGAGGGTTGAGGAGACCTAAGCATTGTCTGGTCTTAGCAAACTCCCAGCAGAATAAATAGGCCATGCTTGCCTTCCCTGCACCCACTCAGCCCCCAGCTCCCAGCCCCCAGGCTGCACACACCCCCACCCTTCCCCAAACCACCTTTGGCA
The DNA here is from genome assembly GCF_014108235.1 of Myotis myotis. Lineage (NCBI taxonomy): Eukaryota > Metazoa > Chordata > Mammalia > Chiroptera > Vespertilionidae > Myotis > Myotis myotis. Next base: position 217,453,173 of record NW_023416313.1, on the reverse strand, counting down.
GCCAACCTAGCAACAGGGCTCCTGGGCTCCAGCCCCTCCCTCTGTCAGAATGCTCTCTCAGGAAAGGGTCCTTGCTAGCGTGTCACTGCCACGGTGGCCTTCTGGAGGGAGAGAGAAGGGAGGGCAGAGAACAGAACAAAGGCTGACTGAGTGCTGCTGCACGTCAGGTTCTGTGCTGCTTGCTCACCTCAAAGAGGCGCGATCATAGACGTTTCCCCTCATGCCCTGCCCCTAGGATAAGGCCTGCAAAGTTTACTCGCCCGCTTCTAGACTGCCTTCTGCACGCGCCCACTCATTAATTTTTTAAAATGAGGCAAAGCTAAACGTTCCATGTGGATCATCTCGTTTAATCCTGGGTGCTGTTACCTCGCCGTTGTACTTTTGGAAACTGAGGCTCAGAGTGGTTATGCACGTTCCCTAAGGTCACACAGCTGGCCGTCTTGCCTGGCTCCACAGACTCCCTCTGCATCCTCAGCATCACTTACTGCTGGGGAAGGCTGGCCATGTCCTCGTGGGGGCATTTGGGGCTGCAAGGCAGTCGGGGTTGGAATTCTGGGCCGAAGGCCTGATCTGGCCCATCCTTCTGCTGTGCCGTGAGACTCAAGCCCTGGGGTCAAATTCCAGCCCCAGGAGTCCTTGTTAAGGCTTTAAAGGGGGTGGAGGGGGGATTCTACTGCCATGTGATTGGGGCTCTGCCCTTGAAGCGGGCTCCCAGCTCCCAGGGTTCCCAGCTGTCTGGAACGGATGGCCTTGCCTTGGGTCTCTCTCCTAAAGCCCAGGGGACAGAGCCAGGCTGGGAGGTCTGGGCCCCGGGCCCCTCACCAGCTGTGTAACCTTGGCAGTTCCCGCCTCTCTCTCAGCCTTGTCTTCTCTCTTCTGAAGTTCCTTTGAGCTCCAGTGTAAGCCCCCAATTCTCCCCCTGGACAGGGAGGGTGGGGTCTGCAACTTGCTGGGGGAGGGGGGGAGGGGGGGAGATAGAGTGGGGAGGGGGAGGAGGGAGAGGAAGAAGAGGGGAACTAGGGAGGGGAAAGAGGGGGAGGAGATGTGGTGGAGGGGAGGAGGGGAAGGTGGGGGAAGAGGAGGAAGAACCAGAGTGTGAAGAGGGCTCTGAGGCAGGTAGTTAGGGAGGGAACAGGTTCAGGAGTCCATAGACCTAGGTTCAGAGCCCAGCACAGGACATGTGCAGGGCGCCTGTGCTCAGGACAGCCCGTATTTGGACTTACGTTCTGCTGTTGCTGACATGAAATTCTTAATTTTCTGAATGGGAACCCAGCATTTTCATGTTGCACTGGGCCAGCCCTGCGACCCGTTAGTTAGCTGCGTGTCCTTGGCAAGTTACTTCCCCTCCTGGACCCAGTTTTCTCATCTGCAAAACAGAGCAGGGCGTCCACCGCCTTGAAGATTGTTTGGAGAAGTACATGGGCGACTCCAGGCAAAGGGCCAGGCAGGGTAAACCCATGATCCGCGTCCATCTCTGGCCATTGGACAGTCGCTCCTTAGGGCCTGACAGGGAGAACTCTCACAGGAGCAGCCGCAGTCTCTCTCCCAGCCTTGTCCCCTGCACCCTGGACACTGCCCAGGACACCTCGGGCCAGAGATACAGTCCTTCCTGGGAAGCAGATGGCTCCACCATCCCTACACCCCCTGTCTGCGGTGGTGCCGGGTCAAGCGGGTTAGGGCCCGGCAACTCAACCTCCCAGAGGGTCCTGGAGTTCCGACAGAAGGGTTAACCTCTCAGCTCAGTGCCCGGCCGCAGGGCTCCGTGGTTGAGCATCAACCTATGAACCAGGAGGTCATGGTTCGATTCCCGGTCAGGGCACATGCCCGGGTTGGGGGCTCGATCGGCAGGACGCAGCCAATCAATGATTCTCTCTCATCATTGATGTTCCTATCCCTCTCTCCCTCTCCCTTCCTCTCTGAAATCAATAATTTATTTTTTAAATATCAATTTCTCAATAGTGAGACCTTGGGCGAGTTACTGAACCTCAGGGGCCTCAGTCTCCCCACCTGTGAAGTGAGGGCTCTGCCAGGTGGTGTGTCGCATTAGGGTGAGCCCTGCAGGAAGGTGCTCAGCACTGTGCCCACAGAGGTTGGCCGCCACCGCCGCTGGCCGCCTGCCTCGTGTCCACCCTGAGCGGGCGCACCCTCTGCAGCCAGGCTGACCAGGCCACGCCCTCAGCAGAAACCCCCCAGCTGCCGCTGCCTCCTCGCCTGGCTCATCTGAGCCTCCGTGTGCTGAGCTCAGCATCCCTTTCTCCTTCTCCAGCCCGCAGCTCAGGGTTGCTCTGGGAAACCTGCTGCCCCCATTGTGACAGGACGGCCCACGGGCGGATCTGCAATGGGCAGGTCACAGGACAGAAGGCAGCAGTGTGAGGTCATGGCCCACAGGCGGATCCTGCAATGGGCAGGTCATGGGACAGAAGGCAGCATTGTGACGTCACGGCCTAGGGGCGGATCCTGCAACAGGCAGGTCACAGGACAGAAGGCAGCATTGTGACGTCACAGCCGGCTGTGGCTTGTGCTCCTGGATGGTGAGTCAGCAAGGCCGCTTCCTCCTCCCAAGCTCAGGTACGCATGTCTGATCTGGGGGTGGAGACGCTGAGCCTGTGGCCCCTCACCTCCTCTCCGGGCCCCTCCTCTGTGCAGGGGCTGGGCCAGGAGGCGCCCAATGCATGGTGCCCCTGGGAGACTTTCTTCTCCTTTTGGTATAACTGGGGGCCAGACTTAGGCGAGGGGCCCAGGAACTCTTTGCAAGGCGGGTGGAAGCTCCCCGGTAACTAGACCAGCTTCCCAGCCAACCACGAGCTTATTCAAAGCGTCTGTCTCATCTCCACTCCAACTCGGTCAGCTCTGTGTAAGCTCAGAGTTTGTGGTGTCGGCTGAGTGCGTGCCTAGGCGGAGGGATGGGCCGGGAGAGAGACGACAAAAGCGCCTCTCCCTCTGGGGCAGCTGCTGAGCCAGCCCAGCTCTGACCCTGGCCATCCTGGTGCCACGGAAACCAGCACCTGTTGGGAGTCCGGCATGTTGGTGCCCTCAGGACCTGGTGGAGATGGGGCCGTCCCAGTTATGGGGTGACAGGGCCATAGGCTGCTCCAGAACAGCACGTTTGGTCCTTCCAGAGCTGGGGTGCAGCTCAAAGACCCCAGATTTTGGATTTAATGAACCCCGAGTCCAAATCCAGCCCTACTGTGCATCCTTGAGCTGGGCACCCGGCCCCCTCTGAGCCTGTTTCCCTTTCTGTGAAGTGGGAGTGTACCCTGGCCACCGAGGACTGCCGGAGCACCAGAAGACCAAGGCCGCTGCCCTGCGTGTGGCCGTCACCTTCCCGCCTGGCCCCCATGACCCTCGCCCTCCAGAGCGGCCTGGCGTGGTGAGGGGCAATGCCAGGGGCCATGGACACGGGCCAGGCGTCCGGCCTGAGCAGTACTGGCGATGGCGACAAGGACAGATACCTGCAGGTGCTGTTACAGGAACTCTGCCAGCTCCAGGCCAAGTACGAGTTTTCCAGGCCCCGCCGGTCCCTCAGCCTCATCCCCAGAGCCGCCTGCCGTGGGCTGAGTGGCTGGGACTCAGCTAAAATGCCAGGCCAGGAAATGGGGAAGGAGAGTGAGGCCTGGGAGTAAAGGGGGAGGGGCAGCTGAGGCGAGGGGGGTGGAGGGGCTGGCTACCGTCCTTTCACCTGAGACCCTGGAGATCCTCCACAGGCAGGATCCCCATCACGGAGGCAGGATTCCCATCATGGAGGCAGGGCCCCTATCACAGAGGCAGGGCCCCATCACGGAGGCAGGATCCCCCATCACGGAGGCAGGATCCCCCATCACGGAGGAAGGATCCCCCATCACAGAGGCAGGATCCCCCATCACGGAGGCAGGATCCCCATCACGGAGGCAGGATCCCCATCACGGAGGCAGGATCCCCATCACGGAGGCAGGATCCCCATCACGGAGGCAGGATCCCCATCACAGAGGCAGGATCCCCATCACGGAGGCAGGATCCCCATCACAGAGGCAGGATCCCCATCACGGAGGCAGGATCCCCATCACTGAGGCAGGACCCCCCATCACGGAGGCAGGATCCCATCACGGAGGCAGGATCCCTCATCAGGAGGCAGGATCCCCATCATGGAGGCAGGGTCCCCATCACGGAGGCAGGGCCCCCATCACGGAGGCAGGGCTCCCATCACGGAGGCAGGATCTCCATCACGGAGGCAGGGCTCCCATCACGGAGGCAGGGTCCCCCATCACAGAGCCAGGGCCCCCCATCACAGAGGCAGGGCTGTGGGTGCCATCCTGTGCACCTGTTGGCCCAGCCCCTCTATCATCAGCCTGCGAGGTTGCCGCGTGGCTCTGAGTGGAGACCCTGGGTCCTCGCCTCCCAGGGGGCCCTTGGATTTCAGGCCGCCCACAAAGGCTTGGATTAGAGGAAAATGGCTGTGTCTGAGCAATTTTTAGGGAAGAAAGGTCCAACCCCTTCATCAGGTTCTAGAAGGGCTTCCCGGCCCCAGGAGGTTTAGCACCGTGGCTCATAGGGCCCCGCGTGCTAGTTGCAGGAAAAGACAAATTTTCCTGCATTTTCTAGGACCATGTGGATGAGAACATGGGGCCTGAGAGGCAGAGTGGCTTGCCATGGATCACTCTGCTGTCACTCAGAGATTATCCCCCCCACCCCCACCCCCCGTCGGCTCAGCCAGCTGGCCGGGGCAGGCCCTACTCTGCCCTCTGCCCTCTGCCCTTGACCATTGACCTTGACTAGGCCCAGGGTGGAGACTCATCTTGCTTAGGGATCCCCTGAGAGTCAGACACAGCTGGGCGGCAGCATGTGGCCCTCTCCCCTCCAGGGGGTGCTGGGTTCCTGACCTCAGACTGGGTGCTTATGAGGTGCTAGGATCCCCAGGCACAGTCCCGGGCAGCCTGTGGGGGAGGGTCTCTCACGACCCCCATCGCAGATGGGCACAGACAGGTAAAACCCCTGCCAGGTCTCCGGCTGATAGGGGCTTAAGCCACCCAGCACCTGCTCAGCCTCCAGGAGAGGCAGCGTAGGCCCCCAAGCCGGAAAATCCTGGCTTCGCTCCCCGGGGCCCTGCGTCACCGCCCTCAGGCGTCTCTCTGGCCTCTCTGACCTCGGTTTGCTCAGCAGCAAAATGGAGTGGACAGACTGAAGGCAGTGGCCCACGGATGGCGGGGGGTGGACGGCCAGCACCACTCTGAGCAGGGGACCACAGAGGGTGGCCCTGCAAGGGTCAGGATCTGGGAGCCTCCCAACCACAGCCTCCTGTCTGGCTCACACCGTCACTGCAATGTCCCCACAGGCAGAGGAAGCTGAAGAGAGAGATGGAGAAGTACAAGCGTTTTGAAGACTATCTGATTAAGGTCCTCGAGAAAATCCCCAAGGGTACGTATGCAGCTTCCTGTGTGTGGCCACTTCCTAGACTCAGGAGTGGAGCAGTGTGTGGCCTCACTAAGCCTTTAGCGCAGTGGTTCTCAACCTTCTGGCCCTTTGGATACAGTCCCTCACGTTGTGACCCAACCATAAAATCATTTTCGTGGCTACTTCATAACTGTCCTGTTGCTGCTGTTATGAATCGTCATGTAAATATCTGATATGCAGGATGGTCTTAGGCGACCCCTGTGAAAGGGCCGTTCGGCCGCCAAAGGGGTCGCGACCCACAGGTTGAGAACCGCTGCGAGTCTAGCTCATCTCGGGAGGGTGATCCGTGGAGGCCGATGCCCGGTGTTTGAGGAGGGCCCGGGTGCAGAGCCAGCCTGCCTGAGGGCCCAGGCTTGCCAGCACCGACCAAGTGGCCTGTGGTAGGTTCTCAGAGTCGTGGTTTCTGAATCTGTACGATGGAACAGCAGCAGCTGTGTGGACTAGATGAACGCCTCTTTCCTAAGCATGTACCGGGGCCCGGCATTTAGCTAGCACCCAGTCACTCTGAGCTACTGTTACTAGTCTTTTGTTTGTCTTTGGTTTGTGTTTGTGTTTTGCTATTATCAACTAAAATTACGCAGACAACTGAATGGGTTTTTGTATCTTGTTTTGTTTTATCCTGATTTATACCAAAATCCACTGTTACAGTGCTGAAAACTTGTTAGGAAAGGGAAGGGAGACAAACACGTTTTTATTTTTATTTTTTTCAGAGAAGAAGGGAGAGGGGGAGAGAGAGAGAAAGGTCAATGATGAGAGTCATGGATTGGCTGCCTCCTGCAGGCCCCCTACTGGGGATCGAGCCCAGCTGGAGTTCTGGGGCGCCAGCAGAAGCCCCATCTACCTTATTAGCATCGCCCACTGAAGGGGCGGGTGAGGGCCAGCTCTCTGCCCACCCACCCCGCCCAGCACTGTCTCCATAGGTTACAATGAAGGGCAGGAGACGGAGGAGGCCCGGGAGGAGGCCCTGGTGGAGGCCCTGGTGGAGCATTACGGGAAGCTCTTCACCGTCAGCCAGGACATCCAGAAGCACCTGGAGGCCTTCTCCAAGATGAGCCAGGCCGTCCACCAGAGCCTGGAGTCCCTGGAGGAAAGCCATCGAGCTCTTATTCCGGTAACAGCTGCCTGCAGCCTGGCCCGTCCCCACTGGCCCAGAGAGGGGGGGTCCTAGGGCCCCCTCCCTCCCCAGCCCGGAAGCAGTGGTGGGGCTGTCACTCCAGAGACCTGCCCTGTATCCCTTCCTCTGCCCTTCCGCTGGCTGGCTTGGGGTTTCTCCTGAGGCTTGGCTTACGCTCACAAGGTGCTCTTTGTGGTAGAAAAGCCACGAGTTCTGGACGCAGACAGCCTGGGGTTCAAATCCCAGCTCAGCCTTTCTAGATGCACAACCCTGGGCAAGTCTGCACCCACGCCAAGCCTCAGTTCCTTCATCTGTCAAATGGGGGCCATGCAACTTAGCCACTTCAGTGGTCGGCAAACTGCGGCTCGCGAGCCACATGCGGCTCTTTGGCCCCTTCAGTGTGGCTCTTCCACAAAATACCGACTTCTGCGCATGGGCCACGAAGTTTCAATCGTACTGTACATGCGCGCACGCACGTGGTATTTTGTGGAAGAGCCACACTCAAGGGGCCGATGAGCCGCATGTGGCTCACAAGCCACGGTTTACCGACCACAGCACTAGGTTATTGAGAGACACCGAACTCAACCTGTCTCAAAGGAAGTGCCCCCACGAAGTCCTCTCTCTGTGCGTCCTTCTTGGTTAGTCTTGCAATAAACAGAACTTTCGCCAGGGAGGTTGGGCATTCCAGGCAGCAGGAACTGCCCGGTCAAAGGCATGGCAGGACTCACGTGCGTGCTGCAGCTGGGGCCTGGGGCCAGGGAGGGGGAGGGGACACCAGAGGGAGAGGAAGGCTGACAGGTTGACTGACTCTTGCAAAGGACCATTGGCGACGTTTGCAGCGAGTCCTCCCCCTGGTGGCAGCACTGAACACCTACACCACTTTGCACCTTCTTCCTTCCTTTGGAGAACCAGGGCCTGTATGGCTGGCGGCACCGCAATGAGCGTTTTACGTGCTTTATCTCCTTTAAATCTCGCCAGCACCTCCAGGCAGGTGCTCTGCCCCAAGGGCTGAGCGAGGGCAGGCGAGCAAGAGGAGTGTGTTGCTGCAGGGTTGGCTCCCATCTTTTTAAAAAATGGTAATATTTTGTTCATCGTGAACTTTTTTGCATTAACTTTGATTTTTTTAAAAATATATTTTTATTGATTTCAGAGAGGAAGGAAGAGGGAGAGAGAGAGAGAACCATCCATGATGAGAGAGAGTCATGGATCAGCTGCCTCCTGCACGCCCCACACTGGGGATCAAGCCCACAACCCGGGCATGTGCCCTTGACCGGAATCGAACCTGGGACCCTTCAGTCCGCAGGCCACCGCTCTATCCACTGAGCCAAACCAGCCAGGGCATCTTTGATTTTTTTTAATTGCATTAAGATATTGTTTATCCTGTTTGTTTGCTGAGGGTTTTTTAATGCCCTCTTGAGTTTAACACCTTAGTTGCTGCCATGCTGTCCTTCCCATTTTCGAGGTGAGAAAACTAAGGCTCGAGACATGAGGACACGGCAGAGGTCCTGTGTCTTCCAAACTCAACGGGGCCTGGAGGCGGGACTGTGCTCAGCACAGCGTGGTGGCCGCAGCCTGGCTCCCCACTGTCCTCCCAGCAGCCCCTTGCGGCCAGGAGGGCACAGGCCGATGGCTCTGGGTCTGACGAGGAAAACGGGGTTCTGGGGGCTGAGTGGGGATTCTGTCCCCAGGCGGCCTCTGCTGCATCTCCTGGTGCTTTCAGTGGCCCCACCTCCCACCCCAGCATCACTCAGACCGCCCTGGGCAGTGGGCTTCTCGGGCCTGGGCAGGCTCGTGCCCCGAAGTGACCCAGCCCTTCTCCCCACAGACCCTCAAGATCCGGCTGTGCCAGCTGCAGAAGAGGTGTCACCGCAGGCAGGAACAGTGGCAGTCGGGACACAGTGTCCCCTTCCAGAAAGACACGGGCAGCCATAGTGTGAGTCCAGTCTGCTGGCCCAGGGGCGGAGGCTGCTGTCTCCTCACCCCCAACACACACACACACACACACACACACACCCCACTTACCCGCTTGCACCATGGTGACTGCTAGCTTTCGAAAGGCTTCTCTAAGATGGGGCAGGTGTCACTTTACCGGCGGGCAAAACTGCAGCCACAGACCCAGCTCCACCAAGAACCGGAGCTGGGATCTCCGGCCCGGGCCCAGGGCCCGGCCTATGCTGGCTGCTTGATCAGTCCTTCTGTCATGCCTGTGGTGAATAATAATGACATTGAAATGAGTGGTTGCTGTGCACTATCTTTGATCATTAACCAGGGAGGGCTTAGCCCAAGGCCTAACCCAGAGTAGGCACTCCGAACTATTGCTTGGTTTTCCCCATACCCATTTCACAGATGAGAAAAGTGGTGCTCAGGAGAGCAAGTCATGGTCGAAGTTCATGACCAGGGCCAGGATTTCTGAGCTTAGGCTCTCGAGCTGCTTCTTACTGGCCTTCGGAATATGAATTCCTGACCCCCGCCCCCAGTCCTCACCCATGAAAAATGCTCAGAACTGTGGCCTTCCAGCCTCGGGCTGGGGCTGCTGGAAGGGCACAGGGACTGAGGCCTGGGGCACAGGGCTGCTCTGGGCACACTCCACCCGGGCAGGGTGTGGTCATCGGATGTAGGACCTTCCCAGGCCCCGTAGGACCCTAATTTGGAAGACATGAAAGTTGGGGTCTGTAGGCTGCTGGCCCCCAACCAAGGAGCTGGGAGAGGGAGCAGGCTGGCACAGGTAAGAGCCCCTTCTGGGTCTTTTTAAGGTGGGAAGCAAGGCTGCCGCAGCTGATCGCCACCCCGGAGGCCTCAAGTCCAGGACGCAGGCGCTGCCTGGAGTGCGGAGCGCTGGGTGCCTCCAGGCCCCTGCCCAGCCCCTGCCCCAGGTGTGGACCACCGACATCTCCAGCCAGGAGGACCCTCAGGCCCTGCGGGCAGAAGGGTCTGGATAAAGCCCTTGGGGAGTGGGGCACAGACCAGGATGAGAAGGTGGCTCCTGGCTCCCGATCGCTTCTCTGACCTGAGAGAGCTGGGGCCAGGGGGCCAGGGGGCCAGGGGGCCAGGGGGCCAGGGGATTCTGGGAGAGGGCTGAGCCGCTGCCCCCCCTCCGCTTCCTGCTCCTCTTGCAGAGCCAGCTGCTCAACTATATGCAAATGGCCATCGACAACATGGCCCAGCAGTGCTGCTCCTCTGACTGCGTGGAGCCCAAGAGCATGGGCCTCTTCTCCAAGCTCGACCTGATTCAGGTGACGCCTCTCTGCTTCCCAGGCTGGCCCAACCTCAGCCGATTCGGGGTGCATTCGTGGTTAGCCCCCCATTAGCCCCTTTCTCTATGGCTGCATGGGCTCCTGGTGCCCATGAGGTCTGGGTGTCTCCATTAGTCTCTCAGCAAACTTATGATGAGCACCTATGAGGTTCAAGGTCGGAGGTGGGTGTCAAGGAACTCCTGCCCTGCTGGCCTGTATGTGCAGCCCCCCCGGCACATCACACACTCACACATACACACACACACACACACACACTCACACACGCACACTCACACACGCGTGTACACACTCATACAGACATTCACAGGTGCTCTCTGCACACCTAACATACACACAAAACATACACTGACACCTGCAAACACACACACCAAAGTGCACACGCATGAGGTCCCACATTTACACGTGTGTATGCTGGGAGGGGCATTCGGGGGGTAAGGGAGCTGTGTAACAAGACCTCAATTTAAACTTCAGACTCTCAGTCAAGTCCAGGGAAGTGTCCCTTCTCACTGCCCCGTAGGCCCAAACCCCCATCATCATAACGCTGGTGCTCCGTGACAGGGAACATGTGACCACATTGGCTTCCACTGACAGCAGAGCATATATATTTTTTTATTTTTAATCACAGTATGGTTGTGATGTAATTCAGATATCATAACATTTCCCCGTTCAAAGCGCCCGCTTCAGGGTTTTCAGTATAGAATTGCCCGACCATCATTAGTACCTAATTCCTGAGCGTCTTCATCGCCCCCACAATACATGTTGCATCTGCCTTCTTTCACTTCACGTACGGTCTTCAAGTTTCATCCGTACAGGAGCATGAATCAATCCTTCCTTCCTTTAAGTGGCTGAAAATAGCCCATTGTTTGGCTAACCCTCACTTTGGTTAGCCATTCATCAGTTGATGGGCATTTGGGTTATTTCCTTTTTTTTTTTTTTTTTACTATTATGAATAATGCTGCTATGGACATTCATGAACATGTTTTCGTGTGGACATTCTTTTCACTTACTTTGGGTATACACCTCGGAGTGGAATTTGAGTCATGCGGTAACTATGTTTGAGGAACTGCCATACTGTTTTGCAAAGTGGCTGCATAATTTTACAACCCTAGGGTCCATGTATGCGGCCTCCAATTTCCCCATTTCCTCGGCAACACTTGGTATTATCTGTCTTTTGCAACTTAGCCATCCTAGTGGGCGTGAAGTGGTATCTCATTGTGGTTTTGATTTGCATTTTCTGGATGACTAAGATGAATGTTGAGCATCTTTTCATAAGGTGTTATTGGCTGTTTGTATATCTTCTTTGGAGAAATATCTATTCAGATCCTTTGCGCATTTTTAAATTGGATCGTTTGTCTTTATTGTTGAGTTGTAAGAATTCTTTTTTTTAATTAAATCTTTATTGTTCAGATTATTACATTTGTTCCTCTTCCCCCCCCCCCCATAACTCCCCTCCTCCCAGTTCCCGCCCCACCCTCCGCCCTCACTCCCCACCCACTGTCCTCATCCATAGGTGCACGATTTTTGTCCAGTCTCTTCCCGCATCTCCCACACCCCTTTCCCCCCCAAGAATAGTCAGTCCATTCCCTTTCTATGTCCCTGATTCTATTATAATCACCAGTTCATTCTGTTCATCAGATGATTTATTCACTTGATTCTTAGATTCACTTGTTGATAGATGCATATTTGTTGTTCATAATTTGTATCTTTACCTTTTTCTTCCTCTTCCTCTTCTTAAAGGATACCTTTCAGCATTTCATATAATCCTGGTTTGGTGGTGATGAACTCCTTTAGCTTTTCCTTATCTGTGAAGCTCTTTATCTGACCTTCAATTCTGAATGATAGCTTTGCTGGATAAAGTAATCTTGGTTGTAGGTTCTTGGTATTCATCACTTTGAATATTTCTTGCCACTCCCTTCTGGCCTGCAAAGTTTCTGTTGAGAAATCAGCTGACAGTCGTATGGGTACTCCCTTGTAGGTAACTGAGTTTCTTTCTCTTGCTGTTTTTAATATTCTCTCTTTATCTTTTGCTCTTGGCATTTTAATTATGATGTGTCTTGGTGTGGTCCTCTTTGGATTCCTTTTGTTTGGGGTTCTTCGCGCTTCTTGGACCTGTAAGTCCATTTCTTTCACCAGGTGGGGGAAGTTTTCTGTCATTATTTCTTCAAATAGGTTTTCAATATCTTGCTCTCTCTCATCTTCTGGCACCCCTATAATTCTGATGTTGGTACGCTTGAAGCTGTCCCAGAGGCTCCTTACACTATCCTCGCATCTTTGGATTCTTTTTTCATTTTGCTTTTCCGGTTGGGTGTTTTTTGCTTCCTCGCATTTCAAATCATTGACTTGATTCTTGCACTCCTCTGGTCTGCTGTCAGGAGTCTGTATAATATTCGTTATTTCAGCCCGTGTATGCTTAATTTCTAGTTGGTTCCCCAATATAACATCGAGGGTCTCATTAGTTTTCTTGTAGATCTCATTAAGTTTATCGGCGGCTTCTAAACAGTTCTTGAGAGACCTTAAAAGTGTGGTTCTGAACTCTATATCTTCCATTGACAATTTTGTCCTGTTTCTTTGTCTCCGCATTTTGTTATGCTTCCTTGGTGCACCCCCTAGTGGTCTTTGTGCGCAGTCTTATAGTTAAACCTTGATTGTTGTAGCTAATTCCAGGGAGGGTTTGACCTCCAGGCCAAGTGGCTATGAGAATCAGCTGTGTCTGCAGTGAGAGAACTTCTGTCCTCTAGGGAGGTGCTAATCTGGCGTTTGCCTGAGGCTATCTGGCAAATGCCTCTGTGCAGGGCTTGGGCGGGGCGGGTTGCACAGGATCAACAGGGTGGGCCGGAGAGAGCAGTTATGGCGGCTCTCAGTCCTGTCCCCAGGGGCTCTGCCTCTCTGAGGCCCAGCACCCGCTGCAAACCTCGGAGAGAAAGCTGCACTCGCTCTGACCGAAGCCAGACAGTCCCACTTCTCCCGTTTGAGTCTGGGTCCCTAAAGACTCGCCCGGATCTGGAGCTCAGAGTCTGCGACTCCCTCCCGATTGAAAACGCCAACCGCGCCCTCCGCCGCCAGCCCGCTCCACGCACTCCGCACCTCAGAATTTGACTTCAGCACTGCGCCTCCTCTGAGGGTCCGTATGCATTTCTCTTTCCTCCTAGTTGTAGGACTTCCACTCAGCCATCGTTCCTGTGGTTCTGGGTGATGTCTGTTCGGTTTTTTAGTTTCACTTTTGAAGTAGTTGTTCAAGGCAGCAAACTCCGGCGTTAACCTATGCCGCCATCTTGGTTCTCCGAGTTGTAAGAATTCTTTACCTCGTCTGGATACAAGTCCCTTCTACAATATATGATTTGAAAACATTTTCTCTCATTCTATGGATTGTCTTTTCTTTTAAAAAAATATATTTTTTATTGATTTTTTACAGAGAGGAAGGGAGAGAGATAGAGAGCCAGAAACATCAATGAGAGAGAAACATCGATCAGCTGCCTCCTGCACGCCCCCCACTGGGGATGTGCCCGCAACCAAGGTACATGCCCTTGACTGGAATCAAACCCGGGACCCTTGAGTCCGCAGGCCGACGCTCTATCCACTGAGCCAAACCGGTTCTGGCATATGGATTGTCTTTTCATGTTGATGGTATCCATTGAAGCACAAACGTTAATTTTTATGAATCCAATTTAGCTATTTTTTCTTTGGTTATTATGCTTTAGGCATCATATCAAAATAATAAAAATAAAAAAAATAAAGGAAGAAAGAAAGAAAGGAAGAAAAAAGAAAAGCATTGCCTACCTAATCCAAAGTTATAAAGATTTATATCTAAGTTGTTTGTAAGAAGTTTGTAGTTTTTGCTCTATTATTTAGATTTATTATCCATTTTTAATTGTTTGTATATGATATAAGGATCCAATTTCATTCTTTTGCATAAGGATATTTATTTGTCCTGATACAATTTTGAAAAAATGATTCTTCCCCCATTGAATTGTCTCCTCACCCTTGCCAAAAATCAATTGCCCATAAAGGAGAAGTGTTGCCCTGACCTGTTTGGCTCAGTGGATAGAGCATCGGTCTGCAGACTCAAGGGTCACAGGTTTGATTCCGGTCAAGGGCATGTACCTTGGTTGTGGGCACATCCCCAGTAGGGAGTGTGCAGGAGGCAGCTGATCGATGTTTCTCTCTCATCGATGTTTCTAACTCTCAACTCTATTCCTCTCCCCCTCTCTGTAAAAAATCAATAAAATATATTTTTTTAACAAAAGGAGAAGTGTTAGTTCTGGACCCCTTTCTATCCCATTGATCCATTTGTCTGCCCTTATGCCAGTACCACCCTGCCTTGACTACTGTAACTTTGGAGTAAGCTTTGAAATCCGTAGGTGTGAGTCACACAACCGCGCTCTTGGCTGAGGTTGTTGGACCCTTCGAACAGGCATGTCTCGCATCTCGAGCGCATGTTTGGTGGCTGGGTTTCAGGCATGGTGTGACCAGAAGCCCAGTAGCACCATCAAGGACCTGGCCTTCCCATGCTCCCCTGCCTGCCACCTTTAGTACTGGCTTCATCCTAGCTCATGACTTGCTTTCCTCACTTGAGGTAAGTTCAGTGGAGACATTCCTTAAATATATTCAAGCAGGATCCTTCGCTTCTCTGGAACACAAAGAGGCAAGTCCCTTCCCCAGTGTTGTCCAATAGCAGCAGTCAGCGGTGAGCAAGCCTGCATCCTAGTCCAGAAGCACTTCTTTTAAGAACGTCACGGGCAGTAGCAGGGCCCCTCTGTGGCAACGCTCAGAGGCACCATCCATGTTGAAAGCCACATAACTGGCACCCCCTGGGGCTTAACTCCTTCCGGTTGCAAAATGAATGACGTGATTTTGAAGAAGGGTACGTTTGTCTAAATAGTTACAGTGTATTCATTTCACCTTCCCCTAAAAAAGTAATGTCAAGAGGTCCCCATGGTCTCCTGTACTAGTCACCCAACCTAGTTTTGAGACACACACCTGCGTGTGCTCACATTGTGCTGGGTAGAGTTGGGGGTGGGGGGAGATAAAGGGGCTACCTGGTCCCCAAGAACTGAATGCCTCTCAGGGAGGGAGGCGAGGGCAGCCAGGGTGTGTTTTATGGAGGAAGCAGCGGTAAGAGGCAGGCAACCACCTTCAAGAAGCCACACAAGATCTGGACTCTGAGTCCTCCAGCTTGGGCACCACTGGGCTGTGCAGCTTCAGGCCAGTCACTTAACCTCTCTGAACCTAGGTTTGCTCATTCACCAATCGTCACTGATACCCCATCCTTGCTAGGGCTCTTGTGAAAGCTAAAGGAGATGTAGGCAGATTTTAATGGTGCTTTGGTCCCTCCCTGGGGAATGGTGTCAAGAATAAAGAATGAGAGGTTTGTTTTTCCTCCTAGAAATTTATATTGGACAAAATGGAGACCGTGAAATTTATCTTACTGCTCATGGAACCCAGTGTGTGCTGGACAGGCGGTAGACACAAGGACCAGGGATTCAGAAGTTGCCCCAGACCCTTCAGAAAATGTCCGACGAGGCAAGATATAATCCCAAGGGCCCCCATTCCCACCACTGAGCATTCAGAGTACTCCTGCCTGCGCTGACCCACCAACGGCAACGGCCACCGGGCCGGCCAGTATCACGACCATCTTCTAACCTGCTTGGTCTCCTTTTCTCACCACCAGCACCCTTGAGTGGGTGAGAGCCAGCCTGGGGCAGTGAGCGAATGGGTGGGGTCCTGGGGCCAGCTGGGATGGGGTGCAGTTCTCTATGATGGGGGGTTGACAGGGATCAAGATGAGGTCTGCCTGGGACCATGGGGAAGAGACAGGGGTTCCTGAGTCAGAGGCAGCAGCCAGGTGGGAAGTCCCAGGCTGGAGACCAGCAGCCAGGAGCCAGGACTGCCTTTGAGTCACTGGTGGGTTCACCTGAGACCACGGAGCTCTGCCTGGCTGTCGGGATGCCTGAGTCACAGAAACTCTTGTAAAGAGCCACCCAGGGCTGTAGGATACAGGAGAGCCTGCCTTGCACGCAGCAGACTGGGGAGCACAGTAGACTAGGGTACTGAATTGTGGGGGCGGGGGGGGGGCATTTCATCACTGGTCCCAGAATCTGAATTCCAAGTCAGTGCCTTCTGCCCACCCCTGAGGGTCCCGGAGAGGCCAGAAAGGAGTGCTATTCTTCGGGAGGCCTTGGCACGGCCAAGCCCCTCTCTGCCGGTTTTCCCACCTGCAATATTGGGCGAGAGGGTCTCAGGGAGGCCCCTCCCCAGGTTCACATTCTAGGTCAAGGCTGGAAAAGCTTGGTCTGCACGGAGGGCGCTCATTTGGTTTTATTGTGTCGCTGGGGTCAACTCATCCCAGCAACCAGCGTGGCTGTGAAAAGAATTCACCGCTGGAGGTCTGCCTGCCGGTGAGAACTGGTGTAGGTGACAGTTGAACAGTTGAAAGTTAAGAGCAGCCGTTGAGCTGCGAACTGCAGTAAAGCAGCAAATGAACTGTCAAAGGGGCGTTTCAGAAAAGATGGGGCTACTCCCTCCACAAACACAGAGGTCTGCTCTGTGTGTGCTCCCCCAGGTGCTGCTGGGGGAGGGGGATGGGAGGCTGGGGGGGGGGGAGGACTTGGCCACCGAGGTCATTAGAGCTAAACATGACAGGCGGCCACGTGTGGTCAGGTCTAAAGAGCAGTTTGAACACAGGGGCTCTGAGGAGGGAGCATCCTTTGGAGTTTCTGATCTCACGGGCCTTTGGGGCTCAGAGGTCCTCTCAGGTCGGGCTGCAGGCAGGTTTCAGGAGGAGGAGGTTGGGGGGGGGGCGCTGAAGGAAGTGGAGGGAACACAGGGGTCGGGACTTCCAGGTTGGCTACGGGTGGAGGAACCTGCTGGGCAGTCGGAGCAGGTGGGCCCCTAGGCCAGGCCATGAGGCTGGGCTTCAGTCCAGAGGTCACACGTGAGGGTGTCTGGTCCATCCGGCCGCTGTAACAGAAGACCGTGGCCGAGCGGCCTCACAGCAGACATTGGTTTCTCCCAGTTCTGGAGGCTGGGAGTCCAGGATCAAGGCAGCGGCAGGACTGCCCCGTTCACTGGACTGTCCTCTCGCTGTCCTCCCATCGCGGCCGGGGCTGGAGGGGGAGGGGTGGCGGGGAGGGAGCTCTCTGTAGCTGCTTTGTAAGGGCACTAATCCCATTCGTGAGAGCAGAGCCCTCAAGACCTACTCACCTCCCAAGGCCCCACGGTTAATGGGGGGTAGGATTTCACCGTATGAGAGGGGGTGGGGAGGCATGAACGCTCAGTCCATGGCAGAGACCCCCTCACGTTCATGCTCACAGTTCCCTTTCTCTCCCCACAACCACTTTCCAGACCTGAAGCATCCCATTAACCCCCCTGTTATGTGGGTACACGTTAGGCCAGTGATTCGCGGGCCTGCATACACATCAGGAAGGCTTGTTACACAGGGCGTGGCCCCACCCCAAGGGCTTCTGGCCCGGCAGGTCTGGGCTGGGGAGGCCTTAGAATTTGCATTTCGAACTAGATGCCCGGTGACGCCGATGCTGAGGGTCCCAGGGCCGCACTTTGAGAACCACTGCCTTAGAGTCATGGCCAATCTTAAATGCCTAAGCCAGGATGTGACCCACCTGGAGCACATCTCCCACTGCCAGGACTCCGAGTCCCCATCTGCATGATGGGGTGCACCTGGCATTCTGGGAGGGCCGCCCCCCACTCCACCTCACCTGCCTGCCCTCCTGCCAGGTGCTGGACGTAGTACCCCCATATGGGCCCAGGCATGGCTGGCTGGCTTTGTAGCTTCGCCTGCCAGGGCTCTGCAGAGAGCTGGTCGCCGTCCTGTCCCCTGCCGTCTGCCTGCTGTGCACCTGGTGTGCATTCGTAGGTCAAGTTCAGATGCTTTGTCACACTCCTTGCAAAGCAGGATGGTCAGAGCAGACTCCTGGTGTGGCCGTGACCTGGCCATCAATCTACAACCTAACAAGCCCCCAGGGCAGTGGTCGGCAAACTGCGGCTCGGCAAACCGTGGCTCATGAGCCACATGCGGCTCTTTGGCCCCTTGAGTGTGACTCTTCCACAAAATACCGACTTCTGCGCATGGGCCACGAAGTTTCAATCGCACTGTACATGCGCACCTGCACGTGGTATTTTGTGGAAGAGCCACACTCAAGGGGCCAAAGAGCCGCATGTGGCTCGCAAGCCGCGGTTTGCCGACCACGGCCCCAGGGGGTTCTGATGCAGACGGAGCTCCAAACACAGGCAAGAAATACTGGATGTCAGAATGTCAAAAAGGAGAAAACCTGGTCCACGTTGGCCTGGCCTTCAGCCGGGAAGGATGTTGGAAGCATGAAAGCAACAGAGTGACACCTGAAAATAATTTGATCACAAAAAAATTAAAAATACATCTACTGCCCGGCCAGCCTGGCTCCGTGGTTGAGCCTCAACCTCTAAACCAGGAGGTTACAGTTTGATTCCTGGTCAGGGCACACGCCTGGGTTTCAGGTTCGATTCCCCAGTGTGAGGCATGCAGGAGGCAGCTGATCAATGATTCTCATCATTGATGTTTCTCTCTCCCTCTCCCTTCCTTTCTGAAATTAATAAAAATATTTTTAAAAAACTATATCTACCTCAGAACACATAAAAATATTTAAAGACAATAAACTGGGGGGAAATGTTGAGAAAGGTGAAAAAGGAACAATATTTGATATTTTAAAAACTCTTACAAAGAAAAAGATTGACACCAATTGCTCCTATTTAACAAATCGCAAAGTAAGTAAAAATGGCCTATAAACATGAAACCTATTTCAGGTCACTGAAAATAAAAACCATATCATTTCTTCCCACCTAAAATGCTTAAGCTAGTGCGCTACTGCTTGTAATTTAGGCTCACAGACACTGCGATGCTCTCTGCAGAATAAACTCTCTGGAAAGCAACTTGATAGGTCTCAAGAGGCTTAAAATGTTTATGTCCTTTGGCTCTGTAATTCTAGGTCAAGAAATTTAAGTTAATAAAGCCAGAGCTAGTTGGTTCCAAATGGCAGCAAGCCCGAACTCAACTGGGCTTAAGCCAAAAAGAGAATGCGTTGAATTTTAACATGGAAAGGCTAGGATTCCAGCTTGAGGCACAGCCGCATCAGGGGCTCACTGTCAGCAGAATCCAGTCCGCCTTTGTCTCTGGCCTCTGCTCTCTGCATGTGGACTTCATTCTCACGTTCCACTTTAACAAGCCGGCCAACCACCTTGGCCTGGAAGTCAGAGGAAAAGAGAGAATGTCTCTTCTCAGTAGGCACGGGGCAAGTCCCAGGGTTCATTCTGATTGGATCACCTTGGGTCATGTGGCTCCTTTTAAACAAATTCCTGATTGGCCAGGCCTAGGCTACCGAGTCCATTCTAACCGATCTCTATAATTAGGGGGGATTCCATGTTCTGATTGTCCAGGCCTGGGTCAAATTTTTATTTGAGTTTTATGGAGGTGGCTAGAAGCTAGTCCCCTGGAGCTGGTGGTGGGTGCCGCATGAACTTCATGGACTGAAAGAAGGGGACAGGTGTGGTTCCCCAAAGGGAAATCAAGCTTCTGTCATCAGAGGGAGGTGGGGCCTGGAGCTGAGCAAACAAAAGCAAGAATGTTTGTCACAGATGCAACCAGGTGGCTGTATGAAGATGTCCACCACATTGCTATCTATAGTAGCCAAATTGGAAACAACCTAAATATCTCAGAGGAAGAGTTTAGTCAATGATGCCCAAACGTTGTGATTTTGTAATTCGGCAGCCATGAAATTACAAGTCCAAAAATATTTGATGTAAAACAAAATAGGATGTAAAGCAAAGTGAAATAAGCAGGGTTTTTTGTTTGGTTTTTTTTCAGTAGACAATAAAGAAGTACAAATTAGCAGTTACGAATAGTCACGGAGATGTAAAGTACAGCATAGAGAATACAGTCAATAACGTTTTAATAACTATGTGTGGTGCCAGGAGGTACTGGACTTATGGGGTGGGGGTGGGGAGTCACTTGGTAAATTATATAAATATATAACCACTTATGCTGGACACTTGTGCAAAGTAATATTGAATGTCAACTGTAATTAAAAAATAAAATAAATTTTAAATTAAACAGAGATGAAAAATTCTAGTTGTCTACATAGGATGGTTTAACTGAACTAAGTCAAGTTCAGTTTCTTTACAATTACTGCTCTGTCATGTTGGTACTATTTAAATGAAGGAATATTGAGTACAATGGGGCTGGAGACATTGTAGGTTGAAATGATTCCAAATCATTATAAACTTACTCTAAAAAAAAAAAAAAGTAAATTATAAACCCAGTTTGGTAAAAAAAATATCCTATATAATAGAAAGGCTAATATGCAAATCAATTGAATGGCGGAACAACCGGTCGCTATGATGCACACTGACCACCAGGCGGCAGACGCTCAACACAGGAGCTGCCCCCTGGTGGTCAGTGTGCCAGAAGCCGGGCTCATGGCTGGCAAGCACTGTGGTAGTGACAGGATCCTTTCCTGCCTCCGTGGCAGCGCTAAGGATGTCTGACTGACAGCCTAAGTCAGCAGTTGGACATCCCCTGAGGGCTCCCGGACTGCAAGAGGGCACAGGCTGGGATGAGGGCTACGCCCTCCCCCAAGTGTACGAATTTCATGCACTGAGCCTCTAGTAAATAGATATAAAATAAAGAGGGAAAAACACTAAAGCAGTGCTTCTAAGTGGGAGGAGCCTGACCCTGGGGAGGAGTGGGGAGCATTAGACCCTCCTAGTGGGGTAGATTGAACTAGTGGTCCCAAGTCTCCACCCCCTATGGCAGCATCTACATCCACATTCTTGCCAGAGGCTCCTGGTGGGCAGATATTCCTCTCCACCTCTTGACTTTGGGTTGGCCACGTGACTTGCTTTGACAAGTAGAATGAGAGTGGATTATGACTGGAGCAGAGGCTTAAAACATGATTGTGCAGTGGGGCTTGTCACTGTGAGCTTAGTCACAAGCCTCAGAAAGCCCCCACCCCTCCTCACCCCCCACCCCCAGGTTCCAAAGGAATGAGAGCCACATGAAGCAGATAGGGACCTGCCTAAAGTGTGGATCCACCAACATCATTCCGTTTTCAGCCAACCCACAGAGCCCTGAGTGAGAAATAAATGCCTATCATTGTAAGCCAGTGACGTTCGAGCTTGTTTGTTACGCAGTGTTATAGCGATAGCTGTCTGATACACCTGCACACCAAATCGCACATTCCAACCCCAGAGTCACTAGCCTTTGGGGCCCAGTCCACCCGATGGGCATGACATGTGTCCCGAGGAATGCTGGGATGTAGAAAAGGAGCTAAGAACTCTGTTCTGCCATATTAACAGAGGTTAGCTCTGGCTTGTGGGAGCCTAACTTTTTACTTTTTCCTTATACTTTCATATGTTTTCCAAAGTTTCTGTAATGAGCATGCTGAACATTTATAACCAGAAACAAACACATTATTCAAAAATTGGAAAGCACCTTTTCTTGGCACCTCACGGCTCCCAACCTTTGGTGCCCCTGAGAACAAAGCTGATTACCGAGTCCTCACCCACAGGACGGTCTTCAGGTCTCTGAAGACCGATTCTTGGCCCCCTGCATACTGTCCTGTCTCCAAGCTTGGCACTGTGCTTCCTTGAACGTGGTTCCACTCTCTGAACAGGTCTCCCTTCGTCTCTAGCCTCATACCATGGTGTCCCAATCTGGGTTCCACTCTCCAGGTAAGGACGTTGGCCAGACAGGAATGACAGCAAACATCTGGAAGAGGTTTCCTTGCTGCAGCCCCAGATGTGGAGGCGCGGGGCATTCCAGCCTTCCTCCCAGCCCCTCACCCTGGGGCCCTGCCCGGCCCTGCCCTGCCCTTGGCCCAGGAATGGCCAGGCTGCTGTGAGGCTGGTGCTCTGAGGTTGTAAGGGTGGCCATAGGGACGCCTCAAATGTCTTCAAACGCCAACTGCCTGGCCCTGGTTTGCCCCCACTGCTCTTACTAGGCAGCTCCAGAAGATGCTGCAAGGTTCCTGAGCCCTTTGGTGCCAAAGCTCACTTGTCCCTGGCTGCCAGCTGCCTGGGTTTCCTGCATGATTCAGGGCTGAGTGAGGCGCTGCATTCAGAATCCAGAGGCGGGAGCCCTGCGTCCCAGCTGCACTGTGGACGGGAAACGTGAGGCCGGAGCCGCGTCTCCTTGGCCTCCAACCCTCTGTGGCCTCACACAGAGCAGGTGCTCTGTGTTGGACCAGTGGGTGCATGTGAGTGAATCAGAAGAGTTAGGCTCCTGATGGCTGTCCCCATGGGGGGAACTTCTCAAGATGGCTCAGGATGCTGCTCACAGACCCCTGTGCTCATCAAGTCCTCCCGGCAACCATGAGCTGGAAAGTGTCGTTTCCCTGGCTCCGTATTTCCGAGGGGAGCTGAAGCTCAGTAGGGTCAGGTGGCTTGAGCAGGGATATCATGCAGGTCCATTGGCTCCAAATGGAACCCTGTCACTGTACTGGGAACGGTCTGCTGGTAAAAGGAACCATAAGAACCGAAACCGGTTTGGCTCAGTGGATGGAGCGTCGGCCTGTGGACTGAAGGGTCCCGGGTTCGATTCCAGTCAAGGGCGTGTGCCTGGGTTGCGGGCATATCCCCATTGGGAGATGTGCAGGAGGTAGCTGATCGATGTTTCTCTCTCATCGATGTTTCTGACTATCTCTCTCCCTTCCTCTCTGTAAAAAAATCAATAAAATATATTAAAAAAAAAAAAAAAAGGAACCATAAGAACAAGAGGCAACATGCATCGGGCACTTGCTGTGTGCAGGAACCTCGCCGAGCTTGTCGTCACTTGTGCAGCCTTCACACCCACCCTGCCAGCGACTCTCCCCCTTGTCCCTAAGAGGAAATGGGGCTCAAAGAGGTTAAAGGCTTACCGAGGTGGCACAGCCCAGCAGCCAGGCCTGTCTGTCTCCTTTCAGAGTCAGCGCTACAGGCTGAAGGTAGCACAGGCGTGAATCATGAACCACAGGCAGGAGTCGATGGCTCAAGTTCAAATCTGCGCAACAGTTCCCAGAAGAAACAAGTTCAAAGGTGCTGCTGCAGATCCCGGCTACTCAGTGTCGTCCGGGGACCGGCCTGGGGGCAGCACCTGGGAGCTGGTGAGAAGGCAGAAGCTGCATTTAACAAGACCCCTGGGGGACCCACGGGCACAGGAAGGCACTGGTCTAATTTGCTCTGAGGTAAGCAGGAGGGTGTGGCTTCTAAGGATACACCTGCACACCAAGTTCCGCCAGGAATTGCCCAAATGGAGAAGAATCCAGCTCTTCTAATGGCCCCAATGACCCCACCTTCTGTGTTTACAGAAATATTCCCCTCCCCTTGAGTGTGGGCTGGACTAGTGACTTGTTTGTGAAGAGAGTTCAACAAAAGTGATGCAATGTTATTTCTGAGGTCAAGTTAACAAAGACCATGCTTGACCTCCCTTCTCTCTCTCTCTCTCTCTCTCTCTTTCTCTCTCTCTACCTTGTGAGCTGATGTATGGAGATGTCCCATAGGGCAAGGAGCTGAGGGCGGCCTTCGGCCAGCAGCAGTGTGAGTGAGCTCGGATGCGGATTCTTCTCCAGTTGAGCCTTCAGATGAGACCACAGCCCTGGCTGAAGGCTGGATTGAAG
Organism: Myotis myotis; assembly: GCF_014108235.1. Lineage (NCBI taxonomy): Eukaryota > Metazoa > Chordata > Mammalia > Chiroptera > Vespertilionidae > Myotis > Myotis myotis. The sequence goes on along the minus strand of NW_023416313.1, from coordinate 217,429,742 downwards.
CCTTGTAGAGACAGCCTGAGCCGGAGGACCCAGCTAAGCCATGCCCAGATTGCTGACCCGTAGGAATAGTAAGGAGGTACTATATGTTCATTGTTTTATGCTGCTAAATTGTAGGGCACACTCAGGACCCTGTGCAGCCCTCGGTGGGAGCTCAGGTGGTAACTGGCTGGGCATCACAGAGGTCATGTACCTGCCCCAGGTTGTAGCTAGGACACCTTCCAGTCTTCAGCAGGTGAGGCTGGGGCTGGACCAGGCAGCTCTCTCCAGCCCCACCCCTAAATGTCCTCTGCTTTTTCCTTTCATGGAAGCCAGAGTGTTCCCTGCCCAGCCCAGGAACCTGCATGTGGTACAAGCACTTGCTATGTGAGCTGAAGAGAGTTTAGCTTTTAAACCCGGGCCTGGAGGAGCCCACACATGGGCAGCTGGCTGGGGAACTGGCCCATCCTGGATCCTCGAGGGGCTGTGGGTCATGTTTCCACCGAAAAGGGAGCAGTGACATGGTGTAGCTGAGCCTTGTGAGGTGACTTCTCTTCCAGCTTTTCTCGTCTCACATTTGAAAAGCTGGACCAGCCTGGCACGCGGCTGGCTCTGAGGGTACAAGAAATACCGCATTCCTTTTGGTTTCCCCGCTAACATTACTTCTCACTGTGTGTCCCATCTCCCTGGGCTGGAGGAAAATTAAAGCTCCACCATCTGGGGGCTCCCTCCCCGTCCTCCCTCACCCTGTTGGGGGTGTGGCCCTGGGCAGCTGACCCAGGGAGAGCCCTGGAGGTTACGTCCTCGCTGGACGGAAGCGGAGCGGGGCAGCGGTGTTTGTCATTTTGTGCGCAGATGTGCGCAGTCAGTGCCCGTCACACGGCCATGTGCATAAGTCTCTGTCGAATGAGCCATCTTTGGTCCTGTCACTACACCACTGTACACAAGAGCAGTGTGGACTTTTTGGGCACCGTGGGCAACCCAGGGTGGAGTCACGGTCAGCCGCGACAGCCGTGTCAAGTGCTATGTCAAGACTGAGGTGATGGGGTGCAACGGCAACGCCCTTAGGAGGGGTCCGGAAGGCCCCAAACCAGAAGCCTGGACTCTCAGATAAGGACTCCACTGAGCACCGACCTGAGTGGGACCTCCACCCCCGGGGCTGTAAGAACTCAGAGCTCTGACCGCCTGAGGCTCGCGCTGGGCTGTACCCCGGGTCACACTCAGAGTCCAGCCAGGCTTCCACTCCCTTGGACATGGTTGTCACTGCAGGCACTTGGCTTGCGACCAACGCCTGTCTCTCCACCTGCAGACACCACCAGTCTGCTCTGCTAAGCTCCCTCTCTCTGCATGTAACTGCATGTGCCTGGATTGGCTGATGGGGGAGTCTCCCTAATAAACCTGGCATTGTGGGAAGACACCTGGGAGTGACTCCTTCGGGGACGCTCCCTCACTCACGACAACCACTCACCCAAACACACAGGTGCCTGGAAGGGAGGGGCAACGGGTCTTGGATAGCTGGGCCAGGTGCTGAGTTCCCTGGGGCAGCGCAGGCCTTTTTCCTCTGGTCCTAAGGAGCCAGGAGAGAGCTGGGAGTGCCCCTGTTTGGGGACACCTGCTTTCACCCCTTCCCCAATTCCAGGAAGTTCTTCCTACTCAGCCAGACCCATCTCCCCCGTTCTCCAGTCCCCAAGTTCCATTGTTCTTCCCAGAAAGATCTTTTCTCAAAAATAAAAGCCTCTTTTGCAACCTTGCCCCTGCGGGGTGGGAGCCAGGGCAGCCCACCGGCCTCAGGGCTGGTTCATAGCTCTGCTCCCTGAGGGTGTGTGTGTGTGTGTGTGTGCTGACAATAGCTCTGCTCCCTGAGGGTGTGTGTGTGTGTGTGTGCTAACAATAGCTCTGCTCCCTGAGGGTGTGTGTGTGTGTGTGTGTGTGTGCTAACAATAGCTCTGCTCCCTGAGGGTGTGTGTGTGTGTGTGTGTGTGTGTGTGCGCTAACAATAGCTCTGCTCCCTGAGGGTGTGTGTGTGTGTGTGTGTGTGTGTGCTAACAATAGCTCTGCTCCCTGAGGGTGTGTGTGTGTGTGTGTGTGTGTGTGTGCTAACAATAGCTCTGCTCCCTGAGGGTGTGTGTGTGTGTGTGTGTGTGTGTGCTAACAATAGCTCTGCTCCCTGAGGGTGTGTGTGTGTGTGTGTGTGTGTGCGCTAACAATAGCTCTGCTCCCTGAGGGTGTGTGTGTGTGTGTGTGTGTGTGTGTGCTAACAATAGCTCTGCTCCCTGAGGGTGTGTGTGTGTGTGTGTGTGTGTGTGTGTGCTAACAATAGCTCTGCTCCCTGAGGGTGTGTGTGTGTGTGTGTGTGTGTGTGTGTGTGCTAACAATAGCTCTGCTCCCTGAGGGTGTGTGTGTGTGTGTGTGTGTGTGTGTGCTAACAATAGCTCTGCTCCCTGAGGGTGTGTGTGTGTGTGTGTGTGTGTGTGTGCTAACAATAGCTCTGCTCCCTGAGGGTGTGTGTGTGTGTGTGTGTGTGTGTGCTAACAATAGCTCTGCTCCCTGAGGGTGTGGGTGTGTGTGTGTGTGTGTGTGTGTGCTAACAATAGCTCTGCTCCCTGAGGGTGTGTGTGTGTGTGTGTGTGTGTGTGCTAACAATAGCTCTGCTCCCTGAGGGTGTGTGTGTGTGTGTGTGTGTGTGCTAACAATAGCTCTGCTCCCTGAGGGTGTGTGTGTGTGTGTGTGTGTGCTAACAATAGCTCTGCTCCCTGAGGGTTGTGTGTGTGTGTGTGTGTGTGTGTGTGTGCTAACAATAGCTCTGCTCCCTGAGGGGGTGTGTGTGTGTGTGTGTGTGTGTGTGCTAACAATAGCTCTGCTCCCTGAGGGTGTGTGTGTGTGTGTGTGTGTGTGTGTGTGCTAACAATAGCTCTGCTCCCTGCGGGTGTGTCTGTGTGTGTGTGTGTGTGTGCTAACAATAGCTCTGCTCCCTGAGTGTGTGTGTGTGTGTGTGTGTGTGTGTGTGTGCTAACAATAGCTCTGCTCCCTGAGTGTGTGTGTGTGTGTGTGTGTGTGTGCGCTAACAATAGCTCTGCTCCCTGAGGGTTGTGTGTGTGTGTGTGTGTGTGTGTGTGTGTGCTAACAATAGCTCTGCTCCCTGAGGGTGTGTGTGTGTGTGTGTGTGTGTGTGTGTGCTAACAATAGCTCTGCTCCCTGAGGGTGTGTGTGTGTGTGTGTGTGTGTGTGTGTGTGCTGACAATAGCTCTGCTCCCTGAGGGTGTGTGTGTGTGTGTGTGTGTGTGTGTGTGCTAACAATAGCTCTGCTCCCTGAGGGTGTGTGTGTGTGTGTGTGTGCTAACAATAGCTCTGCTCCCTGAGGGTGTGTGTGTGTGTGCTAACAATAGCTCTGCTCCCTGAGGGTGTGTGTGTGTGTGTGTGTGTGTGTGTGTGTGCTAACAATAGCTCTGATTCTTTCTGACCTTCCCCAGCAGTGAAACAACACAGGAATTTGTATCTCAAGGAGTTTTCCAGCTCACAGTGGCAGGCTCTGATGGGAGGGGAGGGGAGGGGAGGTGCGGCCAGGGGCACAGGGTTCACTTGTGCACAGGGGAGGGTGCACTGGGTCCTGGTCCCCTGCAGAGCACCTGCCCGCAGGCAGGGGAAGCCAAGTGCGCAGAAAAGCACCGTGTAAAGACGCCAGGAAGATGGGCCTGCGCTGAACAGCTCCTGCCGGTGGGGAGGGCTGCCTGCGGTCCCTCCTGCAGAGCTCCGTTCATGGTCCAGGAAGAAGGCAGGTGACCTCCTTCCAGACGCTGATGCAAAAGTCCTCGGGGCTCCTCCTGCCAGGAGCAAATCCCTACCAGTGCCCTTTGGCGTTAGTCACACTAGGATGCCCAAGGGTCAGGCCCCAATAACCACCATACAAGGCCCACTTACCGGACACCAAGTTCAACAGGGCGGGAAAGGTCCGGGCTGTATGAGGCCCGCGAAACCACGTGGTCTGGCCCTGCCAAGGCATCAGGGGGGAGTTAATGAAATGTTCGACCACATAGAGCAGGCTAATTCTTAAGGTGGTAATTTTGTGTGGCCCTCGAATGATGTTATAAATATCCAATAGCTCTTGGCAGAGAAAACGTTCCCCACCCCTTCTATCACATCCGCTCCCCATCTCTGTGCATGAGCTGCGTGTGACTGTATTGGCCACTGAGTGTCAAGTGCCTTTCATGGTCATCTCAAGTAGCCTTCCCAACTGCCCTCTGTGATAGGCATGAATACCCCCACTTCACAGATGAGGAAGCTGAGGCTCAGAGAGGTCTGACATGCTCAAGGAGAAATGCCATGGGAATCATGACATGGATATACTACATGCCACTGCCCACACTGGTAATTGCCATGTTCTACTGCCCCCTCTGAATCACAGTTGCAAAGGGTCAGCATCAGAGAAGGACAGACATGGGGTGGTGGAAACGCAGAAGAATTTGTGACCAGCTTGGCAGGCAATCTGGGCAGGCGTCAGGGGGAGGGGCCAGAACTTGAAGGCCAGGTGGGATCTGACATGTGCCTGTGAAATGGGCATTCAGGAAGAGCAAATGCTCAGGGCGGGGAGAGCATGGGGAAGGTTCAGAGTGCTTGAAGCCATCCTCTTAGGCTCATGTGCTGGGCACCTGGGGAAGTGAGGGGAGAGGGGACGAGAAAGGTGGGTTGGGGCCACATGTAGAGAGTGAGGTGGGGAAGGCCAGGCCAAGGGCCCAGGGCCCAGCCCTGGGTGCTGGGGTGTCCTTTGCTGGAGGACAAGACCTGTGGGGCGCAGTTATGGCGTTTTGGCCAGGTTCAAGCCTCGGACTAATGAAATGACAGGGTCCTCTCATTGCCACGTGCTAGTCCCAGCTGGAGGGCAGGGCCCTCCCAGCACAATTATAGCCAACAGCTATGGTTGTAAGCTTGAACCTGTGGTCCGAACACGTGGCCCCACATGCCTTGTGATAGAGTTCGGGTGCATGTAGTTGAGTGAGGTGGAACTCACGAGAATGCTGTAAACAACCTGATCACGCCCCTACTTTGCCTCGTGGCATCTGCTATAAAATAAAGACACGGCTTGTGGGCGCTGGCGCTGTCTCCTCATCCGGGAGCAGCGTCCCACCGAGACCCAGCTATTATTCTCTTGTCTGTCTTTCCTTAATCCTTTCACCCCCCACCCCCACTCGGGATCACCCGTGGTCGTGCTGGCGTGGCACAAAGACCCTCTTTTCCAAACCTGTGAGGTCATAGCAGCCATCTCCCGACCCCTCCCCCAGACGCCTGGGCACCAGGTAAAACAGCTGCAGGGAGAGGAAGCCAAGTCATTTCAGACAGAACTTGATCACCCCCAGCTCTGAGGCGGCCCCCGAAAGGCCTGCTCACACTTTTAACTAGGACCCAGCTTGAAAAGCAGCTGGACTCTATACGTTTTCTCTCTTCTAATGGGGTTTTAGAGAGAGAGAGAGAGCTCAGAGAGAGCTCAGGAAGGAGCCTCATAGATTAAAGAGATAACATGTCCCCTGCTTATTGGAGCTGGAGTTGAGGAAAGAGTCCATTCCGCATACACTGAGGTTCTGGATAAGACTGTTGTTTAAAAGCTTCACTACTAAAAACGGTTTTTAAAAATCTGTTTTAATCCCCCAGATGGTCCAGCCCTCTCATTGAGTGAGGAATCACAGGCCCAGAGATGGCTTGGAAGTCACCTGAGGCCACACAGCACAGAGTGACAGAGTCAATCCAGCGGGGCCCCGGGGTTGCTGCAAACCAGCCCAGTGCCCTTCCACACCGCAAGGTTGGCGCAGTTTGGAGCTGCCGTGGCCGGGGGCAGGGAGGAGAGTGGGCCAGGGCTCAGGGCTTAGTGCGGTCCAACACGAGGATTCCTAGAAGCCCCGGCTCACTCAGGGTCCTCCTCCTGGGGACCCCAAATGCCTTGGATGTGGGCTCAACCAGGGCTAAGCCTGAGACCAGTCCCCAGGCAATGCCCCCACCAGCCCTTTCCTCCTCACCTGCACCCCTGTGACCGCTCTGACTCAGTCATGCCTCCACCGAGCGAAGCCTCACAGCCTGGAATGAGCACCGGCTGAGGAGTCAGGAGTCTGCGGATCTGGCCCAGCTGGGCCTCTTCCCAGCTGAGCAGCATGGGCTGCTTTGTCCCCTCTCTGGCTTCCTAGGCTGTAAAAAACACAGAGCAGAAACTCTCCAAAAATAGGGGCGAGGGGCGTGCAATGGCCCCCCTGTGGTCTCATGCAGGGTGCATTCAAAACCAGCTCTGAGTCAGGCCGCCTGGGACTGACTCCCCCTGCGTGCTGTGAGTTTACCTCCCTACACTAGATGTCAGAAAGTTAAGACAGGCAGTGAAGGCTGAGAGGTTAGGACAGTGCCGGATACACAGTAAGTGCTCAGGAAAAATTAGCTCTTAGTGTGATTGCTCCTTGAGCTCCATTGACCCCACACTCCCCACCTAGTCAACAGATGCCCTTGGAAGACACAGGCCTTTGTTTGCCCAGGAGCCTCGCCTGGTGCCGAGACAGGGGCGTGAGACGGGGGTGGGGAATAGCTTACGGCCTGCTCCTGGAGGTGGTAATACCGGCGAAAAGGGCACATGCAGTGCACTGAGCCCCCTCCCCACACACCTCTCCCCACTAATGCACCTCCTCCAGGGGCCAAGGGCGGCTGACTACATCTTTGAATGAAACATAGTCCTGTTTGATGTTTAGTCATAATGAGCTTGTATGCCAGCTGAGTCACCAGCCCTGGCTCGCGCTCTGTGCCTCATCTGTGACCATACAATTCCAGGGGCCCAGACTCGACAATCCCAGAAACTCATTTCTTCAACAAACATTAATGGTGCCTGGCAACCTACTGATTCATGAGTTGGAAGGGGATGAGATGTCACTTAGAAGCCACACAAGGGCAGGCAGTTGATGTGTTGGACACATGTTCCCTATGTGCCTGTTCTCTGATCTCAGTCAACTGCACTGCTATGGCGCTGTTGTTGAATGAATGAGGGCCAGCTAATCTCTCAGAAGGCCTCGATTTGCAGTTCTGGTTACAAACGAAGCCTTTACAAAGGAAGACCTTTCTTTCCGGAGGGTGCGAACTCCTTCCTTACTTAAAAGCTTTCTGTGTCTTTAAAAGGGGGCGGTACCCTGTCAGATGGACCCTAACGCATAGGCTGAAGGCGAGTGAAGGCCCACCCACTTTCTGTGACGTTTTGTGCGCCGGCCTCTGATTGCCCGCCTCAGACGTCAATCGCGGGGCGTGTGTCTCGCTGGGACACAGCGTAGGTCTGGCCTCTGGTTTGCGGAGCGGTCGGGTGTATTCGCCTCCCTCTCCCCCCAGCCCTCGAGGCCCCTGCCGCCCGAACCAACGGCGTAGCCAGCCGGTGGCTCCGCGGCGCCCTCCCGCACCGATCGCTCCTCGCTGGGGCGGGACCTGGCCCGACGGCTCCGGTCACTATGGTCAGTGGTCGTGGGGGGAGCGGGGAGTGGGCACGGGAGGCGGGGTCGCCGCCCTGGCGCATGTGCACTCGCGGGACGGGGGTCGGGCGCGAGGCTCAGGTCCCAGCGCGGACCCGTGGCGTTCGGACCCCGGGAGCGCTGAGTCGGGGCGGGTGCTAGGGGCCCCGTCCTTCCTCGGAAGGCCCTGCGGGGCCCGGGACGCACCCCGCCGCCCCAGCGGACGCACAGCGAAGGGGACCCAGCCTGGCCCCCATGGCCCCCGCCCAGGCGCGCTAGTCCCAGGTGTCCCCGAGGTAGGTGCCCTCACGGGAGCCAGGTTGGGGCGGAGGGGGGGGGGGGGGGTTTCCAGGGCTAAGCATTGCGCTTCTTTGTTAAGTAACCCCAGTCGGCTGCTCAGCCATCGGACACCCCCCCCCCCCCGAGGCCCACGCGTGGACCTGGGGTGCGCAGTGGCCGGGTCACTGAAGCCAGTCTGGCCCGCACATCAAGCGCAGGTGCTTCGAGGGAGGACTCGCACGGGGAGGAGGGAGGGCGAAGCCAAGACTGGAGGAGCCCCTGGTTCAGAGCCCCGTCTGAGCTGAGAAACCGGGGGCTTGAGCGGGTGGGGAAACGAGGCCCAGACAGGAAGGGGACGGGACGGTCTGGGGGAGCCTGGACTTGAACCCGAGCCTCTGGACTCGCCCCAGTGCTCTTGTTCCATCAGGGCACCTTCCCGGGTTGGGGAGGGGCCAGGCAGCCAGGGTGCTGCGGTGCTGCCGGCCTGAACCCTCCCCTGTGGGTCCCTTGTCCCCCCACCCCACCCCCCTGTCCTGTGGAGTGGAAAGGCGGGTGGCCCTGGGAGTCACAGCACTGCGTTCAAATCTCACCTCCACCCCTTGGGAAGCCCAGAGGCTTTGGCTGGCCCAGTCCCCTCCCTAGCACTGTTTTGCTCATCTGTGAAATGGGCTGCCAAGGGGACCACATGGGGGGCGGGGGCGGCTTTTCCTGTGATCAGTCCTGGTAATAGGTGTGCACAGGTGCCTGGTTCTTTTTGCTCGGTCTCCTTCCCCCATGTCTGGGCATAGAAATGGGTCACTATTGCCGGATGCTGCCAGGCAGGGGCAGGGGTCAAAGCCGGGTCATGGCCCCACACGTTCTGGGTGTGGTGTGGGCAGCCGGGTCACCTGAGCCCCAGCGTCCTGGACAAACCAGCTCGCTGCTGAGGTGTGGCTGAGGTCTCTGGGGCATGAGGAAGCACCGCTTCCTGCTTCTACCCAGGGCCCAAGGGCTTGCCTGGCTCTGCTGCCCTGAAAGGGGCCCAGGTGTTTGTGCATCACCCACCAGGGAGTAGTCTGAGGTGGGTAATAATGGGTTTAGCCAACCTGGAGCTGGAGGCTGGATGCCTTCCGGTCACCACTGGGTAGCTGAGAAAACAGCAGGGACAGTGGGGTCTGGGACCTCAGCTTCCGCCCTTGGTGCTGTACAGTGAGCCCTTGACCCCGCCGCTCTGCCTGCCCTGGACTCATGAGGCTGGAAGTTAGAGGGCAGGTGGGGTCCAAGCATCACACCTTCACCCGGTCACCGTCACTGGGAGGCTTGGGTGCCTCCAAGAGGAAGTGATCAACCCACTAAGTAGGACATCTCCAAGGCACCCAGCCTCCCTAATAATGGGGGGGGGGGGGGGGAGGCAGGCTACGTGGGTCTGTTCTCTTCTATTCACTCAGCATTTATTGAGCACCTGCTGTTTGCCAGGCACCGTGGTGGACCCTGGGCTGTGTGGTGTGAGTGGTGGTGAGTGTGTGCGTGGTGGGCAGAGGAGAATGTCTTTGGAAGATACAGCGTCTTCTCTCCTTTCCTGTTTCAAAGTCATGGGCTGCGCTTGAGGAAGGTCCCAGCTAGAAGACACAAAACCCCGTGGGGAGACAGGGCCAGGATGAGGACCAGACCTGGGCTGCTACGGGGGGCCGGGGGGGCTGTAGGTGATGAGGGTCCCATGCTCACTCGAAGTGCATTTAACGTTGGGTGAATGCATGGGTGTCAGTAGTGAACAGAAAACCACAGGGCCCTTTTGTGACTTTGTGCTTTTACTTGTCAAACAAGACCCCAGTGGGCATTCTAGTCATGCTGGGCACTGAGGACAAAGGCCAGGGCCTGCCCACTCTTAGTGCCTGTTGGTCAAGCCTAGCCGGACACAAGCACTTCCGGAGCCCCTGGTCCTGGCCTGAGGTCTGACCAGGGCTTTGGGAGCACAGCGGGAAGCCAGCACCCTCTGAGGGAGCGGGAGTGCGGGAGGCCTTCACCGGGAGGGCTTGGCAACTGGGTGTTGAAGGGTGTTCCTTCAGGAGGGACCATGGGAGGAATGCACCCCAGGCAGGAGGGCACAGAGGCCTGGAAATATGGTTAAGAATGGGGTGTTCTAGGGAAGGATAGTGGTCGGTGTGGGTGCAGGGAGCTGGGGGGAGAGCTGAGTCTCTAGAAAAGTAGGTGGGGCTCGGCCGGCGTGGCTCAGTGGTTGAGCACCAACCTATGAACCAGAGGTCATGGTTTGACTCCCGGTCAGGGCACATGCCTGGGTTGCGGGCTTGATCTCCAGTGTGGGGCGTGCAGGAGGCAGCCGATTAAAGATTCTCTCTCTGTCTCCTTCTTCCTTCCTCTCTGAAATCAATAAAAGTATGTTTAAGAAAAGAAAAGAAAAGCGGGCGGGGTCAGAACATGTTGCGCCGTGGGTTGGGTTTACTCTGCTGGTGGGAAGAACCATAGCATCGTTTTGAGCAGGAAGAGCTGGTTGACGTTGATGATCGCTCTGGCAGTGCAGTGGACACAGGGCTGGAGGTGGCCCGGCTGGAGTCTGAGACTGGCTCATCCACTCGCTGTCATCCACTCAGCATGCAGTTTGGAGCATTTCTGGGTGCCAGGCACTGGGGCTCTAGTCCTGGCAGGCAGAGTCCTTGCCCTGATGGAGCTGACATCCTAGTGGAGGGAGACAGACAGTGTGCAAGTGAATGAGGGAACCTGCGGGTCAGAGGAATGAAATGAAACTGGGTGGTCCTGTCGGGGCGGTGACGTCACCGAGTCACGTGAGGAGGCAGCAGAGCATTGCAGGCAGCAGGAACAGCAGGTGTGGATGCTCTGAGGTAGGAACGTGTGTGTCTTGCTGGAGGAACACACTGAGTGTCACTGTGGCTGGGCTCAGCCAGAGGGAGGGGAAGGCGGAGGGTGGGAGCCGTCCTCTCAGTCTTCTCCCAAGGGAGGGAAGCCATTGGGGGTGCTGAGGAAAGGCATGCCATGGCCTGGTTTACATGTTGAGCCGCCAGCCCGGGGTGCTGCGTCGGATGGTCGGGATGGGGGCGGGGTGGAAGCCAGGAGCCCATTAGGGACCCTGTTGCAGCCTCTTGGGGTTGGGGGAGATGGTGGCAGCTCAGGTTGGACCCAGGAGCAGGTTGATGGGGAAGGAGAAGAGGTGAAGAGGACTCCTGGGTCTTCGGTGTGAGCTCTGCTGGCTGGAGGGGCCTTTAGGGGAGCTGGGGACACCTGAGAGGGGAGGCCGAGGTGGAGTGAGAGAGCAGGTAGGGGCACAGTGATTTGGGGGTGCTGGTCAGACATGCCAGTGGCTGGTGGCTGTTTGAGGCCAGATCTCCAGGGAGAGGTCAGAGCCGGAGACCAGTTCTGAGGATATTGTACAAGCTCAGGCATCAAATGAAAGGGGGGCCAGTCTCTAGTTCAGGGTCTCTGCACGGCCAGCCAATAACTGTGACCCAAGACATATGGGGGCCCAAGCACAGGGTCTTCCCTATTTTCTGAGCTAAACAGCAGAGAAGGGGCATTGGGATGGTGGGCTGAGTCATAGCACCCCAACGATGCCCACAGCCTAATCCCAGAACCCCTGAACAGGGTACCTCACACGGCAACAACAGGTGTGATGAAGGTGAGGCTCTCGGGAAGGGGAGATACCCTGAGTTACCAGGGGGGCCCATGTGTCATCGCAAGGGTCCTTAGAAGGCAGGGGGTCAGAGTGAGAAGGAGCAGGAGGATGGAGGGAAGGGATCATGAGCAAGGAGTGCGGCAGCCGGTAGAAAAGGAAAAACCTAAGGAAATGGGTTCTCCCCCGAGCCTCCAGGAAACGCAGGTAACGGTAAGTCCGTGCTGTTTCAGTTCCCGAGTTTGTGCTACTTTGTGAGACAGCGATAGGAAACCATTCGGGGCTCTAGGCCTTTCCTAAGTCTTCGGCCTCCAAGCATTTTTGATTACTCACCTGAGTAAAACTGTTTTGATCATTCCACGTATTTGTATATACACATCACTCCTAAAGTAGACATTTAAAAGGGCATTATTTCCTCTCAGCCCCTGAGCCAGCCCACTCTGGAGACCTAGCCCCAGGCAGGCAAAGCCAGGCTGAGCCCCCGGGAGCCTCTGGAAGTGATGGTACCTTCTAGGAGGGAGGTGGGCCAGGTTCTGGGCCTGCCCTGCTGCTGGGCCAGCCCGGAGGCTCTGGCCTCTAGGAGTCGGAGCTGGAGGCTGTGGCCACGCCATGAGTTGTGGCTTCGGGGCACTGGGCCCGGTTCACAAGGCTGACTCAGCCCAGGACGCCCCTGCTGAGTGGCCTCCGAGGGAGGCGGGGCTGGCCACTGGGGCCCAGGGTGGACCCATGAGAGGCCCGCCAGCACCTCAGAGCCTGGCTGGAGGGCGCTCACAGATGCACTAACGGCTAGTTGACGGGGGTCCACAGGGCGGCAGGGGGTACAGGTAGAGGCATGAGCCCGAGGCCTGGCTGTTCAGGAGCCGTGGGGTAGTAATGAAAGGCACCTGCAAGGACCAGGGGATTCTCTTCCTGGAGGGGAGAGGGTGCAGACAGGGGGTGAAATCTATTCAACAGACATCTCATCCGTTCCTCTGTCCAAGGCCTGGGATGGTCCCTGGGAATCAGCCGGGTGAACAGAAGGTCTCAGAGGGTCTGACAAGCTGTCCTGTGCCAAGGAAGGCCCGTGTGGCTTGGGACACATTGACGGGTCGGGGCATCCATGCCCCCCCCAAATGCTTCTTAGTCGTAGCACCTCTCCTCTGTCCTGGATGCTGGGTACAGGAATTGGGGCTGAGAGGCCGCCCCAGAAAGGCTCATGTGGGTGGAGGCACTCGTCAAAAACGATGGCAATAAATTGATGGAAAACTGGCTTTCCGTTGACAAAACTCCCCATTAACGCCAACCTCTCAGATGTGAACTGTTGCGTAAGAACTGTCCCCTTGGGTTGTGCGCAGGTACCAGGGCCACAGGTTTTAAACTGAACCCCCAGTGGCTTTAACACCAAATTCTCCTATGTTATTTTTGTGCTGAAATCAGAGCTGTTCCTGGGTGCGTTGGAGGCAGGGGTGCCGCTCCCCGCTCATCTGAGCCCTGAGTCTGGCAGGAAAAGCGAAAGGCAGAGACCTGGCCTGAGGGGAGTGGCTGTTAAGACAGAGTCTCCTGCACCTTCCCTAGGGCTGAGCCTCCCGCTGCCACCCCCTGCTCCCTGCCAGGTGACTTCTCAGCCACCCGAGGCCTCAGGCCGGGACTCTGGGTCAGGAGGTTTCTCTCTGGGTTGGAATTGACCTGGACTCCGAGCTGGGCTGCAATATGAGCTCTCACCAGTAGGTGGTGCGTCCGGCCAGATGCTACCACCTCTGCATTTCTAGCACTGCTTGGTGCAGGCTGGGTGTTTGGAAATTGTTGGATGACTGCAAGAAGGAATGAATGAGGGAGTGAGATGGGAAGGACAGAGGCGGCAAGGGAACATATCGTGCTCCAGCATGAAGGTTCGCTAGGTTTGAGGCATTATATTCTAGAAGATGAATCAGTCCGGCGGGTACCAGATGGTACTTTCCATGGGAGGCGACCTGACTCCCTGTCCAGGGAACAGGGCATGCAGGACCCCGGTAACGTCTCACACATGTCTTTTGGGGAAGGTGACAGTCGCGATGTCAGGTAACTCGCAGTTCAGAGGCTTTGAACTTGGTGAGGGCCCATCAGTTGCTTTTGAAAGTGTCCCACTTTGCTTCTTTTGCTTTCAGACTGAAACATCTTTCCACCTAATATCAGAGAAATGTGACATTCTCTCAATTCTCCGGGATCATCCTGAAAACAGGATTTACCAGAGGAAAATCCAGGTGAGGCAGGGGGTCGGGGGAGAGGATCATAGATGAGACTGTGAAGGGGCGGGCAGTCTGAGGGGAGGGACCGTGTTGGGGGGGTGGGGGTCGGGCCCGCCCTGACAGCAGAGGACAGCAGGGGTGTTGCTGCAGATGTCCACGTTGCCCTGTCTCCCACAGGAACTCAGCAAAAGGTTCATCGCCATCCGCAAGACCAAGGGGGACGGGAACTGCTTCTACCGGGCTCTGGGCTATTCCTACCTGGAGTCGCTGCTGGGGAAGGGCAGAGAGGTCCTCAAGTGAGTGGGGCGGGGTGGGCTCCTGCTACGTCGGTGCTGAATTTCATCGAAGGTTTTTCCTCGGCACAGCCCACTTAACCCAGGGAGGGAGCTGGAGGGCTGCCTGGCAGCGGTATTGATGTTTGGGGATGCCCAGCTGCCTGCCGTGTTGGAGGTGGGGGCAGCCAAGTGGCCAGGGATGGAGCCAAGGACCGAACAGTCACAGAGCACTCAGGGCTGACCGGTGGACCCTGGTGTCCGAACCCCTGGCTAGGCAGGCTTCTCAGTGGCGGCACTGCTGACATTTCAGGCAGGATTGCTCTGCTGTGGGGCTGGCCTCTGTCCCGTGCTCTGTGGGATGTTCACAGCATCCCTTGCCTCCACCCACTCCATGTCCGGAGCACCCTCAAGCCAGGACAATCAAAAATGTCTCCGGACATGCCAGTATCTCCTGGGGCGGAGTGGGGGGTGTGATAGGGGAGGCACCCTGGTTGAGAACTGCCAGGTTAAGGCCATCATCTCCTGTTCCAAAGATAGATCCTCTCCAAGGGGGTAGAAATTAAGCCACCTGGTCCTTCTTTTGAATGAGTCATTCATAGCATTTTCTGAGTGACATTGTGTTTCTACCATATGTACACAACCGACAGAGAACCTTAAGAGCATGTAATAGTAAAATAATCAGAAAATGATGAGTTTTGAGTATTATGTTTCTTTTTAGCATAACTTAATTATACGTGTACATAACTTGGTTTTTAAATAATGGCTGTGTTTAACGCCTGGCTGGCAAAATTAAAAATTTAACAACTAGCTCTTGTGAGTGAGAACAAGCTGTCGCCAGCACACTACTGAGAAGAGCATCCCTGGCTGCGCGGACGGGGGGACTAAGGGGTGAGAGGCACATGGGGAGCGGCTGCGGGGCGGGAGGGAGGCTGTGGACTGGATTAGAGAAGAGGGTGGTGAGCTGGGCCAGACACCGGTGCTGAGGGAGAAGGCTGTGGAGGTCACTCGGAGGTCCCTGTGGAGAAGCGACCAGGAGCAAGGAAAGGCCAGGCGTGGTCCAGGCCAGAGATGGTGATGAACCCTGGAGACAGAAGGAGGGACAGAGCCAGGAGGCCTTGGTCTGGGAGCAGGTGGTGACTACCTCACCTTCCTCATCTGAGAAATGGGTATAATACCCACCTCCTTGGATTGTACACAGTGAGGACAGAACAAGTCAGTGTGTGGTCCCTGAGAGGCAGAGACATCCTTCACCTGTTAGTGACATGCCTTTTCATTGTATTGGGGGACAGCTGGTGAGAGGGGATTACAGCTACAGTGACAGCAGCGCTCCCTGTACTTCCTGTAAGCATCCATCTGTCCCTTTAGGTTCAAAGAGCGTGTACTGCAGACCCCAAATGACCTTCTGACTGCCGGCTTTGAGGAGCACAAGTTCCGAAACTTCTTTAATGCTGTGAGTTAACCTGCGGCGACGCTGAGCACCGGGGCCTTCCACGCTGGCCCAGCAGACAGGATGGGCTCCGTCCCGAGCCCCTTCCCAGCCCACAGCTCTGTGGTTGTGCCTTACTTGCTCCTCCCAGCTGGGAAGGACTGAGGGGTGCTTCCTGCTGGTGGGGATGGGGGGCGACACAGAGCTCAGAGCCCTGCCCTCCCCCTGGGAGGAGGCACCTCGCTAGAGTAGCTCTCAGGCTGGAAACTCTCCCTCAATCTCTTCCCCCCATTTCCTCTCCACCCCACTCCCTGACCCCATTCCTGAAGCGGGGCGCTCAGTTCTGAATCTCTAAGAAACAATCCCAGCGCGTGATGGAGGGAGACCCCCACTGCCGTACGCTAGACCTGACTCCGGGCTGAGTCCCTCATTACTTAGCTTTGGCGCGATCTTGAGGATTTGAAAGTGAACATGTGGTGGCGGGCGTCCCGCGGGCGGAGGGCGGCGCGGGTCTGGCTGTGCCGTGGCTGACCCCGGGCCCAGTTTTACAGTGTGGTGGAGCTGGTGGAGAAGGACGGCTCGGTGGCCAGCCTGCTGAAGGTGTTCAACGACCAGAGCGCCTCCGACAGAATCGTGCAATTCCTGCGCCTGCTCACCTCCGCCTTCATCAGGAACCGCGCAGACTTCTTCCGGCACTTCATCGACGAGGAGATGGACATCAAAGACTTCTGCACTCACGTAGGTCCTCCGGGTCTTGGGCCGTGGGGACGTGGCCCCCAGCTCTGGGCTCTGCTCTGCACCCTCTCTCCCAAGGGGACTTGAGCACCAGCCTCCCCAGCCAGGAGCACGGATGAACCAGCCAGCAGCATCCTCCGTGAGCTGCCTGAACTTGTGTAGCTCTGGGCCTCAGATTTCCCATCTGAGAAATCGGGCTTCGGACTGGACTGTGGACATAATTAATTAAGGAGTAGCAGCCCCAAAGTCACATTTGCCCCAAGTTGTTTTTTGTTTATGATGCATAGCATGAACCTGAACAAGCTGCCAACATTTAAACACTGGGCAGTTTTCAGAGGAAAATCTGGATTTCTCCAGATGTAGCTCCCAGGCCTTACTCCTGCGTGGCCACAACCAGCAGGGGCTCAGCGGCAGGCACGCTCTGACCCAGGAACACGAGAGCCAGGCCTTCTTCCTAAATTGGCGTTTTCATTTTGGCCTTTGCAGGAAGTGGAGCCCATGGCCATGGAGTGTGACCACATCCAGATCACGGCCCTGTCCCAGGCACTGAGCATCGCCCTGCAGGTGGAGTACGTGGACGAGATGGACACGGCCCTGAACCACCACGTGTTCCCCGAGGCTGCCATCCCTTCCGTTTACCTGCTCTATAAAACTTCCCACTACAACATCCTCTATGCAGCCGATAAACGTGATTAATTTTAGGCCATGAAGTGGAGCCTGTCACCTAACGGGACTGCCTTCTGAATGGAACATTACGGCTTTTCAATTTTTTAAGCGATTTAGACTGTAGTTAGAAAACAGAAAACACAGCCTTTTGGGCAAAGTCACTGGGAATGAGGCTTACCGACATGGGCTGTGGTAACTTGGCAATATTTTTAGTATTTATTTTCATGGAAAGTCAAATGCTTTTTAACTCAGGGCTAAGAAGCCAGGAGCCCTGGCTCTGCCCCAGTTCCCGAGACCTTGGGTAGGTCACCTCCCCTCTCTGGGCCTGGGCCTTCCTCTGGAGGCGCTTCTGCCAGTGTCCACATTCCATTGTGTAACAGCAGGGCCCTCGCTTTCTCTCCACCAGGGGCAGTGCCTCTGGTGGGGAGGAAGAACTCAAGGCCAGCCGACTCCCAGTTCTGTACAAAAGGATCAAGTCCACTCAGCTGTCGGACTGGCCTTGGGTGGATGACTTCAGGAAACATGGGCCACTGAGGCCAATGTGAATGTGAGGCTTCATCCCAAACATTCATGATGAGTGTTTTCTTACCCTAACTTAAGAAGGAAACGGAGACTTTTATGCCAAAGTCTAGAAGGGGATCTTCTGCATGAAGTGCAAGTTGTCGGGGCCCCTCTACCTCTCTCAGGGCCGGGACTGCCTGCCTGGCCCTTCAGGGTTCTGCCGCCAGCCCCACTTGGACCACCGCTGGAGAAAAATTACGGCCTGGGACCTGGAAGCTGTCTGTTCGTCCCCAACATATCCTGGAGGTAGACTAGCTACCCAGTCAGGTGGACACAGCACACACAGCCGTGGACTCCAGCAGAGCAGCGCAGACAAGCTTTGTAAGGTTCTCTGTCCCTCCTTTGCTCGGGGTATGGGCTGGCGAGAGGTGAGGTGGGGAAGAACAAGGCAAGCCGAAGGACTTGGCAGTGGGGAGACTTCTGTTTGGAAACTGCCTGGGAGACAAGAGCCCTGGTGGGCAGCCGCCTCCTTCTTCTACCTGGACATGCCCCTTAAGAACCTCACCTGCTGCCTCAGGACCTCGAAGAGCCCTGGCTGGCCAGGGCACTGCTAGCAAGTTCTAGTTCTCTTGCTCTGCGGGAGGAAATGGAGAACGCAGGGTGTGGAACTGCCCGAGTTACTTCCTTCTTCTCACAGGCTCCATTCTGCAGGGAGTTGTTAGAAACCACTGGTGCTGCAGTGCGAGTCGGCTGGTGTGACAACGCACAATGCACGGGGGCTGGAGCAGACTGCTCCCAGTCCTGGTACACAAGCGTCACACCTGACTCATCCATCTGCCTTGGCGAAGACAGACGTCAGGGTGCTTTCATTCCGGCAGGGACCACATTCCCATCAGCCGCTGGCTGGAATTTGAACCCAAGGGCTAAGTGATCATGCCACTGTCCACAGGAATATAAATCTTACCCTTATCTCTGAATTGGTTCAGTGTCTCACCCGGTTCTGGGTAGGAGTGCTGGGCTGGGAGTGCACTGGACGAGTGGGGGGACGTGTTACGTGGTTTGTGAATGTCAGCATCCCGTGGCCACTCTGCGGGTGTGAGGTGGGTCCCGAGCCCCGGCCAGGCTCTCAAGCACAGCACCAGTAGCCCTGGCCGCCGCTTCTCTGCCGTCGTGGCTTGTGTAGTGTCCACAAAAGCAGTTTTCCCTTTGGCAGACCGGCTGGAGAAATGCCCTCCGAGGCTTGCCCATGGTGTGCTTCTAGGCCCGAGGGCCCGCCAGAGCTCACGGGGGGAGCCTACCACCTTAGAATCAGTGCCCGAGAGGCGGGCTGAGTTGCTTTCTCTAAGGGAAGCACTGTGGAGAGAAAGGAACGGCACGCTAAGTATAGATGCTACTCGGCTTAGGATGGGTTCCGTCCCCAAAAAAACTAATTTGAAAATATTTTAAGTCAAAAATGCAGTTACCACCTAACCTACCGGACATCAGAGTTTAGCCGCCCACCTTCCACGTGCTCAGCCTTTAGTTGGGCATTTATCTTGAGTTTCATCTCAAGAATTGCCTTCCTCTTCTCACCAGAAGCAGGAGACAGATGGGTGTTTGGTAGGCATGCTGGGATGAGAAGACAAACCAGTGCTGGGGGCAGTAAACTACAGAGCATCGGTGGTTTGCCCTTGTGCGCTCGTGGCTGCCTGGAGCTGCGGCCGCCCAGCGTCACAATAGGGCATCCCACCATGTGGCTAGCCTGGGAAAAGGTCAAAATTCAAAGTGCCGTTTCTACGGAATGCATATAGCACGTGTGCACTATCATACAGTCAAAAAGTCCTAAGCCGGGACAGTGTGATTCGCTCAGATCCAGTCACCTGGTCTGGAGCGCCCAGCCATGCTAACAGTCACTCTTCCTGGGCAATCTCCATCCACCCCATGCAGCCATCTCTTTCTAGACCAAAAGCTTTGAGTTTGCTTTATAATTGTATATTTATTACTTTCTTCCCAAAAGAAACTTTGTAAATCAATGGAAATATTTAGCAACAAAAAGAAGACTATCCTTGCTTTGACGTAGCTCCTATTTTAGGCACAGAGGGGCTCGGGAGGCAGCCTGGGTTTGAATCTCACTTTGTCACTGACTCCCTGTGACTCTGGCCAAAACACGTCCCCTCCCTGAGCCCTAACTCCCACCTTAGTGAGATGGAGACAGGACGACTCAAACTACTACAAGGCTCAGCTATAGGGAGTGGTCTATGGATGGGGATGTTCTCAACCTACCCTTCCCAGGGGCAGCAACGGGACATGCAGGATAGGGGAACACTGTGGCTTCCCAGACCATGGTCTGAGAACCAAACACACATTCCCACACTGGGTGGAAATGGGGGTGGGGGCGGGAGCTCTGGGTGGCTGCCCAGGGGCCCTAGGTCCCATGGGATGTGGGCCAGGCCTTACAACTTCCCGGGCAGTTGGTGAAAACATTTCCTACCATTAAAATGGTTTCCATAACAACTTTTGTCCTGGCTACTTAGTATTTGGTGCCCGTGGGGCTTAAGTGTGTGAGTGGATTTGGTGGTGGTTCAGGCTGCTTGCTCGGTGGAAGATCCAGACACTCAGGAAGTCCTGCCCTTGGGCTGGAGGCATCAATACGAACCAAAGGCCTCACCAGAGCTTCCCCTCATGCGATCAGAGAGCAGACCTGCCTGGGAGGCTGCCTCATCTTTTAAAACCTCCCTTACATGTCATCCCACCAAAATCCTATATAATAAAAGGCTAATATGCAAATTGTCCCCTCGACCAGGAGTTCGAGGGGGGGTGGGGCTGGCTGCCCAACTGCCCGAAGCCCCTCCCCCAGCTGACCCCACCCCCGATCACACCACCCCACCCTGATTGGGGGCAGGGCCAGCTGGCCAACCTCCTGTGTCCAGCCACCACCACCCAGCCGGATCCGCCCTAATTGGATGGGCCTGCCGGACCCCACCTACGCACGAATTTGGGCACCGAGCCTCTAGTAAAAATAATAAAAAAAGAATTTGCCATTAGGAGGTATGGGCAGGATGTCAGTGGACATTGGTGGCTCTGGCCTGTGACAAGTGGCCCCGGGCCTCTTATGGCTCAGGTGCTGCTAAGGGACCTTGAATCTCCATGTATCATTTGGAAAATGGAGAGTCCCCTGCTGTCCTGACAGCTGTCACTCAGGCGCTGACCTCACGGACTACAGCCGTTTTCTTCTGCGTTCTCTCTGGTGACACTGGGGAAACACTCTTTGGCAACACTGCCATCTTTAATGCACTATGTTTAACCTGCTCTGAGCCCACAAGGAAATACCCAGGGTTCCAAACCCAGCTCCACCACCTGCTGCTGTGTGAGCCTGAGCAAGGCTTAACCAGTCTTCTCCGTGGCAAGAAGGACGTAAGAATGTCTCAGGGACCTGACAAATAATGGAGTAGCTAGCAGTGCCTACCAGTCCTGGTACTTGGTCCACACGCTATGACACATGAGTCTGAGTTTAGACCAACTATCCTGTTGTAGTTATCCAAAGGGGCTGAGGGAATACTGCTGCCATCCTGCCAACCTTGCCAACCATGAGGCCGAGGGAAACTTGTTTAGAAGCCCAGACTTAGCTGTACAGAAATCAGAGTCAATATTGCTCCTACAACTGCAGCAATATTGGCTCCTCATCCAGACTGACCGGAGAAAGCCGGGTGGCACAGGGAGGTCGCTGGTTCCCTCGGCACATTTACACACCATCCGCAGCTGCAGCGGCCGTAAGCAGCAGCCTCTGCTCTGAGGAGCTCAGCAAAGGTGATGTGAGTGGCAAGCACTGTGCAGAGGGCGGGCATGGGTACTCAGGGGCCCACAGCAGGAGCACTTCACCCTCTTGGGGGCTCAGGGACCTACAGACAGGAAGCAGGGCTCAAGGATGGAGAAAGCAACCAGGCCAAGGGAAAAGCGTATGCAAAGGCTCAGGACAAGAGAAGGGACGCATGGAATCGTGGGAGGCAACCAGTTCTGTCACAAAGGGGCTGGAGAGAGAGATGAGGAGAGAATTTGCTAGGGCAGGTCTGGGTGCTCACACGCCAGTCAGCATACTAGTCTTGGCTTCCCCACAAGTGATCTGATGTTCAGGAAGCCTGTGTTGTCCTGGAGCCCGAGGACGGCGACCTCTTCCTACCTACACCTGGGCTGGCTCAGACAAAACTACAGCGGTGAGCGAAGCGAGTGGTAGAGAGCCCGAGCTAAGGGTTCTGCTGTGGGGCGGGAGCACGTGCTGAGGACCCAGACAGAAATGATTTCAAATTGATCTGCAGAGCACTGGCCTCCTGCTCCATCCACACTGCCCTGCGGGGTGAGACACACCCCGTGTGCATCCTACAGCCGAGGACTAGGACAGAATCCCCCATATTCTGGCTAAAAATACAAGATGACATGCTGGTTCTGTTGTTTTTAATTAAGGAAATCAAGTTGAACATACAAGCCTGTAAACACTGAAATACAGAAACATGTAAGCTGCTGCACAGAATTCTTACTTTAAAACAACACAATCTGCATGAGGTCCCTCCCACTACGGGGCGGTGTGGGAGAGAGATTTCTGTAACCGGCTGACAGTGGAGTGAAAGGAAAGGTGGAAGTGTCCCGCATAACCAGAGAGCACGGACCATGTGTGGTCACAGCAGGCTGCCTCAGGGCAGTTAATTTGCACTTGTACTTGGCTGGGGCTCCTGCTGCTGCTGCTCTTTTGTTTTGGGCTTTGGCTTCCTCTTCTTCTGTTTGGAGAGGCAGCTCAAAGCGGACTCACCGATCCTCGGAGCAGGCCTGAGCACGGGCGGCTGGCCAGACTGAGTGGGATACTTGGTTTTCAGGTCATCTTTAAACAGCGGCTGCGAGAGTAAATGGCGCAGCTCCTTCTTCAGGATCTTCATCTGCTTCTGTCTCCGACGCTCTTCTTGCTGGTCAGCTTTTCCTCCTTGAAACACAGTACGAAAAAGATCATATTTACCTGAAGAATTTCCCCTGATGGGGATGTTGTGAGGAGAAATGTTTTCTGGAGAGGCAGGCTCAGAAGTTCTCTGCAGAGGCTGGTGTTGTCTGACTTCTAACAGTTTAGGTGGGCCAGTCAGGGCCACTCTGTTCTTTCCCTGTCACAAAAACCCTCTAAGACAGGAATTATCTTAATTTTACAGTCCAGGAAATTCAGAGGTCACTTGCTGAAAGTCACAGAGCTACCTGTCAAACAGATTAGAACCCAAACCTCCAGACGTGTTATCAGTTTTCTTTCTACACCCCCCACCCACTTGCAGCCTGGGGTTTGACAACTCAAAGCTACAAACCCCTCAGGAGACAGGACAGTCTCTGCAGCCCAGCTCCCCTGCGTCTCCCCCGCAGCACTGTGACTACCCTGCAGGGGCGGGCACAGCCCAAGGGCTCACACCGGCCTGTCCTCGGGAAGGGAAGCAGAACCTCATGTATCTACAGCCCAGGCCCCAAGCCCGAGCTACCAGGAGGACTAGCTCACTGTCATCAAGCCCAGTGGTTTGGTTCCTGCTTCTATGCTGAGCACACAGTAGTATGTCTGCCTCTGACTCTTGGTTTTGGCACTGAGATGCCAACACCCCAGCTGAGCTACTCACTTGTGGGCTAGAAAGAGCAATGGGCCTAACTCGGTGCTGTCGGTTCCAGATGTGGTTCTGCCACTCCTGAGACTCGGAAACTTTCTAGAGCAGGGACCACACAGACACATCTCTGAATCCTAAGCCTCGGGCCCAGGTTCAGAGTTAGGGGCTCAGGAAACAACTGGTGGTGGGGCTGTTTTCCTGGACAATGACTTCTCTTCTGTGAGCCTAGTTCCCTATTTACAGGATAACTATCCTGTGGTTTATGTCAGGAGACCATGGAGATCAGGTGAGCTGATGACCAAGTGCTTTGTTAGCTTGGAAGACAGGCAGAGTAGTAATGACAATAACTCGAAACGTATCAAATACTTTCTACTTGCCAGTCACTGTTGAAAGCACTCTAAATCCATAAGTCAAGCCATCTTCCCAACAACCCCATGAGGTAGGTACTTTATAACCCGGATTTTATAAATGAGGACACCCAGGCACAAGGAGATTAAGAAACCTGACCTGGTAACATCCATTTAAGGGAATGGGGCAGCCCTCAAACATGGGGAGTCTGGCCACATGTGGGTGGTAATGGAAGGCCCCAGACAAAGAAGACAGAGGGAAGCAAGGCCGAGGGCCTTAGGCTCATCGGGACAAGAGCCTGTCACAAAGAAGGAAAAGGCATCTTGCTGACAGTGACAGGACCCGTGGTAGTGGGGAGGTTCCAACAAAGCAAAGTTGAAGGGAAAACAAGCTGAACTCGCCCTTGCTCAAGGTCCGTCCAGCCCACTTACCCTTGTACATTTCCTCGTCCAGCTCAATCTCAAGGGCAGCAGCTGCCTGCTCAATCCAGGAGTTGTGCAGACAAGCCTGGAAGTTCCGATACTCGGCTTTCTCAACCTGCCGAGCTAACTGGACTCGCTCCTGGGGGAAAGGAACAAAAAGTGCTCATCTGACAAAGGGTTCAGGCCTCTGGGAAGCAAAGTCTGTTTAAGTTTGTTTAAAAATGCTCTTGAGCCCGGCTGGCATGGCTCAGTGGTTGAGTATCGACCTATGAACCAGGCGGTCACGTTCAATTCCCAGTCAGGGCACATGCCCGGGATGCGGACTCGATCCCCAGTGTGGGATGTGCAGGGGTAGCTGATCAATGATTCTCTCTCATCATTGATGTTTCTAGCTCTCTTTCCCTCTCCCTTCCTCTCTGAAATCAATAAAAATATATATTTTTTAAAAATGCTCTTGCAATCAGTGGTTCCTGATGAAAAGGCAGAGGGCATGTGTGACACGTGGCACACACAGGAAATCACAAGGGCCGGCATCCGAACAACCTGAACTGCCCCCCTTGGAGCCTCCTCAGGCGGACTGCCAGCTACACGTGTCCAAAGGACACCCTTCCCCGGGCACCACAGCTGCTTCCACGGCTGAGCTGAGACCCTGAAACACCCCAACAGCCCGGATTTAGGGCCCAGCTCTCAACCACAGCGAAACTAACTCACAGACTGCCTTCCCTCTCTTTCAAGCTGTCCTTCGAGAAAAGCATTTCAAGTCTCCCTTCCCTCTCATGGGCGTTGTGGTCAGACTGCAGTGAGAGCGGAAGACGGAGAGATCTTGTGTGTGACAGAAAGGAGCCATGAAAAGTCAGGGTGGCTCAGTCCCCCTTACTCAAGGTTATCCTCTGCGCCTCCACCTTTCCCTCTACATCTCCACCTTTCCACCTGCGCCTCCATCGTTCCATCTGCGTCTCCACCTTCAACCTGCGTGTCCATCGTTCCATCTGCGTCTCCCATCAGACTTCCCCACATGGCTAACATGCCGTTTGGGCCAAAGGAGCCAACTGCTCTGCTCCCTCAGTTCCTGGAATTTCATCTCTTCAAGTCTCTATCTTTAGGAGGCTTGGAGAAAACCTCATCTCCTACCAATTCGACCACATGCCCACTGATACCACAGTGCTCCATTTGTCCTGAATTTTAGCACTTGGTCGGCCTCACAAGCCAGAGAACCTCCACAGAGAATGCACCCGCTTTGCTATTTGATGCACTCTGGCCCATAGTAAGCAGTACCCACTCAGGGAATGCCTGCTAAGTTAAAATAAAAGCCCAAAGGTGGGAATTACTGGCATCTGCTTCAGGACTGTGACGAAGCCCGAGTGTCTGCCTCAGCAAGCCACGCTGACCTCCCTTCCCTGCAGCCACCCCGGGATGTCCAGGCAGCAGGGCTCACTGCATCCAGAGGAGGTAGTGGAGGCTTCAGAGACAGACAGTGAAGGTTCATTTGTGGCCGCTCGGTCTTTCGCCCTTATGCCAGGCATAGTGCCTCATTCCTTTTTTTTTTTTTTTAAAGAGAGAGGCAAAGACAGAAACATCAATGTGAGAGGAACACATCAATTGGTTGCCTCCTGCAAGAGCCCTGACTAGGGTCAGGGCCGGGGAGGAGCCTGCAACCGAGGTACATGCCACTGACCAGGGTCAAACCCGGGACCCTTCAGTCCGCAGCTCTATCCACTGAGCCAAACTGGCTAGAGCCTCGTTCCATTTTTTTAATGAATCCCCTTGTTTAGCTCTTGAAAGAAGCATTACTGTTTCCAAGGGTTATACTTCCAAGGTGAGGGAGCATGACCCTCCCCCCTCCCTAGCGCTGGCTCTTCACTTTTTACCTTGACTGCGTCCATGTACTTTGTCTCCACAGGGAACAATGGGATGTCCTCATCTTTCTTGAGGGTTTTGTAAATCTTCTTAAAATTGATCACATCCTCAGGCCCAATCAGCATCAGGCTGAGGCCTTCGTTGGTGGCACGAGCAGTTCGACCACTTCGGTGGACATAAATTTCCGAGGTGCGAGGGACCTGCCAAGGGAGGAACTGGGAGGTCACCATGTGACCAGCACCAAGCACTGCTCCTCCCCTCAGGACCAGCAGCCCAATGCTGGAGCCTCCTCCCTCTCAGCCAGGCAGCTAGACACCTCTCCAGCACCGTGGACTGATCCAGCCCTTCCCAGCCCCACATTCAAACTGTCCCCAGGTTTACTCCCCGTTCCCTGTGCGGGCTCTGCCCTCCCACGCCCCTGCCCTGGTTCAGGCCGTCAGACTATCAAGTGGGAAATGGCAGTCACTCTTCACTTTCCTTTCCCAGCATTCCCGCCTCTTCTCACTCAGCTAACTGCCCACTTCCCTGTGTTCTTTCCTCCTTCCTTTCCTACCTCTACATGTTCACATCCTTTCTACCTTTACATGCCAAGCATCTTTTAGAAAGCACTTTCCAACCTCCCAAACTAGAAGCTACCTCTCCCTCCCATTATATATCTATATATACATACATACATACATATGTGTATGTGTATATATATGTAAAACGGCATAACGGGACAACGCTCTAACCAACTGGGCCGCCCAGCCAGGGCTCTCTCCCATTATATTTTGAAACTTTCTAATATCTTCTGCCTTAAATTATGGCTGCAGTCACTTCATCTCTAGTGGATCTGCTACGTCTTAGGGGCTAAAACTGTATAATGTTCACCGGATACCTTTTACAAAGACCGACCCAGCCTCTTCCCCAAAAAGAAGATTTGCTGAATTGAACTGGCTCCCTAAATTTTTTTTTTAAAGCATGAAGGACTAAAAAGGAGCAATGATGCCAGAATAGCTATCTTTTATTTGAGCGCTTTCCCTGTGCTGGGTGCTTCATCAGCATTAGCTCATTTAATTTTAGTAATAACTCTATGGGGTAAGTAGCATTTAGTCCCAGTTTATAAACAATGACATTGAAACCAGAGATGCTAAGTAACATGCCCAAAAGTAACCAACTATGAGGCAGCCAACACACATCAAACCGTGATATTCACTAGGGGTATACACAATATTAACATCAGTATCAAGAGCTGCTAAAATTTAAGTGCTTATGCTGTGCTACATGGTTTTCTAAGCTCTTCACATGTAATAACTTATTTTACCTTAAGAACTTAAGAATTAGATACTATAATAACTGCCACTTAACAAATGCAAAAACTGCATACAAAGAGACTAAACAGCTTGCTCAAGCTGGGATTTAAGCTCAAGCAGGTCTTAACTTTCACACCTTTCTACTTCCCTACACCAGCGGTTCTCAACCTGTGGGTCACGACCCCTTTGGGGGTTGAACGATCCTTTCACAGGGGTCGCCTAAGACCATTGGAAAACACATATGTATAATTGCATATTGTTTTTGTGACTAATCACTATGCTTTAATTATGTTCAATCTGTAACAATGAAAATACATTGTGCATATCAGATATTTACATTACAATTCATAACAGTAGCAACATTACAGTTATGAAGTAGCAACGAAAATAATTTTATGGTTGGAGGTCACCACAGCTCGAGGAACTGTATTATAGGGTCGCGGCATTAGGAAGGTTGAGAACCACTGCTCTACACCAAAGTAACCACTCTATATGCTAAACTGATTATCCCCACCTCGTGGAAGAAGCTAAGACTTTAACTCGGCAATCTCATGTAGCTTGCCCACGTAAGAGAGGGGCTCTTTGTATCAGACAAAGCCAAGAGGTTTGAGAATAAAGCTCACCACAGTGTTCCCACAGTGGCAACAGCTGGTTGTTCCCTAGGTGCCAGTGGTATTCTCTGTGGCATGAGGCCTTGGGACCAACAATTCCTCCTCCCTCTCCTTCTCTCCCAACCTCTGCTTTAAAAATTCCCCATCTGCTCCTGGGAACTACAAGTTCCCTGATGCCCCTACCTGGTAATGGATGACATGCTGGACTTGAGGAATATCCAGGCCCCGAGCTGCTACATCTGTTGCCAGGAGAACACAACTGTGGTAGAAAAAGGAAGCTCATTAATGATACCTAATAGCTACCACTAATCAAATTCTTACCACCTGCTGAGTACTCCAAATACTATATAAACCCTTACAAACACCCTACGAGATGTTATGTACGTATCTCCTTTTCACAGATTCAGAAACTTAGGCTCAGAGAGATTAACTTCCCGAGGTACGTACATGGCCGTAATCAACAAGCCACACTCTGCAATACTGAAGACCACCTCAAGTGACTTCCGTGCAGCCACACATATTCCAGGTCGGTGACCTCATCCCCTATCACCCTCCCACTTACCTCCCTCCAGTCACACTGATGTCCTTACTCTTCCTCAAACATGCCAAGCATGCGCTTACTGTCAAGCCTTTGCACTAGCTATAACTAGGTCCTAAAAGGTCTTCCTCAGATACTCACATTTCCTTACTTCTGCTCTGCTCAAACCTCACCTTATCAGAGAAGCCTCCCTGGCCACACACTCACACAATGTGGACAACTCCCCGCACAACTTGACTGTTTAGCACTTAGTACCACCTGACAAACCATATACTTACTTTTCTTCTTTTATTTATATACTTACTTTTCAACTTATTATTTCCTTCCACTGTAATGTAAACTCCAGGAGACTGCATTGTTCACTGTGCTATTACCAGCCCCTAGAACAGCACCTGGTTCATAGTAAGCACTTGATAATATGTGTGGAGTGATGTTTCTTAATATCTGCACAGTTCGAGGAAAGTCGAAAATACTTGAGGTCTTAAAAACAAGATTCTGGGCCCTTCAGGGTCCAAACTCCCTGTATCTCTGAGGTAGGGATGAGGAATATGATGCAAATTAAAGGCTGTCAAACATTAAACCATTGTTCTAAGTCAGTGATGGCGAACCTTTTGAGCTTGGTGTGTCAGCATTTTGAAAAACCCAAACTTAACTCTGGTGCCGTGTCACATATAGAAATTTTTTGATATTTGCAACCATAGTAAAACAAAGACTTATATTTTTTGGTATTTATTTTATATATTTAAATGCCATTTAACAAAGAAAAATCAACCAAAAAAATGAGTTCGCATGTCACCTCTGACACGCGTTAATAGGTTCGCCATCACTGCTCTAAGTCAAGATCAACAAACTTTTTCTATAAAAGGCCAGGCAGTAAATTATTTTTGGTTTTGTGGGTGATAGTCTCTGTTGAAACTACTCAACTCTGCTATTATGGTGCAAAAGCAGGCACAGAGAAACATGAATAAGCCTTGCTGTGTTCCAATAAAAAGCTACTACTAAAAACAGGCAGCCCTGGCCAGTGTGGCTCAGTGGTTGAGTAATGACCTATGAACCAGGAGGTCACCAGTTCAATTCCTGGTCAGGGCACATGCCTGGGTTGTGGGCTTGATCCCCAGTAGGGGGCGTGTAGGAGGCAGCCAATCAATGATTCTGTCTCATCAATGTTTCTATCTCTCTGAAATCAATAAAAAATATATATATTTTTAAAAAGCAATGAAAACATATTTTAAAAAGTTAAAATAAAAACTGGCAGTGAGCCCTGACTGGATAGCTCAGTTGGTTAGAGCACTGTCCCCATATGCCAAGGTTGTGAGTTCAATACCCGGTCAGGTCACATAAAAGAATCAAGCAATGAATACATAAATGAATGCATAAAAACGTGAAACAACAAATTGATATTTCTCTCTAAGAAAATCAATTAAAAAAACAAAACAAAAAAGCAGGCAGTGAGTCAGATTTGGCCTGTGGGCCAGTTTGCCAACTCCTGATCCAGTAAAGCAGTAACTCTACCTACCAACATTCAAAGGGAGTTAAACCAGACACTTGTTCTAGAAACTAATCACCCTGTAACTTGACAAAAAACACTGTGGGCAAATGCCAATTCAGAGTCAGCCTCAACCAGCCCAGGCCCTCAGCTTGATATCTCACCCTGCTGCCTGAGCATCCGTCTGGCCCTGAAGCAGATGGTCAATGACAACATAACACGTAAGGCACGGCATGAGCTCTGAGGGCTGACAGGCTGGTCGGAGGCCCAGCTCTGTCGGGGGAGAAACCTCAGGCAAGCTAACTAGCTTTTCTAGCCCTTACTGTTTCTCACCTATAAAACGAGAGTAATGATAACAAATGATAGTAAAGCTAACGTTTAGCAAGTATATACTACATGCCAGGCATTGTTCTGAACACTTTATATGCACAAATCCACTTAATCTTAACAGCCCTCTGAGGTGGCTTCTATTATTACACTAATTATGAGAAAACTGAAACAGAATTTGACCAGCTAGAAGGGTACAGCCAGGATTTGATCTCAGGCCATCTGTTCCAATCTGTTCTCTTACCATCAGTCTATTCTGCTTCTTCTCAAGAATGTTAGAAGTGAATGAATGTAGTAATGTATCTAAAATGCATCATAGTACTTACTCTATTCTTATGGTAGGTACTACTGTCACCACTGTTCATTATTAAGGAAGTTTCTGTTGGGCATTACCAGCAACCAAATGTACTAGACAGGGTAAGCCTGCCTCATACTGTTCAAAACAAGAGCACTTTATACTGATAAGGCCCCATAACAGAAGGTAGCTTCCCACCATCTCCCCACCATCCTGCAACCGTGACCCAGTGGCTAGAGGCCGGACTCTGGGGACAGGCCTGACTTACTCTTGCAGGCGAGCAAACTGCTCCAGGTTCCTGAGCCTCTGCTTCTGGTGCATGCAGGCGTGGAGGGTCAGCGGCATGATGTCTAAGACTTTGAGGAGCCCAGAGAGGCGTTTGATGCAGGAGATACTGTTGGCAAATACTAAGGTGCGGCCTGGATACTGCATCAGGAAGTAGTACAGATATAAGTCTTTCTCATCATTCTCACAATGGATCTTGGTCTCGGTCAGTGTCTCCACTGTGGCCTCATTTCTAGTGAGGTCGATGACCTTGGGCTTGCCCCTCATGCCAATCTTCTGCACGAGGATGTCAAGTTTGGCAGTTTTGTCAATTTTCTTGGTATGTTTCTTGTGAAGGACTCGAGCAGGAGCTTGATGTACCAGGGTCAGTGTGGCAGAAAAAACAAGTGTCTGTCTCTTTGGGTTGTATTGGGAGTCATTGAGCATCTCCAGCAGCTGTGAGAGCTCAGCAAAGTGGCCTTTCTCAACCATCCGGTCAGCCTCATCGATCACCAGGCACCTGCAGATCCAGACAGCCCCACATTCGCTGGTTAATAGTGGGTAAGAGGAATCATCTAGAACATCCTACCACCACCCCAACCTCAAAACACACACACACACACACACCCCGTGAGGGCCTCAACTAATCTCCCTCATGCATGTTTGGTTTTCTGAAGGCCAAGGTTTAGCTGGTACCACATCAGGACACTTTGTGACAGAGAGAAGGCACTGCACACACTACCAGGTCACCTCAGGCCCACTTCAGAACAGGGGGTGAGGGAGCTCCTGTCTCTCACCTGAGCTGCCGAAGGTTGCTCAAATGAGGGTGCTTTTCTTTAACGAGCTCCCACAGTCGGCCCGGAGTGGCGATCACAATCTCAGGCTGGCGGTTCAGCATTCTCTGCTGTTTCTGCGTGGACATCCCACCAACCAAAATAGCCGTTTTAATTCCTATGGTACAAAACATAAGGGACACCGTTATTCAGTCTAGTTGCTTTTCTTCCACAGCTGACACAGGCACCCAGATTAGCAGAGGCAGTTACCAGCACAGCTCCTCTCTGCAGGGGGTGCTGAAAGAGCTGGCAGGGCCTAACTGCTGGTGCCACTCCTAGAGGACTTTCCAAGTCTGGGATCTGGGCCTTGCCTACTTCCCCAACCTCCTTCCTTTCTACTCCCTTCTCTCCAACCACAACAGCTCCAGAAAAACTGAGCAATGCTGCACTACAACTGGGAATAATGTTACCTGTGGCTGTCACACACCTCCCCTGGGAAGCCTGCCCATTCCCCTCAATTAGAATTCATCCGAATCTCCTCCAGTGCCTGGTATTCTCTCCTCCCTCGTGGAGGACTTCTCAAGGTATCCAGTGTGAAAGAAACACACAGAAGCATGCAGTCAAAGCGCTTAGCAAAGTACCTCACATGCAGTGAGAGTTGGTAAGTAACTGTTGCTTTTACTATAAAATACACACTCCCACTGTGCAGTTCTCCCCAAAAGGAATTCCATGAGAGAATTAAGTTCCAATGCCATAAGGCAGAGGTCGGCAAAGTTTTCCCTAAAGAGGCAATCATAAACATTTTTGGCTTCATGGGCTAAATGATCTGGCACAACTACTGCCCAGCCAGTATGGCTCAGAGATTGAGCACTGACCCATGAACCAAGAGGTCATGGGTTCGATTTCCAGTCAGGGCATATGCCCAGGTTGTGGGCTCAATCCCCAGTAGGGGGCATGCAGGAGGCAGGTGATCTATGTTTCTCTCTCATGAATGTTTCTATCCCTCTCCCTTCTCTCTCTATAAAAATCAATAAAAACGTTTTTAAAATAAAAACTACTAACTCTACTTCACTCTGCCTTGGTGGGCTGAACTTTATTTACAAAATCAGGTAGTTTGTCAAATCCTGCCCTAAGTATCCACTATATCCAACAAATTAATTTCCTGTGCATCCAGAATGGCATTAGCTATGTGTCTTTCTTAGGACAACTGAGAAAGTGGCACTCAATTTTCTGTAGAGCATAATTCTCTGGCAGATGAGAAGTTTCCCTGGAGGGCAATAGCCACAGCTCGCTCACCTCTGCCATGCCAGCACCTAGGACCCTCTCAGGAAACACTTACTACATGGAACTAAACCTCACCTGTGAACTTGGCCACAGCATCGATGTGCTGTTTGACCTGGACAGCTAGCTCTCGGGTGGGAGTCAGAACCAGCCCAAGTAGAGGACGCTTTGGATGTGATTTACAGGTGACGGATTTGACATCGAACTCCTGTTGTAGCGTTCCAGTCTGTTCATCAAGCTTTTCCTCTTTGTCCTCATCCTGTTTGGGGATGGACTTCTCCCTGATTAGGGAAGAAGGTCCTTCGCCAGCATCATCATCCCAGAAGGGCAGCACCTGGTCTGAGATGGCAGCTCCAGTCTCACTGGGCAGTGCTTCACCCTCTATCCCCATCTCAACACACATGGATCCAGACTCAGTTCCAGCCTTACTTGGTGACCCAGCCTCAGCTCCAGTCTCACCGGGTGGCGCTGCTGTGTTACTCAGAGCTGGGGTAGGCTTCTTCACCTGCCACTGCAGCACTGAATGAATCATTGGAATGGCAAAGGCCAGCGTTTTCCCACTGCCTTAGAAGTAAAACAAGCAAACAAAACAAGCAAAAACAGTGTAAATCAACAGATGCACATATTTTTGTCTGAGGTTCTTTCTTTACACAGAATAAGGAACCCTTGAAATAGCAAAGTACCAGCCAGACCAAGCCAAACCCCCCGCCCCGCCCCGCCCCCTGCCCCACATAGGCTCCCCTACAGCACTGCACCTATAATTAGGAGCCTGAGGAAAATCTGGCAAACTGACATTGAAATACGTCACCAATGATGAACTAAGGACAAATGTCCAAGCAATGAAACCCTAAAGAGATGGGCAAGTTGTATGTGTGTGTTTTGTTGTTGTTGTTGCTAAGGAACACATGGGGGGGGAGGGGGGGAGAAATGGACATCTGTAATAGTTCTTTCCCAAAACCTTTCTTTGGTGAGGAAGGAGGAAGTAAGAAAAATCTTCGTTTTTGAGAAAATTTTAAATTGGCATACTTTGGTCTATGCTTAGACAAGAATGAATGGCCTCTGAATGTATATGGAGTTGCAATTCCTATCATGTGGGTGGTCAAAACACCTGGAGTTGAGAACTTAAAGTAGTTCCAAAGTCATAAAGCCCAAGCAGAAACAAGTACATGAGCTCTGGACGAAGAAACCTTTATCACAGCCTCAAGAACACCCCCAAATAATTTTCAGAGGAAAACAAACAGCTCTCAGTATTAAAAATGCACAAAGAGCCGAAACCGGTTTGGCTCAGTGGATGGAGCGTCGGCCTGCGGACTGAGGGGTCCCGGGTTCGATTCCGGTCAGGGGCATGTACCTGGGTTGCGGGCACATCCCCAGTAGGAGATGTGCAGGAGGCAGCTGATCGATGTTTCTGACTCTCTATCTCTCTCCCTTCCTCTCTGTAAAAAAATCAATAAAATATATTAAAAAAAAATGCACAAAGAACAAGGTGCTATAGCAGAAACAAGAAGAATAAAAGAGCAAAAAACAGACCCACAAAACTTCAGAGAAGAAAAACAGCACTTTCCAGCAGAACCAATGAAAGCTAGAAGACAGTGTAACAATATTTGTATTTGAAGATCTGAAAAAATAACTGAGAATCTAGAACTCTACACTCAGCAAAAATTTCTTTCAAAGCAAATACAAGATAAAGACTTCAGGCATACAGAAGTTGAAACAATTTATCATCAATAGAGCTGAACTAAAAAAAAATATTAAAAGAAGTCTTTCATGCAGAAGAAAATCTGGATCAACAAAAGGAATGATGAGCACCAGAAATGGTAACATGAATCAATATAAAAGATGCCTTTTTTCTTATTTAAACTTCTCTTAAAAATAACTGACCATCTAAAGCAGCCGTGGGCAAACTAAGGCCCGTTTGAAATGAATAAAACTAAAAAAAAAAAAGACCGTACCCTTTTATGTAATGATGTTTACTTTGAATTTATATTAGTTCACACAAACACTCTCCATCCATGCTTTTGTTCCGGCCCTCCGGTCCAGTTTAAGAACCCATTGTGGCCCTCGAGTCAAAAAGTTTGCCCACCTCTGATCTAAAGCAAAAACAACATAAATGTATTTGGGGATTCCTAACGCATTGTAAAGTATAAGATGAAAAGCACAAAGAGGAGGAAAAATGGAAATATAAGAGGCTGCCTGGGGATGAAAAGGAGGGAGGCCAGGGAAGGAGGGATCACAAAGGGGTCCAAAGTATCTTGTGGGGTGGTGGGTATATTCATTATCTACATGGGCAACAGTTGTCCACTGCCCCAAGCTTTTTGAATCTTGGACCTGCAGATTCACAACATTCCATGCGATGGCCTGATAGGAGCTGAGGTATAACTCCCAATGTCAGGCTTTAGCCACAGTGGCTCACAGAACCTTGCCTACCTGCCTTCCAGAAACCCATTTCCACGCCTCTGCACATACCAAAGCAGTGTTGCCAAATGCGTAATAGCACAAAGATCCAGCCTAGAAATCAGGCACCACAGATTTCAGCTGTGCAGGTTTAGGGACTCTGTCTATCCTCTGTGGTGCCAACTTTCCACATCAGTAAGGTGGGAACAATGGAACTTACCTCAGGGTGGTTGTGAGAGCTTAACACAGGGCAAGACACATTTTAAATGCTAAGTAAATGTTCTAACTCATTATTACCTTCATTCCCCTTTCTTGAGGTCTCCTCGCTCTTCCATCTACTACTGTTCTACAGGAACTCATCTCAAGTTTCCTGACCACTTTCAGAAGGCACTAAGTGTCTACATGGTCTAGTCCTATCCATACCATAGAGTACTCACTAAGGCTACTGAGTACTTAAAATGTGGTTACTCTAAATTGAGATGTGCTGCAAGTGCAAAATACACACAGATTTTTAAAAGTTAGTATAAAAAGGAATGCAAAGTAGCTCATTAACAATTCTACATATATTACATACTGAAATGTTTTTTTATAAAATTGGTTAAATATATTAAAATTAATTTCACCTCTTCTTTTTTACATTTTTAACATGGCTCCTTGGAAACTTGAAATTATATATGTGGCTCACATTTTATTTACGTGTGTGTGTAATAAAAAATGGGTGATATGCTAATTAGACCGGATGTCCTTCCGGACAACCTTCGGGACAAAGCCGGGGCTTCGGGTCCAAGGCAAGCCACCACAGTGGCGAGGGCTGAACCCCTTGCACGAATTTCGTTCTCGGGCCTAGAGGCAATTGAGAAGCATGGATTCTGAGGCAACAAATATTTGCTAAGCAGCCTATAGAATACTAGGCCCAGCAAAGAAGTGAGGACACAAAGGTGTCTCTAACACTGATGCTCCCAGCTAGAGAACACCAAGGAAGTAAAGAAATACACCCACAAAGCAGGCAGTCTGGCTGCAACAGAGGGGACACAGAAGATGGAGCCAAGTATCCCAGATCCAATACTTACTGCTCGTGAGCCCTTGGAAAGAAAGCCCTACTTCATCCTCTCTGAACCTGTGTTCTCATATATACTAGAGGCCCGATGCACGAAATTTGTGCAAGGGGCATATATACAGGAGGCCCAATGCACGAATTTTGTGCAAGGGGCTTGGCCCCCGCCACCACGGCTTTCTCTGGAAGGTCTTCCAGAAGGACGTCCGGTCTAATTAGCATATTATGCTTTTATTATTATAGATTGTGTGTGTGTGTGTGTGTGTGTGTGTGTGTGTGTGTGTAGAGGGTGTCCCCAAAAGAATATATTCACACTTTAATAGCTGATAGTTCAATTTTGAAACACACACACACACACACACACACACACACACACACACACAACCAATGGTCTAGCTGGACTAACAGTTCCAGGCAGTATAAGCTCCTCCCCGCACTCAGTTTAGTCCACCCAGGAAAAGTCAACCTGTCATTGCTTCACAAAGTCATAGGTGACTTGGGGAATGAGGGAACTTTAAACAATGCCTAGTCCCAACAGGCAGCTCATGCCAAATCTGCCTACAAAATCCACCTAATAAACATCCACCACACTCAGCTCCTCCCAGCGACAATAAACCACCAACTCCCAAAGCAGCACTTTTTATCTTTGGACAATTGAGAACCGGACACTTCTTCCTTACAGGGATGAAGATCCACCTCTCCAGAGAGCTGATCCTAGCCCTGCTCTACTCCTCTGAGCCACTTAGAAAAGGCTCAAGAACAGGAAAAAACTACCACTTGCACATCACTTACAATGACTTCAATTTTACTTTACTGTGGCATTTACATTTCACCCACACACAAAAGAAATAGGCTGCTGTTGTCATTTTATAATGGGCATATACTGCTCAGGAGATCAGGCGACTTGCCGAGGGTACTGATCAGGAACAGGCAGAGTACGACTCCGAGCTGGCGGACTTCTAAACACCTTCACTAACAGTGCTTTCATGGTTCTGTTCCCAACACCCCCTCCCTCCGGGTCACCCAGCCTTGGCAGCCAACGGCTCCGTCCAGATGAGATGCCCTACCTGTCTCAGCTGCCCCGAGGATGTCCAGTTTGTCGCGGATGGCAGGAGCCAAGGTCAGAGCTTGGATTGGCGTGGGCGCAGAGAAGCCGAGAGCGCTGAGTGCGCGGAGAACTGGCCTGGGTACAAACAGATCCTTCCAAGCGGACACATCTGCCTTCTGGTCACGCACTTCAGGCAGCCATGTCTTGGATTTTTTGGGCACTTGTGGAGTAGCTCCCTGGGAAGGCTCCGATTTTCTTTTCTCTTTCTTTTTCTTCTTTTTTGGAACAGTCAGGGCCAGGCCTCCTGGTGCCATCTCCCCTCCCTCTGGCTCAGGACGGACTGCCCCATCTCCCTGGGGCTCTGGCTCGGCCTCTTTGACCTCACACTCTGTCTGGGCACTGGTTCCTTCAGTCTCCACATCTTTGCTCTTCTTCAACTTCATCTTCTTCTTTGCAGAGCTACACTCTCCTTCCTCCTCGCCTTCTGGGACAGCGTGGGCCTTTCTCTTCTTGGGCTCCGCCTTTGAGAAGAGACTGGAGGGATTCTTGGCAGGGGAGACCAGCCGGTAATCCGTCAGTTCCTCAAAGCATACCAGGTCATCCATCTGTCCACTTGCAAACATGTTGGGGTCAATCTTCACCTGCTTCCATTTTCCCACAACCTTGATTCCCTTCCTCTGAAACTTGCCATAGCTTGGTGACTTTGGCCTTGATTTTGTGTCCTTCAACTTCATGGTGGCTGAAAGGGAGAGAGAAACGTTCCATTACGTTGGCAGCTGAGAAGTGTATGGCAGTAGAAAATTACCAGCCCTGCACGGGGAAGGGCAGAACTCGAAGCAGCACCAGGGATTTATAGCCCCGGACGCTGAGAACCGGCTGAGGGAGTTAGGCTCTGATTAATTGTTAGGATAAGCTGGATGTGAGAGTACCAGGCAGGAGTGATAAACTCCCATGCCGTTAGGGCACAGCACAGACCCCTTTGGAATTTCCTTGTTCCCCCTTTTACTCCCTCCTGAGTGAGAAAATTTATAGTCTGGCCGATGCGTGAACCCTCTTTGTCCTCGTTACCCCCACCCCTATTTTGAGTTGTGTATAAAAAGCTGTAACTGTAACCGCTCGCTGCTGCTCCCTGCGCGCGTCCTGCCGCGGCGGCAGCCCGGATTCGAATCTGTTAATAAAGAAACTCCCTCCCCAGATTGGCAAGGGAGAGGATCTGTTTCACCAAATTCTTGGTTTGCCATGGTTTCCTGTCTTGCGGGTACTTTCTCCTTATAACAAGAAGCATGGCTTCTGAGGCAACAAACATTTTCTAAGCAGCCGACAGAATGCCAGGCCCTGCAAAGAAGTGAGGACGCAGAGGTGTCTCCAACACGGACGCTCCCAGCCAGAGAACCCCACGGAAGGAAGGAAATGCACCCCCGACGGAGGCAGCCTGGCTGCCACCGAGGGGGAGCCAAGTACTCCAGACCCAGTACTTACTGCTCGTGAGCCCTGGAAAGAAAGCCCTGCTCAATCCTCTCCCAACCTGTGCTCTCACCTTTTTACAAGGAAGAAGGGCCTAATCATGTTCAAGTCACAAAACGGAGGACGAAGCCAGCCACACCCAAGCCATTTTGAAGGCAGAATAAAATGGTGGGTTTTTTTAGGGGGGGATGGAGGGGGAGACAGCTCAAGGGGCCGGCTTCAATAAAAATGCACAGCTTTGCCCTGCTCAGTGGATAGCGCATTGGCTGCGGACTGAAGGGTCCCGGATTCGATTCCGGTCGGGGGCACGTGCCCAGGTTGCGGGCTGGATCCCCAGTAGGGGGCGTGCAGGAGGCAGCCGATCAATGATTCTCTCTCATCACTGATGCTTCTCTCTTTCCCTCTCCCTTCCTCTCTGAAATCAATAAAGATACATTTTTTAAAAAGTGCACAGCTTTCTTCCTTTTCAAGTCTTGCCCCAGAGGGCAAATAAATGCCCGTTCCCCGTGCTAGCCTTGGCCCAATGCCCCAAAGCATCCAGGCTTTCCCTGCCTGTGAGGTGGTTTAAGAACCAATAAACACTTATCGTCTGAGCGGAACTCGCTCCACGCTTTCCCTTTCCAGAAAGGCTGAGAAAAACACCCTGTCAGAAAGACAAACGCGAACCCCGGTGCCAAGCCGGACCACCACCCGCAGCTGGGTCCGGGCTGGACGTACGGGTGGCCTTTGGGGGCCTCCGTTTCCTCTCAGGAAAACAGGGGTGCTGTGGCTATTCGTTCTACTGGGTCCTCAGACCCCCAACACAAAACGGTGACGCACGTCAAAAGCCGCCCGGCATGGCGCCTCCGAGGGGCGCGCACCTGCCGCAGGACGGCCCGCCCGCCCACCGACGCTGCCCTACGGGCCCACAAACACGGAGCCCCAGGACCCCCAGGCGCGGGCGACGCTCACGCACACACACGGGCGCGCAGACCGCGGCCGGCAGAGCAGACGGGGCCCCTCCTCGCGGCGCCGGCCCCCTCACCCGCGCTCGCGCCTCGTCTCACGCACGAACCGAGGCACGAAGCGGAGACGCCGAGGCCGCCGGGCCCTGACGCCCACAGAGGGGCACCCACGAGACCCGCAGCTGCTTGGCGGGGCCGGCGGCCGCCCTCTCTGCACCCAAGAATCGCGGGGCGCCCGGGAGCGCACCCCCAGCTCCTCTCCCGCCCGCACGCACCGTGTGGACACGCCGCGCGGCTCCCTCAGACGCCACCGGCCCTCCGCCTCAGAAGACGCCGCGGGAAGCTGTGGCGCCGTCCGCAGTTCCGGGGCGGAGCTTACACTCACGCACTTGGGGCCTCTGCGGCAGGAAGTCCCGCCCCCATGGAGGACGCCGCCGTTTGATTCGCTACCGCACGTGCAGTGTGAGCGTGGAGAGCGGGGATTAATGCAGCAGCTGCATGTCCTGTGTATTCTACAACTACCAAGGATCGGGGGCCACCACCACCATTCCCAACCAGTGAAAGATTAGCAAATTGATTATATCGGCTCCCTCCCTTCCAGGGAGGGTTCCAGATATGCTTTGGTTTATGTGGACATTGCTTCAGTGAAAGATTAGCAAATTGATTATATTGCCTCCCTCCCTCCCAGGGAGGGTTCCAGATATGCTTTGGTGTATGTGGACATTGCTTCAGTGAAAGATTAGCAAATTGATTATATTGCCTCCCTCCCTCCCAGGAAGGGTTCCAGATTTGCTTTGGTTTATATGGACATTGCTTCTGATTTAAGACAAACTTTCCCCTGTTGCCCTGCAAACCAGGCAGCCACCACCAGGTGATTAGAGAAGCTGAATATCAGGCCTGGGACACTGTGATGTGTTGGAATTAGATTATCCTGAGGACCAGCCCACACTCCCCACATCAGGGCAAAGGTGACGTCTCCCTGGCTCTAAGCCTAGAATGAGAATGAGTCATCTGGTTCATTTGTCTCGCGAGGTTTTAAATCATCCAGGAAGGTGATTATATTTAGCCTGTGAGAGTCCTCAAAAGCCTCAGTACACACAGGACTTCCACCTCTGCTCTGCCTTCTCAGGCAATTACTTCCTACGGTAGGCAGGGTCTGGGAAGTGGGGAAGGGGAGGGAGCAACAGGCTCTTTGCTGCCATCCAGGGCTGCTGTGGCTGTGCTCAGAGGTGACTGTGCTCAGAGGTGACTGTGCTGGGAAGGGGTTTGAGCCCACATTTACCCTGAGACTTTGGAAACAACCAGTCTTGTTCCAATCCAGGTTACTCTCAAGCCCTAAGAATTAGACTGGGTAGGGGCAGTGGTTAGTGGACAATGATGAATAGAACCCTGGCGATCAGGGAGCCAGGCAAAGTCATTAACTTAAAAAGCTGGGGTCTGTGCAGATTTGAGGGATGTGCTGGAAGTGGCCCATAGACTGCTATAGAACAGAGGGCAGGGCTCAGGGCAATAGAGAGGTGCCCACATCCACACCCCAGTCCATTACAAGTCAGGCACAGCACTTGGGGTCTCACACTCTGTTTCTGTGCGACAGAAGGCTGTGCACCTTGTGTTCCCACACTGCAACCAAGATGTCAGATAAAGCCATAGAGAACGGAGAAGCGTTTGTGGCTGACGCCCTCCTGCAGGAGTCTCAGTGGGATGGTGAGTGCCCTGGGGAGGCTCTGGAGGGTGAGGTGACCCAGGGCTTGGGGTGCATGGCCCAGAGCAGAAGGGGTGTGAGCAAGTCTCTTCCCTCCTGGGCCCCAGCCTGCCCCTCTGTGAAGTGAGAGACCTGCCAGCTCTCAGTTGGTGGCCAGGTCTCCCTCTTGTTACAGGAAACCAGAGAAGAACCAAGCAATGCTTAGAGAGATGGAGTTACATTTATTATTATTATTATTATTATTATTATTATTATTATTATTATGCGTAGGCCCAGAGGAAAATGTCTCTCAAATTCTGGGCGAAGACACACAGAAAGTTTCCTATATTTATACCCTTTTACTCTCTTTGTCTACCAAATGGGGTTTTCCAGTTCCCTTTGCAAGTTCTTAAAGAGCCCCTACATGCTGGGGCTTTGAGACCTCAGCCAAAGGCTTGGCCTGGTGCCAGCACTGATAACTTCGTCTGGGGAAGGTTTGATGGCCTCTCTGAAATGGGAGTAGTCTTATTTTCCCTATTATTTAAGCCAGCAAGCATTTACAGAAGCCAAAATGCAGGGTTAAAATTTCACACAGCAGTTTTTATATAAGATGGATGCTTCACTCTGGCTCCTCCTTGGGCTCATCTCCAAGCATTCCCATCACCTGTCAGCACAGCTGCCACAGAGAACCCCTCCCCACATTGGAGTTGTTGGGAAATGGCGGAGGGTGCTGTGTGGGGTGTCTGGGCCTCATGCCCTCCTCAGGGGCCTGGGGCAGCAGCCTTTGGTCCCACATCTGCCGCCTTCAGTTTGCTCTTTTTCTGCTTCTTTTCCAGAGGAGGAAGAGGAAGACCCCTCCCAGCCATCCTCTGCTGGTTCTACTCCTGGGCGGCCACCAAAGGGACCCCCATCAGGACCCCCAATGTGGCCCAGAACTGATTCCACAGACCATCCCAAAAACAAAAAAAGGAATTTCTCCACTGCAGGTAACTGGTCCCTGGGCACTGAGGCCTCACCCCACCTCAGCTGTCAGCATTGAGGCCCATGTCCCTGGTGGGAAGCTCTACTACACCCAGATCGCCAGAAAAGGGACACAGTGTATGTGGGCAATGAAGCCAGTGATACTCTGAAGTCAGGGGGACTGCACTGCAGGTCCTGGCTCTGTGACTGACTTGTTGCTTGACCCCAGGCCAGATACATGCCCTCTGTAAACCTTGGTCAGTTTGTTTCTAAGTGCAGGGGTAGGATTTTGTCATTGGCTCGTCACAAAAGTCTGCTGCCCAGCTTCTAATCAGCCTGGTACATGCTCAGGCCTGGCTCTTTGCTGGTTAAAGTCCACTGCCGGTGGACCTATTGGTCCCACCACACCAAGGCCTGGGTAAGTTTCATTTCTCCTCTGTGCTCCTCCCTGCGTGTAACAGTTTTTCAGGTTCTTTTGTGCATTTGAAATTAAGTAGGGGACAAAAGGAAGATTGAAGAAAGCCGGACGGGGATTGGATTACAGGAAAGTTAACAGGATCATGTGCTCTCTTATGGATTAAAACCCCTTCCAGGGGTATTCTGGTATTTCAAAGGTGTTTTAACCTAGATGCACCACAACACTGGACAGGACTGGCATAAAACCTTTCACTAAAGAAGTTATAGGCCTGGGATGCGACTATCCACCATGACCTGCCCAGTTAGGAATGTATGTTCAGATCACCCTGTGAGGTTACTTGCCATAGAACCCCTTTTATTTGTCCACAGTGGAATCACACAGTATTTGTCTTTTTGTGATTCATTTATTTCCCTTAGCATAATGTCCCAAGGTTCATCCATGTGTCAGAATTTCCTTCTTTTCTAAGACTGAACAATATAAATATTCCATGGTATGTAGATACCACATTTTGTTTATCCATTCATCAACCTTTGGATATTTGGATTGCTTTTACCTTGTGGATATTGTAAATAACGCTGCTATGAACATGGGGTGCAGGTATCTATTCTAGACCCTGTTTTCAGGTCCTTAGGCTAATACCCAGAAGTGGGACTGCTGGATCATATGGAACTCTATTTTAGTTGTTTGAGGAGCCTCCATACTGTTT
The DNA here is from genome assembly GCF_014108235.1 of Myotis myotis. Lineage (NCBI taxonomy): Eukaryota > Metazoa > Chordata > Mammalia > Chiroptera > Vespertilionidae > Myotis > Myotis myotis. The sequence continues at coordinate 217,386,841 of NW_023416313.1, read as the reverse complement.
TCCATAGGTGAGGGAAATATTGATTGGCGGCCTCTGTGCAGTGCCAGCATGGCCAAGGGTGAACCTGAAAAGTGGTGGTGAAGGATTAAAGAAGACAGACAAAGAGAATATAGCTGGTGCTTGTCGGATCTCCCATGCCTGGATGGGGACACAGAAAAGATCCAGCCGGCAAGCTGAGGCTTTATTTTATAGTCAGAGATAAACAAGGTAGTGGTCAACATAGTTACAATGTTCTTGTGAGTTTCACTTGTTTTGGCAGCACTTGCTGCATCTCCCCCAGCCCATTAGCTACCTTGGAAGGATCTAGGGAGCGCTATAAGGTGAGGCTTAAATATGCTAGGAGAGCTGTACCCTCTAAGCTGGGACTTGTTTGTGGCTCTGCCATAGATCAATCTGAGGCTTAACCCTATAGCCACTCCCTATAGGCCTCCCATACATGCCCAAACTGGAGGTCGAACCCAAAATCTAAGTACATGTCCTGACCTGGAATTGAATCCGCAGGATGGTGTACAGGAGTACACTCAACCAGCTGAGCCACCCAGCTGGACTCTTTGCCCATTTTTTTAAATTGGGTTATTTGTGTATTTTGTTTTCATAGGAATTCATTATATATTCTGAATATGAACTCCTTATCAGATATATGATTTGGGAATATTTCCTCCCATTCTGTAGATTGCTTTTCCACTCTGTTCGTTGTGTGCTGTCATAGTGACTTAGGGCTGCTATAACAAAATGCCCCAGACTGCTGGCTCATAAACAACACAAACTTAGTTCTCACAGTTCTAGAGGGTGGGACGCCCAAGATCAAGGCACCGGCAGATGAGCGTCTGGGGAGACCCCACTTCCTAGACAACCAGATTTTGCTGTAACTTCACATGGAGAAAGGAATGAAGGGGCTCTCTGGGGCCTCTTATATAAGGGGCCCAACCATGAGGGCTCTGGGAGTAGGTCTGGGCTGGACATATCAATTTGTATGCCATCAGAATGCAGGTGGTCTTGAAAGGCATGGGCTGGGTGAGGCACCCAAGGGCTGGAGCCAAAGCAGAGAAGAGGTCTCAGGACTGAGCCCTGGACATGCCACTGTCAGAGATCAGGGAGAGAAGAGGGGAGAGGAAGGAAGGGGAGGCAGGTATGGTAGGAAGAGAAGTGAGGATGGTTCCTGAAGGCCAGGTGAGGAAATGCTCCTAGCCCATCATAAACACACCAAGTGGCTTAAAACAACAGAAATGGACTCTCCCACAGTCCTGGAGGCTGGAAGTCCCCAATCAGGGTGTCCACAGGGTCATGCTTCTTCTGAAGGCTCGAGGGGAGGACCTGTCCCATGCCTCTTCTCGCTTCTGGAGGCTGCCAGACATCCTGGATGCATCACCCCAGTTTGTCTCCATCCTCACATGGCCTTATGTCCAGGTGCCAACACTGTGCAACTGCCTCCCTCTCAATGTCGAACATGATTTCAAGCAGCTTTGCTATAAGGAGTGCATCAAGGTCAGGTGGCAACTAGAAGATGTGGTCCAGAGGGAGAGGATGCCTTTGTTTCTCAGGTGGCGGGTGGTAGAGCCTGGTTGGATCTCTTGGGAATGGTCCTGGACAGAGGGAGACGTTGATGATGCAGGAGCACGGGAGAACACTGAAGGAGCACGTCCTAGAATTGGAGAGAGCAGGGCCCAGAGCCCAGGTGGCCAGGAGCCTGAGCTGCTCAGCTCAGCACAGAAGCAGGACAGCAAGAGGAATGAGGGGCAGACTTGGTGAAGGAAGGGAGTCTACGGAAGCTCTCTTCTGGCTGCCTTCGTTTAATGAGTTAAATAGGAAGTAGGGAACCAGGCAATCTACAGGTTTGAAGATTGGGGAGAAGTTGTAAATTCTGGGTGTTCTCAGAGTGGGGCGAGTGAAGAGAACAGGAAACTTGGTGGAGTGCAGCCCAAGAGAGGAAGAGGAGGGGAGAGAGTTAAGGGTCTGCAAGGGGCACGTGTGGTGGGTACGTGTGGAATCTACATGGGTGAGGAGGGCACGGAAGACATGGGATGAATGAGGGACAGCGATGGAGGTTATATTGTGTCCCTCCCAAAAGCGGGTGGAGTCTTTTCAAGGTGTTGCCCTTCCTGGTCTGGAGCCCCTCAGAGCTCTGGGCATCCTCCCCACTCCGCATGCTCAGTAACTCCGACCTGTGGGAGCACAGGCAGGGGCTGCTCTCTCCTCTGATCCCGGCTCCAGAGCCCCCTTCCCACTGTGGGTGGCAGCGGGAAGGGCAGGGGGAGGCCAGCGTGCTGCACTCACGTGCATTGTTTTTGTTTCCAGGCATGGTTGGTGGAGCCGTGGCTGGAGGAGGTGAGTCTGTCTGAGAAGGAGGTCAAGACCCCATCAGGCCCTGGGCCTCTGGGAGCCACCTCCCGTGACCCAGCCCAGGATGCCCTGGAGCCCCATGGTGTGGGTGGGCAAGGGTGAGTGGGCAGGGGACAGAGGTGGAGTACCAGAGGTGAACCTTAGAATGCAGGAACCAAAGGGAAGCCATGAACACACCCAAGTCCCAGCTCAGCTTCTCCCAGGTGTAAACCTGTGGTCCTGGGCGAACCATTCCATCTGTCTGAGCCCAGGCTTCCTCCCAGAAGGTAGGGCTGTCGGGAATGTGGAAGCAGAGCTGTGTCTGGTTCCCAGGAGCTGCTTTGGACACCCTGGTAGCTCCTCCAATGAGCCCAGGGGTTAGCTATGCTGTAGAGCAGTGTCCTCCAATACAGTGGCCAGAATTAAAGAAAATAAAAACGTTTGTCACACTAGCCACACCTCGATGCTCAATAGCCATGTGGCTACAGTACTGGACGGAGCAGATACAGAACATGTTCATTGTTGAATGTTCTGTGACTGCACTGCTCTGAAGCTATAAGACGGGGTGGGGGGGCACCCCACACACACTGCAGGGCACTGAGGGGCAGAGGGCAGGAGCCCCCACCCCATCACCTCTTCAGAAGAGCAGCTCTGATGTCATCTGCTGACCCTGTGCTGGGGGAGGCAGGGGGGAACACTTTTTCCTACCAAAGGGGAAGCTTGAAGGCCACTGCTTATTTTGACTTAATTTAGTTTCCACAAGGGCAACTCGGGCCCAGGAGGGCTGTGAGCCTCCCAGGTGTCAGCGAAACAGAAGCCTGAAGAGTCCTGGGATCCAGTCCACTAGCTGTGTCACACCTACGGCCTTCCCTCGTGTTTAGTGCCTGTCCCTGCTCTGTGACTCTCACAAGAGCAGAGCAGACCCCAAGGTCACGCCCCAGGAAGATGACAGGGAGACCTGAAGGAGCCTGTCCCATGGGGCCAACCTCAAACGCTTCTTCCCGCAGTGCTGCTCGTGGGTGCTGCGCCCGTGGTGCTGGGAGCCATGGGCTTCACCAGCGCAGGCATCGCTGCCTCCTCCATAGCTGCCAAGATGATGTCAGCAGCTGCCATTGCCAATGGGGGCGGAGTTGCTGCCGGTGGCCTGGTGGCCACTCTACAGTCAGCAGGTAGGTGTCCTGAGCAAGAGTGAGGAATGAAGGGGAGGATCGGGGCCAGGATGGGATTCAGCCCAGGCCTAAGCCTGAGGGAGGGCCTGTCCTCTCCCTCTAGTCACCTGGTCCTCAGTCCCTGGTCCTTTGTCTCCCCTCTGCTGTCCCCTCTTTTGGTTTGGGGTGGGTGGGTCCAGGGGTACAACCCAGCAGATATGCATTCCCACCCAACCCTACAAAACCTGGGCAGGTCTCCCCTCCCCCCCCACCAACTTCTAGACTCCAGCCTCGACTAGAAGGTGCGGTGCCTGTTGTTTCTCACAAGGTCTGCCCTGTCTGTCACTGATGGACTCACCACCAGAGTTCATGCCTCCTCTTTGGGCAGCCGCTCCCCAGAGCAGACATCCTAAGGTTTTAGGAAGTAGAGGAGGGAGCAGGAGTGGGATGCTGGGGCCTCTGGCCACCCGAGGTTCCGTGGGATCTCTGACCACCCTCCCTGGCTGCTAGGGCACCCTGTGCCCCTGTGGTTTCACCCTCTCTTCTTCCCCAGGGGCAGCTGGACTCTCCGTGTCATCCAATATCCTCCTGGGCTTGACTGGGTCATCTATTGGGGGCTGGCTGGGGTCTAAAACAAATAAACCCTCTTCCTCCGAGAATGGTTCAGATAAGGATGGGAAATAAAGAGGAGATGCTGTGACCTTCGCCTGGTGCCCGTGCTGCATTTCGTGGACAGGGTGGGGCGAGCTAGCGGGAACTCTGTAGGAATGAGCACGATACCTCCGCCACTGGAAGCCAGGTCAGTACTGTCACTCACTTGTGAGCCTGAGCAGCTCAGGTCTCCCCTCTGAGCCTCAGTTTGCTGCTCTTCAGATGGGGACATGGACCAAGTGTCTTCGAAGATCTCAGCCAGAGCCTCCTTAATGGCCAAGACGATGTCAGCATCTGCCGTTGCCAATGGGGCGGAGTTGCTGCCGGAGGCCTGGTGGCTACTGTATTGCGCAGCAGGTCCTGGCCCTGGGACTGGCTTGCATGACCCCAAGCCCATCACATGACCTCTCCGGACCTTGATCAGTTTGTTTCTGAGTGCCCGGTCTCTACTTCCATCCTTCTGACCGTGGTCCTGTGCAGCCCCTCCCATGGGTCCAGTGCAGGCGCAGGCATGGGCTCACTCTAACCCACACAGGCCCCTTCCTTTCAGCCCAGCCTACCAGGCAGTGCCCTTGCTGTGCTGGAGGCAGCCTGTGCTGGCTTGTGAGAGCCCATTGATCAGTGTTTCCAGGGACTTGCCAAGCCAGGTGTTAAACTCAGCCATGGCTATAAGTTAACTTATGTGAACCTGTGATTAAATAATTTATATTAAAAACAAAGGTAATACCCTGGCCAGTGTCGCTCAGTGGGTTGGGCATTGTCTTGTGCACCAAAAGGTCACCAGTTCCATTCCCAGTCAGGGCACAAGCTCAGGTTGTGGGTTTGGTCCCTGGTAGAGGTGTGTTCTACAGGCAACTGATCAATTTCTCTCTCACATTGATCTCTTTCCCCATTCCTCTTTCTAAAATAAGTAAAAACATATTTAAAAATAAACTTAATAAATACTCCAAACTTGCCCCTTGTAATTGTTTTCCTGTTACCTATGCTCTTGGGTTATTCATACCTATGGTACCTGCGTGGAGGTGATATGATAGAACAGGTGGCACCGCACCTCTAGTCCCATCTTGGTGCGTAGGGACAACAGGTTGGCAGCTTGAAATCAGCTGTAGTGAAAATATTGACACCGAGGAAATTGGCAAATGTTACCAAATCTGGGCTTGATTTGTTTTCTTCAGTGTCTAGACATAAGAGTGATGGAGAAAATGTTAAAAGTCAAGATTAAACTTAAAAGTATGTTTTGGGTGAATATTGTGATATGTACATTGTATCTCTGGTTTTTAAAAAAATGTCTGTAGGCATTACAATACAAATACAGTATAAGAATTTGAGGGACTTGGGCTGCCATTGAGAAAAGGACTACCTGATTGAGTGAGGTTCTCATAGACACCTTCAGCTCGCTTTACTTGACAGCATAAAAGAAAACATCGCCGAAACCAGTTTGGCTCAGTGGATAGAGCGTCAGCCTGCAGACTGAAGGGTCCCAGGTTCGATTCCGGTCAAGGGCATGTACCTGGGTTGCGGGCACATCCCCAGTAGGAGATGTGCAGGAGGCGGCTGATCGATGTTTCTCTCTCATCGATGTTTCTAACTATCTTTCTCCCTTCCTCTCTGTAAAAAATCAATAAAATATATTTAAAAAAAAAAAAGAAAGAAAGAAAACATCATCCAACATTCACGTTGGAACCACACTCATCTGTCAGTCGAGGGCAAGCATAGGTGGGCTATCAATACACCTGTTTGGCAAAATCAATGAGAGCTTTCTAAGGGAATCAATGAGCTGTGTGCATACATGTGTATATACATGTGTATGTATGTGTGTTGTGCATACAGATAAACATAGTGCCTCCTCTCTCTCTGGTTGGTTGATAAACATTTGGCTGGATGCTTCCTTCCCAAGGTTTGGCCAACGTTTTCTAATTTTCTCACCTTGCTGTTCTCCCAGGGAGAGCCCCTCTGGTGCCACAGGCGATCCCACCCTCTCTGCAGGCAGACCTCGGCCCTGAGCTGTCACTTGGATATTTCCCACCCCCCAGATCACAGAGCTCTCAGGCCAGGGTAGAGGTGCATCTCTGGAGCTCAGTGGGGTATGGTTTGGGATGCCCCCTCAGCAATGGGACCACATGGTACTGCCTAGGGGGGCCCACCACCTGGGTTGGCTGAGTATGTGAGCGAGACATCAGAGTTGGAAGCAGCTGAGGGAGTGATGGATAGGACACGGGGAAGAGAGAGGGGGATGCCCAGCATGGTCTGGGGGAAGGGGACAGAGGTGATGAGAAGATGAACAAAGACGCTTTGGTGGGGGGAGGATGGTGAATCATGTGCTGAGCATTTTGAGTTGGAGGTGTCTTTGGGACATAAAAGCTGGAAACAGATCTGGAGGTTCCCAGGAGAGGCTGGGGCTTGAGGTGTTTCGAGCATTCTGGGAAGATTGCAATGAAAGTGGCGGATGTGTATGAGCTTGTTTTGGGCTGGAGGGTGGGGGTGATAGAGGGCTGGGTGCACCCTGAAGTGACCCATGAAGAAGCTAGACCGCAAAGAAATGGTGTAGCTAGTGTGGAGGCTGAGGGAGGGAAGGTTCAAAAAGGAAGGTCACCCAGGGTGAATGCCAAGAGTTTGCATGGGGCTGAAAAGTTGAGGGACACAGACAGACCAGCTGATAAGCCCCTGCCAAGACCCAGGGAATGGGGTGTGTATGGGACCTGTGATGAGAACAGTCATCTAAGATGGAGTGGGAAGATTCCACAGACATTCTCAGGTTCAGGGGACCTATCAAATGTGGGATATGGAGAGAGGTGGGGTCCAGCCTGCACCACAGGCTTTTGGCTTCTGTGATTGACTGCTGGTCTGCTTGAATAATTAGGGAGCCCAGAGGAGCCAGGGAGAGTGGAGGAAGCCTGTAGCCTGGACAGGGGATCTAAGGCAGACGACCTCAGGCTTGAAGCTTAGGAGTGGAGCTTCAGACCTAGGGGAACAGGTGGTCAACCCTGCAGAGGGGGCCTGGAGGGAGCTACCTCCATGGTGGAAGCATTCAATGAGTGTTTGTGGAAGGAATGAGTGAGTGACAGAGCGACTGGCAAGTGTGAGCCCTGTCCCAGAGGAGAATCATGGGACAGAGGCTGAGAGCTCCAAGGGGTGACTGGCCAGTGTCAGAGCCTGCAAAAGCCAAAGGTGCAGGGAGGAGGCCTGCAGGTGGTGCTGCTAGTTTGGCTCAAAGCATTGGGGAGGGCAGCTAGGCTGAGTGGGCAGCTCCCACAGTTGCAGGACCTCAGGAAAGAATGGGGAAGGAGGCCAGAGGAGGCACCTTACAGGAGAGGGCTGGTGAGGAAGGAAGGGGACATGCAGGAGACAGCTGGACAGAACACCATTAGATTAGGTCAGGAGGGGATCTCTACATGCCTTCCTCCCTGCCTTCTTCTTCTGACACTTCCTGGTTGAGTAGGCTTGGAAAAATCCAATGGATCACTTTAAGCTTACCTCCTGTTTTGATATAAATCCCATATAAAAATGGGATTCAACTAATAGGAACGTAAAATAAACGCTGTTGCATGGTAAACAGGAAACCTCGCTTTCCCATGCTCTGACCTTGTGGCAAAGGGAGCTGGTGGATTCCAGGGGCTGGGGAGACTGGGGGGCTAAGCAGGGAGCCCAGAGACCCTACACCCCCAAAACGCTGCCAGTGACGAAATGGTGAGAAAAACTAGAACTCAATTCTACAACATCTCATTTTATTACAAACCCGTCCTTGTATTCCAGAATCAATGGCTATTTAATATACAACCCAAAGCACTTCGACAATTGACCATGTTAACATTTCTCAGTACTTCAGCTCAAACGGAGAAAATCTTTATAAAACCCCAATCACCAGGTTTAGTACATCCCACGATGAGCACCGTCAGTAGCAAGAGGAAACAAAATGTGTCAGGAATCCGGCCAAACACACAGCAGCAGGTGAGACTCCCGACGCAAACAACTGACCCCTTATGGAACTCAAACACAGTGGCCCCCAAGAATGGTACACAGGTCAGACTCCCGATAAACATGAATGACTCCTTATGGAATATAAACATGGAGTGTCCCCCAAGAATGGTACACAGAGGTTAGACTCCCAACAAACATGAATGACTCCCTATTGAATATAAACATGGAGTGCCCCCCAAGAATGGTACACAGGTCAGACTCCCGATAAACATGAATGACTCCCTATTGAATATAAACATGGAGTGCCCCCCAAGAAAGGTACACAGGTCAGACTCCTGATAAACATGAATGACTCCCTATGGAATGTAAATATAGGGTGGTCCAAAAAATGTGCACACAGTGAAAAGAAATAATAAATTAACTCCCGAAGGAATAGAATGGCTGCCTTTTGAACATATAGGGCGTCCCCCCCAAAATGTACACACAGGTGCGACTCTGGTGGAAGAGAAGGACCCCCAATGGAACGGATGGTAGAGTTCCAAAAAATGTGCACACACTTTAACAGCCGACAATTCACTGAATTTTCACCTTTTTAAGTTTAACTCACTTGAAGAAATGGGTGAAGCCAGACTGAGCTTTGAACAAGAAAATTTCTGCACTAGGCTTTTCATGGGGACACATAACAGACAAAAGTCGACGGCAGACAACAGACAACGGCGAGGAGTCCAGGGCAGCTGTGGAGAGCGATGCGCACACACGCCCACCGAAGGATTGGGTCTTGGTGTTGGCGCCTCCATCGCTCGCCTCAGTTCTGGCGCTGCTGCTGAGGAAGCAATGGCATCGCAAACACCGAGAGCCGCTGCTCTGTGTGTGCGCATCCTCTGTCCACAGCGGCCTCAATGCCCGCACTGTGGCCCGTTCGGGACCAGACACCTCATCCGTTGTGTGTCCCCAGAAGCAAGTCCAGAGGATGCATCTCCTTTGTTCAAAGCTTAGTCTGGCTTCACCCATTACGTCAAATCCGTTAACCCTGAAATGGAGTGAAAACTGAGTTATCAGCTGTGAAAGTGTATTTACATTTGGGGGGACACCCTGTAGTATATATATTTGGGGGGACACCTCAAAGCACATCTATTTCACGAGGGTGAACACATGTACGCAATAGGTTAAATTTGGTTTCCACCCCAGGAAGTCACTCAAGGAATAATAAAGTCTCATGCTCGATGGGGACACTGGGGCGCTGCAGCCACTTTCAAATCAGGCCTCTCACACACGCTCCCCTCTGCACACTGTGGACACTTGCTGGGAGGGGGCGGGCAGGGCTTTTCTTGCCCCATCGCCCAGGCTGGGCAGACCCAGTGTTTACAGAAAAGTGAGCAGGTGGCCCAGGAGCCAGCTGGAGAGGGGCAAAGCCTGAGGCCACCTGCCTGGAAGACCGCCCTGGCCTGAAGGACGTGGGGCCCAGGCCTGACTTGGCAATGCTCTGGGTTAACAGTGAGCCTGACACCAGGGTCCACCAGGACCTCAAGGTCTTTGTCGTTTGGCTGGTCTGGGCTTCTCCTGGGACCAGCAGGCTTCTGGGAGAGGGAGTCGGGTGTCCGGACCACGAGGCCCAGCCCGAGAGAGTGCGTGCGTGCGTGTATCTGCTCACCCGCACACGCACATGCACGCTTAAATGCAGGTGAAGTAGCTAACACGTGTCCTAAGGGGCACGCTCACAGAGTGGCGGCCTCGGGGATGTCGGTCTGTCACTGCAGTGTGAGCATCCCCAGGCCAAAGTGCATTTGTTCACAAGATTCCAGTGGCCGGAGCGTCAGACAGGAGTTCCACATGGGGTGACCCTTAGGGCTGGCGCAGCGTCGTCACTAACGGGACAAATGGAAGCAGCACGGGAACCCCTTTCCTCGTTCTACAGCCGCTCCAGGCACCGCAGGCGGACGGGAGAGGAGGCCGTTGTCCTCAGAGGCACGTTGGTAGTTTGAAGGCTCGGGAGCTGCTGTGGGGTCAGGAGGAGGGGCCACTATGGGTCCTCTGGCCTTTCCGTACGGGTCATTGGTGGTTTTCCTTTTTTTTCCCTCATAAATGAGGGAGGGTATTTGGTGAGGAGCTGGTAAAGGGAAAGGAATCTCGAGTGTCTGGGAAAGGGAGAGCCTATTTAGAAGGGGGTGGGATGTCCGAGGATGACCAGCACTGAAGGCGCTTCCACCAAGCCGGGCGGGCCGCTGGTGACTTGTCTGTCTTCTTCCTTTTGTCCTTTTTGGGCCGAGCGGCTACATTGTTATCCGCAGATAACCCAAGAGAAGAAGGAAAAAAAAAAACAACACAAAACAGCAAATAAATGAACTGAATAATAACAAATGATGCTACATTCGCTAACCGTACTCGGTAAACCAGAATCCTGTCCAGCCCAGGAGAGATGGAAACAATACCCACGGCACAGCCAGAATCAGGACTCGGTGAATCATTTAGGCTCCGGCTCCATTTAGTTAATTCAGTGGCACCCTTGGCCAATGCTTTACTTAGCACGTGAGAAGTCTCTATTGCTCTAGGAGCTGATGTGTTAAACCATTTTTCAGTTTCAATGTGTTAAATTATTTAAAAAGATGGTTATTAATTTAGGACCTGCCTTTTCATACTCATCCTTTTTAAAAATGTTTTTATTGATTTCAGAGAGAGGAAGGGAGAGAGAACTAGAAAGATCAATGATCTTTCTATCATGGATTGGCTGCCTCCCGAAGGTCCCCTCCTGGGAATCAAGCCCGCAACTCAGGCACGTGCCCTGAACAGGAATCAAACCGTGACCTCCAGGTTCATGGGACGATGCTCAACCAACTGAGCTGCACCGGCTGGGCTTACTCATCCCTTTTCATGACAGGCTTCCTGACACCGTGGTGACACACACTACCTCCTGCTCCTGTTCAACGACCTTGGAACACGTAACGGTATGTTTCTGTAGTAAAACTGTCGACCTCAACTCTTCACTAATACTTTTTTTCTTAAATCCTCACTGGAGGATATTTTTTCCATTGATCTTTAGAGAGAATGTGGAAATGGGGGAGGAGACAGAGAGAGAGAGAGAGAGAGAGAGAGAGAGAGAGAGGATAAGTTTGAAAATAATGAGAGTACCTACCTCTGCCAAAATAGCTAGAGCTCTACCTCTTTTGGATGCCAAAACACCTTCAACATCAAGAATTATTCCTGCCGAAACCGGTTTGGCTCAGTGGATAGAGCGTCGGCCTGCGGACTGAAGGGTCCCAGGTTCGATTCCGGTCAAGGGCATGTACCTGGGTTGCGGGCATATCCCCAGTGGGAGATGTGCAGGAGGCAGCTGATCGATGTTTCTCTCTCGTCGATGTTTCTAACTCTCTATCTCTCTCCCTTTCTCTCTGTAAAAAATCAATAAAATATATTTAAAAAAAAAAAAAGAATTATTCCTGTTTAGCCCTAGCTGGTTTCGCTCCCTGGATAGAGGATAGGCCTGCGGACTCAAGGGTCTCAGGTTTGATTTCGGCCAAGGGCACATGCCCAGGATGTGGCTCAATCCCCAGTAGGGGGCATGCAGGAGGCAGCCAATCAATGATTCTCATTATTGATGTTTCTATATACCTTATCCTTCCTCTCTGAAATCAATAAAAAATATATTTTGAAAAAATATTCCTGTTTAGATTCCTACATATCCTCGACTCTAAACCTACCCTCATGGCCTTTAAATTACAGTCTGACCAGAGCAGACAATTGGTCTAACTTTCTGAGCATGTCATGTACATGAACATAACTGATTCACCCGATTTCTGATTAAGGATTCAAGTCCATAGAGCAGCGGTTCTCAACCTGTGGGTCGCGACCCCTTTGGGGGTCGAGAGACCCTTTCACAGGGGTCGCCTAAGACCATCGGAAAACACATACATAATTACATATTGTTTTTGTGATTAATCACTATGCTTTAATTATGTTCCATTTGTAACAATGAAAATACATCGTGCATATCAGATATTTACATGACGATTCATAACAGTAGCAAAATTACAGTTATGAAGTAGCAAGGAAAATAATTTTATGGTTGGGGTCAGCACAACATGAGGAACTGTATGAAAGGGTGGCGGCATTAGGAAGGTTGAGAACCACAGCCATAGACGCACCTTGGTTACTTCTTTTCCCCACAGCGCCACCTGCTGACCACAGCTCCCACCACAGGATAAGGGCCCACTACTCAATGCTGGGACCCCAGGAGGGTTCAGCATCTTCAGGGACCAAAGCAGCTTGAAGTGCAGGCAGTGCTCAAAGGGGTTAAAGTTCAGGCCGCGTATCCGTCAGACCCGGGTTCGGATCCCAGTTCCAACACTTACTCTCAGGGCCAGTGCTTAACCCTGGCAAACCTCACTTTCCCAGCTCTGAACAGGGGACAGGAATGGTGCCGACCTCACCCGGCAGTTAGAACCAAATGCGATAGACAGAGCGGGTCAACTGCCTAAAGGGTGCTGAGCCCAGGAAGCACCATTGCACAGCTGTTCTTACTCACATTTAAGAATGACCTGCCCATTCATGGACCCCGACGACAGTCTGGATCAGTCAAACATTTTTTTCTCTGAAAGGTTTGCCAACTCCATTAGGCTGATTATAGTCATTATGTCAACTTAGACAATAACACAAGTTGAGGTGAGAAATGTCACAACATTTAAGGAGCCAGTATGAAAGCTTCATGATCATTTACCTGCACGTGAGCTTTTGACCTAATTCACCTGCTGTAAAGACTGGGCATGCAAGCACTAGTCCCCAAACAGTGGGCATGCGTGTGCACACCTCATTTTAGCATCTCTAGTGACACACCGGGACTGGAAGTGGTGACTGCCACCTGGAGAGGCTTGTGCACACGTCACACTCAGAAGGCGGCTTGGCACAGGCCCTGGGCCCTGTCAGCTACTGTAACGCCAGCCGCTGAGAGCACACGAGTCTCAGGCAGGCCCTGGTCCTCAGAAAGCTCTAGTGTCCTTCATAAAATTTACTTTCTCAGGAGGCTTGTTGGGCAGGTTTGTAGGTAAATAATGTATACAATGATATTTAAACATGAATTTGAAGACGAAACCACATTTAAGACAATGGCTTTGTTTAATCGATTGTAAGATGCACATTTCACCCCCAAACCTTACATCTCTGAAATCAGGATGCAGCTTCGAGCATCTCTCCCATCTCGGTCGGCTAGGTGGCAATTCTGACAAAATCATCACTGCCACCACCCGTTCATTTCCTTTTTATGATCACATAGTCATACATCTTACAACTGCCAGCCTCTTAGATCCGATGAAACATACGCAGCACATGCAACTAGAAATCAATTTCGGAACCTCTGGCTCACTCCCATCCCAGCCCTAAATGTCCAGGTACAGTGCCCCCTGATGACAGGAATCAAGGCCAGGAAGGTGGGAGAAGAGAACCGATTTTCAGAGGGAAGGCAAGACCAGAGCCTCGAGGCCTTACTGAAGACCTTGTGCATGTCCATTACATGTTAAATGCAGGGGATATCCCTCCAGACATGGCTTGTCCTAGGTCTGGCAGATACAAGGAAACCCAAAAACTTACCCTCTTGAGCTCTCTCTGCGTTAACTCTATGGAGATCCGCACTGTATATTCCAGGACCTACCAACTATATGTGATGGGCTTCTCGTGCTAAAGGAGGCTTCTCGTGCTAAAGGAACTAAATTGTCCTGGGACGAAACTCCCACAACACTGACGTGGGTTTATATTTTCTATTTGGCTGTTCACATACCTAAGAGGAGGCACACCCCCTTCAGGCGCCTACACACGTGTGCACACCCAGCATGCCATCTCGTTGGTGCTGCCCAGTCCGGGAGGGAGGCCTGAGGTCCTCCCCTTCATTTCCCACCTGGAGCCAAGGCACTCCTCCTACCTTTTCCCACAGGCACACTGGGGGCGTCTCGCTCTTCCATCCGGTATGAGCATGATGGCGTGGCCTCCAGGGGCCCGGGAGGGCGGTCTGGGGACGGCTCCGCTGGTTCTCTAGAACCGCTGCTTTTGTGATTGAAGAGTTTGATAAAGGCTCTGGCTCCGATCCAGCGCTTTTTCCTATTAGAAGTAGAGGCTTAGGACTCTGCCAACCCTCACTGTCCCTCCATCTGGGCAAGTGGCTGTAAATCAGCCACTTCAGAAGGATGGAGCTCTTCGCCAGCACCATGATCTTTGTATGTGGGGCTCAGGGGGTAGAACACAATTTGCAGTGAATTCACACAGACCCCACTCTGGACCTGCCATAGAGGGGAAGATGCGGGCCCAACAAACTGGTCACTGCTCTAGATGCTACAGCTTTCCCCACTCGTGAAAGAGCAAGCGTTCTGTTCTGTGCTACAGTTACTGCCATTAAATCAACTCACTTCCTGGGAGCAGGGTCCTTGGATTCGTAGGCGTCCAGGACTGTGCCCTCCCCCTCTTGTTTTCCTTCTTCTCTGTAAATAGAAGAGAAAGAGAAGCAATCTGGTTTTTAAAATAAAACACGTAAATTGACTCAGCCCAGCCTGGGACCTGGCCAGGAAGGGCCGGCATTTTCCTGGGAATCAGACATCAGGATGCTCATGGCCTTGTGATTGCTGAGTCAGGAAAATGGGGGTGAAAGCACATGACGTGGGTCCGGGAACCCTAACACGTGGAGGAGGCCTGCTGAAGCACCGAGGGTCAAGCTGAACGTCGTCTGCAGAGAGCAAGCCCCAAACTATGTGGGACTCAGGGTCGGAAACCCATGGGCCTTGACAGCTCAGACCCTGGTTTCCTTGCTGGAAAATGAGTCCGCTGGGTCGAGGCAGCTGCTCAGACTCCGTCAGTCGTGAAGCTGCCAAGGTCCCACCAACACGAGGACATTTCTGTGAGTTCACCGTGAAGTAAGCATCCCATGGAAAGTGGTGGCTCCCACACCACTGGACCCCTAACCGCCGGTCCTGCTCTGCTCCTAGCGCCCTGGGCGCTGTTCTAGTCTGCGTTGTTCTCTTCCCACCGCCGTGCTGCTTGGCCTTACGCTGGAGCGCTTTCCTGTCTGGCTCGGACCAACCCTCCACCCCCAGACGCACAAACTCACGGAGGGCAGGCGCCACAACCCTCCCAGGACTGGGGAAGACTCCGCTCGGAGCAGGCTCAGCAAGCCTGCCATCATCCTGGCCTCCTGCAGGCCTGTCTAATGCAAAACCATCATCAGATCCCCCCCTGGGCACCAGGACCCGACTCTTCTATTTGGCACCTGCCCAACCTCTGCTGGTAATTTTTACCCGCTGCGTCCCAGAGAGCCAACTTCAGGCCACAGTCATTTCTGCCCCAAAACTACAGTGTGGCTTTCCACGTGAACCATCCTGGGTTGGTGCAACCACCTGTAGATGAGCAGAAGAATCCAAGAGAAGAGTAAAGTAGCCCCGCCCCGCTACCCAGGGAGCTGGGACAGTGCCCCAGGTTCACTGTGACCAAGTCCCTCTGTCCCCCATGGCCAGCCATTCCTGACCACAAGGAAGGACAGTCCCGCAGCACAGCACCGAGGGGGGAAGACCACCCTGGACCCACAAGATGCATCTCGGGTTACTGGACTTCCAACCACAAGGCTTCCAACACCAAGGCCCTTCCTCCCGCCCTCCTTCCTGGCAGCTCCGAGGCCTGTAGACCAGCTTCCCATAAACACTCACTTCCCAGTGAACCGGACTCCTTAGCTGGGCATGGGCGCCTTCCCCAGCTGAGCGCCGCCTGCTGCAGCCTCCCTCCTGCCACTGCCTGCCCCTTCCCTGCATCCAGACCACCCGTGCTCCATGTCCCCGCACCAGCCAGCCCTGTCCCCATCCGGGTCAGCAGCAGCACCCCAACTCCCACCACCATGCTTCCTTCTAGGCCTCTATGAAGCTCCTCAACATCTGTCTGTGTGCACACAGCTCTGCTCACATCCCATCACGCCTACTAGTTCCTGGCCACCAGGTCACTGGTTCTGTGCACCTCGCAGGGTCTACGCCAAAGCCAGGAATGTGTCATGTCGGCAGAGGGAGGAAAACCACGGTGCACCAACAACCCTCTCCCCAGCTCATTAAGGGAAAACACACAGAAAAACCTCCACCTGTAATCTGGATTCCTTCCCTAGTCACCACACTTTACTGCCATCATATTTTTTAAACTGAACTGAATTCCAAAGGTAGATTAAGAACCATCAGGCAGTGGGCAGTATCTTTGAAAAGCCAACCACCCCTACTTGCAGAAATCTAGAACCATTCCAGGGAAAAAGAGAGGAGGATGCAATGGGAAGATGGTGTATCCCCTTCCCTTGGGACACCAGTGCGCCAGGGGGCTCTCTGCCCAGAATGTCGAGGCCAAGGCGCAGGGCTGGAAGCCAGGACCCCTTTGTTGACAGGGCAGCCCACACCCCTTACATTGGCTGAGCTTTGTCCTCATTCTCAAGCTGCCTGTTCCTGGTGGCCAATGTGTCAATCTGGCTCTTGAGGTTATCTTTTTCTTCTTCTAAGTTCTCCTGCCGACGTGGAACAAAGGGCTCTTCGACTGAAATACTTTTGAAATACATGGAGTCAGAACATGTTTGCTCTAAATCTGTGTGTCTATGCCCAGCTCTTCCCCCCAATTCCAAGCCCCTTTCTAATTTCACTCCTGAGACAAATAAAATATGAGACTCGGGACTACTAGGTAAATCCACTGAAATCATCATCATCGTCGTCATAACTGCCCGACTGGGTATCAGGGGGAAGATTTAGACCAGAAAGCTCACATGACCAGAGGCTCATGGACTCAATTTGGACACAGATGTGCCCTGTTCAGCCCACATCACCTGTCTTTTTCCATTTGAATTAATTAGTTCATCAATATTTAAAAATTTTAAGTTTCACATTAACATTCAGGTATCTAGCTTCTCAGAGGGTGGGGAGAAAGCATAAACAAAAGGCCCTGGCAGGTGTGGCTCAGTAGTCACAGCATCAGCCCATGTACAGAGGGTCATGGCTTCAGGTCTCAGTCAAGGGAACGGACCTGGGTTGTGGGTTTGCTCCCCAGTGTAGTTGGGGTGTGTGCTGTAGACATCCAAAAGATGTGACTCTCTCGCATCGATGTTTCTCTCTCTCTCCCCCTCTCCTTCTCCCCCTTTCACTCTCTCTAAAAGTCAATGGAAACATTGTCCTGGGGTAAGGATTAAAAAAATAAAGATTAAAAAAAGAATGACCTGGCAGCCCGGGCCTGCCCCCCAGCTGACAGCCCTCAGAGGCTGTGTGTTCCCCACCAGTTCTGCTCTAACGCTGACACTCCTTCCCCACCGGCTGGACCTGCCTGGCCCTGGAGGCACCTGAGTCTGTAGCCCCCAATACATATTAGAACAAGGCTGTGGGAAGGAAGGCTTCATATCGCTGTGCCTCTGGGTTGAGACAAGACCTGGATTTGAATCCTGACTGGGCCACTAACTAGGAGCATGAACTTGAGCAAGTTATTGAATCTCGCTGAGCCTCTTTCCTCATCTTTTTTTTTTAAAGAGGAATAAAAATAACGCAGTTAATTCTCATGGTTCACTGTATAATGTCCTATCAAACCACCGAGAACTCTCGTTTAGTGGAAACTGAACCTGTCCCCGCCGGTTCCTGTGAGTCTCAAATGCCGCTCCTTTATTCCCCATGAGGCTCAGCGCAGACTTGCACTTGGGGACACTGGACAGCACTGCAGCACTCCATTTGGGGGTCATTTCAAACAGTGACATCACCATCAAAAAGCATGAAAATAGAACTCCATGGCACTCAATGGGCCACAAAAGGGACACTGGTTTGCAGTGTGAGAGCTGAAACAAGGCAGGAGCCAAAGGTCTTGTTCAGCCTCCCCTGCAACGTGCCCATCGGCGACTCCAGTATCTCCCACTCTGGACAGGCCCATGAAAGGCTACGGCTGCCGATTTGGGGGTTCACGTGCATTTCAGGGAGGAGGTGAATTCACCAAGAGGGAATGCGTGAATGCCGGGGACCGAGCGCCTCTCCCTCACGGGGAAGCTGGTGGTGGAGGATGAAGGGGCCCTCGCCCGATACAATCATCACCATCATCACGGTGCAGGGGAGGTCACCAGGCCTAGACACTGCAGCATCCCAGTGTCGCCAGCCCTCCCCTCCCGGCCACCAGTTGGCGTGCCTTCACCTGTGACCGTCCAGCTGTGACCATGACAGGGCTGGTAAAAATACACCGTCACCAGGGGTCTCACTGGAGCTCAGCTCAGCGGGTGCTGAGTGAGTTGCTCTGAATGAAACCTGGCAGAGGCGCTGCAGGGGGCGGAGGCGGTTACCTGTCAAGCTCCTGCCGCAGCCTCTCCTCCTCCTGGGCGGCCAGGGCGTTCGCCTCCTGCTCCTGTTTCAGAGCCTCCCTCTGGGTGTTCAGGAGCTTCCCCAGCTCCTGCAGGGATTGCTCGTGTTGGCGCTGGTCCTGCTCCCTGAGGAGGGAAACACCCGCTAGGCACCCACACAGGAGACTGCACAGCCTCCGGGAGCGGCTTCTCTCTGCAGAGCTGAGGGCGGCGGAGATGGACATGGGTCTCCTCCAGCCCTGGAGCCGAGTCCCTCCTCCCACCCGACCCTTCTCCAGGGTCCCTTCCAGTCCCTGGGTAAGCAGCCTCTCTCCGTTAGCCCGCTGGGAACACCAACACTGTTTTCTGAACTCCCTGCCCTTCTCACAGAAACCAGCACAGATTCAGGGAATTCCACCCACGGGACAGCTGGCCCCCTCCCCGGGGCCAGTGGAGCCCTCTGCCCAGCTAAGGAACAGAGTCTCCCTGGGCTGAGCCAGGCAGCATGGGGCCAGAGGCCGGTCCCCAAGCAGCTGCCAGGGGCCAGTGGCACACAGGCACATGCACACCCACACGCCCTGCTCCTCATGGCACCCCCAGTCCAGCCCTTACCCTCCCCCTCACTCAGGGCTTTTATTTTCTTCCCCTCTCAGTGCTTACAGGGTCCAGCACAGCCTCTCTGGAGGCTGCAGAGCACAAGAGGGAGCCCCTGACCAGCCCCTGGCTGTCCCTCCGGCCTGCTGGAACCTCCCGGTCAGGTGACTCGGCAGCTCCTCGTGACTCATCCCCTTTCGCTCTTCCCCAGGCAGGCAAATCCCTTTCCAGACCCCCTTCCTGAGATGTCCACACCCAGAGACAGGCTGACAGAGACCACCCAGGTTCCAGGGTTTGCAGCCTCCGTCTGCAGCCCTCCACCTCCACTCTACCACTCCCATCAGCTGTCCTTGTACCATCTGCCAGGAGCCAAGACTCGGGGGGACTCAGACTCAGAAACCTGCTGTGGAGGCTGCTGAAAGACAAGCCTCCTGTGGCCGTTAGCCACGGGCGGAGGCTGCCCCGACGTGGGAAGTGGCCAGTGGGGGTGGGGGACCTGCCTGGCTTTCAGGGTGGTGATCGTTCTCCTCCAGATAAACAATTCTGGGAAAAGCCATACAGCTTTGCCAAGTGGCCATGGACCATTAGGGCCCCCACCTCCTGCTTCCCTGTTGTGTCTTGGAAAAGCACAGGATCAAGCATATCGCAACCATTAGTAACCACCCTCCTGCAGGGCAGAGACTGTGAGCCTCACTCCCCTGAGGCTCTGGGACGAAGCTTGACACCCAGGAAACGTGTGCCAGGGAGCGAAGGAGTGAGGGTCCCAGTCAGGTGTCCAGTGAAATGAATCGTGTTCCAGGCACCTCCACCTCTAACCTGCAGCCCTGCTGCAGACACACCAAGGGCTCCAGCTCCCCGTGCAACCAGCAAACTCACTGAGTGACACAGGAGGCCTATCAAGCGAGGAGCTACCGGCAGAGCGACAATGAACTCCTCCTTCAAACCAGTCAGATGCCACCTGCACAAACCTTCCCCGTGTGAGCAGACATTAAGAATATCACGTCACTGCTATAATAAATCACTAAAGGCCTGGTGCACGAAATTTGTGCACGGGAGGATGGGTCCCTCAGCCCAGCCTGCACCCTCTCCAATCCGGGCATTCCTCTCACAATCTGGGACCACTGGCTCCTAACTCTTCTGCCTGCCTGCCTGATTACCCCTAACCACCTCTGCCTGCCTGCCTGCCTGATCACCCTACCCTGCTGCTTATCTCCTAACCACCTCTGCCTGCTTGCCCGATCATCCCTAACCACCTCTGCCTGCTTGCCTGATCGCCCCTAACTGCTTCTGCCTCAGTCCCCGCACCCGGGATCCGGGTTTCCCTCCCTCTGGCCAGCCATAGGCGCCCAGAACCTCCAGCAGCTTTGCCTAGGCCAGCTGCGGGTGCCCTGAACCCCCACCTGGGACCCCTGGCAGCTTTGTCCAAGTCCCAGCTTTGTCAGGAAGGACATGTCTGGTCAGACTAATTAGCATATTACCCATTTATTAGTATAGATAGGGCCTGAAGGATAAAGCTGGTAGGTGCTTGGTGAGGGGTGGGCACCTCAGGAGTTTCCCATCATTAGTCAGCTGGGTGCATTCCCACCACATCTACACACAGCACCATGCGCCCCCTAGATGCTCACTAAGCATCACGTGAATGTGGGATGGGTGCAGGAGGAGGCAGAGAGGGGGATGCCAAGAGGCAGAAGATGCTCATTCTGGCTGAAAGGAACGACAGTCTGATAGGAGCAGACATCTCGGCACCCCCGAAGGATGGGCACCTGAGAGGATAAAGGGGGTGGGAGGCCCCGGAGAGTGGACAGGAAGCACTGGGTGAGTGTGTAAATGAACGTCATCTCCCCCAAGTTCATGCAGCAGCAGGCACCCTCAGCAGGCTCTGCAGGCTCAGTGCCCTCCTGGTCCCTGTGATGCCAAATCCCTGCACCTCAGCTGCTCCCACTACTGAAGACCCCACATTTGCTCAGCGCCTTGTTGAGGAGGAATCGAGGGAAATACTGTGAGCAGGGATGTCTCACAAGCACAGGGAGTGGACGATAGACAGCTCTCTCCTGTGCTGCTCCAAGTGTGGGAGCCTCTCTTTAGCCACATCTCTCCCGTCTCCCCTGAGTTGGAATCCCGTGCACATCACACCTCCCCCAGCCTCTGGGTCCTGCTGCACCTGCCCCGGACCTGGATCAATCGGGATCTGCCGGAGCAGGAGCTTGGGCGACGGCTGACACACAAAGCCCTGATCGGGCAGAAGCGTAAAGTTGAGATTTGTGCATTTCAATGTATGTCGATTTTACCTTAAAAAAGGAGTATGGAGGTGGAGAGTCAGAGGTGAAGGTGACATGAGAATGACAGAGTATTCCAGTACTGACGTCAGGGATGAGTACATGGGGCTCTCACTACACAATTCTGTACATTTCCATACATTCAAAAGTTTCCAAAATTAAAAGTTAAACACACACACACACACACACACACACACACACACAGAAGCACACACACAGAAGCACACACACACAGAAGCACACACACACAGAAGCACACACAAACACACACACACACACAGAGAAGCACAGACTCTGAGACTGTGACAGGGAAGAAAAGGCCTGGAAGCTGGCAAGGCACGTCCCTGTACATCGGCAGCTGTGGTGAATGTCCCTCCTTGTTCTTGGTTGCAGGGAAGAGAAAGAGGAGGAGGAAGAGGGGGCACGAGTCCCCAGGGGAGCAGGGACCCCAATGCTGACACATGGTTTCCCTGAGCCGGGATCAGCTGGGCACACCCATCTCCCCTCAGGGACCCTCCTGCCCCTCAGCCTCCAGCTGCACCCACCCCACATCGCTGAGGGGGACGTTCCATTCACTTCTCTTCCTGTGAAGCAGCAGATCCAGGGGAACCACGAGGGGCCAGAGCAAAGGGGGACGGGAGCCTGGAGAGCTCGCTAGTCACCCCGACCGTTGCCGGCACCCACCTACGCCTGAACGCCTTGCTCGCCATTTCCAGGGAAGGGCGCAGCAGGGTCTTGTGGCGGCTGTGCTCCTCCACGAGGGCCTGGTACTGCCCAGACAGCTGGTCATGGAGCGCCCCCAGGCATGCGTGGTCCTGCCGCAGGGCCTCGTGGACTTGAATCAGCTGCTCCAGCAGCTCGTACAGCTCCTCCCACTCCCTCTCCTTGGCCGCCTGCTGGTTCTTGGAGGCCAGAAGGGAAGGGTCCAGCTGCTGGGAGGGAAAAGGTGATGATGCCTCACCGGTGCCAGTCCCGGGAGTCACAGACTCTGCATCCCCGCACCCCCACATGCAGTGAGGGGCCAAGAGCAAGGCACCAAAATAGCAGGGGCCCTCAGGGCAGGAAACCCCCAGCTGTGCTGAGGGCAGTTCTACCGGCACTTAAGGAACTGCACTGGGAAGGCCCACAGAATAGACGGACTATCACAAGGTGCTACACATGTGACCTTTTTTGGGCAAATTATGCCCTTTCTCTGCATAAGCTCATTGGGTGCCCTCTTTGACTACTTTGAAAAGCCTATTGAAGAAAAGAGTAATAGAAAATTAGTAAGGACATAGAATATCTGAACAGCATTACCAACCAATTTACCCTGATATTTACAGAACAACCATCCACCCAACACAGCCAGGAGCACCTCCCCCTCCTCCCTCAAGTCCTGTCAATCAAAAACAAGATGGCCAGTGTCGCTGGGAGGCAACACCTATCCCTATCCCCTTGCCACAGTGAGAAATGCTGGTCTGAGCTGCAGCTGAGCCAGGAAACTGGTCACCCAGAAATCACTGATCAATGACCAGGACACGGCTATGATCCTGGATGCTCCCCCTTGCAGGCAGGGGCGCCAGGGGAGGCATGCACTCTGGGGGCCTACCTGTGGGGCCTTCGCCTGTAGGGTGTCTACTGCGTCGAGCACCTGCTTTAGGTCTTTCAATAGTTCCTTATTGATGTTCTCTAAGTTCTGGCTGTTGTCCTTTTCTATTTGCAGCTGCCTCTCCAACTCCAACATCTGCAGAGCCAAAGACCCAGCCCGTGTGAAAGTCCGTTTCACGGAGTGAACTTTACTTTAAAGCCACCCCCAAACGTGTCAGCCCATGGGACACTTTAACAGGCCTTTTCTCAAGGAAAAACCTTCCTGCCCACTTCCCGGGGAGGTACAACAGCCACTGACAACGCTGGCAGAGCAGGAAGAGGGAAGCCTGGCCACTGGGTGGCATCACTGAGCCGCTGCCCCAGCGCTGGGCTGCCTTCCCTGGCACTTGTTGTAGTGCCAGGCGAATCCACCCAGGGTTCTCAGGGTGACCCTGGACATTTGGAGCAGGATCGTTCTTTGTCCTGCGGGGCTGTCCCAGGGGCTGCAGGACACTGAGCAGCATCCCTGGCCTCACCGCACCACAGCCAGGGGCACCTTCCCTCTCCTCCCCCAAGTCCTGTCCATCAAAAACAAGGTGGCCAGTGTCCCTGGGAGGCAATACCTGTCCCCATCCCCCTGCTGAGCTGAGAATTGGTGGTCTGAGCTGCAGCTGGGTGAGGAAACTGGTCACCCAGGAATCACTGATCAATGACCAGGACACGGCTGTGACCCTGGACGCTCCCCCTTGCAGGCAGGGGCACCAGGGGAGGCATGCACTCTGGGGGCCTACCTGTGGGGCCTCTGCCTTTACGGTGTCTACTGCATCGAGCACCTGCTTTAGGTCTTTCAATAGTTCCTTATTGATGTTCTCTAAGTTCTGGCTGTTGTCCTTTTCTATTTGCAGCTGCCTCTCCAACTCCAATATCTGCAGAGCCAAAGACTCAGCCCGTGTGAAAGTCCGTTTCATGGAGTGAACTTTACTTTAAAGCAAAGCCCAAATGTGTCAACCCAAGTAACACTTCAACAGGCCTTTTCTCAAGGAAAAACCTTCCTGCCCACTTCCTGGGTAGATACAACAGCCACTGACAACGCTGGCAGAGAGGGAAGAGGGAAGCCTGGCCCCTGGGTGGCATCACTGAGCCGCTGCCCCAGTGCTGGGCTGCCTTCCCTGGCACTTGTTGTAGTGCCAGGCGAATCCACCCAGGGTTCCCAGGGTAACCCTGGACATTTGGAGCAGGATCGTTCTTTGTCCTGCGGGGCTGTCCCAGGGGCTGCAGGACACTGAGCAACATCCCTGGCCTCACCACACCACAGCCAGGAGCACCTTCCCTCTCCTCCCCCAGGTCTTGTCAATCCAAAACAAGATGGCTAGTGTCCCTGGGAGGCAATACCTGTCCCCATCCCTCTGCTGCAGCTGAGGATTGCTGGTCTGAGCTGCAGCTGGGTGAGGAAACTGGTCACCCAGGAATCACTGATCAATGACCAGGACATGGCTGTGACCTGGATGCTCCCCCTTGCAGGCAGGGGTGCCAGGGGAGGCATGCGCTCTTGGGGGCCTACCTGCAGGGCTCTGTCTGCCTTCAGGGTGTCAACTTCATGGCGCAGCTGCTCTAGTTCTTTCACGAGCTCCTCAGTGAAGGTCTCCCACTCCTGGTTGGTGTCCTTCTCCTGCAATAGCTGCAACCGCAATTCTTCCATCTGCAGAGCCAAAGACCCAGCCGTGAAGCGGCCCAGCCGTAGTCCTACACACACGTGCGTGGCTTCCATGCCTGCTTCCCTCCCAGGCCCGCCTGTGCTTTCTACCAG